>NC_064412.1:38712500-39460000 GCF_023375975.1 Astyanax mexicanus | reverse complement strand
CTCATATCAGGACTGCCCACCTCATCTTGAGTAGCACTGCTGAAGTACATTTATGATTAGAACAGCACCTCTGAGGTACATTTATGACTAGAATAGGACTGCTGATGTACATTTATGTTTAGAATAGCATTGCAGAGGTAAATTTATCATGTGAATAGAACAGCGTGGGTAAAATATACTCATGACTTTAAAAAAATACAGTTGCAAGAAAAAACGTATGTGAACCCTTTGGGATTACTTGAATTTCTGCATAAATTGGTCATTAAATGGGTTTTGATCACAGCAATAGACAAACACAGTCTGCTTAAACTAATACCACACAAAAAATGATATGTTTCCAAAGGTTTTATTGAACACAACATGTTAACAATCACAGTGCAGGGATGAAAAAGTATGTGAACCTCTAGGCCACATGTGTCAAACACAAGGCCCGCGGGCCAAATGTGGCCCGCCACGTCTTTTTATGTGGCCCGCGAGAGCTTGTAAGATCTTAGTGTCTATAATAAATAAGTCAGAAGCGTTCTTTGACCAAAAAATACATTTCCCACAATGCTTGTCGATTGTATTACCCGCAAAGTTACGGCTTACTGCCACTACACGGCAGTGTAGTCATTGATGTGGAAACCCTGCCGGAGGGAAGGTGTAACTTCGCGGGTGGAATTGAGACATATAAATGTTTATCCCATAATGTCCAGAAAAAGAGAAGTTGATGCAGACGGACGGCTGTGCTTCAAGGCGAAAGACCGGTATGCATTTTGTGTTACGAAGAGTGTTACTGACCAAAATAAACGCTTTTTAGGAGAGATATAAGTTCTGTGTAAACATTTATAAGACAATAGCTGACAAAATCTGTTTTAATGACGTTAATAAACATCACTGTGACAGCGCTAGTCGCAGTTTCACCGCAGCAAAGTACGAGGACGTGAATCACTTATCTAACCAGCCTTTACTGATTTCTGCCCTCAATAACCCTTTCAATAACCTCCAATAGCCTTTAATAGTCTTCAGTAGCCTTCAACAGTCTAACCTTGCAGCCGTGGTGTCTCCACTAAACTCCGTAGTTATAAACATCCTGAGGTTAGCAGCGCGATAACTGACCTGTTTATAATGTAATCCCAGCAGTGACTCATGCTCTAAACGGCTGCTGTTAGCTGATTGGGCTGAAAGATGAACTGTAGAGAGCTGTATTATTCGGTTACAAAAATCTTTATTTCATACACAGAAGAACTTAAAAATTGTAAAAACGCTCCAGACTGGCTGAGCTGAGCCCTGTAGCCCGTGGCTGGGCTGTAGCTCTGACTCAGTAAAGACTGCGGACTTGTGGTGCTGCTGCTGCAGCTCCCACTAGTGGTTGGATGAGGAACTGCTAAATCTGAGGAAATGCTATGTTCTTAACAGCTCACAATTTTTGATTTTATATTTATTAAGCCTTATTTCAGTTAATAATTTCAAAGTTAATATAACTTGATGTCATTTCTATTCACTTGAATAGTTTGGTTCTTGATTGATGGAGTTTTTGGATTTCATGACATGACAAATTAAAAGGATTTATGTTAATAGAGCAACAAGCAAACATTTTTTCCATGCAACTGTAATATTTGATTGAATAAATAATATATTGAGAGTTATTTAACATTAAGGAGTAATTACATTCATTTACATATATTACATTTGGTTACATTTTATTACATTTATAAGTTACATCTGGCCCTCGGAGGACAGCCAATATGCCAATGTGGCCCTCGGCCAAAATGAGTTTGACACCCCTGCTCTAGGCTAATGACTTTTCTAAGAGCTAATTAGAGCCAGGATGTGATGAGAGTGGATGTGTTGGTTAAAGCTGTCCTGACCTATAAAAAAACACACACCAGTTTTGAGTTTGCTGTTCCTAAGAAGCATTGCTTAATGTGTGAATCATGCAGGCGTGGTCGTCCTGTAAAGATGACAGCAAGAGCACAGCGCAGAATGATCAATGAGGTGGGGAAGAATCCTAGAGTCCTAGAGAGAAGCCACTGCTGTCCATAAAAAAACATTTCTGCACGTTTAAAGTTTGCAAAAGAGCACCTGGATGTTCCACAGCACTACTGGCTAAATATACTGTGGACAATTGGTTTCAGAAACCAAAATTGAGTTATTTGGAAGGAAATCACAAAGCTATGTGTAGAGAAAAAAAGGCACAACACACCATCATCAAAACCTCATCCCAACTGTGAAACATGGTGGAGGGGGCATCATGGTTTGGGGCGGCTTTGCTGCCGCAGGGCCTGAATAGATTGCCGTGATCAACGGAAAAATTAATTCCCAAGTTAACCAAGACGTTTTGCTGGAAAATTTAAGATCATCTGTTCACCAACTGAAGCTCAACAGAGGATGGATGATGCAACAGGACAACGACCCAAAACATAGAAGTAAATCAACAACCGAATGGCTTAAACAGAAGAAAATACACCTTCTGGAGAGTCCTGACCTCAACCCAATTGAGATGCTGTGGCCTCATGACCTCAAGAGAGCGATTCACACCAGATGGCCCAAGAATATTGCTGAACTAAAACAGTTTTGTGAAGAGGAATGGTCCAAAATTCATCCTGAATGTTGATCAGGTCTGATCTGTAACTACAGGAAACGTTTGGTTGAGGTATCAACCAGTTATTAAACCCAAAGGTTCATATACTTCCCCCCCCCCCTGCACTGTGAATGTTAACATGTTGTGTTCAATAAAATATATATTTTTGTGTGGTATTAGTTTAAGCAGACTGTGTTTGTTTATTGTTATGACCAGAACACATTTATTAATCAATTTATGCAGAAATCCAAGTAATCCCAAAATGTTCACATACTTTTTCTTGCAACTGTATATAGAGAGAGAAAGAAAAGATGAAAGAAAGAAATGCAGAGAGTTCAAGAAAGAGAAAGGTACAGATAGATAGAGAGAGAGATAGACAGAGAAAGAGATTACTGGAGGCATTACTGACCTATATTGTATTTACTGTATTCACAGTTGCAGAAAAAAACCTGCAGAGAGCAGAAGAGCGAGAGAGAAAACGAGTGTAGAGAGGAGAGAGATCATATTAGTCAAAAAAGTGATGCTTATCCTGAATCTATCTGATGTACTGACAATAGGAGACACTATGGGGGATGTTTCCACATCCCAGTGTATTATAAAGCACAGGTTTAGAAGCAGCTCACACATACAGCGTAATAACAGATGGAACAGCTTAGGAGAGAGAAAGAGAGAGAGAAACATCTGCAGTCAGACATAATCAGAAGCTGTAAAAATAGTGTAAAAATAGCCTTGAAATGTTCAAGTCAAAGTCAAAGTCAAAGTGGTTTTTATTGTCATTTCAGCTATATACAGAGTACAAAGTGAAACGAAACAACGTTCCTCCAAGGACCATGGTGCACATAAACACAGTGTAGACAGAACAATAGTGCAACAGTACAAAAGTGCAGACAGACAATACAACACCATACAGACAAAGAATAATAAATAACAAGACAGTGTGCAAATTTTGCAGTGTGCAAAAAAGACCAGGTGAGGTAGTAATTACTCTATTACACAGTGTGCAATAGAGTCCAGTGAGGTAGTAGGGTTTTTGGTGCTTCCATTTTCTGGGGTAAGTGGGGTAAGAGTGTGTGTGCATGTACAGAAAAACCATCAGTTCAGTCTCTGCAGTTAAGGAGTCTGTTGGCTTGGGGGTAGAAGCTGTTGCAGAATCTGGTCGTGCTGGACCGGATGCTGCGGTACCTTCTTCCCAAAGGCAGGAAGGAGAACAGTTTGTGTGAGGGATGGGTGGGGTCATTCACAATGCTGGTTGCTTTGCGGATGCTGCGGGTGGTGTAAATGTCCATGATGGAGGGGAGAGAGACGCCGATGATCCTCTCAGCTGTCCTCACAATACACTGGAGGGTCTTGCGGTCAGAGACGGTGCAGGTCCCAAACCAGGCAGTGATGCAACTGCTTAGGATGCTCTCAATGGTGCCTCTATAGAAGAGTGTGAGGATGGGTGGAGGGAGACGGGCCTTTCTCAGCTTCCGGAGGAAGTAGAGACGCTGCTGGGCTTTCTTGGCTGTAGAGCTGGTGTTCAGGGTCCAGGTGAGGTTATCTGCTAAGTGGACACCAAGGAACTTGGTGCTCTTAACAATCTCCACAGAGGACCCGTCGATGTTGAGTGGAGAGTGGGTGTGTTGTGCTCTCCTGAAGTCAACAACCATTTCCTTTGTCTTGTCCACATTCAGGTGAAGGTTGTTGACTGTACACCAGTCTGTCAGCCGCTGCACCTCCTCTCTGTATGCTGACTCGTCGCCTTTGGTGATGAGACCCAGCACGGTTGTATCATCGGCGAACTTGATAAAGCTGTTAGAACTGTGTTTTGCAGTTCAAATAGCCGTGTTCAGTGTGATGGTGCTGGAGGTACTGCCCCCGAACCGGACTGACTGGGGTCTCCCCGTCAGAAAGTCCAGGATCCAGTTGAAGAGGGGGGTGTTGAGGCAGAGCGAGCTTAGCTTCCTGGTGAGGTTCTGTGGGATGATGGTGTTGAATGCTGAACTGAAGTCTATAAACAGCATTCTGACGTAAGTGTCCTTCTTCTCCAGGTGGGTGAGGGAGAGATGAAGGGTGGTGGTGATGGCATCGTCCGTGGAGCGATTGGGACGATACGCAAACTGCAGGGGGTCCAGTGAAGAGGGCAGTTTTGTCTTGATGTTCCTCATGACTAGCCTCTCGAAGCACTTCATGATGATGGGTGTAAGTGCAACGGGACGGTAGTCATTGAGGCAGGACACTGTGGACTTCTTCGGCACGGGGACGATGGTGGTGGACTTGAGGCACGTTGGGACAGTGGCGCTGCACAGGGAGATGTTGAAGATGTCCGTGAGAACATCTGTCAGCTGGTCTGCGCACTCCCTGAGCACTCTGCCGGGGATGTTGTCTGGTCCTGCAGCTTTTCGTGGGTTGACTCTGCGCAGAGTGTTCCTCACATCCACTGCAGTCAGGCACAACACCTGCTCGTCCGGCTTGGGCATGGTCTTTCTCGCCATCGTGTTGTTTTGTGCCTCAAACCGTGCATAAAAGTTGTTTAGGGCATCAGGGAGGGAGGCATCACGTTCACAGGACGGTGGCATTGTCCTGTAGTTGGTGATTGCCTGGATGCCCTGCCACATGCGCCGCGCGTCACCCGTTTTCCTTGAAGTGGCTGTGGATTCTCTGGGCGTGTGTGCGCTTTGCCTCTCTGATAGCTCTTGACAGGTCGGCTCTCGCTTTCCTCAGGGCCACCTTGTCACCCACTCTGAAGGCGGAGTCGCGGGTCCTCAGCAGCGCACGTACCTCAGCAGTCATCCAAGGCTTCTGGTTTGGGCGTGTGGTGATGGTCTTGGAGACAGTGACATCATCAATACACTTGCTGAGGTAGCCAGTGACTGATGCTGCATACTCCTCCAAATCAACAGAATCGCCTTCAGTAGCAGCCTCCCTAAACATGTCCCATGCAGTGCACTCAAAACAGTCCTGAAGGGCAGAGATGGAGCCTGCCGGCCAGGTTTTCACCTGCTTCTGAACTGGTCTGGAGCGTCTGATGAGTGGTGTGTATGTTGGTGTCAGCCAAACACACATGTGATCCGAGAAAGCGAGGTGGGGGCGGGGCTCCGCCCGGTACGCGCTGGGGATGTTTGTGTAAACAAGATCCAACGCGCTCGCTCCTCTCGTTGCAAAGTTCACATGTTGGTGGAATTTAGGGAGCACAAAATAAATACAAAAATAAAATCAGAATAACATGCAGTAGAAAAATCCATACAGATTTCTATGTTTTAAATTACTTGTCTAATTTGCAGTGAAAAATGGCAAAACATTTGATACAAGGTTTTTACATAAGATAATACAGGCAGGCATGATTGCTTTCACAATGACAAACCACCCTTTCAAAATCTGGCCGTAAAATCTGCATTTAAAGCATGTACATCATGTATACATGTTATAAAGAAAGCACTACATTCACATCCTAAGCTGCATTGTTAAAATCTGATTTTTTTTTTATCTGATGGTTCATAGTCACAAATGTAAGTGAGCTGTATCTGTGTGTAATGTGAACGAATCTGTCCCTGACACGCCTCGCATGCGCACATTGATACCTGTATAAACGTCGGCTTCTTCACCAACAACAAAAAAAACCTACATATTTTAGAGGCGCCTCATAGCTTTATAAAGGGAAATGGTTGTGTTAGCAGCTCATATGTGGAGCAAATTTTACTGGAGTGGAGAGCAAACAGCTGGTCTGAAGTAGAGGTTAGATCGGGCCCAAAAAATCCGACCCCACCCAGCCGGAGCCCGAGCCGCCCCGCCCCATAAACTGTCTGTTTTCGGGCTGTTTGAATGATCAAAATATGATCAGAATTATCTTAATTAACACTGTAACATAGAAGCATAGAACTATTATTTAATTAAAATGATTTTTAAGAACAGCTACACACAGTGCTGCAAGTCAAACGCGGAGGAGTTCACGTGCGAGAGAGAGAGAGAGAGAGAGAGAGAGAGAGAGAGAGAGATTGCGTGTTCTGGTATGAGCTACTCACAGGTAAAGGTTCTCAAATACTGTATCTCCTTTTTCTCTTTAATCTCGTCATGCTCATATTCTAGTTCCATACATAGTTCTGTAGGTCCCTCAGTGTTTTCTGTCGTATTTTGCGGCTAGCGCGAGCGCTAACAACTAACACCGCGGACCGTGAGGTGCCGCCGCGTGGCCGCTGTTGTTCCGAATCCGACTCCCCGCTAAATCTGACTCCCGCTTCGCGGACAGAATCGGCACAACACCCCCCGCTGTACAACTGCAGGAGTAAAAACAGGGCTTATAAATAAATTCGTTTTTTCACTTTCAGTTTTCGTTATTTGGTTCGTTTTCGTTTACAATAATAATTGGTTACTTAGCAACATTGTGATTATCACACCAGAGCTTTATTTAAAAGTAAAAATATAATTAAAAAACAGATGCCTACATCTCAGACTATTTTCTGTAGCCCGACCTGACCCGAGGAATGTGGTGGGAAATCTCGGCCCGAACCCACCCGATTTTGGGTCCGGCCTCGGGTCAGGTCGGGTTCGGGCAGACAATCTAAGCTCTAGTCTGAAGTACATGCTCAGGTTGAGGAGGAGAAAAAAGGCCAGGTGGTTTGCTTTTGCTGTTTTTGCTGCACCAAGAGATGTGGGTACGAGATAGAAGCACGAAGTGCATAGGTAAAAAAAGTCGGATTAGGCATGTTCATGCGGCCATGAAAAAAATCTGATCTGAGCCACAAAAAGCCAAAAATCAAATATAAGTCACTTCAGCCTGGTAATGTGAACGTAGCTTAAGAAATGCTAATCCAAATTAGACAAGCTAATGTACAGCCTACTAAAACTGTTTCCATTAATTATTATAGTCATATTTAACCCATGTCACTCTATCTTTCTCTCTCTCTTTCTTCTTAAACCGTTTTTCTGCTTGAGTTCTTTTTTTCCCTGAACAGGCTGTGCTTACATCTGTCATGTTGGAGAAGACTCTGTTAAACACACACACACACATACACACACACACTGTTTTTGGCAGTTAGCAATCTACTGCTTATCTTTATCTCATCTACAGTATTTCCTTTTTCATGTCAGATCTACTTTAATTAGAAAGTCCTTTATCTATTCTTAACTATTCATACCCCGCACACACTGAAAAGTCAAACGTTTGGACACACATCTTCTCATTCAGTGTGTTTTCTTTCTTTTTATGATTTTTTACATGTAAATATAATATTGAAGACATTAAAGCTATACAGAAACACATGCAGAATTATTTTTTAAACAAAAACTGTTAAAGCAGAATATTTTTACACTTAAAATTCATTTATCTTTGAGGACAGATCTGCACACTCTTGGTATTTTAATCTCAGTGTCTTCATGAGGTAGAGTCCCCTGAAATAGTTTTCTCAGCATCTTGAAGGAATTCCTGAAGGTGCTAAACATCTCAGTTTGGGTTAGGTCAGGGGATTGTGGGATTGTGGAGGCCAAACTCTTTTTTTGCTTAAAATGTAAGGAAATAAAGAAAAACGTTGAAAGAGAAGGTACTGGCACTGTATAGTAGGGCTGTGACGATAATTTTATTACCGCAATACCGCGGTTATGGGACGTCACCGCGGTGATGAGCTCATTACCGTCATTACCGCATTTTTTTATGGCTGTCAAATCTGATTGACTGCGTTTTGAGCGGTAAAATGCTCCATATAAGCACAACTGTGGTGAATTCAGTATTAATATGTCAAGTGTAAGTCCTACACTATAGGGCTGTGCAATATATCAAATATATTTTGATCGCGATAGATATTGGTGTCAAACGATCTCAAAATTCATAATATCGAATATAAAAATTTTTGTCATTTATCTGTGCTGCCGCTGCACTGGCGCAGCAGCGAATGGGTTAAGCAAAACGTGGTGCGTGGTACTCATTGAGGTCAGAACAGCTCTGGAGTCTCCTGCTCACTTCGTCTCCATTGAGGCTGCTGAAGAGAGTGAAGATTAGCAGCACTAATATTGGCTCGGAAATGGAAGCTACAGGGCAGGCTCAGTAAGTTGAGAAAAAAGGAAGAAAAAGACTCAGAACAGAAGAGAATCATCTGCAAGATTTGCCGGAAAGTGGTGTCTGCACCTCTCGCCAACACATCAAACTAATTCACCCACCTCAAGGTAAACCATAGAGCCATGTAAGGTGTTCCGTGGTCACATTTTGAGAAAGTAAAATATATTAATTCATTGTCTGGCTGCTGGCTGTTCTGCGTGAGCACCGCGGAGAACGCGCGGAATTGCGCCTCAGTCTTGGTAAAAATAGTAAGGTTGGTTGAAGTGTAGTTCAAACAGCAAAGCAATGATATAAAACTATAACCACCATCTTTACTGAAATGTTGTTATCTGACCAAGTCTGAGGTAAAATGCGCTGCGCCTTGTCTCTTTCACAGCACGCGGAACTGAGTTCAGAACCGCTACAAATATAACCATATAAAACTCAGTTCAGATAAATAAACTTCAGATGAGTAAGGACACGTAAAGTGAAACAAAAATTGTCAAACATAAAGGACAGGTTTCTATTATTTTAAAATGGAACTAATGTCTTTTTTTTGGTCGGTTGTCTCTTGCGAGCCGATTTCTTAACGTCACGACATTTTAATCAACATATTATATGACGCGGGTCCCGTCAGGATATCTTGCGGCACAGACAGAACTGAATTGTTATTGGCGGGAACAGGAGTTTAATCAATCCAGAGGATGTGGGAGCACATTAATAAATAGTTAAGAAAATTGTAATAAATCACGCAGTGATTCTCATGCACGCAACAAAAAAACCCTAAGCACAAAAAAGGAGCGGAGAATGGACCGACACGCGCACACACACACCGATTTTTTTTTTTGTAATGTGGTAAGAAACGTGACCGCACTATTCAGCGCGGTTTTAATAAATATTTTTTTTATTTTAAGCACTAAATGTAATTTATTAAATTTATTTAGGACCGCGGGGCAGGTGTGGCAAAACTGTGTATGTGGCGGGCTGATGCGGGATTAAAAGAAGGATTTTTTTTGCGGAACGGTAACGGGACAAAAAAGAAATGATGTCTGAATTAATTTCCTCCAATCGAATATAATTTAACATGGTTTAAGAATATAAAATAATTTATAAACAAACGAAATATTTAATATTGAGCTAATAGCCCAAGTGCAAAAATACAAAATCTGTAATACTCTGCACTGCACAATTCAAACGAAATAGCCGTAACGCAGCTGCGCTCCTGCCCTGCGATGCAGCCGAAGCCTGGTGTGAGGCAGCAGAAATTCTGGGGTGAAAACTACATAACTACACAACATAAGGAGACATAATGCACTCCAAATATTCAGGAGGGAAGTGAAATAAATGATACTGTACATATATAATCTGTATCTAGTAGATATTTAATGAGAAATAAGAAGAGTGTGAATAAAAAAAAAACAGACGCCTATCACAGACTTCTTGAGCCTTGAGCCCTAACGGCCAGAGGAAAGGGGTGAGAAATATATTTTTTTCGGGGCCGGGGGTCAGTGGAAATTTTTGCTGTGGATTAATTCGTCTTTTTTTTTTTAAACGAATATTAGAATATTCGCTACCAATTACTGCCGAATATCCTGAGCTCAAAACCGCTATTCGGGCCAGCCCTAAAATAGATCTATGGATAGAGACGGGGGAGGCGGACAAGCTCCTCCTTCAAAAAGTCTGCTCGGAAAAAGACAGGTTAGCTGTACAATGACGAATTATACAGGCAGCATATGTTCACTTGTTATGCTGTATTTATGGTTTATGTAGAGGTTGTATGTTGGCTGTATGGTTTGAAGAATAAAGATTTGTTACCAATTCATTTGTGGTATTTTTTTTTTTTTTTGGGGGGGGGGGGGGGTGGATTGGTTTGGGGTCTCGCGGTTAACCGCAATATCGCGGTGATGCGTTAGTTTTTTACCGCGGTTATAAAAAATCAATACCGCCCCAGCCCTACTGTATAGTTAAGTTGGCTTGGAAAAGTCAACTTAATGTTCCTCTTTACTCCTACCACAGCTTTTGATGTGGAAACACAGACTTTTGCTGGATTGTAGGAACTACCCCTGAAGTACATTGCTTGTGCTTTTTGGAACGATACATCTAACATTTTTAGGAATCCCACACTCCGCCATGCTCATTTCCGCAGCGGTCACGTGAGAGAATGGGAGAGGCAGAAGACAGAGAAGGAGTTATTAGCATGGTTTTCCAAGCCAAATTTTCATGCACTTTCCCCCCTAGTGGTTTAGCAGCTCAGATTAGACTGGACGTTGTTATGTCATCCGCATAACAATGAAAACTAATGTTTATTAGTTTTCTAATGACTTTTCCCAGTAGGAGCATTTATAATGTAAATAATAATGGTAAAAAATGGCAGTTCCAGTTACACCAACCATGTTCTCTATTCTTTTTTAGAAGTTAGTATGATGTATCAAAGGCTGCACTTAGATTGAGAAGTACCAGTAGAGAAACACAGCCTTGGTCGGCAGTAAGACGAAAATCATTTGTTATCTTAACTAAAGCTGTCTCAGTGCTGTGTCACCATATTTTTTTTATAGATCTGATTTCTTTACATGTAAGAGCTGTTGGTCCATAGTCTTTTCTAAAGTCCTTTTCTAAATGTCATAAGTCTTTCTAAAGTCTTAAAAAGTATTATGTATATTCCAGTATGTGATGTAGTTAATGTGGGTGGGACTTTGCTGTCAGGGACACTTTAAGATACTTTGATGTTCACAATAGATTAATAATGTTGTCACATGTGTCTCTGATCACCTCTGAATGCGATTTGAGTCATCAGATCATGATGCGTCCTGGTGACGCACTGTATCCCGTTCACACCTGTACTTTGTGCTGCACAGGTTACCCAGGATGCATGTAAATGCCAGGTGTGAACAAGGTCTAAGAGAATATTAATACAGTCTTTATAATAAACTATTGGGTGAGTGTTTAGGGAAGATCAGGGCACAGCCTTGTTTAACCCAGATTTAGCACATATTGTATTGGGGATCTCTAAGGGCTGCTCCCAATTTTTTTTTCTGTAGCACAGTTTTGTCTGTGAATCAGTAGAGTTTCCTGTGCTTGTGGGCAAAGAGTCATCCTGCATTTGGAATGGAGTGGTGCTGCTGTTAGGAAGTGCCATCAGGGGAGCAGAGGCAGACGCAGCAGCGGGGTGTGTAAGTGTGTAACAGTGAAGTGCAGGAAAGCTCCCTCTGCTAAGCCAAAAACAGAGCTACTGCATTATTCAGCCCCAGGCATACCCTTTAAACGCTGCTGTGAAGGAACACTGTCCCCCATGGAGCAATGTTGACATACTTCTAAGTGTGTATGTGTGTCTGTGTGTGTGCTTGTGTGTAACTGTAATTCAATAAGCAATTTCTCTGGCATATAACTTGTAGGGGTAGGAGTAAGTGTCAGGGCCAAGGGTTGAAATGGGATTGGGACTAAACTCAACCCTGGACTTTTTTTCTAATCCAATACAATCACAGCAACTCCAACTTGAAAAAACACACAGCTTCCTCCATTAGCCCCCTTATATGCATACTTATGTGCATGTCACAACAACTTCATTCTAGCACAAGAAAAACATTAGTAACTAAATAATCATTTTGTATACCTTATTAGAGGAGGAGACTGCAAAGAAAAATATCAAAAAAAATATATATATATTTTATTAATTGATTCCATCACTCCAATTACCAATGAAGTTAATCAAAATAACCTGCAAAGTATTTTTATTTTATTTCGCAATCATATTCAATGTATTAGTCTATCTATAAAAGTTCTATAATATTTTTTTATGGATTTTCTTAAATAGTTCAACTGGGAGTCCTTCATCCTGTCTTAGTAAACGTCTACAAGTAAAGCTTAAATGTTCATATTTGTCTTAGTCAAATAATTCCGTGATTGGCTAATGGCCATGCAATGAAGGTACTGTGGACCAAAGCATCATTCAGTATTAGACAAAATTATTTTTTTAGCTATTTCAGGGGCCCACACATTTTTCAGCAGGATAATGCTCACCCAGACACAGCAAGGGTTTCCCAGGTGTGTCTCTACCAGATTGCAATGCTTCCTCTGCCTGCCTTGTCACCAAAATTATTGGAAATATGGCATTTATGGGAGCAGCTGGGACGCCAGCCTTGGCAACATATGAATATGCAAGATTTACACGATCAGCTGCAACAACTGCGGGCAAACATGGCAAATGTGGGGCAGAATGCCATACAGAACCTGTATCCTTCCATGCCTTCCACTATATCTAATCTTGTATCAAGGCTACATGATGTTTCAATTAGAAAGTTTTCACTCTAATATTGTTTCATATATCATCAAATTTAATCAAATCATTGAAAAAAACACACATAAAGGTTAATTTAATTTACTAATCATTTTCTTGTTTTGTTTTTTTCCTCAATCTTTGTCTTTCCCTATCTGTAGGTGCTGTATCTGCAGCTGGATGAGGTCAACAGGGAGAAGGTGTACCCCATGGACCAGAGCAGCATTGATGGAGTGGAGGACATGTCCACTCTGGCGGAGCTGCACGAGGCCGCCATCTTGCACAACCTCCACCAGCGCTACAAGAAGGACAACATCTATGTAAGCATTGCTTTAACGTTCCTTGAGAAAAGCTTTTTTTTTCTATTTCAGCTGACTGACTGTGACACATGCACAAAGCAAGGGGCATTAGGCAAATGTTATTTTGAATATATACAGAATGTCCTACAGTCAATTTCCAAAATTGTGTAGAAAGCCTTCTTCCCTGAAGAGTGGAAGCTGTTAGAGCTACATTCAACTCTACAAAAACACTGTAAGAAAACTAGATTTCTCTCATTTCTTACATTTAATTTGTGTTTAAAGAGGAAATCTCAACATTTCTAAATATTTCTTTTGAGAAATTTTAAAAGAAATTCTCAATGTAAATAAAAGGCTTAATGCCAATGTACTGTATTCAGAATAGGATGCTACAAACCAGGGCCATGCAGACTCTTTGGAGGGGTAGGTGCTCAAAGTCAAAAGGGGGAAAATCCAGCGCGAATTTGAAACACTATACAGAAACATACCCTACAATATAACCGGTTGATTTGTGGTCTTAGTGTGGTGTTACAGTAAACTGCAAATGAACAGAAGTCACATTAGAGCAGTGTTTCTCAACACTGTTCCTTCATATTCCCACTGTTCTGCATATTCTAGAGCTTTCTTTGCTTTAAAGGCACTTAATAAAGTAAGTGGTAGTATTATGTGTCTAATACACAGCTGGTAAAAATCCCTGTGTGTCCATATGTGTTTTAAACTCAGCTGTTAACCGCTGTGTTGGGACACTTCTCCTCCACACTCCGCAAAACCAGCAAGCTGATTGGCTGTTTCTCCTGAAAGGCGTGACTTTATCTGTGAACCGGCACCATGATTGGCATTAAGAGATTTCCCATTCACACAGCGATCAGCCGCCTGTCTCCTGATTAATACTGTTTTTTTTTTGTTGTTTTTTTTAATTTAATATAATATGGCAAAATACTAATACGCGCAGATGGCGGGAAAGACGGGTAAAATAGGGTAGATTTAGATTTAGACTAAAAAGATTAAGAACATCATTATTAACTGATTATGTGTCAAGAACATGGTGATCCAAAATGGTCTGGCTTTCAAGTGAAAACTGTATAATTATTATATATGTATTGTTTATTAGTACAGTGATACACAATACCAAATGTATCTTTTAGCTTGTTAAATGGTACAAATCTGTACTTCCTGCTGTTAGGAAAGATGTTGTACTTCGGAGGGAACATGTCTGACCCTCTGTAGACCAATATATACAATCATGAGAAGTACAAGTAAGAACTTATATCGTACCTCTGTTTTTTAGTGTGAAACAAAACTTCTCTGGGTCTAATGTCTAGTTGTCCCAATATTTGGACCATATATTGTGTTTTAGATTGAGACATAATATTTTCAGCGAATAATATACTGACAACAATGTACTGTGAACTTAATTTTACAACTTCTCTGTTGGTCTCATGTGTTTATTCAGGATTGTTTTGGTTTCTGCATCTCACATTTGGCCGTAGAAATGGCTGGAGTTTCCTGACCGAGGCAGAGTTACTGAAAACATCTCAGTCAGAGGTTAAAGGGAGAAGGTTTCTGATTAAAACGATTTCCTGTCTGAAAGAAAAACATCCTACATCTGAATATATCCCGCACTGTGTATTTCCATGCAACTGATACTGTACAATATACAGCTGGGCATTTTTAGAATGTTTGGACTTTGAAGAATTTTGAATTTTTCATGAGGTTTGAACCACAAATAAAGAATAAATGATGATGAATGTTATGAATGCCACTTTGAGGTGGTCAGTCATTTTTGGAATGTATTTAAGCGGACAGAGGAAGCTGCCACAGACCTGACACACTGATAAACACTCTGAGATATCCAACTATTGTTTCTATGAGAGTTGTGGGCTTGCTGGATGTCATAGATGTAATTATGTTCACAGTGTTTTAAAAATACACATTTACAAAAGATATTTTGAGAGTTTATATCAAAACAATGATAATGTGTTGTTTCAGTGCCCAGCCCAGTGCTACACACTCTTAAAAGTTTAGGCTTGGAGTGTCAAACTAATAATAGACAATTCAATTGTCTATGGTACAACAATTTTAATTTCACATGCAGTATGGGTTTTTTCATGTACCTTTATACCTTAGCATAGCGGAAAACAGTTGTAAAGCTTCAACAGGCAGCAAATGGTATAACATTGTTCGCCTCTAGAAGCAATGCTGAGTGCTGCATAGAATGGCACAGCCAAACAGCAATATAATATATATAGCCAAGTTAGCATAACAAACAGTCTGTTAGCTAACAGCTGGGAGAGGCACTGGGGCCGTTTTCCCTTTGGGTCTGGTACATTTAATCAAATGTGAAAACTGCTTTGAAAATACAAATCCCAGGTCCTCCTGAAATCGGTGGTCTGGGGTCCGCATCTAGCGGACTCGGTTTGGGACCGCACCAGGTGTGGAAGCTAACCATGCCATGTTTGCATGCGGGACATGTGATTGGTTCATTTTGTAATGTGACTGCTTTAACGGCTTTATCACATTTTCTACCATTTCATCTTTATATGCTTATTAAAACACACTTTCACTGAATTGGACCGAGAGTACTGTAATAGGTTTACCTCTTTGGAGTGAGTGCATACACTGACATATATAAGTACAATAAGTGCTCATTTTGCCCTGGACTGCATGTAGAAAAATCATCTTCACAAAGAAAAGAGAAAAGTGAGAAATTAAATTTTACAGTTGATCCAAGGTTTGAAAAAAAAACAACAACCCCTAATCGGTCCTGAGTGCGGACTCATTTATTTGTGTCAAATGTGAAAATGCCCTAAAACACTGGATCTGAGCTGTGAAACTGCCAAAAAACGTGTTACAAATTTTCAGTCCTAGTGAAACAGGAAATGACTGACAAATTCGTATTTTTTGCACTGTAAGCCGCCCCGGATTATAAGGCGCACTATCAATAAACATTGAACATAAATTATGAAACACTAGTCAGAAACGGGGGTGTTGCCATGTTTTCCTTCTAATTCAGCAAGTCTCGCCGCTAGCTGGTGAGACCTGTAATGCTAAGCTAAATAAACAAAACTGTAATTCTTAAAAAAAAAACATGTCAGACAAGTCAACCCAGTGCTGAATGTTAATCTACACATATTTCTCTCCTGAAAACTGTTTATTTGGGTGAGTAAAGTGCTTCTGGTAATTTACAGTAAGCTTAGATTTTTCAAATTTCTCAAGCACTAAAGGCTGGAGCATTAGCATTAGCTGCAAACCGCTAGCAGTTAGCTGCTAATGCAGCCCGACAGTGCTACACTGAGGAACCCTGAGTGTTCTAGTAAGCCAGGATGATATTAGCTAGTGATTGTTTTAGCACGGTAAACACGATTTATTCACCTCTGAACAGTAAAAGAGCTAGCATTGTAGTTAGCAGGTAATGCTGATGCTGCTCCAGCCAGGGTTAGCAGCAGGCTACAGGCCTCTGAACTGCCAAGGAGTTAGCGCTTAGTGCTGTTAGCATCTAATGTTAATACTGCTGGAGAACTATCAGTGGAGTGGCTTTACTGCTCCTTACGACCTGACTGGTAGAATTCATATATAAGGTGCACTGAATTACAAGACTCACTGTCTATTTTTGGGAAAATTAAAGGATTTTGAATGCACCTTTTAGTGTGTGGTAATATGAGCTACTGTGAAGGAGAGTGTGTGTGTGTGTGTGTGTGTGTGCCGCTGAAAAGCCCTCTAGGCATCTATACATCAGGCCATGGCTCAGCGGGATAATGCTGACAGCGTGACAGTGTGACACCATCAGCCATGTCATGGTCTCCCTCTTCAAACAGGAGCTTGTGTGAATGTGATTGGCTTTCAGTGCCATGGGGCTTGAACCTCATTGGCCTAAATAAATACGCACAAATTCTCCTCTTCAAGACCCAAAGGGGACAGGGCTGAGTCACCATGACCTCACGTTGCTCTGCACTACATACACTGTGTTCCAAATTATTATGCAAATAATATTTTCTCAGATTTTCTAAAATTACCTATATGAATTGCAGTCATTGTAATTTTCTAGTCATCATCAATTAGAGTACAATTGAAAGGTTTTTGAACAAACTGCCAATGATAACAGTATATTTAAAAAAATAATAAAATGCTCAAAATGCACTCAAAATGCATGTTCCAAATTATTACGCACAGCAGAGTTTTCAACCTTTTTATTTTTATAAAGAACAAAAAAACTGTATTTTGTGAAATTATAAGCATTAGCAGGTTATTACAAACTGAAATCAAACAGTTTTCCAGTCAAAACTTTATTCTAGGTGATGTTACATTTGCACATAGGACCCCTTGTTCGAAAGGATCTTCTGAACTCTCTCGTCCATTGAATTTGTCAAGTTTTGGATGGTATCTGCTTCAATTCTTTTGCATGAGGACAGAATACCCTCCCAGAGCTGTTGCTTCGATGTGAACTGCCTCCCACCCTCATAGACACTCCTTTTGATGATGCTCCAGAGGTTCTCAATGGGGTTGAGGTCAGGGGAGCATGGGGGCCACACCATAAGTTTGTCCCCTTTAATGCCCATAGCAGCCAGAGATGCAGATGTGTTCTTTGCAGCATGAGACGGTGCATTATCATGCATGAAAATGATCTTGCTGCGGAATGCACGGTTCTTCTTCTTGAACCATGGCAGGAAGTTCTGTTTGAGAAACTCCACATACATTATGGAGGTCATTTTTACCCCTTCAGGGATCCTAAAGGGCCCGACAATCTCTCTCCCCATGATTCCAGCCCAAAACATTACTCCACCTCCTCCTTGTTGGCGCCGTAGCCTTGTTTGCATGGGGTGTCCATCAACCAGCCATCCACCACTCCATCCATCTGGACCATCGAGCGTTGCACGGCACTCATCGGTGAACAAAACAGTTTTAAAGTCAGTCTTCATATATTGTTTGGCCCACTGGAGCCGTTTCTGCTTGTGTGCAGTGGATAGAGGAGGTCGACAGGATGGCTTACGCACAGCTGCAAACCTCTGAAGGACCCTGCACCTTGTTGTTCGGGGGACGTTGGAGGCACCAGCAGCTTCAAAAACTTGTCTGCTGCTATGACAAGGCATTTTTACAGCTGCTCTTTTTACCTGACGTAATTGCCTGTTGGAAAGAGTCCTCAATTTTCCCTTGTCAGCACGCACACGTGTGTGCTCTGAATCAGCTACATACTTACTTCTTGATTGTGCGATGATCACGATGAAGTGTCTTGGCAATGTTGATTGTAGTCATGCCTTGACCTAAACACTCCACAATTTGTTGCTTCTCAGCAGCCGACACATCCTTTTTCTTTCCCATTTTGGCTGAAAATGTAGGCTGCTTAATAATGTGGGACAGCCTTCTTAAGTAGTCTTGCCTTTAATTGGACACACCTACCAAATTAATTAGCACAGGTGTCTGCAATTGCTTTCAGTGATACAAAGAGCCCTGTCACACATCACCATCAATGAGTTTAGCTGACAAACAAAAAAAATCTTACCTTACACACCTAAACACTTTTTGCATAATAATTTGGAACACAGTGTAGATACAGCCTTTGCAAGATAAAGAATGCTGAACTGACCCACAATACACGGGAGTGGTTTCCTGCATTGAATAGGGATGTGATTTTCTGAGTCTCTTGTCTGTTCATATGGACAATTCTGGCCAGAAGCCGCCAATCCCACACTTGCGGTGCTTACAACGCATTAATAATTAACATTTTTCAGTTTTTCTGAGCGGGCCTTACATCCACCAGTGAATATGACCAGTGAATATGACCAGCTTTACTCAGTCAATGAGATGCTGAGCAGCTCTCCAACCAATCAGCAGTCAGCAATAATATTTGTTGAGGGAAAAACATATGTAACTGTGGTTATGTGAGTGGTGGAAATCTGCCAGGACGGTGCTTACAAGTGGATAATCATCTGCTGTTCCAACTGTAGACTGAGAATCAATCAGTCATCCTACATGACATGGCCTGCGTATTATTATGTAACACGTGTATATAAGCACATTGCTCACTCATCAAGATCCGAGATCTGATATTTGGTCTCTTCTTGGACACTTCAAGTGACCAGAAACCCTGGCGGTCATCCACCACTCACATAACCCAGTTACATACGTGGATGACGTATGCTGACAGTGTTACAAGAAGTGGTCAGCTGGACCCTGTGCCGTGGACAGAATGACTGGTGCCAGATCAGTTGATACAACTAGAATATTGGGCAAGGAAATCTTTTTAAAGTTTCCCATGATGTTGCAGCACAGCTAGTGCATGCTGGCAGTGAGCGGTTGGTTGTGCACGTCATAAACCAGCTGAATCATGTCTACTTCCAACCTGTGTGAAAATCTGCGTTTTCTGCCCTCCTTCGCATCAGAACACACACACAAAAACAGCTGGTCATTTTTACCCACCCCAGCCGTTGCATGCGCCCCGTTTTACACTAAGCAATGCCTAACACTTTCAGCACAGCGCTGAGAAGGGGTTAGATAGCCATGGCCCCGCCCCGTAGTGAAAATCATGAATCTGATTGGTTAGACTGTCCTTTGACTTTGCTAATAGATTCATTACTACACCCTTCTCAAAATCAGTAGAAGGGTCACGCAGTCACGTGGGGGCAGAAGCCATTTTAAAAAAGTTTGATTGGTTAAAACCGCTGTTAGTCAGATAAGAGTCCTGCAGCAACTGAAAAACACAGACTTATGCTTTGAATTAGTTGCTGTTTTTTTTATTTGAGTGATTTATAAAATAAATTCTTACACTTACAATAGCTATAATATATATATTTCCTGATTAAAAATGATGTAATTATTTACATGAACTTATTGTCACCCCTTCTCTGAAGGGTTACAAGGGCCTCACTGCACACCACTGATATATATATAGTTATATATCGTTCTCATTATATACAAGTTATATAAATATATCGTTCTCATTAACCCAGTATTGTGTCTTGTCTCGTGTGATGAGTGTCTCATCACACCCCTACTATATACTAATATGCAGTTTGCCACAAGGAATGCAAAATGTCTGCATAATCTCTTTTGAAGGTACTGATACTGTATATACAGCTCATTATGATTCACCCACATTACTATGACATAACTGCTGCGTGTAAATGAAGCTGGCCTATTTACAGGCTGAATACACTGGATGTCTTTTAACACTCATTAGACTGACACTGTATTTTTGCCCTGTTTAAAGGGCACTGGATCATAACTACTGACAGCATTCAGTACTATTAGGAGAAGTCAGGAGAATGCAGTTCTTCCTGTGTAATGAATGCTGTAGGACACAATATGTACCTTGAATCATAATTCTTCCCACAATAGCAGCAGCCTACTCAGACAGCCCTGACGGTGGATACTGTTGTCTTCAATTCTTTGGTGTCTGAAAGAAAGAGAGCGAGATAATGCCATATATGAATATAATAATTTACATTCACAAGAGTCTTTAAATACAATTGGCCTGGCTTGCCTATGTGAGTAGGTTTGATAAAGAAATGTCTTGCAGAGCAATTTATGTGCATATATTCACGCCCTCTAAATCTTAACAGCTCAGGAAATTACACAGGCCCAGCACTGTGAGATCACTGAGAGAGGCTGGTGTTACAGCTGCACCTTTCATATTAGATATTAGATAGTGTTTTTTATTATTATTTTAATGGTTTAGAAATCAGTTGTGATGGTAAGTGAAACTGTACTGGGTCTTAAATGGACATTAGGAGATTTTACAGGATGTAGATCATAGGGCAGATGAGTGGATATTATAAATATGGCTAAACCAATTTGATGTGTGTTTTTTTTTTTTTTTAAATGATTTTAAAGAACAAGACAATCTGATAACTGATCTTTTTATAAAATTCGAAACATGGATGTGACAAACCAAGAACCTTAAACACTAAACTTCAAATGTCTTCCTTTAAAAGTAAAAACCCGAACAGAGCTGTAAAATAGAAAAAAGTTCCAAAAACCAGAACTGTTATGTAACATTCTTATCTTGTTTATTTTATCCCAACCAGTGTCACATATTTACATTTAATATTAATAATTCAATAAATCAATAAAAAATGCATGCTAGGCTAAGATTGATATGATTGTTAGTAGTCAGGTAATCAAATCAATGCGCATTTGTCAGTTTTTATTTATTTAAAAATAATAATTACTAGAATATTTAGCACATCTCATCATTTAAGGACTTACAGGAAATACAGTAATGTGAAGAGGATCTCTGAGCCAGCTGGACATTACCACTTAATAGTGTTACTGACTTAATGGTGTATTCTGAACATGCAACACTTTCTAATTCATATTGGCCTTTAATTTAATTAGCGGTTAACAAACAAATGCAGATTTATCAACCATGATTTAAAACTCCTAACATTTAGCTCATTTTAACATGACAAAGAAAATAAGCCAACATTTTATCCTAAACTGCATCAGTTTTGATTTTAGGATAATTTATAAAGCACATTTAGCTTTGAGAACAGATCTGCACACTCTTGGTATTTTAATCTCAGTGTCTTCATGAAGAAGAGTCACATGGAATAGATTTCTCAGCATCTTGAAGGAGTGTCAGCTGGGTTTAGATCAGGGCATTGTGGAGGATTTTTTTTCTCCGTAATTCCATTTGTATCCCTTAATGATTTCAGTTTAATATTAATCTAAAATATATTAAATTATATATTATCATAAAATAAATGTAATAAAGAAAAACGATAAATGAGTAGGTGTGTCCAAACTTTTGACTGGTACTGTATAAAATGAATGGTCTCTGATGCTGAAGGATATATTGGTCGTTTGTATTCTAGGCCACATCACTAGCAGTATATGCCAAATACACCACAAAATATTAAACATTGGCTTAAAATGACTCAACATTGTCTCCCTCTTGTGGTAGGAGGTGTATAAGCTTTTGCATCTCTTCTAAGGAGAGCTCTCTGTTAACAGTTGAATGCAAAAATGTTGAGACCCGTCTGTTACTGTGAATAGATACATAATTGGACTATGACCTGATTTCCAAAAAGAATAAAGTTAAAGGTGAAGCATGCATAATCAGTTCTAAGTAAGAGTGCCATTGTGCTGTTGAATATATCACAGCTTTTAGAGGGATTTAGTTTTGCTTAAAGGTGTTTCCACACATTTTCTTCCTTGCAAATGGTTTCTGGTTCTGTGAGACTCTCGTCTTACTGCACTGTTCTTTTATTTAAAATGAGTGGTTTGTATATAAAAAAAAAAAAAAAAATATATATATATATATATATATATATATATATATATATATATATATATATATATATATATTTGGCTTGTTCCACTGTATATTGCACATTGTTTACAGTGGTGGTAATTAGAAACACAAAATAATTAGAAACTTTGGATCAATGCTTAAAAATAGTTGCATTAATAAGGTAGTTCATTGTGGATGTTGAGGTGTGTTCCGGATAATTATCCTACTATCATCTTCATATTAATTTTATTTTATTTTATTATTTTTTTTTACAGATTTGTGCATTCAGAATATGATATTAAATGGTATTAAATTAAATGTATTCTTTCCTCTACCAGTAAAATATTACTTGTGTCAAAAAAGCCCAAAACATGAACCATCTGTCCCCATGCTTAACAGTCGGAAAGATGTAATTTTCATGAATTTCTGCTACTTTGTTTGTAATTGCATTATTTCTGAATTTAGTGTCAACTGCCAACAGGTAAAGTTAACAAAATCAACAGCAAAGTTTTTTTTACACCAAGAAATTCTATTTTATACTTATTCACTCCACAGGGTATGTTTTGTGCCTCAGGTTTGTCCGTGTGTTAATTTAAATGTATATTCAACTGAATTGAATGTGGAGAAGATGCAGGAGAATTTTTTTTTTAGTTTAGCAGTAGAAGGTCACTGTGTGGGTGATGGGCAGTGGAGTGTATGTGTGTAAACAGACAGCTCAAACTAATGAAATCAAATTAATTCAAAGCTAATAATTAAAATGTTTTTTTTTTTTCTCTCCCCCTCTTAGACTAACATAGGCTCTATCCTGGCAGCGGTGAACCCCTATAAGCAGATTGGGGGGCTGTATGACCTGTCTGCAGTAGAGCTGTACAGTCAGCATCACATCGGGGAGCTCCCGCCTCACATCTTTGCAGTGGCCAATGAGAGTTACCGATGCCTGTGGAAAAGACATGACAGCCAGTGTGTGCTCATCAGGTACAGCTGCTTTTAATAATTCATACACTTATGCACACTTCTGCAGTTTTACAGCCAATCAAATCACTTACTACCAAGATAAACAGTTTAAATGGCCATAGAATGCCTTTCTTCAATATTCTAGTTGTTCTAGTAAGTTTAGCTGGGGTAAAAATACTATGCTCCTGATCTTTACTGTACAGATACTGTTTGCAAATTTAATAAAGTTGCTATAGATCTACAATCATTGGTGGCATCACATACAAGGTATTATGTTCTATACAATTTTAAATTCTTACAATTTTAGCTGTGTCTGAAATGCAAGAAATGCTTACTTGATGCCTTGATGCTCACACTGTCTCACTAACAAGGCAGTGTAGTTTGATGATGGTCTCTGTTTCTGAATCAGAGGGAGCAATTCATCCTTAAGCTACGGACAGCTCACTGCTAGATATGGGCGATTAGCTCATAAGACTACTGGCAACATTTCTCCCAAATTCCAAATAAAATTATTGCCAACCCCATTGAAAACCTCTGAAAACACCTGAAATGTAATTAAGAGGAAGATAGATAGTCAAAGCCATCAAACAAAGCAGAACTGCTTGAATTTGTACACCAGGAGTGACATAAGGTCACCCAAAAGCAGTGTGAAAGACTGGTGGAGAGCATGCAGAGACAGATGAAAACTGTGATTAAAAATCAGGGTTGTTCAAACAAATATTGATTTCAGATATTTCTTCCTGGGTATTACACAGATTATTATTATTAATTTGATTATTTGATTATTATTTGAGGTCTAAAAGCTCTGCATCTTTTTTGTTATTTTGACCATTTCTGCTTTTCCGCAAATAAATGCTTTTTTGGATTTTGGGAGAAATGTTGTCCGTAATTTATAGAAAAAAACAACAATATTCATTTTACTCAAATATATAACTATAAATAGTAAAATTAGAGAAAATATTACAAAATTAAATAATAATAATAATAATAATAATGTTATAGTAGCATAATAAAGTATTTAAAAATGACTTTTAAAAGCAATTATCTTTTAATTGTTAAGAATATTTAGACATTTGAATGGAAAAAAATGATATCCTAAATTTAAAAAATGGAATAATTGTTTTTAAGCCATACATAGATACATATATTGTGCAATTATTCTAAAATACAATGTATTGTGACAGGCCTGTACAATAGTGTACACTGCTCCTAGATTTGCATGGTTCGCATTTTTTCTGTTCTAGTTGTTTGTTGTGGGTTTTATTGTGTAATCTCATAAAGCAATATCTGAAGCTAATGAAAGATTTCCACAGAGTTTTAATCTTATTGGCTGCAGAGCATTAATGCTACATTTCATTACCTCTACCTGAATTAACCTGCAGGCCCTTATCAGCTCTCATAGCATGGCACTGGATCAACACTTTAAGGTCAAATAACACAAATGTCAGCTAAATGTCATTGGTGTGTATCTGTGTGTGTGTGTGTGTGTGTGTGTGTTTTGCAGTGGAGAGAGTGGGGCTGGTAAAACCGAGAGCACTAAACTACTGCTGCAGTTTCTGTCTGTCATGAGCCAAAATTCAGCTGGAACTCCGCCCACAGAGAAGACCACACGTGTGGAACAAGCCATTGTACAGAGCAGGTAATCACTCAAATACTTATAACAGACATAAAAGCACACACTGTTACAGTATAAAAATGAGTCAGAACATTATGACCACCTGCTTAATATGCTGTTGGTCTTTTTTGTCCCACCAAACTATTCCATCCTGATTAGGCATGGACTCTGACATCTGACATCATGACAAATCATGTTATTTAAACTATATACTAAAAATAATTAATTAAATCCATGTTTTTTTTTCATTTGGACTATTTTATTTTCATATGGACTTACTGTAAATAGAAACTGAGAATTGAGACATATGGTCATATAGCTCAATGCTGTTAACATTTGCATCTCAAATTAAGACATATTTGAGTAGAATTCCTAAAAATTACGAAGCCCAGGAGAGGCCGTGGATAAAGAAAAAAATTTATTTAGCGAAGATATAGCAATTCGTGATCACGTTTTCTTTTTTTTTTTGAGTGAACAATTTGCATTCCTTTAATTTGTGCTCACAATTGCTTTAATTCGTGCTCATTATGTCTTTAATTTTAAGCAAACAGTTTCTTTAATTTCGAGCAAACAATTTCTTTAATTCAATAATAATTTTGATGTGCACTAAGACAAGAAGATTAAAGAGAAAGGAGCATTTTCCACTCTTGAGCTGTTACAGGGCTGCTGTGATGATAATCAGTTATCTACATTTATAACCTGCTAATTATTAATGCTCTAGCATTACAGTTAGATAATACAGTGTCCAGATTTTGCCGTACAGGTGGCATCGCCACATTACATCATAACTTTGACTTTATATGTATATTTATATATTGTTATAACACACATACAGTCATCCTGCATCGGTAAAAAGTTGATTTCCTTTATTCATGACAGGATTTGACTGTATTTGCCTTTGGTCAGCAAGTTCTGAGAAGGACTGTGCAGGCTCTCCCCACACAGATGTGTTTTACCTTTCTCAGTGAAAAATTAATTGAATGGAAAAATTATTTATTTTCTCTCCTTTTCTCTTCTGTTCACAGTCCCATCATGGAAGCGTTCGGGAACGCCAAAACTGTTTACAACAACAACTCCAGTCGCTTCGGCAAATTCATTCAACTACATTTCTCCCAGAGTGGCAACATCCAAGGAGGCTGCATCGTTGACTGTATCCTGAACATACCATTTATACTCTATAGCATAATTCCACCCCACTGTTTCCAAAAACAGTTCCCTGTCTCTGTAATAGAGTACCACATACATTTATAACAGTGCAGCTCCTCACATAATAACTGTTTATGCTATGGTATTTTAATCAATGCATCAATTCTAAAGGCATGATCATATTTATATTTGTATATTACTGAAAATTAGGCCTGTCAAATTAATTATGTAATCAAATCATCACACAATATATACACATTACCTTTATATTTTTTGCTAACCCTAATACTGCTTAATAAGAGCCCATTAATTGGACATTAGCAGGTATGTTTACTTTGTTTAAAAAAAATAAATCTATATAATTTAATTCTGATTCTAAAATTATTCTCACTAATTGAAAATTCATTTTTTTTTTAATATAATGTAGAATTGCATTATTATGCTAATGTATTATCATCAGATTAGTGGAATTATTGCTCTTAAAATGACAGTTATATTATTTATTGCAATTATTTATTTTGAAGTTTGCACCACTCGTAAAAACAAATCACATCTATACTCTAATATATAATTACATGTTAAAATATTATTTTAGCTTAGAAACCATCTATCCCATCTTTAACATCATAACTTGTTTTTCTTAAATTTTCCTCCTCAGATTTGCTTGAAAAGGTAACAAGCACCCAATCCTGTATCCTATACATGTCTGTGCAGGCCAGGCCATAATGATTAAAAGCTGTCAAGAAATGTTGGATTCTGAATATCTAAATGTCTGTACAGACTAAAGGTCTGAAAATGTGAATGTCTAAATGTTTGAAAGTCTAAAGGTCTGAATGTCTGAAAGTTGTGTAGGCGTACAATAGACCTACAAATTACTAAACTTTTGCAAGTCTGAATGTATGTAGATTTAAAAATCTGAGTGTCTGAAGGTCTGAAAGTCTGAATATCTGAAGGTCTAAATGTCTGTAGGTCTGAATGTCATGTCAGAGAAAACTGATTTTATATTTTTTGTAGATTTGTTAAGTGTTTTGACTGGTTTCTATTCCAGAACCGTGTGGTGAGACAGAACCCAGGAGAGAGAAACTATCACATCTTCTACGCTCTGCTGGGCGGGGCAGATAAAGGGCAGAAAGGTGAATAAATAAATACACTTACATGCACAGATACTCTAAATAGACATGAGTGCAGTCGGCAAGTCATTGTTCAATGGTCCCCTTTAATGGCATGACTATACGTATTTATTAAAAGTGGTGTAATCTGAGCTTTTGATGAAATTCATTAAACATTTTTGGAGTGCTGATTTTTTTAAGTCTTTTATACCTTTTTTCAATAAAAGTTGAATGTGTTTAAATATGTGTAAGCACACTGTTGACTGTTAGAACCACTATAATAATACTTTAATCTTTAAATACTATTAAAATTGGCATTCTTAGGGGTCCAAATACTATGTGGTATTTTTTACGGTGTCGCAGCAAAACTTCATCTGCTCTTCAGTACAGCTTTTGTACTCTTTAAAAGTACAAAAGTACTCCTTATTAAAACCATGTGAATTTTGGGGTTACATTTATTTCATTATTCATTTTCAATCCTTTTACCCACTCATATACTGTATTTTTTCAATGCAGAGACATATTTCCTGGAAGACCCTCCAGAGTCGTTTTATTACCTGAACCAGTCAGGCTGTTTGAAGGACCGGAGTCTGGATGATAAGCAGCTGTACGACAGTGTGATGGTAAGACAGCTAACTGTACCACAGTGAGGCAGGATTTCACACACTGTGAGTTTAAATCTTGACTTCTACATCACCACATGACATCCACTCAGTTGCAGTAGGACTGCAAACTAGAGCTGTATGCCTAACGCGACTGACACCCATCACTCTGCTTCTGGCTCTGCCTTTGACTCTGCCTCTGCACTGCAGGAGGCGCTGAAGGTGATGGAGTTCACAGAGGAGGAGATCAGAGACATGTTCAAGCTGCTGTCTGGAGTTCTGCAGCTCGGCAACATAGAGTTCATGACAGCAGGAGGCGCTCAAATCACCACCAAGCAAGGTGAGCACAGAATACGGCCTTATAGTTTGTGGGTTAAAATGGACAGTTTAAGTTGTGTGTAAGTTCTTGGTTGGGCCTGTTTACTCCTGACATTAACATACGTTTTGTGTCTGGGTAATCTGGATTTACTTTGACGGGATTCTGTTTACATTTGTTATTAAAATGCATCCACACAGTGACTAGATGAGATCCCATTATAAATTAAACTAAAAAAAAGCATAAAAAGCACACCAACACCTGCATCATGCCAGTTTTACTTTTGTTTTAACCCATAAACATGAAAACTGTCATGCTTCAGGTTAGAGCTTAGATTGGGCCCAAAAACCTGACCCGAACCTGTGCACATTCTGTCCAAATCCACCCTGCCAGCCCCCGCCCTGCCCTGCCCCGCATCGTAATATGTCATTATGAGCTTGCGGCCATTTTAAAGTCAACATTTTTTATATAAGTAGAGCGTTAAAACTGAGCTTTAAAAACATTTTCAGGAAACACAGCACTCTAAGTCAAGTCCACAGTGTGTTTGATTTGTATAACTTATATTGTGATTATCACACCATAGCTTTATATAAAATAAAAATAGCATTAAAAAACACATGCCTACCTCACAGACTATTTTCTTGAGCCCGACCCGAGTCAGAGGAATCTGATGGGAAATCTCGGCTCGACCATCAGGTGCTGTTCTACAACACTGTGGAAAAGTAAATACCTCTTAAATTCCTGTAATGTCTGTACCAACTGAGACTTAGAGACTTGGATACCATATAAAAAAAAACACCAAGACTAGATAAACAAAGAAAATAAAACAGAATAAAGATAACAAATAAAAATGTGTAGAACAAAGGGAAACATGGGGTATAAGTTGAGCTCAGGAAACAAGGGACACCTGGGTAAGATAACGACAGGGCTGGGTAACTAACTAGACACAGGTGGGAACACTAATGACAAGGCGGGACTAAGGTGGAGAGAAGACAGAAACAAAATACATAGGAGGGAAAACAAACAGGCTGGGGGAAACATGGAAATAAACAGGCAAGAAGGCTAAGATTTAACAACGTCTTTCTCAGAAAATACGACAGACAATTTAAACCTCAAAGGAACAAACTCTACTGCTCTCGTCTATGAGTATGCATGCAGCCCAGCATGCACCCATGCATACAAACACAGCAAGAGAGACATAAGCCAGGAGTCAGACTTCAACAGGCCCTTGTGTAGTGGTTGGTTTGTAAAGATCTTTCTCTGTCTTTCTCTGTTTCTAGTGGCCACTAATGTGAGTGAGCTACTGGGACTGGACTCATTCCAGCTGTCTGAAGTTCTGACCCAGCGCTCCATGATCCTCAGAGGAGAGGAGATCTGCTCCCCACTTACTGTAGAACAGGTAAAAAATGTATACATATTTATATATATTTAGATTTAGATTTTGAGCACCTCTAATTTTAAACAAACATTGATATAATGACATTGACACAAGGAAACAGTTTGGGCACTTTTAGGGTCGAAGCAGGGAGAGGACGCTGAGAGTGGACCCAAATACGAGTATAGTTATTACAAAACAGGAAATCAATAAAAAAATGAAATAAAACCAGATAAACAAAACATAGAAACAACGAATACAAAGAGACTAGGAAATCAGGAAAACCTACAACCAAACAGACGTAACAATGTACAAGGAAAACAGGAAACACAGGACTATAAATACAGAAACAAGGCGGGAAAGAAAACCCGGGAACACCTGAGGACAGGAAATAAGGGGGGGCAGAGCTACAAATGAAACACAGGAGAAAACACTTAAGGTGGAGACTGGGGAGGAACACACAGGACCATGTGGAGAATGACACAGGCACAGAGGAGAAAAGGTAAACAAGCAGAGAGAGCCATAAAAACACAGAGACAGACACGGAACAGGGCCAGGACAAAACAGGCACACCTAAATTTAGTGTTTTTTATTGTTTAAAAATGTCCTGCATTGTAAAATAATACCAAAGTTATCCAAACTATAAAGAAAAAAAACATATGGACTAAATAAATATACAAAAAAGTGTTAAACAAACCAGAATATGTTTTATTATTTTGATTCTTCAAAGTAGGTTTAGATAACACATCTTGGCATTTTGTCAGGTTCATAAAGTAGTCCCCTGGAATGGTTTCAGCTGTGTATTGTCAAGAGTCCATAAGTTAAATTTCTTGCCTCTTCATATTTAACATTTGAGAGCATCAGTTGTAAAGTTGTAAAGAGGTAGAGTTGGTATATTTGAGTAATGTTTTAATCCATATAATAGCAAGAACTACTCAACTAAGTAAATTTGAAAAATTTAAAAGAAATTTGAACGGATCCTCAGGTGCAGTTGCAAAGACCATCAAAAACATTATGATGAAACTGGCTCTCATCAGGACCGCCCCAGGAAAAGAAGATCAAGAGTTACCTCTGTTGCACAGGACAAGTTTATCAGAGTTAGCACCCTCAAAAATCACAAGTTAACCGAACCCCAGATAAGAGTCATCTAAATAATTCACAGAGTATTTTGGTTTGTTTAACACTTTTAAGTTACTACATGATTTCCTTCATAGTCTGGGTGACTTCATTATTCATTTACAATGTAGGAAAAATAAATAAAATAAAATAAAATAAAAACATTAAATGAGATGTTGTGTCCAAGCTTTTAAACTGTATGTATGTAATGCTGTTGCAATGTAAAATTATTTATAATCAGCTGTTCATTTTTAGTATTGTCCTACCCATTATAATTCCCTCATAAGAACAAATTCTCTTCACAATATCCTCACTGTTATCACATATGACTAAATGTCCACTTTTTTTCCTGATGTTCAGGCGATAGATTCGAGGGATTCAGTTTCCATGGCTCTGTACTCTCAGTGCTTCTCCTGGATTATCATGCGGATCAATCAGAAAATCAATGGCAAAGATAACTTCAAATCCATCGGCATCCTCGACATCTTTGGATTTGAGAATTTTGAGGTGAGGTTCAACTACAGCTAGTATTTTGGCCAGGGCGTTAAAACTTTGGCATTTGACTGTACAGTCAAGTGGATTAATAACACATCTGATATCTCACACATTTACGTGCACGTGTTCCATAGGTTAACCGCTTCGAACAGTTCAGCATTAACTATGCTAATGAAAAGCTGCAGGAGTACTTCAACAAGCATATCTTCTCCCTGGAGCAGCTAGAGTACAACAGGTAATCACTTATCACTGTAATCACTACACCCTGTGTAGCGCTACGCTACTATTTACTGTATAAAAACTAATTTTTCTTATTGTGCCGTGCAGGGAGGGGATTCGCTGGGAGGCCATAGACTGGATGGATAATGCAGAGTGCCTGGACCTGATAGAAAAAGTACACATTTAATACATATTAATCAGTAACTATAATGAATGATTCACTAAATGCTATAAATTATTTCTTTCATATCAATTATTAGATTTTTATATATAGTTAATTATTAATAATCGTTTTATGAAGAGATTATTAGATTATGGCAAGGCAGGAACTGGTTCTTACCTCTTGAACCTCAGCTTGTTTGGGGAGGAACTCAATATTACTGGTTTGCTTTTTTTTTTATTAAGAAATAAACACTCAAGCAACAAAGAGTTTGGAATGCTCTGCATTTTACCATGCCGGAGCCTCTCAAAACCAGCATTAGTTCTGCTATGAGAACTCTTTGCTGTCAGTACTAGCAATCAATGCACAAAGATGAGCTTACTATACATTAAAATATAAAATAAGAGACCACTTCAATTTCTGAAACAGTTTCTCTAAATGTAGCTGTTTATAGGTATATGTTTGAGTAAAACGAACACTGTTGTTCCAAAATTAATATTTGGTGGAATAACCCTGTTTTTAATCACATTTTCATGCATCTTGGCATATTCTCCTCCACCAGTCTTACACACTGCTTTTGGATAACTTAATAGCACTTAACACTTCTGATTCAAAAATATAAGGAGTTGATTACATTCCAAAATCAAAGAAACTCATAATTTTAAGTGGTAAGTGAAAGCGAAACCCATTTCAGGAGGATCCGAGATCGGTACTCTGGACGGCTCCCAGGCCCCAAAACAGCTTTTACACTCATACCGAACGTACCAAACCCCCAGAGTAAGCATACCCGAGCCCAGATAAAAAAAAAACCCTAGTGTAAAAACACCCCTAAGTTGTTTGATCTATTTTGCAATCGTTGATTTGTATTAGTAATTGTGTTTTGGTTTTGTATTAGAAACTGGGAATGCTGGCGCTGGTTAATGAGGAGAGTCGATTCCCTAAAGGCACCGACTTTACTCTGCTGGAGAAACTACACAGCCGACACTCTGTAAGCTAGACACACACACACACACACACGGTGCAGATGGCTTTAGAACAAATATTCTCTGCGTGCTATTACTGACACAGATGTGCAAATATATGCTGAAGTTATTGATGTCTCTGCAGACCAACCCGTACTATGTGAAGCCCAGACTGGCAGACCATCAGTTTGGCATCAAGCACTACGCTGGAGAGGTGGGTGTTCTGCTCTGTTCCTATGTGTGTGTGTGTGTGTGTGTGTGTGTGTGTGTGTGTGTGTGTGTGTGTGTATGTGTGTGTGTCTATGATCACATTCTTCTCATTTTTTCAATTCTCTTATTTTTCTCTCATTTATCTTCCCCACTTTTAAAGGTTTTGTATGATGTAAGAGGGATATTGGAGAAGAACAGAGATACATTCAGAGATGATATCCTGAATATGCTGAAGGACAGCAGGTAATTACATATACAAATACACACACACACTTTTATGCTTAAAAATGATGACACTCCTTGTCAATTGTTTTTAGATCCATTAATGATACTTTGTAGTTTTATAGACTGCAGTCCTTCTGTTTCTCTGCATACTTTATCCTCCTTTTACCCTGTTCTATAGTGTTCAGAACCCCACAGGACCACAAAAGAGCAGTTATTATTTGGGTGGTGGGTCATTCTCAGCACTTCAGTATTATCTGTGATATGATCGATTAAAAGCTGGAGAGTTAATATTAAAACAAGAAGGTTGACATAATATTCTGTCTGGACTGTTTGTAAGAGTGTTTTGATTTTTTTGGAATTGGGTTGTATTTTTTATTTATTTTAATTAATTAATGGCAATATGAAAAAATGGTGGGTCCTTACAAAAGTCTTAAAAGGTCTTAAATTAAAATCTGGGTACTGTATACTGTAAATGTGCTGTATGTATTATATTTTAAGATGCTGCATTTAATGCAGGTGGGAAAACACAATGGCCTGTCATAAACATCTAATCCAGAAAGACAACTAAGATTCACAGAGAGCTTGCTAACATTAGTGGCAAGTTAGCTAACATACTAACTTTAGTGGCGAGCTAGCTAACATATCAAATTTAGATAGCTAAAGCAAGCTAGCTAATGTTACCAGGGATAGAACTAAGGTTAGTGGAAAGCTAGCTAACATTAGCAGTGAGTTAGCTAACATACTAACATTATCAGCAAGCTAGCTAACATACTACTTTAGCTAGCTTTATCAAGCTAGCTAACGTTACCAGGGATAGAACTAAGGTTATCGGAGAGCTAACGTTAGCTAACATACTAACTTTAGTGGCGAGCCAGCTAACATATCAAATTTAGCTAGCTAAAGCAATATGGCTAATGTTACCAGGGATAGAACTAAGGTTAGTGGAAAGCTAGCTAACATTAACAGAGAATTAGCTAACATACTAACTTTAGCAGCGAGCTAGTGAACATACCAACTTTATCTAGTAAAAGTGAGCTAGCTAATGTTACCAGGGATAGAACTAAGGTTAGTGGAAAGCTAGCTAACATTAGCAGTGAGTTAGCTAACATACTAACTTCAGCAAGCTAAAGCTTAGGTTGGTGGACAGCTAGCTAACATTAGCAGTGAGTTAGCTAACATACTAATGTTAGCAGCAAGCTAGCTAACATACTACTTTAGCTAGCTTAATTAAGCTATCTAGCTAGCTAATGTTACCAGGAATAGAACTAAGGTTAGCACAAAACTAGCTAACATACTAATGTTAGCAGCAAGCTGAATAACGTTAGCAGCAAGCTAGCTAACATACTAACTTTAACTAGCTTAATCAAGCTATCTAATGCTACCAGGGATAGAACTTAGGTTAGCGGAAAGCTAGCTAACATTAGCAGTGAGTTAGCTAATATAGTAACGTCAGCGGAAAGTTAGCTAACGTTACCGGGGAAAGAACTAAAAGAATTATGACTACATTTTTGGGTCTTAAATTATATTTATTGATGTCTTAAAAAATCATTAAATTTGACTTTTAAAATGGTGCAAGAATCCTGTCAACACAAGGCTTGGTGCAGTAAAACTGTGTATAGTTCATGTGTATGTTAAAGGGATTTTGGTTGTGTATCCATCACACTGAGGTCATTAAACAAACTCTTTTATTTGTTCACCCAGGCTGGACTTCATCTATGACCTGTTTGAGCAAGTAGGCAGCAGGAACAACGAGGAGACTCTAAAGATGGGCACGGCCAGGAAGAAGCCCACCGTCAGCTCCCAGTTCAGAGTGAGTGCTGCTGCTTCAACTTCTCTTTCTTCAGAGAAATAAAACTGGCTCCCTCACAGTTCTGCACATGAGGAAACTGCTAGTATTTGGATAGATCTGTTTTACTGCAGCTTACTGTATAATTTCTCCTGTCACCAGGACTCCCTTCATTCTCTAATGGCCACTCTGAGCGTGTCCAACCCCTTCTTCGTGCGCTGCATCAAACCCAACATGGACAAGGTAACTGACCATTTGCCACCTGAATAAATGTACTTAACACAAACACAGTAAATACAAAGGCATAAAGAAAAAAATAAGCAAACACTGCAACCATATACAGTACCAGTAAAAACACCTTCTCATTCAACGGATTTCTTTATTTCTTTATTTAATGAATTTTCTACATTATAGATTAATGTAGACATCAAAATAGTTAAGAAACACATATGGAATTGTTTAATAAATTATTTAGTAAACACAAAAAGTGTTTGGCCTCCACAATTCCCTGAGATGGTGATTTTGGATGAGCTGGAGCTTTACAGCTTTAAGGGAAAAGCAGCAACTGTTGTTCAGCACCTCCAGGAACTCCTTAAAGACGCTGAGAATACTATTTCAGGTGACTCTCCCTCATGAAGACACTGATAATAAAATACCAATAGTGTGCAGATCTGTTCTCAAAATTAAATGTGGATGAATCTAAAGTATAAAACATATTCTAGTTTGTTTAACACTTTTTCTTTACAAAATTATTAAATGTATATTCCTGTGAAAAATAGGCGTGCCCAAACTTCTGAATGGTATTGCATCTATATTTAAATATATGAATGTTTTAGAGAAGATAATAGAAGGTTATTTCAAAACAAAAAAAAAAACATTTTTTTTAGTTTAATTAATTTCACTTTTACAACAGATTTTGTCTTGGTATTTTTTGAACATCATTGTTTTTTTATCTCTTTAGACACCCAGCAGGTTTGACCCTGACGTGGTTTTGAACCAGTTGCGCTACTCAGGTATGCTGGAGACGGTGAAGATCCGCAGAGCGGGCTTTCCTGTCAGACGCACCTTTAAAGACTTCTTCAGCAGGTGAGCAAAAATCTCAGACAGAAATCTTTACACAGCTTTAGACTCTTAGGAACAAATTCCAGACACAGATTCAACAAAATCTTCAATTTCAAAATTTTATGCCAATGGTTAATAAACATTAGAAGTCCTTTCAACCAGAACATAGATTTACAACATAGATTCTTATATTGCTGAAAGATCTGAAAGGTCTTCTTGGATCCCAGTACTGTAGCATAATTGAAGCATGATCAGTGATTTTGGGATTTAGGAGCAGTGGTAGTGTACTGTTTTTCTTTTTTGTAGTGTGTCAAAGCATTTATATGTGCTAACAAATCTGTTTATATGAACTACTGCTTGACAGTTTGGGATAACTAGCAAATGTTCCTCTTTTCCAAAGAACAACACATTTCCATGCAGTTCAAAAACAATTCTGTCCATTACAAAATTAATTTAAATAAATGAGATGATTTTTAAGAAATAAAAATATTTGCATTAATGCAAGGTTAGAATGTTATTAGGCTAAATTATATTTAGAACACCCTTCTTTACTTTTGTTGCATGGATGAAAAACATTATAATGATAACAGAAAAGAAAAAATATACCACACACGTTACTATAAAATAAAAAGACTGCAATGGGCCAAAGAGAAAAGACATTGGGCACTGGAAGATTGGAAGAAAGTGTTGTGCACAGATGATTCCAAGTTTGAGGTCTTTGGATAAAATAGACCCTGTAGACAGCGCTTCATTTGGGCCAAATTCATGAATCTACAATAGGATAATGACCCCAAACACACCTCCAAAATGTGTCAGCAATATTTAAGAAATTAGGAGTCAGAAAGAATTCTAAAAATAATAGAGTGATCAGCAAAGTTTCAGGATTAGAACCCTACTGATCTATTTATTGTGGGACCACCTTGACCATATGGTATGGAGGAAGACACATCAAGCCAATCCATGTTGTGGGAGATTCTACAGGAAGCATGGGGTGAAATCACATCAGATTACCTCAATAAATTGACAGCTAGAATGCCTATAGTCTGCCAGGCTGTAATAGCTGAAAAAATTGCTTTTTTGATTCTTACTCTGACAATGTCTGCATATTCTGCTGACATTTGCTGTATTTCCTATTCTTGTGTGTTTCATTGAAAACAAGAAAGGTCACATTGATCCCAATATTTGAGCAGCACTGTAGGTAGTGATCAATGATTTAAGAGGATAGATCATACAGTCCAGCGGTAGAACCAACCAGAAACAATTCTAATTCAGAATTTAGAAATATTGATTAAAAAGACTGTAGGTGCTGATTTCTTTGATCAGAGTAAGTTTTAAAAAACCTGGTTAAGAAATCTAAAAAATAAATATAGCGGGATCTTAGCACAGTAATGGTATTCTCAGTGTATGTTCCCATTATCTGATTACTTAAGATTATTTTTGAACATAACATACTAACAAACTTCAATGTTCTGCTATAATCAGATCATGAAGTGCATCTTAACGATTCCATGTTGAATGCGGCTGTTTCTGCAGGTATAAGATCATTCTGAAGGACATGGGGGCGGGAGCGGAGGGAGATGAGAAGAAAAAATGCACAGATCTGTTGATGAAATATGACTGGGTGAAAAAAGAGTGGCAGCTTGGGAAGACCAAGGTGTGTTGATGTCCCTCTCGCATCTTCATCCCACGATTTTGTTATTTTCTAGTTCAAAAATGCAGCAAGAGAAATTTACTTGAATGCAATTTGTTTTGTAATGTTACAATGTTATAAAAGCCATATAAAGAATATAAAGTTAATGTTTGATTGCCATTAATATTTTTTTTTTTTTCGTAATGTGAATTGTTTTTATGAGGCAGTTGTTTTTTATATTTGGTCCAAATCTGATGATGAACGGAACAGTAGAAGTGCTTTAGTCAGACTGAAAGGAAAAAGCATTAGAATAGTAGAGTCTTAACATGGCAATCATTGGACAAGGTTCAATTCTCAGTTCTAATATAAAAGCATATATTGTTTAATAGATGTGCAGGCTTTGAGTGGTTTATTGTAACTTTGCTGATGGGATCTGCCCTCTGATGTCCAGGTGTTCATGAAGGAGTCTCTGGAGCAGAAGCTGGAGAAAGAGAGGGACGAGGTGCGCCGTAAAGCTGGCCTCATCATACGGGCATACCTACTACGTTACACTGCAAGGTACAGTGTGTATATGTGTGTGTTTTTGTGGAAGCAGAGTGATTACTTCTTTTTTTTCTTTTCAACTGTTATCCACACTGTAACTGCTTTACATCCTCATGTTTCTGACCATTTTGCTGACGTTTGTGTTGTTCAGGCGAATATGTTCTCCTGTGTCCCTGAAATGAAAGCTTTTCATTATTTTGGTTATCTGGTTAACCCTTTCAGGCATGAACACAAACTTTCTTTTTCATATGCCAAAGTAAATTGTATTTGGGTTGTGATTTGTTTAGGGTCAGAGGTCATTTCTGAAGTGGTTTCTCTGAATGACCACTGTGCACTAAGTGGTGTTGACTGTACTACATTTTGACACCTTCCTAAAATAATCGGCTAACTAATATTTTTCATGATTTTCAGTTGTTGTGGCTATGGCAGTAGAAACCAGAAACAATCCTAATTTTGAAAATATTTATTGAAAAGTCGAACAACAGTTTTCTTACTAAAATGCAGACTGGGGGAAAATGGGAAAAATAAATAAAAACATTTATAAAATGCATGCTAAAAATGCAGACTAAAAAAACTTAATAATAAGACTAAACAGCTGTGTAGTATTTAAAGCCTGTAGCCTTTATTAATTAGAAGTAAACTATATTATTATAAAAATCTCATCACTTACCAATTGGGGACAAGCTGTGCATTGTGGAAATTAGTTCAGTGAAAGTACCCACCATCTTGATCACTTTTTATTTAGATTTATGCATAATAAATCAGCCTAATAAGTCATATATTGACCTTGGTCATTACTCCTAAAGGGGTAGAAGGTGAGGATGGTGAAGAAAGGACTCAGGACAAAAAAATCAATTTAGCCAAAAATGACCTATTATTTTAGAAAGGGTACGTGTTTTTTATTTAATTACAGTAGCAGGCTGGAAAATTTGCAATACAGGTTGCTCATAAAAGATTCACTGGACTGTTCAAAATATCAGTGATAGCTTTGCATAAAAAGTACAGTTCTGCCTAGAAAACATTAAAAATGTTTAGAAATTTCCTCTATGTACACAGTCGTAAAAGCTACTATGTTTCGTACAGTGACCACCATGCCTCAAAGTGTTAACTAAGAAATCTGCTTGTGGATCCTGCACATGTCTACCAAAGAAAAGACTGTAAATGTGTCTTTCTTACACTAATACAGTAATTTGTGTTTCCTTTAAAATTTGGTAAAAATTCTAATCCATTGTTTCTGTTTACAGGAAGCACTTTAAGAAAGCTCGTTCCAGCACTGTGATCATCCAGAAGAATTACCGTGCTCACCTGTACCGCCGGCGGTTTCAGCGGAAGCGCTCAGCAGCGCTGGTCCTTCAGAAGCACCGGCGAGGGCAGGTGGCACGGGGCCTCTGCCGAAAACTCAGACAGGAGAAGAAAAAACGTGAGGAGGAGGAGAGAAAGAAGAAGGAGGAAGAAGAGAAGAGTCGAGAGGCAGACAAGGACAAAGACGGAGCAACTGCAAAAGAAGAAGGTGCATCAGAAGAAGATCAGGCAGAAGTAAGCTCAGGGGATTTTTATATAATACAAATATGTAACTCTTTCCATTATGTTGATAACTTTACTGTGCCTTTTTTCATGCCTTGCTAGCTCACATGACTGGCTAATAGCTAAGTGAATAAAAAACAATTGAACCAATACTGAACATTATATACAACATATGCTATTAAATGCACTGAAATAACACTGAATATCAATATCACTGTATACATGTATACAACAATGTTGTAAAATACACTGATATAACCCTAAATATAATAATTGGAGGGACAAAGGACAAACAACAAACAAAAAATACCACATTTTTGTCCTTTTTAATGCTATACACACATACATGAATTAAAATAAAGCATTTAGCATAATTTTCACACATTATTTTAGTTCCCTACCGTAAAATAAATTAAAATAAAGCATCTCACATCATTTTCACGCATTATTTTAGTTTCCTACTATTTGAGTAAATTCTTAATTAGAACAGTAGTGCTAAGGTAAATGGTGGAATGCTGGAATATTACAAAGGTTACGTGTTTTCTAGGTCTGTCAAAATAATTAAATTATTAACGTATTGTACAATGCATAAACTGTCATTTTTGCAGATCTCAGTATTGCACTTTATGTTCTTTAGTAAGGAGAAACCATAAACATAAATGAGCTGGCATGTCAACTTTATTTTAAAATGTTGTATTTATGTTTTATTTATTTAGTACATAGTAGATAATTTAAAGCTCAATTTAATGCTCTTGAAAATTGTAACTGCAGGATAATTGCAATATTAGTAGATTTTATTACATCAGTGGCATAAAATAGTCATAACAAATAATACCTTTCACACTTCTAACCAATATCATTTTCATGATGGGCCTGAAAAGACAAAAAGTCCCTATTTGAATGTGATTATTTTTACGTACCTGGGGAGGTAAAGTAATGTATTTGTACTACAGGACGTCTGTAAAATCTATAATCGATTTGCACAGGATAATAAATCTTAGCATAAATATCAGAGATATGAGTGGCTACTCGATTTACACACTGCTGTCCCCTCTAAAAAATCATAAATGATAAATGATAAAATGTATTTTCTGTGTAACACAGTGGGCCCTGCACAGCTGTCGCAGTGCTCATTGTTATCTTACACTCCGTCAACAGTCTATTTTCATGCCTTGCACCTGAGCTTACGAATATATCTACACCGATGGGGGTGGTGCTCTGGAAATTATTTGTTATTATTTGTATTTGTATAATTATGTGTTCAGGTCAATTTCTGAGGTATAATTGAGGTATCTTGGCAGCAGAAAACACGGGTGCACCACTGACTAATTAAATAAAACCCTGACAATAGTCAGACATTCATTGCTATCTTGGCAACACAGGTGCGCAATGTGGGCTCAACATGCCTAAACCACCGCAGCAGTACACAGAAACAACTTTTACATCAACAATAAACAGAATACAAAATAAAATAGCATTGCTGTTCTCATAAATTAACTGTTTATGCATCTTTACAGTGTGAATGCACAGGTCAGTTTCCTCTTCTGAGAAGCGTAGAAGCGCTGCACCCTTTAAATAGCTCTTAAAGGGAATGGCAAGTCACATGCTGATTGTTTTATTTCATGTTACACCCAAAGCACACTCATTATTAATTAATAGAATTAGTAAATTCCTTTTGCGTGTTTCAGGCAGCACAAGACTTTTTTTTTGCATCCTCACGATATCAAACACACAGAAACTAAAATTAAGCTGCAAGCCCTAAATTAAGCTGCAAGCTGCAAGATGCAAGATTGACGGCTTGCCTATACAGTAGATCTCTAAAGTAGGGCCAATGATCTCATAAGTCACTTAAAGCAGCTACGTGTTTATAAACACCTATGTAGGCAATAGAATACGCTATACAATAAGCTGCACAATAAGTGTTGCCACATACTTCAATGAATCCCAAATAAATAAAAACCTCGAAAAAAAATCGTATTCAGTATGTTTTAATTAGTTCTTTTTCGGTTCAAATTTCATTTTTGTCTCTTTCTATGAATTAGCAGATTTTTTAGCTATAATCTTTCTGCCTCCTGTTTTAACCCCCCTCTCTCTCTCTCTCTCTCTACAGTCCCCGCTCACTGTTGAGGAAGAGACTCGTCAGATGGAGGAGATTCTGAGGCTGGAGCGAGAGATCGAGCGCTTGCAGAAGCAGAGGGAGGATGGTGTGTCCATGCTGTGCGAGAGCTCGCGGCAGGAGCTCCGCCTACGCCGGGATGCGGAGACGCTTCGGCAGAAGAAGGAGGCCTCACGTGCCGCCACTCAGTCCCTTGACCTGCAGGACTTCGACCCCAAACGAGCTTCCCCTGTGCCTCCCCCCACTGTTACTGAGGAAGAGGAGGTGGATGAAGGCTTCCACGCAGACGAGGAGTGCATACCTCTGTCTGAGTTTCCCCCACCTGCCGAGGGACCTCCGGATCAGGAGATCTTAGCCACTCTACCCCCTCCTCCAGCGGCCTTTGCAGAGGGTACAGTACCATCGGGAGCTCCTGCTGCAGCTCCGGAGGTTCCTGGAGCGCCCAATGCCCCACCACCTCCCCCACCTCCACCGCCTCCTCCTCCTCCACCTCCCCCACCTCCACTTCCTGGAGAGGCTCCAGTGGTAAAGAAGGATGTTTCCGAGTCTGCTGGGCCTGAAAAAGAGCAGGCGAAAGCAACAGAGGAGAAGAAAGCAGAAGAGGAGAAGAAAGCAGAAGATGGAGCTGGAGATGAAGCAGTTGACAGAGCCAGCAAACTGACAGTGTCTGAGTCCATGGTGGATGCAGAAGAGCCCATTTACAGCCTGCCACTGGACACAGAGTCTGATTACGACCAGGACGAGTTGGAGGATGGTCAGAGCAGTACAGCGGCCACGGACCCCGAACACGCCCGCAAGTCCACCTGTACCAACGCCAGCCAGGAGTCCTACAACCGCAGCTCTGACTCGGTTAGAAACACTGTCACACATTATCAATTTCTTTCAATAAATATAAAAAAATTCTGATACTGATCTCAACACTCTTTTTCGTTTTTCTTTTGTCTCTCTTTCTCAGTATGTGGAAAGTGATGAAGAGCATGATGGCTATGCAGACACAGATGAGGAGGTGTCTAATGGGAGAGTGAGTGTGCTGAATGGTAACGGACCTCCGTATTTCCACAGCTACCTTTATATGAAGGGTGAGTGTGAAGCATGATCCAATTCACCAGACAGACAGACAGACAGACAGATAGAGAGATACTAAGCCTGGATGACATGGCCAAAATTATTATCACGATATATTTTTTTCATATTTTGGTCGATGCGATATAAGTCCAATATCAATATGAACAATATAGCCACCACCCTTAGTGTACTTAAGCACACACTGATTGTGCTTGGTGATATGGTAAAAATATTATATCATAATATTTAAAGGCATGTTCATGATAGTCAACCTAGTATTTCTTGTGAAAAGCAGAGGAATGAATCAGCATTTGCAGATTCATAAAAACAATTGTACAGTAATTTTTATTACTTATATGAGTAATAAGGCTACACTGCTCAATACTTACAAAGTAGTTTTCCAGACAGGAATTAGGCCTCGTTTCGGACTGCATGGCATTTGAATTGAGATTATGGTAAATAGATAATGGTTTGAATAATCAATGTAACAAGACACACCTGGGCAACAAATCATGCCTGATTTTCACATATTCCAATACTTTTAAATTAAAAACCTGGAAATAAAGATGAAGGGCCCTATCTTACATCCTGCACAAGGCACGTCACAACGCTTATTTCTATCTTACACTCTACCAACCGTTACACTCATTTTCACAGGGCACAGATCAGTTTCCTCTGCTGAGAAGCGCAGAAGCGTTGCACCGCTAAAATGCCAATCACCAAATTCAGACAACGCCCAAACCACACCCGTGATTAATTTAGAGAATTAGTTCAAGCCTTTTGTGCATTTTGAACCTCACAAGCCGTCATTTTTGCGTCCTTAGTATAGCAAAGACACAATTGTTAGCCTATATATTGTTAAAATTGGGCCATAAATCCACTTGTTTTGAGACCTAGGTCCCTATTTTAGCTATATGTAGCTGAGCCGTCAACTATGTATCATCTGGCATCTTTTGTATCGTGAGAACGCAAAAAATACGACTTGCGTGGCTCAAAACATATGGACGTCTGACTGTTTACTGTTGTCTGGTTTAAATCGGTCAGTGGTGCACCTGTGATTCTCACTGGCAGGATGCCACTTGTCAGGAATTCACCTGAACACATTTGAATCTCATTTCCAGACCACCACACCCATATGTGCAGCATATGTACATTCCTACACTCCGTATGTGAATATAGACTGTTTGCGGGGTGTTAGATAGCAATGAGCATCGTGATGTGCTCTGCGCAGGGTGTAAGAGAGGGCCCCAAATCTGGAATTGAATAACTACAACACACCATTTATCTCAGCTAAGTAATTTCCATACTCCCAGACTCTTTGGACTGACTCCATCCCTCTCTTATTCCCACAGCTGGTCTGATGATCCCGTGGCGGAGGCGCTGGTGTGTGCTGAAGGACGAAACCTTCATGTGGTTCCGCTCCAAGCAGGAGTCTTTAAAGTCAGGCTGGTTGTATAAGAAAGGTGGGGGTCTGTCCACACTGTCCCGCAGGAACTGGAAGATGCGCTGGTTCGTGCTGCGAGACTCCAAGCTGATGTACTTTGAAAATGACAGTGAGGAAAAGTTGAAAGGAACCATCGACATCCGCTCTGCCAAGTAAATAACAACATATAAAAACTTCAACAGATCATACATGTTGCTAAGTAATATGTTTTACACAGTCCAGTCAGAATATAATGACCTCCTCCTTGATTCTACACTCATCTTATCAGCTCCACAGATCATATAGTATATAGTATTTATACAATTACAGGCCCCACAGGACCACCAGAGAGCAGCTTTCATTTGGTCTCCATAATCCTGCTGGATTATTGTCAGCACTGCAGTCACATTGGCATAATGGTGGTGTGTTATTGTGTGTTGTGCCTGTATAAGTTAGCCAGACTTAGCAGTACTGCTGGAGTTTTTAAACACATCTGTGTGATTATTAGACTGAGAACAGTCAACCAGCCAGAAATATTCAACCAATAGTGTCCTGTGTGTGGGGCCCTGTGGCTAATGTCTTATGCCCACTGTTAAAGCGCTTAAGAATGACCAACCAAGAATAGCTAAGTAAGAGTGTCTGAAATTAATAGTAATTAGTAATAGTAATAGTAATAATAGTAATAAATAGTGTTTAAAAACTCCAGCAGCACTTCTGTATCTAAGCTAAGGTACATGTAATAAGGTTTAATCATAGTAAAGGCGTTGCATTGAGAAAGAGAAACTCTGAAACTTTGCTTATCAGCAAAAGATGTGATTATATAGAACACTGAAAAGTGTCTGCTTTGCTCTTTCCAGGGAAATAGTGGACAATCATGAGAAAGAGAACGCTCTGAACATTGTGACGGATGAGAGGACATATCAAGTGTTTGCAGAGTCACCAGAGGATGCCAGGTATGCTAATGTGTACATTATTGAGCAAAGGTTTTTGGTACCTAAGCACATTCTTTAAAAGCGTTTATCTCAGCAATTAGAATTTTTTTGCTTCTAGACCACTCTAAAAGTCCTAGTGCATGTGTTAAATTACGTCACCAGATTTTCTAATTTACCATCTTTAAGCATTGATTTAGCAAAACTTCTAAAAAAAATTCTGCCTTCTCCCCTTTTCTGCACATGCATCCCACAGCAGAATATGTGTGATAGATTCCCTCTATGTTTCCATTTGATTTATGTTTATAAATAAGGGTTAATCTACAGTTACAGCCGATACACGAATCACCAACTTACTTGTTTTTGACCATACTGTTGAGTCAGGTGAGGGGAGTCAGATATTCCCACAATACAGTATTTTTTTGCTTCTTCTGTTGTTTAATGAGTGATGATAGCCTGACTCAACTTCCTGTAACTGGTCTAAAAGTCTAAACGATCTAGAAAACCAGTTGGGACCACCTCTTTTGGTTGAACCAAATGGTTTGTCCTTTAGCAGTGTAGGGGAGGAGACAACAGGCCTAGGCCTTGTCCTTATAATGCATATTTCGTCTTTCTGGTATTTTAGATGAGACTTAGGTGAGATACTAATCTGACTCCATTTAAATACCAACTAGGTAAAAATTAACAGTTAACCACTATCAGTAGCACACCTAATAAGATTAGGTCCTGGAGATATGGGCATAAAAAGCTACACAGCGATACTACATAACATGTAAAACACACAGGCACCCAGGTTGAGATGTTCTGCAGCCCAGAACTTAATCTACATTAACAGTTACAGAACATAACACTCAAACTTCTTGTTCCCCTCAGCAGTTAAGAGCTTGGTACAGCGTCCAGTGAAACTCACTATGTAACTATAAAGGTCTAGAAACTCAAAGAGACTCAAAGAAACGCTTAGGCTCCTAGGCCTACTAGGAAAAAAAGACTCATCAAAGTAATTCCTACAGATTAACAGTTTACGGTTTATTGTGACCTAAACTGACACATGAAACCAAATAACAATATTCCTAAAGTAATCTAAAAAAATAAGTTAAACAAGATAACAGTTAAGAATCTGGCAAAGTATATTTTGAATACAATATTGCATAGTATATTTGTATATTTACATGCAGGGAATGGAAGGTCTCTTGGTTACAGACAAACTTGTATACTCTGTCTTTGTGCTTTCCTTAAAAATCCAACCAGAACAATACACTTTGTATTTACATGTAAATTGGAATTTGGCTCTATTTACATTTGGATACCTTCAACTATCACAAGCATTGTTCATCACGGCTTTTGATCATCACGAGGCAATCCTAAACCCATCAGGAGCAGGAAGAGGAGTGTCTCTTCAAAATGTTCAGAAATGTTCCATTTAGGTTATCTTTAACATTTCTTTAATGAGACCATTGTACTTCTCGCACTGAGGCCATTAAAATGATACTAAACTCAAACACATTCACATTTCATATTAACAAGATACATTTCAGACCCAGCATTTAAAAGATTTTTCACCTCAGTAGACATCTTTAAGCAAGGTGTCAACTGCCTTTTGGCCAGGCTTCAGACTTTATTTGACTGACAATTAATTAATGGTACATTCAACACAATGCCCAAGGTGAGGAGCGCAGGTGCACAAAGACGATTAGGGTACCCTATTGAATATCCTCTCCTCTTTCTTTTGGCATGTCTCTCACTATTAATCTCTCTCACTCTCTCACTGTTTCCCTTGCTGTTAGTGGTTGGTTTAATGTCTTGAGTCGGGTTCACACTGCCAGTCCTGAGCAGCTGCTGGAGATGTCCCATGAGCAGGCCAACCCCAAGAATGCTGTGGTCAGTGCTCTTCCTTTTTCTCTTTTGGCTCCTGGCATCAACTGTATTGATTCCCTAAAGAACCCGGGAGGGGCTGTGGATAAAAAAAAATAAAGAAATACATCGAGTGAACGATATAGCAGATCGCGTTTCCTTTAATTTGAGTGAACGATTGGCAATTCGTATTCACGATTTCTTTAATCCGTGCTCATACTTATTTAATTTGAGCGAATGATTTCTTTATTTTGAGCGAACAATTTTTATACGCACTATGACAAAAAGCTTGGAGAGAATGAGCTGCCCTGCTGCAAGAAGTGTGGGTAGAGTGCGCACAGTACATTGCAGAGCTTATTGCAACCGAAGGAACACAAATACAGTCAGTTCCAGTCATGAATAAAGGAATTAAACATTTTATTGTTGCAGGATGACAGTATATGTGTTATTAAAACCATATCAGGTAAAAGTTATGATGCAGTAAATCATTAGCTCAAAATAAAGAAATCGTTTACTCGAATGAAAGAAATGGTCTGATTTTTACAATTATATTCTTTATGACACATAATACAAATATACAGTTAAAACAATATAAAACTATTTATAGAATGCATATTACACAATATAAGACGTTTAAAATTAAACTTTCTGAATCAGATATTTGCAAGCAATTTCCACAAGACATGCAGGACACCTATTTTCATTCAGTTTGGCTCTGCAAACCAGCCAGACAATTCTGGATCGAGATTGTTAGATACCTTTCAGACCTAACTGATATTAACATACCACTTTTACCTTCTTTATGTTTACTCGGAGATGGCTTGGCTTTGGAACATTCGGAATTATGCAAGAATCCCGAAAAAAAATCCCAATATTGGTTGCACTAACTTTGGATAAAAAAATATTTTATTAAATTGGAAATCAAAACAAAACATTACAAGATCACAGTGGTTATATCTCTTAACAGACTACATCTCAGACGAAAAAATGGTTTTGCACCATAAACACAGTCAGAAGCAGTTCAGTTATATTTGGAACCCCATTAAGAAATCCATAGTATTATAAGTGAACTGATGCCACAGCTATTTAGCTAAAACTTGAGCATAGTAATTAAAAAGACATAACCCTAAAATAATCTAATATTATTATTATTATTAATATATATATATATTTTTTATTTTTTCCTCTTTCTTTGTTACTTTTTTTGTCTATTTATTTATTGATTTTTTTTGTTTATATGTTCTCCCTTGAGAATAATGCATTATTAAAGAGTGAAATAAAGTAATAGTTGATTGCGGGCCCAAAAAAAAAAAAAAGAGAGAACAGATTAAAGAAATCGTGAGCACGAATTGCTATATCACGCTCTCGATTTATTTATTTTTTATCCACGGCCCCTCCCGGGCTCCGTAAATTCCCATACTTTTGTTAAGTAGTTTTGTTAAGTTGTTAAGAGAACAGTTTGTGATCTAAGTTAATGGAAAACTGGAGCATTAAAGGGTATTATTTTTGCGTTTAGATAATTATTAATCAAACAAACTCTGTCCATTTATGGTTCTTTATTTCTATAACCCCCTTGTCACACTTTCAAACCACAGGGCACTCTGGATGTGGGGCTGATAGACTCTGTTTGTGCCTCTGACAATCCTGACCGGTAAGTCTGCTCTTCTGCCCCCTGCTGGCAATTTATACATAAATCCAACTGAACACCAACAGTCACAGGCCTTTTCTCTGCTGCACCACTAGATAGTAGTATTGGGCAGTTTTCAGCTTTACTGTGTTATTTGTGTTTTTTTAAAACAGTAGCAGCAGCAGTAATTGTAATCTTTATCTCTGTCTGGCAGGCCCAACTCATTTGTAATCATCACGGCTAATCGAGTGATCCACTGTAACACCGACCTTCCAGAGGAGATGCACCACTGGATCAGCCTCCTACAGAAGCCCAAAGGAGATTCCAAGATTGAGGGCCAGGAGTTTCTGGTCAGAGGTCAGTACAGGATGCTTATGCACAGCTCTGCACCCAAAGACAGAGAACACAGGATGAAGAGACACAGCAAATCATCAACATCGAATTAAAAGCAGTAGAGTTATTATAAAATTTGTGTTGCAACAGGTTAGTTAAAAAGATGCAAAAATATTGAACCAGTTTACACCCGGTCACTTAATTTATTAGTTTCTTGTTAGATTGTGCTCATCAAACCCATTCCAATTGCGGACGTTGTGATATCACATTTATTGTTTATGTGGGCGGGGCTTGGCTGTTGAGAACGTATCAAGACGCTTTGTCATTCACACTACAATAATATTATGTGGTCTGAACACCTTCCAATGTGGCTTGAGTGATGCATCTTCGATGCATATTTTTTACATCCTCATCATACCAAACACACAATTACATGCCCTAAATCAAGCTGTTTAGTGCACAGTTGACGGCTCGTCTATAGATAACTGAAATAGGGCCCTATATTCCGTTCACACCTGTCACAGTGTGTTGCTGAACTGTTTTAACTCATTTTGAAACAGATTTTGATCTGTGTTTCAGGCTGGCTGCATAAAGAAGTAAAGACTGGGGCGAAGAGCAGCGCACTAAAGCTGAAGAAGCGCTGGTTTGTCCTGACTAACAACTCTTTGGATTACTACAAGTCAGCAGAACGCAGTGCATCCAAAATGGGAACCCTGGTGCTTAACAGCCTCTGCTCTGTGGTTCAGCCTGAGGAAAAAGTGTTCAAAGAAACAGGTGAGTGAACTATACTAACTGTAACTTTAATTGTGACTGCTGCATGATTTTTAAATATTTTATACTAACTATTCCTAATCGATTGTTACAGTTAAAATGTAAGATTTTCCCAGTTTGAAAATGTACAGTGCCTTGCAAAAGTATTCAGCCCATTTGAACTTTTCAAACTTTTACCACATTTCAGGCTTTAAACATAAAGATACAATTATTTTTTTTTTTTTTTTTAAGACTCAACAACAAGTGGGACACAGTTGTGAAGTGGAACAAAATTTATTTGATATTTTAAACTTTTTTTAGAAATGAAAAACTGAAAACTGGGGTGTGCAATGTTATTTGGCCCCAATATTATTTGCTGCAATATTATATGAAAAAGCCATTTCTCAAAGATATCCATAAAATTCTTGTTTAAAGTTTGCCACAAGCCACCTGGGAGACACATCAAACATGGGGAAGAAGGTGCTCTGGTCAGATGAAACAAAATATCAAGCTTTTTGGCCACAATGCAAAATGTTATGTTTGTCGTAAAAGCAACACAGTTCATCCCCCTGAAACCACCATCCACAAAGTAAAATATGGTGGTGGCAGCATCATGTTTTGGGCCTGCTTTTCTTCAGCAGGGACAGGGCAGATGCTGAAAATTGGTGGGAAGATGTATGAAGACCTGAGACTGGGGTGAGATTTATCTTCCAACAAGACAATGATTTAAAACATAAAGCAAAATCTACAATGGAACAGTTCACAAATAAACGTATCTAGGTGTTAGAATGGCCAAGTCAGACTTGAATCCAATCGAGAATCTGTGGAAAGAGCTGAAAACTGCTCTTCACAAACCAACGCTCTCCATCCAACCTCACTAAGCTCCAGTTGTTTTGCAAGGAAGAATGGACAAAAAAAACATTTCTCGGTGTGCAAAGCTGATAGAGACAAACCCCAAGTAACTTGCAGCTGTAATTGCAGCAAAAGATGGCGCTACAAAGTATTAACGCAAGGGGACAGAATAATATTGCATGCCCCACTTTTCAGTTTTTTATTTCTATATCTAAAAAATATCATTCCACTTCACGATTGTGTCCCACTTGTTGTTGATTCTTTACAAAAAAATTGAATTTAATATCTTTATGTTTGAAGCCTGAAATGTGGCAAAAGTTTGAAAAGTACATACATCTTCAGTAGTTAATAAGATGATAACATGTGTCTGTTACAGGTTACTGGAACATCATTGTTCATGGGCGGAAACATTCCTACCGGCTCTACACTAAGCTGCTGAATGAAGCTGCCAGATGGGTGTCGGCCATCCAGGGAGTCATTGAGAACAAGGTGCCCATCGAGACGCCCACTCAGCAGCTCATCAGAGACATCAAGGTAAATATAGACGGTGCTGGTTTAGGCTATGTTCAGTTTTTGACTTCTTTTTTTTCTTTTTAAAAATATTTTTAATAATAAAAAGTGTTAGGCTGGTTGAAAGTCATTAGGTTACTACACATGCTAATAGGATCAGAAGTAAGATTAAGATTTTATTGTCAGAAAAAAGCATATTCCTGTATCCTGTATGTTTTGTTTTGCTGTTGTACAGGAGAGCAGTGTGAACTCAGAGGCGGTGGAGCAGATGTATCGCAGAAACCCCATCCTCAGATATACCCAGCATCCCCTGCACTCACCTCTCCTGCCCTTGCCCTATGGAGAAATCAATGATAACTGTAAGTCCACACTATTTCCATTACAATGGCCTCGGCCACCTGTATCTGAAGTGAGCTATATACTCTATTCCTCCCTGCTATTTCTCGTATTGTCTACTCTTTTAAAGATAAAGAGTTCTTTATGTGATGCAGCTAAAGAGCATTTTTCCTGTATCTTTTTAGTTCTGGGTTAGTTTACCTTCAGCTTTACCTCTTCTGGTGTAGCTTTAAATCTTTAGCTCTCCAGGTTTAGCTTTAGCTTTAACACTCAATGTTTACCTTTAGCTCTCCAGGTTTACCTACAGCTTTAACTCTCCAGGTTTACCTTTAGCTTCAGCTTTCCATGTTTATATTTAGCTTTAGCGCTACAAGTTTAGTTTTAGCTCTACAGGGTTACGTTTAGCTGTTCAGGTTTACCCTCAGCTTTAACTTTCCAGGTTTAGCTTTACCTTTCCATGTTTATTTTTAGCTTTAGCTCTATAGGTTTAGTGTTAGCTCTACATGTTTACATGTAGCTCTCCAGGTTTACCCTTTAGCTTTAACTCTCTAGGTTTAGCTTTACTTTTCCATGTTTATTTTTAGCTTTAGCTCTAGGTTTAGTTTTAGCTCTACAGGTTTAGGTTATCTCTACATGGTTAGCTTTAGCTTTAGGTCTCCTGGTTTAGTTTTAATTTTAGCTAAGCAGAACAATACTTGTGAAATACAGCAGATTTTTGAAGATATTAGAAATAATTCGAAAAAAAGCTTTATTTATGTTCCCGGGTGTTTTAAAAAGAAATGTAAATAAATAAATTTAAAGGTTCTTTGCCATTTTAAAACCAAATCTTGTTTTTACCTCGCTTTTTTAAATATCTCTCTTTCTTGCTCTTTCCTGTAGTTCAAAAGCAGAAGGGTTATGGGAGTCTGCAGGACGAGGCAGTGAAGATCTTTAACTCTCTGCAAGAGATGGAGATTGTGTCTGATCCAATAGCTATCATCCAGGGAATTCTGCAGACCTGCCATGATCTCAAACCACTCCGAGACGAGGTCTACTGTCAGCTGATCAAACAGACCAATCACGTGCCCCAGCCCAACAGCCCAGCCAATCGGGCACACTGGCACTTGCTCACGTGCATGAGCTGCACATTCCTGCCCAGTCGTGCCATTCTGCGTTATCTCCGCTTCCACCTGAAGAGGTGATGCTCAATTATACCCTTTTGTACTGTTTTGACCAATTATAACAGTGTGTTAAAAATAACTTGCCTATTTAGAGGCTGTTATTTTGCCTGGCTTGTTATTTATATTCAGTAAAATTTGAGATTATATGTCTTTACTATTTATATGTCAAAAGACAAATAGATAAAACTATTTTTAATAGTATAGTCTATCAGCAGGATTAACAGCCAGAATAAGCAAAACAGAACCATAAACATGAACAGAGGTGTTAGCCAAAGTTAACAAAACAAAAGACCCAACCAAACATACAGATAAAACCAAAAGGCAAAACCAAACAGAAGAACAAAAAACAAGCAGTTATCTCTAACTAGAGAAAGACAAAGAGAAGAAACTCTTATTATGCAACTAACCTTCCCAAGTGCAGAACCAACAGACCTAAAAACTCTTTCCTCTCCTTCTTGCTATCAGACTATAAATCAATCAATCATTTCTTCATTTTACAATTAACATTTTTAAAATATTCAAGATGTATTAATGTTCTTAGAATGTTTTTATGTAATGTCTTCAATATTCTGATAGCAGCACTTCAATTGAACCATACTGCTCAAAGGGGCACATTTGTTGTTTCTACTTTTGTTTTGCACTCAGGTAAAAAATGCTGCTGTGTTTAGGCACAAAATAAATGTTTTGCACATCATTACTAATTGTGACTTAATTGTGTTCTATCAAAATACAAAACTAAGGTCCTTATATGTGGACATCATTTTTCTCAGAAACTGCATCATGTAAAAAGATAATTCTTTGTTTTTACCATAATCAGGTGCCAATTAGCCCAAATAGCAAAGAGAAATAAAAAATGCATGCCATGCAAGAGTTCAGGTCTAAGGAGGTTAATGCACTATATAAATATTTAGTAAAATCACAGTGCACTGGATGGCTTCGACAGCTATTGCAGCACTTGGCAGCCTGGCTGAAACCTGTGTTTTGTATTTCAGGGTTAGGGAGCGTTACCCAGGTACTGAAATTGAGAAGTATGCCTTCTTCATCGGCGAGTCTCTGAAGAAGACCAAGGCAAGAGAATTTGTGCCATCTCAGGAGGAGATCGTCGCCCTGCTTACCAGACAAGAAATGACCACCACTGTGTACTGCCATGGAGGAGGATCCTGCAAAATCTCAATCAACTCACATACAACTGCAGGAGAGGTAAGCCAACCCAGTTAGCAGTGCTACCCAGCGGTGGTTAGCAGTGCTAGCCAGCCCCAGTTAGCAGTAATACCAAGCAGTGGTTAGCAGCGCTAGCCAGCCCCAGTTAGCAATGCTACCCAGCGGTGGTTAGCAGTGCTAGCCAGCCCTAGTTAGCAGTGCTACCCAGCGGTGGTTAGCAGTGCTAGCCAGCCCTAGTTAGCAGTGCTACCCAGCGGTGGTTAGCAGTGCTAGCCAGCCCTAGTTAGCAGTGCTACCCAGCGGTGGTTAGCAGTGCTAGCCAGCCCCAGTTAGCAGTGCTACTCAGCGGTGGTTATCAGTGCTAGCCAGCCCCAGTTAGCAGTGCTACTCAGCGGTGGTTAGCAGTGCCAGCTAGCCACAGTTAGCAGTGCTACCCAGCCGCGGTTATCAGTGCTAGCTAGCCCCAGTTAGCAGTGCTACTCAGCGGTGGTTAGCAGCGCTAGCCAGCCCCAATTATCAGTGCTACCCAGCCGCGATTAGCAGTGCTAGCCTGCCCCAGTTAGCAGTGCTACCCAGCGGTGGTTAGCAGTGCTAGCCAGCCCCAGTTAGCAGTGCTACCAAGCAGTGGTTAGCAGCGCTAGCCAGCCCCAGTTAGCAGTGCTACCCAGCGGTGGTTAGCAGTGCTAGCCAGCCCCAGTTAGCAGTGCTACCCAGCGGTGGTTAGCAGTGCTAGCCAGCCCTAGTTAGCAGTGCTACCCAGCGGTGGTTAGCAGTGCTAGGCAGCCCTAGTTAGCAGTGTTACCCAGCGGTGGTTAGCAGTGCTAGCTAGCCCCAGTTAGCAGTGCTACCAAGCGGTGGTTATCAGTGCTAGCCAGCCCCAGTTAGCAGTGCTACTCAGCGGTGGTTAGCAGTGCCAGCTAGCCCCAGTTAGCAGTGCTACCCAGCCGCGGTTATCAGTGCTAGCTAGCCCCAGTTAGCAGTGCTACTCAGCGGTGGTTAGCAGTGCCAGCCAGCCCCAATTATCAGTGCTACCCAGCCGCGATTAGCAGTGCTAGCCAGCCCCAGTTAGCAGTGCTACCCAGCGGTGGCTAGCAGTGCTAGCCAGCCCCAGTTAGCAGTGCTACCAAGCAGTGGTTAGCAGCGCTAGCCAGCCCCAGTTAGCAGTGCTACCCAGCGGTGGTTAGCAGTGCTAGCCAGCCCTAGTTAGCAGTGCTACCCAGCGGTGGTTAGCAGTGCCAGCCAGCCCCAATTATCAGTGCTACCCAGCGGTTGTTAGCAGTGCTAGCCAGCCCCAGTTAGCAGTGCTACCAAGCAGTGGTTAGCAGTGCTAGCCAGCCCCAGTTAGCAGTGCTACCAAGCAGTGGTTAGCAGCGCTAGCCAGCCCCAGTTAGCAGTGCTACCCAGCGGTGGTTAGCAGTGCTAGCCAGCCCTAGTTAGCAGTGCTACCCAGCGGTGGTTAGCAGTGCTAGGCAGCCCTAGTTAGCAGTGTTACCCAGCGATGGTTAGCAGTGCTAGCTAGCCCCAGTTAGCAGTGCTACCAAGCGGTGGTTATCAGTGCTAGCCAGCCCCAGTTAGCAGTGCTACTCAGCGGTGGTTAGCAGTGCCAGCTAGCCCCAGTTAGCAGTGCTACCCAGCCGCGGTTATCAGTGCTAGCTAGCCCCAGTTAGCAGTGCTACTCAGCGGTGGTTAGCAGTGCTAGCCAGCCCCAGTTAGCAGTGCTACCAAGCGGTGCTTATCAGTGCTAGCCAGCCCCAGTTAGCAGTGCTACTCAGCGGTGGTTATCAGTGCTAGCCAGCCCCAGTTAGCAGTGCTACCAAGCGGTGCTTATCAGTGCTAGCCAGCCCCAGTTAGCAGTGCTACCAAGCGGTGCTTATCAGTGCTAGCCAGCCCCAGTTAGCAGTGCTACTCAGCGGTGGTTATCAGTGCTAGCCAGCCCCAGTTAGCTGTGCTACTCAGCGGTGGTTAGCAGTGCTAGCCAGCCCCAGTTAGCAGTGCTACCCAGCCGCGGTTATCAGTGCTAGCTAGCCCCAGTTAGCAGCTCCCTTATACTCTGTAATCCATCTGAGTATCTTTGCTGCTCCTTACAACCTGACTGGTAGAATTCATACATTCGCACTGACGATTTTTGGGAAAATTAAAGGATTTTTATTTGTGCTTTATAGTCCAAAAAGTGTTGTACTAAATCCACACTGCCAGATTTATCATTCTTCTGATGTTGTGTCTGTGTTTGCCTGAAGGTTGTGGAGAAGCTGATCCGAGGTCTGGCGATGGATAACAGCAGGAACCTGTTTTCACTGTTCGAGCACAACAAAGTCGAGAGCCGGGCTATTGAGAGCCGTGTTATTGTGGCAGATGTACTTGCCAAGTTTGAAAGGTATAAAATCTATAGCATTAATAAACTGTTCAACTGATGCACAGGTTTTAGCAGTGGTTAACCCTAACCCAATATTAATTTAATTTTATTTTATTTTTTAAAAATTAGCAGGTACTTTTTCATAACAGATATGTAGGCTATGGGCTGCGCTACACCAAAACTTCCTGAAGCTGCAAAAGCGTTGCACTTCTGAAGAATCCTTTGGCCCAATTTCTGGTTTTGAATAACCTGAGATACCTGTGCTATGCGGGAAGAAACATCACGTGGTGTGCCTCAGAAAGCTAGTATATATGCAGAATACTTTCCCACATTTTAATTCACACAGGTTTCATTTAAGCAGAGACTATTTTACAAAAGATAAAAGGCAGCAGAATCTTTACAGATGTAGTGTAGAGTGCACTTCACCCACTTTAACTTTTACCCACCTCTGAGTTACAACTAATCCCGCTTTAGCCATCAACAGCCAATCCAACAGCTGAAACACCTTTGAAGAGCTTAATTTTTTTTTTTTATGTTTACATGGATATTGGGATAGTGCACACCTAACTTCCTGTACTTCCTTCTTTTCATATCTCATGTTTACTCCCTCTCTAATTTATTTAGTGTATTGCCTATTTTAGCAAAACTGTGATTGATAATTAAGCACTTTGAGATGGTTTTAGAGCATGTTATATGCCCTATTAGTAAAATAACAGCTTTTTGAGTGCAATTTTTTTTTTATTTGCAGGCTGGCCGGAAGTGAGGAAGAGGAGGAAGATGGACCCTGTCGACTTTATTTTAAACTTTACTGCTTCCTTGATGTGGAGAGCATGCCCAAAGAGGGGGTGGAGTTCGCCTTTATGTTTGAACAGGTGAGGAAATTTAGTTTTGCAATACTGTATTGAATTTCAAAGCAACAAAACTCTCTCAACTTTTAATTATTAGTTTTCTTGTAAAGATGGGGGGGGGGGTTCATTTAGTTTTTAGATCCCACTGTTCTGATTGGAAACGTAAACATCTCTTTAATTCAAATTTTATTAATATGATAGTCTGTTTTTACACTATGGAAGGTTTTTCAAAATTTGTATTAAAACAATTGCAATATAACGTCTTGCTTACAGTATCACAACATATTGAATCGTAATCTCTGTATTGTCAATACATTGATTATTGCCAAAACACAGCCCTAGCCTACAGCAATTTAATCCATGATATTTCTCAATCTTATTTTCCTGAATTGACCCCACCGTGTTAATTTTCTCTTATTTTTCTTTCCGCAGGCTCATGAGAGTCTGATCAGTGGTCATTTCCCTGCCCCTGAGGAGACGCTGCAGCATCTGGCTGCTCTGCGCCTGCAGTACATCCACGGAGACGTGGCGCGGACACCCTGGAGCCTGAGCAGCGTGTATCCTGTGGGCCGGCTCCGCACGCGAATCCTGCAGTCCACCAAGGCCGGCGGGACTGGTGCTCCAGGGGTCGGCCCGGTGGGGCCAGGGGGTCACGCGATCCATGGGAGACGGACCAGCTTTCTGGACGGGACTCTGAGGCGCAGCTTCAAGACGGGTTCTCTGAAGAAGCAGCGGGTGGAGGAGGAGCAGATGCTGGAGATGTTTGTGAAGGAGGAGATGTCGGCCACTCTGACCAGCGTTCTGGAGAAGTGGAATCGGCTGCAGGGCATGCCCCAGCATCAGGCCATGCTCAATTACATGACCATCATTAAAGAGTGGCCTGGATATGGCTCTACACTCTTTGATGTGGAGGTAAGAAACAAAGTTATGTATGTAAGATGTTAAGTTTTAGCTGTGTACTGTATATTGTGAATAATGTCCTGCATATACAGTTAGCCTCAAAAATATTTGGACAGTGACACAATGTTCATGATTTAGGCTCTGTATGCCATCACACTGGATTTGTAAAGTATCAAATGAGATGCAAATGCTGTGAAGCATTTAGGAATTACAGCCATTTATCTACATTTATAGGCCAAATATGACTTTACCAAATAACATCTAAAGGCAGCCCAGTTCTGAACAGGTGAAACTAAGGTCAACTTGTACCAGAATGATGGGAAGAGGAAAGTATGGAAAAGGATTAAAATGGCTTGACATAAAGCTCACCACATCCTCTGTAAAACATGGTGGCGGTATGGCGTGCATGGCTTCCAATTGCACTGGGTCACTAAGACAGAAGCAGAAGGATGAATTCTGAAGTGAACAGGGATTTATTTTCTGCTCAGATTCAACCAAATGCAGCAAGGTTGACTGGACGGAGCTTCACAGTACAGATGGACGATGAACCAAAACACACTGCAAAAGCAGTGTGGTGGCATACAGAGCCCAAATCATGAAGATTGTGTCACTGCCCAACTGTATGTGTATATTAGTACTATTGTAGCCTAATAGTGGAAATTTAAACTTGTGTTGTTAGTATGAACTAAAAAAGTTGCAATTATTCTGCATGATTTATTAACATGATATATATGAAATGAATCTTGACACAGTGTAAAGAAGGGGGCTTCCCTCATGACCTGTGGCTGGGAGTGAGTGCAGAGAACGTGTCCGTATATAAGAGAGGAGAACCCAAACCACTGGAGACCTTTCAGTATGAGCATATCGTCTTCTTCGGAGCACCACAGCCTAGCACCTACAAAATCACTGTGGACGAGAGAGAGATGTTCTTCGAAACTCCTCAGGTGAACTCATAAGCTTCATCTGATGACATCTACTACTGTTTTCTGCTATGCAGTACATATACATTGCATGTATTGTATTAAACACATTACTTATATCACCTGGACCAAATTAGTGCTCAGCTCAGACACCAGACAGGGCCAAACTACAGCTCTGGAAAAAAGAAACTTCAGTTTCTGAATCAGTTTCTCTGATTTTGCTCTTTATTGGTATATGTTTGAAAAAATATTGTTGTTAAGTTCTGTAAACTACAGACAACATTTCTCCCAAGCTCCAAATAAAAATGTTGTCATTTAGAGCCTTTATTTGCTGAAAATGAGAAATGGCTGAAATAAAACGAAGAGAAGCAGAGCTTTCAGATCTCAAATAAAAATTTAAGAGTTCGAAATTCAATATTTGATGGAATAACCCTTTTTTCATGCATCTTGGCATGTTCTCCTCCATTAGTCTTACACATTGCTTTTGGATAACTTTACACCACTTGTAGTGCAAAAAATTAAGCAGTTCAGATGGGTTTGATGCCTTGTGATCCATCTTCTTCCTCTTGATTCAATTAGAAAAATCTAAGAAACTCATCATTTTGAAGTGGCATCTTATTTTTTTTCAAAGCTGTATTAATAATGTATTTCATAATTACAGTTTATTAATGAAAAAATACACTTTTTAATCAAGTATTTCATGTTTTGTCTTGTTGTTTGTGGTTGAAGGTGGGTGAGATCACTAAGATCATGAAGGCTTACATCAACATGATTGTGAAGAAGCGCTGCAGCGTCATGTCCGTCACCAGCACCAGCAGTGCTTGGATGAGGTGATCAAGAACCTTTACAAGAAGCTATAGAAGTTGCAGAGACAAAACAGAGGATGTCTTCTTGTATGAGATGTTTAACCTCACCTACCTGCTGATCATATGAGAGATATACGAAATACGAGATACGAGAGAACAGAAAGGAGAGAGAGAGAGAGAGAGATGCACAATGACTCTGACTTGGCTCTGTTTAACCCTTTGTCTTATTTATTTTGAATGCAGCATCTTTTTTCATGTCAGTGAAGTCTTAATTTATTTGTTCATAAGAACCAACCACACACCTACAAAAGCACAACCGAGCCAAACCATCAGTCCTGTTACTGTAGAGCCTCCCTCACTGCCAGCACTGAGACTGACTGAGACCAAGACTGAGGTCTTCTCTCTTCTCTTTTATCTTCGTCAACTTTCCGTCACCAACTCTCTCTCTTAATGTTCAGCTTGTGGTGGTTGATGTCCTCTCCAGCCCAAAGGACCCATGACTGAGCCATCCCAGAAGCGTGGGCTTGTATGTGAGTTTGTTCTGTTTAAGTTTGCCCGTTTCCTAAAACGTGAACTCAGAGTTACACTCAGAGCCTTTTTCTGAGCCTTTATCACCAATACAGAACTGTCCATCACTGAAAATGTGTGCCCTGGGACTGACCAGAGAGGTGACGTGTAAGGAAATCGTTCAGAAAAGAGCCATTTGAACATTCTGATCTTAGTGTGGGTTTATTACTTTTCACACATTACCACCAAACTATATTTTAAACATACTATTTATATTCAATTTAATATAATTTGAGTCTTTTTAGGGCGTTTTCACACTTGTTCCAAATAAATGAGTGCTCACCTATACCTATACTAATTCTAAGCTCGTAATCAAACCATTCGAATCATAGACCGATTGTGTAATTCCATGCATCACTTTTCTGTGTGTGAGATAGCAAAAACTGTGGCTGTTTGTTGCTTTTTATTATTTTATTTGGATATAAACACTCAAGCAGTGAGAAACTTGAGCTTTTGGGATACAGTGGTGGTTTATTAGGATAAAATGATGAAAAGAAAAGTAACGCAATAAGTGTAAGCATCACATCACATTACATAATGAACCAATCACGCAAACCTACACGCAGCACCAGGAGCTGACAGCTTTCACACCTGCAGCGGACTGCACTAGAGTCCACTTAAAGTAAACCCCAACCCACTAATTTGAGGAGGACTAGAGATTGGTGCTCTGGACTGTTACTAGGCTCAAACGTAGCTTTCACACTTGTGCAACGAACTGAACTGTCAGAGCAAGTGTGACCCAGTCTGAATAAAAAAGGCTAGTGTGAAAACGCCCTTAAAAAAGTGGCTGAGAGAATGCATTTAATATACAATTGTACAGTATACATTATTCAAACATACAATGCCAGTGCACAATAATATTTGGACAGCGACTGAGTGAATGAGTTTCATTCATTCTGCCAGAAATCTGCACAGCAGTTTTGAAAAGCTTAAGAAAGCCTCTATATACCTCCTTGTCCCCAGTTCGGCCAGCCAAACCAACTTCTTACTGAGTGTTGCCACTGGAAGTACATCAGTATAATACCAAGCAAGGTCAAGCCTAAACTGGGGATGATATCGTGACCAGCATACGGATATGCTTCATAACATCAGATGACTTTTAATGTATCATGTGACATTCATTTGGAAATGCTATGTGAGGAATGAAGTTATCTGTTGAATTCTAAGCTACTGAGTTCTTTCTTCCCCAGTGTTACTGCTGAACCAACATTGAACCATTGAGTATTGATAACTGATAATTAATACTAGAAAGTCAGAAAATCTAGCTTTTTTGTGTTTAGGACTCAAATATTGTTCAGAACTAGACATAAGCAGTTTGAAGCCAAAGTGTTGGGACAGTGGTGTATTTTAAACCAGACCAAAAGACAAATTCGGAAAAAAAAAAAAAAGCTAAAGGACTGAATGTCAGCTTTTGTCTTTGGGTACCACAAGTCAAATACATGAGATATCTTCTTTAAAGTGTAACGTTAAGGAAGTTGTAAATATTGTTTGGTGCGAGAGATCCAGGGCACAAATTTAGCCTGAGCAGGATGGTTTTCCAGGTTATCAAAGTGGAGCCAAAGCCAGTTTATGGAGAGCTTATTCACTTCATATCCCCCTTGTTATATCAGAAAATGACTCCAAACCGCTAGAGGGAGTCCACGAGTGAGTCCAAAATGAATGGAGGTGAAAGAAGCTAAACTAATTTTTAATGTCAGCTAAACTCACATGAAAAATAGCAACTAATCGCTTGGCCAGGATTTTCCTCTAATTTTGGAAAGTCAAATGATGTATTTTGCTAAAAAAAAGCAATGAAAACGGACCTGTGTATTTTCAATTTTCCACACAAACAGGTTTTAGGCAGTAAAGATGATAGCATCAACATGATACTGCTACTTTTACAAGCCTTTTACATTTAAAAAATGTGTTTGATTCTAAAACAATTGAGGATGTACTGTTGAGAAAATTATTAAAAATGTCAGCATAAAATTATCTAACATTATTAATCTTGTATGATTTTGCTCAATTGCTCCACATAAACCTATTGATTTTGGACTCACCCTGGAACGCCCTCTGGTGGCTCAAAAATTGAGAAGAGATTCTTAAGTGAGTATTGTCTTCTCTAGAGATTTTCTAGAGAAAGAAAGGCTGCCCTAAATACCTCTCTCTGCAGCAGTGCTCTCTGACTGTTTTAACATAAGAGGCTTGGACCCCTTTTTTTTCCTTAAAGCTGCTTTGTGACAACTTTTGTTGTAAAAAGCGCTATATAAATAAAATTGAATTGAATTTTATTACCTGCCCTGGTGGGTAAATTGCAGGACTGCACACTGTGTTGCCACAATGTTAAGCTGATAGATCAGAACTGGCTATTAGTGTTCTCCTCCTCCTAATGTGTTGAACTGTCCATTAACATTGTGTGGTGGCTGGCTACTTGTGATTCAGATGAAACACATGTTAGCCTAGTTAATGGGTGGGAATTATGTTGCATTGCATTTTCCTTGGATGTTGGAACTGGGAATTACTTTACACCTGAGTTCATGATTTCAAAACATTTCCAAAAAACAGTTACGTTAAAACGAAACGTTGCCAGTAATATACCAGTGTTTTTTTGGTGGATCGTGTCAAAATATGTCCTAGGTTATCACTGTTAGCATTGTTCCAGGTTAGCATTGTTATACCAGTTGATAACACTGCATATAATAGTACATATTCAAAATATGTATGGAATGATAAGAAGAACAAAAGTTTCTGTCCTAAAAAGAGAAATGTGTTAAGAAAAAAAAACAAGGACAAACAATCCTAAGCATAAGGCAGTATCATTTCTTGAGGATTGGGCTGTTTTACATTAAAAGTGCCATAGAATTTTGTTAAACAGTATTTTATTATAATCTCTGATATCTACAAAGAAGCAAGGTGATTTTACTTGGGGTGGCGCCCAATTCTGTTCCTATGATTTGGCCTAGAATGATTTTTTTATAGAACTTTATATTGAACTTCTGATGTTCTGGTTTCCAGCAGGACACTGTGACGACTCACACAGAATCAACATTGCATAACATGGCATAGCTTTGTTTTTAGCTTTTCTTTGTTTTTAGTAACATTGTTCCTCAGAATAGTTTACTACATTACTGAAAAGCACTGCTATCCTGTTGATATGGTTTGTGATTAGCTATTTTAAGAGATTGGCTAGGGTTAGCTTTTAGCCTAACACAGATACCTGCATGCTTCCTGCATTTTCGCTTCATTGCACACTGTTTATGATTTTCCTTCCCTGGCTCTAGTGTCATCAGGCCAGGCTGTGGTTCTCAGAGTCTGATGGTGATGTGCTGTCAAATTATCTTAGAAAACTTAATGCAAAGTTTAGTTAACAGAAACACCATAATCTCAGGAACTCAGCACTGGATGTGCTTACATCAGAATGGCAAGATTGCTGGTGTATGTGAATGATGAGGCATCAAAACTGTGATGTAATAGTTTTAGGGCTCTGGAATTGGCAGGTTTTACAGCTGTGTTTTACTTATTATACATTTCGGTTTTGTATTTGAACAAAAGATAAGTGTTTTATGCCAGTTTTCCATTCTGCGGCACCTTTAACGTCTGTTACAGTTTCCCAAAAAGGTAAAAGCTGACATCATGTACTTCATTTTTGACATAAAAATGTCATGAATATGCAACAAAAATAGCTGATTATACGCACAGCATTTTGAACCAAAATGCATCTGTGACGATTAAAATTTTGTGTACTGTGATATTGTGTTAAAAAGAGAAAAATGATACTTTAGTAGTTTTGCCCCCTAGAACACAAAAATTGGATATAGGTAATAAATACAAAGGATTAATGAAACCACAGTATTAAAAAGTTAACAATCATATATTATAGTGTTTTAAAAGATTAAAGCAAAAACAAAAACTCAGTAGGTGACATAAACTCAGTGTCAATGATTTAATTGACTTGTGCAATTCAATTATGCTGGTAACTCTTTTTCAGAGGCTTTAAATAGTTTACCCTGTTGCAGCCAGTGTAAATATATACATAACTCAGAAAAACACTGAGTTGGCTGTTAAAGCTGTTAACTAGCTCATTACATCTTTTTTACTGTTTACTGTAATTAAACGTTACGATTTATAGGTGAAGGGCTCGATTCTGCAGCCCAGCGATATGGCGGAAGGTCAGAGTAACATGCACAAGACGCGTTATCGATATTACATAATTATTCACATCATATCTTATTGATCAACACTCAGAGTAAGTCCAAGTATGCCTGTTATTGTCTGTTTTTTTATTTAACTTAAAATATAAAACTACTGTATCTCCCAAAACAGTACCTGTGTAATTTTGCTGTTTGATATGCAACTATATTTGTCAGTGTAATGCAAGTTTCTTTGTGTGTGTCTGAGAATTCTTAACATAAAGATGGAACGAATCGAAGCGAGCGAAAAAAAAAAAAGGTTCACAGTTTAAAGGCATTGTGGAGAAATTATCATAAGTGTATGGGTATTTCTGTTAAGGGTGGGTGTTGTGATTGTTGTTTGAGGCACAAAATAAAGTGTGTGTGGGAGGGGCGGGGAGGTGGGTGGGTGAAGGGTTGGTGTATTTATTACCGATAATATTAACGCAGTGAGAAAGCGAGTGGGAGGGACAGGGAGTAAGTGGGCTGAAGTTTTCCTTTTGAGCTGACCTAGGACCAGTCTCAGTACTCCAAACTGATTGAACAGCTGGTGTCATATTTACCAGTCATTGCACAAAAACTGAAATTAAATCCATAAACTAAATTATGGATGTAAAATCCAACACCTAGCTAAATATACCTGTAAATCTAATTGGGGAAATTATTTAGGTTTAAACAATAAAGGTTTAAAAGGCCTTGTGGGTTTTCCATTTTCTGTCATATAATACATATTAATACATAATAAACCTTTATTAGCATAACAACTACATGAGCTCATAATTTAACTGATACTGATAAGATGTAGTAGCAAAATAAAGACTTCATATACAGCCTCCTTAAGTTAAAGGCGACTGGTCCTAGGTCAGTAGAGAAGGGCTACTTCTGCCAGCACTGGATTACGGTGTGAACACACATTGAGAGTGCTTTAGATATGGATACACTAAAATGATGTGTAATGATGGTGTGTGTGTGTGTGTGCGTGTGCGTGAGGGGGGGTTGTTGAGGACGTCTAAACGTCTAGAAGGGATGTTAGGTTACTACTGTCCTTCATGAGTATGTGCTGATATGTGTCACTCAACACACACACACACACACACACACACACACACACACATACACACATACATACACACAAACACACTAAGAGCCACACTGACAGATGTACACACACACACACACACACGCGCACAGTTCTGTCTCTCTCACTCTTTACACTGGGTCCTTGCTCAGCTGCAGGCAGCCAATATAGGGCCTGAATGATGTAAATCTTTCTCATTGTTGTTCTTATATGAGTATATATATATATAATATTTAAAACAAATATGACTAATAATAACTGTGCTTGTTTTAAAAAGAGAGGGAATAAATGTTTTTGTTCTTTTCTTCTTTTTTCATTTTTTTTGTAACTGGCTTTACAAAATGCTTTAATAAATTATTGGAATTTATCACCATAGTAACCAGTGTCTTTCATGTCTCTCATGTTTTTTGTGATGTGTGTGGTTGTTGTTGTAGTGTTCTGTTGTTCAGTGACAGTTAAAATTGTGAGAATACTTTCTTTAATTCAGTGGTTGTGTGTGCCTCTTTTTAAAAAAGGCACTTTTTTAAAGGTGAAAACCTAAAAGTATAATTGTGTGTCTGACTAACATCTACTATTGCATCAACAGTTCACAATTTTGCTGTTCTTGATTATTAGAATGCATCTTGAGCAGTGAAAGATAACATCAGGCAAGAACAAGAATACTTAAAATACACAAAAAAAAACATAATGATACGACCTGGGTGCCTTGTTTAAGGTGGCTACATCAGCCATGTATGCTGATCCTGGGAATCTGCTGGTCACGCACCCGTTCATACAACCTTACTGGTAAACATCTCCTAAAATTTTAATTCCATTACAGTTGTCTTTCTGCTTTGATCTAGTAGGTGTGGAATGGAAATAACTAAGTGCATTATGTGACTGAAAACAAAGTGAAATGGGATTGGGCCTAAGACAAAGCTTTTTTTGTAGCTGCATAGTAAACATGCACAAACTTTGACACATAAATGTTCAATCACATAAACACATACTGATAGTTTTATATTGTTTAGTACTCATTTCACGTCCCTCAAAATACACCAATTCACTTTGAAATGTTTTAATTACACATTATTGCAGTTACTTACTTCCAAGTTTAGTTCCACTTTAAATACTGCTGCTATATTTACAAAACCACACTAACACTGGCTTATTTAACTTTATCGATACACTTTAAACAGTGAAATAGTTACAGGTGCTTGGATGAAACTGCTGTACCATTTTTGAGTAAGCTGAGATAACAAACAGCTATGTTGGATTTGTTTGCTTCTATTCCAGCTTAAGTGCTACAGCTGTTATGGAACACTACGCACCTTATTCACTCTGCGCCCATGTTGAAATGAAGGCTCCTAAACCAGAAATCCCCAAAGCAGCGAGAGATCCAGCAAAACATCCACCAGTTTAAATGGCAGCACCTGTGTGGACAACTAACCTCCCAACCCCTCCCTGAATGAACAAGTGCATGATTCCCCGAGCTGTTTTACTAAATTGCTACAGCAACTGGATTGAGTGTTATGTGCAGGATGTGGAAGGTAGCTGGATAATTGCCTTTGTTTGCTGTATTGAAAATTCACATGTTAGCTAGCTTGCTAACTAGATAGTTAGCAAGACTTAGTGACTAGTGTAGTTCGTCTAGCTACAGTCCTTCGTACAGGCTTCACTGAACCATCTTTACAGGCAAATAACGTGGGCAGAGCTTCCTTCTTCAACTTTCTCATTCCAACCAGTGTCTTAAAGAAACACTTTTTTTAATAAAGTGGTTTAAACTTACTTTTGTGTCTAGATTAATATGTAATATCAAATGAGACATAAAATTAATGTTAACACGACTGTTAAATGCCAAATACAGTCCAGCTAAGCATACAAGCGTACACTCTTGTAAGACCAGGATCCCCACGGTAGCATAATAGCTATCTAGGCTAGCTGAGCAGGCTACTCTAAAAAGCTATTGCTTGACTAACTATGAAATGTTTGACCTATGTAAGATTTCTTCCTTTTTGAAGAAGTACATTTGGGATTGCAGAAGTAAGGCATCATTGCAAGTATCCAGCTGTCCAATGCTACTTTCGTCCCCCACAGCCTCGTTTTGGTAGACAATGGTGACGTAGGTGAATAAAGTATACAGTGTTCGTGTTTGTCTGCTGCTTCTTAGATTTTTCTGTTTCACTTTAAATGCAGTAAAATTAAACAGCTGTTTATTATTAAACCAATAAAGAAGGGAGAACAGTAGTGTACAGTCTGCCAAGACACGATGGCCCTTCATGAGAATTTTGCTAAGGCCCCAGGGAAGTCCAAACCTCTGGAAGTACCTGTTACAATTTAGACTCTGGAATTCTGGGAGATGTAGTTTTATTTTTTGTTTATTTTATTTGGATCCCCATTAGCTCCTATAATGATAGCTGCTATTCTTCTTGGGGTCCATCATAAAACACACAAATTTTACATACACACAAAAATAAAAATAAAACATACTAACATAAGTACATTACAAATGTACACAAAAGAAAATAAATACACATAGGTAAGTAAGAAAAAAACAAGAAGTAGAATTAGTGATATTTAGTTACGTGTGTGTAAACAGTGACATATACAGCTACATTAGAAATACATTCACAGGGGAAAATAGGCCCCGTTTAAACTGTAACAGACTGAGCTCATTTTGAACGTGTTGTACTTGTGGTAAATATATTTATAAGCAGTTTTTGGTCTAAAGTCAGATCTGTATCAGTCCTGAATCTCCACATTCTTGTTCCAGCAGCAGCTACGTGAGCTGCAGGTCTGAGAAACACAAAAGCGCTGAATGTGGGTGAGATCATGAGGCTCAGCTCCTCCTCCCATAACCGCCTGAACCAGTCTGACTGCGGGCTGTAGAGGGGGGAGGAGGAGGTGTGGGTAGAGTCAAGTTTTAACCAGGGTTTAGTATTGAAACACTGTTAACAGAGCTGAGCTCGGACTCCTGGTGAATACAGGCTGATCTGGGGGTGAATACTGAGCGTGGACTGAGGATTTGAGGATCTGAGGATGAGGGTCTGGGTTCCTGTGATTCTCCTGCTGTTCGGGGTGAGCGCGAGCTCGGCGCAAACTGCCGCACCTGGACAAAGTAAGATTTTATAACATCACCTTTTTATTCGTCAAAAAAAAACATCACAGCATATTATTGCCTCGTGTCCGTTTGTACGTGTTTACAGCCACAACAATGCTAACAGCCAGAGAGCTAAGCGAAGCTGTGGAACAGGTTATATCTGTGGTAGTTAGAGTTAGTTGTTGTTCCCGTCAGAAATTTCCTCCTTCCTCCTCCTCCTTCTTCTTTTTATTATTAAAGTTAGCTCATATAAATTCAAATAAAACTAATTAAAATGTTTAATATGTTTAAATAAAAAGTTAAGTACATGTATCTGACAAAAAGAAACCAATTTTAGGCTACAATACCATAACTTTGAAAAATATATATTTTTTTACTTGTAAAAGTCTCACTACAAAGACATAACAGATATTTCTGCTGTAATTTTGACTAATAAAATGTCCAAAAACTAGATAATAGATCTAAAAATAGTTTTAAAAAAATCTGCATTAATGAAAAATACTTGTAATGTCGTGTTAACATATGAAAGCAATTGTACCCTTTTTAAAGTAAGCAAATTTTAATTTATAATATAGGGAAATGGGGAAATATATACTTTTTTCTTCACCTACTGCAGTCCACACTGTGTGTGTGCAGTCTCAGGTATTGAAGTATTGTTTATTGCATGACTGGCAAAAATACTGGTCACTGTTGTATATGCGGAGAAACATACAAATAAACACAATAAACAATATCACTAGTATCAAATATTATTGAAGTGTCCATTTATTGTACGATAAGTTGATAATGTATTTATCACGACAGGCCTACATATGACTAATCCAAATTAAATTCAGAATGTGTGTTCCTAGCAATTTGACTCATTACCATGTGTTTAAATCTAAAACATTTTATAGTTGATATTTCTGGGTTTAATTTGCTAGTAGCCAAAACTGTTCTATAAATGTGGAGCACAGATATGACAACAATATCTAGGGTTTTTTTTATAAGCATAACTTATGCTGATTTATAGGCTGTAGAATCTGTCGAATTAAATACATGAATCATAGAGAAACTAGTTAATGAAACATTAATGACTAGCTATTTTAGCCTACAATGCCACCAGCCAAATCTCAATTTCCCAGAAAAATCACAAAACATTCAAGTTCTCTGCAGTACAGTTTTTCCTCAGTAGAAATTGTAATATATGGCTAAGTTTAGTACCCTAGTAAAAAAAATCCAGCTCAAGACCAGCTGGTCATCCAGAGGAAACATAGATGGATCAGCTGGAGCTAGAGTTTTAGCAGGGTAATAATAATATCAGATTCTCTTTTATTTATATTTAATTGTTTTACTTGTACTAGTAAACGTGTGATCATAGAAAAGAGAGAGTGTGGTTAAATATCATGTAAATTGATGGTATCAATTGGCACATGACACAATCAACATTACAATAAATATATCTCATATTGGTCATTGATGGCTTAAAATGTTTTCATAACGTGTAATATATCTGATATTATTAATTCTAAAAAATATATAGTTTATTGTACTAGTAACAATTGTTTTACAGACATTAAATTTGTTATGATTTGTATTGCTGGTGGCTTAAACTGCTTAAATGTATGATTTTTTTTGCTAAGAATATCATGGGTTTATTTCCTAGGAATTCACTAAAATAAGAATTATGGGGCAATGCCAATTTATAGTATTTTTATATACACAGGTAATTTATAAAATATAGAAATTGGTATTAAATTAATGTGAATTAGCATTATAGAAAAATATTGTTGTGGGAATATTTAGCATAGGTGTCCAGTGTTTTCCAGGCTGCCTTATTTTTGTAAAGCAATATAGATCATGTTTATGCATCCCTAATAAAATATCTGCAAATCCAGGCAGATATAGCCCTATACAATAATTTTATATCAATATTTATCGCAACACAAATGTTGCAATAATGGTGATACGATTTTTAAACATTATTGCTATGTTTATAACTCTCAGAACCTGCCTGAGGCAGGACTTACCCTTTCTAATCAGCACAGACCCATCAATCTGTTATCTGCTGTCAGCAAGTAATCCATCTTGGAAAACATTTAACTTTGTCAATCTAGTGGTTAGCATTGTGACTAATCCGTAAATGTAGGCTTCATAATAAGAGTCATGAGTGTTCAGGCCAGATCATATTAAAAAAAAAAACATTCTAACAAACAATAAAGGACATCCAGGGTTTTTTATTTATTGTATTTGGGCTCTCTTTGGACTTAACTAAATAAACTGAATCCTGTAAGTATTTACATTTCAAGTTAAGACTTTAGAAGCCTAAGGTACAATAAAGGTGCTGCCGTCAGTTTCCTGCATTCAAGGCAAGAGGAAATTACAGAACACTACAGGCTTTCTTAACCTGGCAGTGTCAGCATGATGACATGCCTTTATGCCTAAATTATATTTATGTTCATATCAATAATCTATTTATAATTTTAAAAATGTATTGCGACATTTGGTCATATCGTCCAGCCCTACATTTCTTATTATTGTACATATCTCACTGTTGGTGCATAAAATCTTTCAAATATCAGCATCACCACACAATTTCTATATCAGTTCTTCCTTGGTTTCTAATTGTGCTCTGGCACTAAGCATCCGTGTACTGGATTATGCTGTCCTTGCTGTTACTACCATGGGGATTTATGTCCCACATGTCATGGATGTGACTATGACAACCTCAGGACCAGTAGTGGTGCAGGTTATTGCAGAACAGACACTCAAGCTGTGCCTGTTAAAAAGCCAATATATACAAATTTTAACTAACCATTTCTTTTTGCTTCTTCCCTTTTCTTCAGCATGTGAGAACAAAAACAGCACAAACTGTGAGGATTGTTTGCAAAACACTTCGGTAAGTAAAGACAATAAAATAGTTTGATGCATTTTGTTAAAGCACTGGACCAAATGAACAAAATTTGGTCCGACCTAAAGAGGTTTAGACTTTCTGACCAGTTACAGGAAGTTGACAGTGTGAAATAAGGCTGTGCCTTATTTATTGTACGCAATAATATCGTGAATAATATTATATACCGAAATATCATCCACCCCTAATTATCACATCAGGGTACTACATTTTTTTAAGAAAGTGGAATTCACACTGTTCTCATTTCCTATGGTATATCTACTAGAGACATTCTGGACCATTGACTTCTGTTAGAAATCTGATAAAATTCTTGTATTTTTTATATATCTCAGTTAGGGGTATGACATATAATATTGTATAAAATAATAGAAATAAAATTGTATTTTGTTGTCGTAGTGTATTCCTGAGTTTTTATTTTGTTTTTATTTTGATGTTTTGTCATATCGCCAAGTGTATCGTAAAATATCATGGTATTATTTTAGGGCCATATCGCTCACCCCTAGTGTGAAATGATATTGTAATTAGATCGGTATGGGCTGATAATTGCTTTTATAGAATTGGCATGTTTCCACACTAAAACAATTGGCCAACACTGACCGCAAATCTTTAAATTCCTTGAATTAAGCTCATTTTAAGTTAGCTTTGTTAGTTTTAAATTTATTAAGATATAACCAGGGTATCTAGTCTCTCTGTAAGTTATTGTTGTGTATTGTGTTGTGTTCTAGAGTTGCATGGTTTGAACTTTTAGACCAATTGCAGGAAGTTGAGGCAGGCTATCATTGCCCATTACACAAACAGAAGAAGAAAAGGAAGGAGTGTTGTGCTGAAATCCTACTCCCTTCATGTGCAGGCATGTCACAGTCTTACAATGCTGTTAATGACACATGAACCAAAGCAGCCTGTTTAATTCTAAAAGAGATGTCGGAAGATGGCCACATTAAGATGAATGATGTCTGTTTTAGTACAAATACACTGTGTGATTTAACTGCGTACATTATTAGAGTCCAGTGATGATTCAGACCTTTCTTGTGATTTGTCTCTGGTGATATTTACAGGTATAACTCACACACTGTACACTGACCTATCACCTTCTTTCTCCTTGTGCATTCATTTGAAATGTAGAGAGAGGATGTGATGGGTCAGTGCACAGCAAATGATTTAGAGAAGTGAAATGAGGAAAAAGAGAAGCGGTTTAGGAATGTGTTGCTGTTTACAGGTGTTTGGGGTGTGTGTGTGTGCGTCTGTGTGTATCAGTTATTCACTGTGCCTCCAGCTGTACCCGTGGAACAGGTTTGCAGTGTGTTTCCTCTCCCTCGCTGTCCTTTTCCTGCAGTTTGATACTGTGTGTCCTAGATTTTATCCATCTGCTGCCCATAAATTTCACTGGCCTCAGTGCTGTAATTCTTGTTTCATTATCAAGTGTAAAACTGATGCAGAGTGACGTTCTCAAGTTTGGAAGGATTATTTAAATATTTAGGATTAATATTAAACCTAATTGGGTAGCTTAGAAGCTGCAACAACAAAGAAATACTAGTTATTTAACAAGACAAAAAAATTAACCTAAGGCTTTTGGAAATTAGGTCATATTTTACTTGTTGAGCTAATTACAGTAGGAGATTTGTTGACCAGGGGTGTGCACAGTAAAGGTTTAAGTGGTATTTGTGAATGTAGTAACTCTGCAGTGTAGTGATTGACGAAGGTTTGCCAAAGTAATCTTTTACACATGTGGTTCTATTAGCTATTGCTGAATGACGTATCTTGAGGCAGTTCTGTCTGAGCCATCAAAGATCACAGGTGTTTAGTTTAGGCTTGTGCCCTTACCCTCTACATACTGAAATATCTCCTAAATGCATTAGTGATCCTTTCAGATCATCAAACAAATATAAGTATTAGTCAAAGACAACACACATAAAAACAAAATGCAGTTTTTAAATGAAGGAAATGCCTTCATTAAACCTAACTGTGGTTTATCACACCTGAGTTCAATTTCTCTAGACACACCCAGGTCTGAATACTGCCGCACCTGTTCTCAATCTCTTAAATAGGACCTGACTGATAAAGCAAAATAGACCAAATAATACTCAAAAGCTAGACATCATGCCAGTATCCAAAGAAATTCAAAAACATGATCTATCATTCTGGAAAAGGTTATAAAACCATTCCTAAAGTTTTGGGACTACAGCGAACCACAGTGAGAGCCATTATCCACAAAGGGCAAAAATGTGGAATAGTGGTGAATCTTCCCAGGAGTGGCCGGCCAACCAAAATTACCCCAAGAGCACAGCGACGACTCATCTAAGAGGTCTCAAAAGACCCCACAACAACATCCAAAGAACATTTTTGCCAGAAAGCATCTTGATGATCCACAAGACATTTGGGAAAATACTCTGTGGACTGACGAGACAAAAGTTAAACTTTTTGGAAGACTTATTGCAAGTTATTGCAAACGATTGATTGCAGTTGATGCTGCTAAGGGTTGGCCCAACCATCTAATAGGTTTAGGGGGCAAACGTCTTTTCATACAGGGTTTGATTTTTTTTCTCCCCTAATAATAAACCTCTTAATTAAAAAATGATCTGAAAACATTTAAGAGTGAAAAAAGAAATCATGAAGGGGTAAACACTTTTTTACACCACCGTATGTCTTCTATTTATTGAACATTGAACTGTTGATATTCTTAAGAGACCATTCCCACTGTTCATCAATAATCTCTACACCAAGCCTTTCCATCCATGCCTGCATTTATTATGTTATTTAGCAACTAATCTGGGGTGCATAACTCATAGTTAATCAAAGAGTGTTTCCTAAACCCTTAAGTAATTAAAGTACTACATAAACTAGCTTGACAATTAGCTAGTAATCTGACCCACTCATTTTTTAAGTGGATTCTGCTTGCAGTTCATCATACACTTTTTTATACACTTACCTAATTGTCAGCTCACAAATTACTTGTCTGTAGCTTGTAGTGTATTTGGGCCATCCACACGGTAAAGCCGATGGTGTGAATGCTGCTTTAAATGCAGATATGTTACTTGCTAAGATTGCCCCCTGAATTGTAAGGGTTGATTCATACGGTCAGTGCATTATCCCTGGCCCATTCCACCCCTTGTTTATACCATAGACTGTATATAAGTATGGACAGCATGACAGGGGTTGAAAAGTGAAGCCACTACATCTCTTACGCGCTCTGGTAGCTGGCTCCAGTACAACTTTTAACCCCGCCTATTTTCATTCAGCTGAATGAGAGTAGCAGAATCTTTAATCTAAAATTACACATCCAGGATTTTTTTTGGAAGTTGGGTTCTGTACATTCTGCAAGCCCCCCTCCTGTGTTAATAACCCCCCTGTGTTTTTCTTTACAGTTAATACGTTTTATAAGAGTTATTCTGTGATGTTTAAAGAGGTGTGGCAATGTGGTGATTGACAGCTGAGGGCAAGTTGATTGACAGGTCGCCTGAGAGCGTGAACGTGCACTGCCACTGTGGCTCAGTCGTGGAGATCACAGTCAGATCTTTCTGACATTCGGATTTTACTGTTAAAAATAGCATTTCTGGGGTAAAGCAATGGCTTTTCAGCAGTTAACAGTTATAACAGACCCTCAGGGAAACGTTCTCGGCAGGTTTTACGGTAAATGGATAATTTCCATCAATTCATTAGTATTCAACCTAGTGTTAGGTACTTAACGCTAACTAACTAGTTAACTAGGTTAGCCAACTTGGGTTTAGTTTAACCTAGTTAAGTAACTCCCACCTCTGCCGCATCAGTTCTGGCAAGCGCACACAAAATGGCAGCTTCCATTTCAGCCATATTTTGGCTTTAAAAAGCCATAATTAGAGTGAATGGGGACATCCTGTCCATACTTATATAGAGTCTATGGTTTATACTGTTTAATAAAAAAAAAAAATCAAGGTAAATGTGAGAAACACTGTACTTATTTTTTATTTGCACTTTAATTGCTGGCCCAATGTTTTCTGATTTGGGGATGTACATTAGATCAGAAACCGGAGTCAGGCATTGATACGTCTTTTAATCTTGAATGTACTAAGATGTGGTCTTGTTCTTTTGCAGTGTTTGTGGTGTATAAAGACGCAGTCATGTATCACATACCCCGTCCGATCTATCCTGCCCCCCCAGTCTCTCTGCCCACTGAACGATGCTCGCTGGGGGCTCTGCTCAAGTAAGATAAAAACTCTGACTCTCGCTCTCTCTCGCTCTCTCTGTCATTGTTTCTTGTTTAGGAGCTGATTTCATACCTTTAGCTTCTTTTTCTCTGGCGTTTTTGTACCCAGCCAACATTCTCATGTAGGGTTAACATGAGTGGACTATGTGAGCGTGAGCTCTAAGAGGGTTTGTACATGTGTTGTTACTAGGAGCCAAATGGGCTTTATAAATGGGTCCCATCATAACTGCCCACCCAAATCTCACAGAGGTCCCATGTAGGCCCTGTATGTAGTGTACAACCCAGATTATTTTATGCAGGCTTATGTTTACCCCCTCCTGCTCCCATTACTGACATGTAAAACCAACATGAAAACCACTAACCCATACAGGCCCCACATAGGGAATGCAGTCTGAAGTAGCTACTGCTGTGAACACTGCTCATAAAGCAGCTGGCTGTAATAACCCAACATTCCTACAGGCTATTTAACCTAACTAGCTTTCTAACACAACACTAAAGGTTTTTAAGGGTTAAAGAGCTCTAACTAACTTATGTCCACCACCTTCCAGAGAAGAGAAGCTTCGTCTGTGGTTGAAGGAGCTCCATTTAAAACACCCATTTAAACATCTATGCTGGATCTGGTAAAACAGATGCTGTGAGATTATGGGAAAAGGTGTTATCTTAGAGCGAATCTATTAGCGAGTCTACAAGCATGTGAGAAAGAGGGTGTGTAGTGAGTAAACCTCACAAGCACCCAATGCATCTGCCTTACCAAAGCTTCAGAACCGTCTCTCTGCTCGCTGAACGATGCATGCTGGGGGTCTGCTCTCTCTCTCTCTCTCTCTCTCTCTCATTGTTTCTTAGTTAAGAGCTGATTGTGTTTAGCTGTTTTTGCTCTGGCTTGTTTGCACCCAGCCAACATTCTCATGTAGAAGTAAAATGAGTGGAACATGGACTAGCTGGGTTTTAGGTGGGCATGAGCTCTGAGTGGGTTTGTATATGTGTTGTTACTAGAACCCAAATGGGATTTATAAATGGGCAACTTCCTAACAGCCCACCTTAATCTCGCAGGGGTCCCACTAGACCACGTGTGTAGTGTACAACCCAGATGGGGCTTATGTTTAACTTCCCTGCATTACTGACATGTAAAACTAACATGGAAACCATTGACAAACCTTTCTGGTTCCCAGGTGGGCTATCCATACAGACCCCATATAGGCATGTTATCTGGGTATGTGTTTTGTGTATATCTGTATATCATAGAACCTTTGTGCCAAATAATAATCAAATCTAATAATTATAATTAAATCCCAGAATTCCCAGTCATTTCATATAAGATGGGTTGTGGTTGTATTGTATTAAAAGTGAATGCAGTCTGAAGTAGCTACTGTTGTAAACACTGCTCATAAAATAGCTAGCTGTTTTAATCCAACATTCCAACAGACTGTTTAACCATATTTAAAGTTATTTGTAGCATAAATAACTAGCTTTCTAACTCAATGCAAAACGTTTTGAGTGTTGAGGAGCTCTATCTATCTTACAGCTCTGGAAAAAAACACTTAGAAACCACTTCAGTTTCTGAACCAGTTTCTTTGATTTTGCTGTTTAAAGGTGTATAGTTGAGTAAAATTAACATTGTTGTTTTATTCTATTCTAGAGAAGAGGAGCTGCGTCTGTGGATGAATGAGCTAAATTTAAAACATTCATCAAAAAATAATACTCTGTATTAAGGCTCTGTTAAAACAGATGTGTTGGGTAATGTCAGATTGTTGGAGAAGACGTTAGCTAAGAGCTAATCTATGAGCAGGGGAATAAGGGTAAAACCTCAAGCATCTGACACATCTGCCTTACCAAAGCTTCAAAACCAAGCTATTTCTGTAAGAATAGTAAAAGCAGACACATAAACATTTCAGTGGATGTTTTAGGTTTAGCATATTCAACCACAGATGCAGCTCCTTTTCTTTGGATGGTGGTGGAGAAAAGTTATATGGCGCTTCACAACATTCACATCTTTTTATGTTGTGTTTAAAACACTGCTGTTTGAGCTAAATTCTCACCTTCTCCCAATTACTGTGACATAGGACTAGGATATAAATTTAATTATTGCTCTAATGAGATTTTCAAAATTAGATTATTCAGTGTTTTTTACATATAGAAGCTGGGTTTTTTTAACAGTTTTCCTTACCTGGAAATTATATTTCCTAAAAAAAGTTTGTAAGGTTTTTTTAAGGGAGCTGCCTGCTATTCTTTAAAACAGCTAAATTAAACATTTGTTTTCATATTATTTTCATGAAGTTTTATTGTGCTAAATGTTTTTTTTTTTTACCACCCCTGAGCACACAGTACCAGTCAAACGTTTAGACACACCTCTTCTCTTTTCATGTTTCCATTTTTTTATGTTTTTTTATACATTGTAAATTTTAAATTGAAGACATTGAATCTATACAGAAACACATGTAGGATTATTTTGTAAACAAAAAATGTTAAACCAGAATATGTTTTATACTATAGATAGTACCACAATTAATTTACTATTGATATTGATTATTGACTTAATTTGCACACTTGGTATTTTAATCTCAGTGTCTTGTGAGTGATAGATAGTGATAGTTCTAGGTAGAGTCACCTAGAACAGTTTTCTCAGCGTCTTAAATGAGTTTCTGGAGGTGCTGAACAATATTTGCTGCTTTTCCTTCACCCTGTGAAACTCCAGCTCATCCCAAATCACCTCAAATCGACTCAGTTGATCAGGTTTAGATCAGGGGATTGTGGAGGGCAAACACTGTTTTTTGTTTTTTATTAATCTACAAAGTAAAAAAAAAAAAAAAAAAAAAACATAGAGAAAAACAAAATGAGAAGGTGTGTCCAAACATTTGACTGTTACTATAAATGTAACAGGAACATTAGTTTGCATAGTTCATATCTAAAACTGGTGCTATTTGTTACTATTTTGGTACATCTGAAGAAAACTGTTAGGTAACAACTACAAAAATCTTAATTGTAATCGATAATTGTTCATATTGATTTTTGAGGGGTTTTTTTTACAATATTTCCTAGCACTACTGTGACAGTCTCTAATAAATGAATGATAAATATTGTCTGATTATTGATGGTTATCCCTGTAATTGTAATCTGTGTTTGGATCTGCTGTTGCTGCACTGAAGTTGTTAACCAAATTTTTAAAAAGGTGGTGTATAGTGTGATATGAGTGTATGTTCAAGTTATTTAAATTTTATATTTGTATTTTTTTTCAACTCCAGTGAACTTCCAGATTTTGATCATTACGGTGTCAGTGGTGGCGGGGGCGCTCATCATCGCCTTCTTCTTCTGCCTGTTCTGCTGCTGCAAGTGTGAAAACTGCGGGTAAGTGCAGCCAAGGCCAGCAACGGCACATACAGCAGCAATTCCAAATACAGAAGGCTGTTTTGGCCTGTATCGAGCAGTGCAGACCTATAGCCTAACAAACTCTGACTGCTCTATTTACATGTAATTTGATTCAGGAAGTGGTGCGCTCAGCTTGTTCCAGTTTAAAAGGAATAGGCCAACTGAATATCAGCTGATTTTAGGAGCATGTGGGAGGGCTTTTTTTGTGTCAGCAGTGAATTGTGGATGACAAAATTAATCAAAATAAGAAAATATGTAGTGAAACCTGCAGTCATTAACATGTCTAAAAAATATTGATGCTGACAGATGAAAACCTTGTATTTATTATTATTATTTTTTTTTTTTACTTAATTTGAATCTGGTAGTTGTTCTTTCAATGTTTGTAAAATTTCATGATGAGCAATGATGACCAATAGATGCTATTTTTAATAAATTGTTTAGTATTAGTACCTTATATCACTTAGAGGCACATCAATATATCATGAAAAAAACACTAATTAATTACAAACTACTACATAAAAAGTGTACATTTGTTCATAAGTTGAAATCTGAAATCTTGCTTGAATGAGATGGAGTAAAGTAGAGCTAAGTAGAGTGAGGTAAAGTGAAGCAGAGTGAGGTACAGTGAGGTAGAGTAACGTAGAGTGTGGCAAAGCAAGGTAGAGCTAGATAAAGAGCTAGGTGCAGTGAGGTACAGTAAGGTAATGTAAGGTAGTGGAAGGTAGGATGAGGATGATCGAAAATTATTGTGTGCTTTTTACATTGCCTTTATAATATTAATGACTTGTACGAGATTTTCGGAGGATTGTGAATTTTAAGCTTATATTCTCACTAGGGCTGCAACGATTAGTCAATATAATCGACAATGTCGATAATTTAAATTTGTCAACTACAAATATAATTATCGACTAATCGTTAATTTGTAATAGTTCCACATTACATAAAAGTTTTGGAGACAGGACCGCAATAGGAGATTGGAGAACTTAATCTGTCTCCAAAAGTGCCCAAACTCAACAAATTACATATTTAGTCACTAAATATCAAACATCCAGACATGCCTTTTAAATCTCATGTTCAGGTGTTTCTATCGTTTTTAGAGATGGAGGACATAAAGCAGAATAATCGTTGACTAATCTACTAATTGAGAAAATTATCATCAGATTAGTCGACTACCAAAAAAATTATTAGCCCTAATTCTCACACACATTTACATAATGCACAACCACTTTCATGTTTTATTCTTTAGAAATCTGTGACTGTTGACTTCTAGTGTTGATTAGCTAAATTAGCAGTGCTAATCTAAAGAAGCCAGACTAGAGCACCAAATGTGTTTTGGCTAATCACAGTTGGGGTTAATGGAAAATTGATTTATTTTAAATAAGTCAACAAAACTGTTGAAAACATTGTTTCTAATTTCCCTTTACCTGCTGTGTGTTCTAACCCCGTTAGAAGCTCCAGCTCTGAGAGCAAGATGCAGCGGCAAGCAGACAAGAGGAGCACCAAACAGGAAAAGCGGTACATTTACCAAACCGACTGGATTATTTTTTTTTTACTGTGTTTAAAGGCCATTTGGTAAAATGTTTGTACACTCCTGTAAAGCCCATGAATCAATTGACCATGGACAAATTAGCATTTTTCATTTACATTTCAATATACAACACTTTACAGTCATTAATGGTTATTTTACCTATGAAAGGTAATTCACAGATAATTCCAATGTTCTTACGCATAATAATGTCCAAGTTACACCCACACACTCACGCATACACACACACACACTGCCTTTATATATCAGCCTCTGCATATCTTCAGAACAAAGGGAAAAAAAGTGCTGCTGTAAAGTTGGTCGTCACTAAAAATGTTCCAGTACAAACCGGTTTGGCAGCCATGCTGGACTGAGATAATCTACAGACTTGTCTGTCTGTATATGTGTGTGTGTGTGTGTGTCTGTGTATCTGTCTGCATGGATTTACAATAAGAATATATTTGCTCTTTTACAGGAAAGCTGAGATGAGAGTGCGACATGATGAAATTCGGCAGAAATATGGTAAGCAGTGTCATAAGTGATGCCCCCTCACACACTGATGCTTCACTGTATGAACATGTACAGATTATCATTAAAAGAACCTTCCTCCACCCTCTATAGAAAACCACGTTCATTTCATTTAATCAGATAAAATGAAAATTGAGGTCTAACAGAAGTCTGCTAAAGAGACTGACATTCAGTAAACTGCTACTTTAACAGACTACTTTAGGTGAACCATGTTTTCATCAAATGTTAATTTTTGCTAAAATGGTTCATCCTGTCTTACAATGACAAGGTGAAAATTGCAGCAAAAATAAACATTTGACGAAAACATGGTTGACCTAAAGTTACAAACATGTTGTTTTGTTCATGGCACCCTTTTTAGTTTCAAAGATCAATTTGGATTTCCTAAAATTGTGTTAAATACCTTGACATTTTAACATGACAGCTTGAACATCTTCAGCTTTACCCCAGTTCAATATGGAGAGTGTATGAATAATATTAAGTGAAATTAATGTTATTAATTGCTGATTAATAAATCTGATATCAAAAGTTAATTTCTTAAAGGGCCAGAGTTTTCCCAAGATGACAGGGTGGGCATGGAATTCTTAGCTTAATATTTTTATAAAAAAAGGGAAATAGCTAAATGAATAATTGAAATAAATATTGTGTTAATTAACGCCTTAGAATAATTATTTAACGTAACGTGGCACGTAACTGTGGACATGACGTAGGTGGCCTTTAAACAAAAGAAGCTAAATTAGAGCTCCAATTGTCACCCCTGTGGAAGGCTAGTAAGCATATTACAACAGATATAGTGATGGTTATGTTTGTCAGTTTTGCTGGAGTGCCTCTTTAAACAGAAAAGCGCATGTTTGTAATGTAATTATTTTTAAATTAACAGTCCACATTTCCTCAGCCTTCAGGTCCACTCACATCCATTATGTACTTTTTCCCAGGGCAGTGCTAAAGTAAACATGCACTCAGAATGTGATATGGCAACAATATTTCTCTTTCTTTCTCTCTCTCTCTCTCTCTCTCTCTCTCTTTCTCTCAGGTCTCAGTAAGGCCAGCCCTTATGCCAGGTTTGAGAATGCTGCCTGAGAGGAGCTCCTGAGTGAACCTTCAAAACCTTTGCAAACTGCCTTTAATGACTTTTACTTTGATGCTGCTGTCTGATAATGTCTGATTTTATTAGCTGAGTCATTATCAAAATACTGTGCCTTTTTGGCCCTGAAGACAAAAAAAAACATTACTTAAGATTTTTCATTCTTTCGACAATTTTTAATCAGTTTAATTTCTAAACGTATGACTTCAGATTACACAGAAATGTTTTCACAGGATGTCTTCTAGTTTAATCAGTTTTTATTTTCATTTTTTAATATTATAATTAATGTAATATTTTACCCGTGACAGGGTAAACAACAGCTTTTCCTCAGCGAAATATGAAGACAATATAAGATATATAATGTAAATAGCTGAATATTTTTATGAAAATAACAAAATGAATAATTTAATTTGTTTTTATTTCACTGTGCCACAAAAGGCACCTTATACTGATAGTGACCCATTGCCCCAAACTATAGGCCACATCATACTAATAGTTTTCTGTACACTGATTTTTATGAGCTCAGAATCTTTAAAGGGTTTAGTGGAAATGTTTAGTTGGGACTTTCTTAATTTAGGACAGGGGTGTCCATTCTTATCTGCAAAGAGCCAGTCTGGCTTTAGGTTTTCATTTTCAGCCAAGGTGAAGCTCTTGTTTTCACTAGTTTGCAGACAGACCAGTTGATGAAACCAGTGTGCTGCTGGTTGTTTATAGTAAAACAATGGATTGGACACCTTGATTAAGATTTCTCTGATTTATTGCTATTTATGTTAATCAACAGCAATACGTTCCTATGTATTGTAGGTTTGACTGAGAATATGGAAAATAAAAATAAAATCTTTTTTTCTGTGAATAGCTGTGTTCCTTTTTTATGATTTCATTGTTTGATCGTTATTTTAGAACTGAGTTTGTTTGCCTTCAGAGAAAGAACAAAATTAACTACAGATAAAATCCAGCTAAGGACCAGCAAGAAGATGAAGGCGGTTGAAAAGATGGCCAGTCTGGGGAAAAACACACAGTATACTGTACGAAAACTGGTAAAGCTTGTTAACACCAACTTAGCTCTTAACCACCTTAACACAACTGACAAAGCTGGTCATACTGGTTGACTAATCTGTTATACTGGTAAACCATCTGAGTCATGCTGGTCAACCAGCATTATTATGCTGCTAATTCTAATTGACTAGTGTAGTTTTGGTGATCATCCAGCTTGATTAAGCTGCTTGACATGACTGTTTGTCAAGCCTGTTTTTCATGCTGGTCCTGGAGATCAGCCAGTAAACATATAGGTTGACTAACCTGCCAAGTTGGGAGACCACATAAATTCCCTGAAGTCCAGAGCTAAACTGGTTAATGTTTGTTATGCTTTTCAAGGGCATTAAGCAGTTGTTGACCTGTCTATCAGAATGTAAAAAAATATATATGAGAGCTTTTCAAGAAGATTAATTCAGCTGAAATGAATGAAGTGGTTTAAAAATCAGAACTTTTTCAAGATTATGATGGTAAAGTTGGGAATAAGTATTTTTAATAATATAAAACTGTGTAGCAAGTGTATAAATTAATGTACATATGTTTTAAATTATTACATTTATTAAATTATTATACATTCAATATAGGACAATATAATAAAGTCAAATGTCAAGAAATGATTAAAACAAAAACTAAAATGAATGCAAATACATAATTACAGTATACAGCATATAGTGTCTAGAAAAGGTATGTGAACCCTTTGGAATTTCATGGTTCAATTGGTAGCATAAATTTGTCACAAAATGTTATTTGATTCAGAATAATGGTATTAAAAATATGATATACCTAAAATAATTATTATATAATATATAATAATATATATATAAAATTAGAGTCAAGCATTAGCACTTGGACTAATGCTAGTTTAAAGGTGTGGACTAGAGCTACTTTGATAAAATCCATTTAAACTTTTTGATTTTGCTCTGCACAAGAAGGATACCTATATCTGAGCAATGCTGTGCCAAAAAAGAGCTTTCAGAGAATCAAATATTAAAAAATGTTGATTTACATAATGTAAAAAAACATAAAGGAATTACTAAAAGCACATTGAAGCTCTACCTTGGTACTGGAAAATATTTTATTGACAGATAACACTAAAATTAAACTGCTTTGCTGCACTAAATCTGATATAAAATGTCACTGCACATCACCATAAAAACATCCTTCCAACTTCCAAAGTAAGGTGGAGGGAATATCAAGATCTGGATGAATTCCCGAGTGTATCAAACAATTTTACAGGAGTAGAAGTTGGGTAATGCAACAGGACAGTGACCCAAAACCCCAGAGCAAGTTCACAACAGAATGGTTTAAGAAAAACAAAATCCACCTTTAGGATGGGCCAAGTCAGATCTCAGATGCTATGGATTGAATTATGTGATATTTTAGGCACAACATATTTTTCAATGCTAATTTAGATGAAGATCAGATCATATTTTAAGACAAATGTATAAGCAGATTTGTGAACCAAAGGGTTCACATACATTTTTTCCACTTTATGTTTATAATTTAATATGTCATTTGTTTATATCATTTCAATTTTTAAGAATTAGGCAACGAGTATAACTGTTGTATTATGGTATTTTTCATAAAATTGTATTAATATTAATATAAAGGCAGCAGACACTGTTTTGCAAGTTTATAAAATCATTTTACAGATTTTAAATAATTCAAATAAAATATCCGAACTTATTTAAATTTGAATTTTAAGAATTGTCAAATGTCAAGGCATGGTTGAGAAAATAACAAAAATACATGCAAATACATTATTACAGTATATAGCTTATGCTTATCAATTCATTCAGCACTTGTTAACATAATTTTTATTTACTTATTTATTTAAAAAAAACGTTTTTATTGTATTTATTGTATTGTATTTTACAGAAAATAGTTATTAAGGTAGATATATAAACAGATAATAATAACAAATATATAAAATCATTTTACTGCTCTGACATAAGGCATGGTTTGAAAATCTGGGATCAATAAATTATCATTTATTCATTATTATTATTATTATTATTATTATTATTATTATTATTATTATTATTATTATTATTATTATTATTATTATTATTATTATTATGGCGGCCTATTTGTGTGCAGGTCCAAATCGCTTGCCCCTAGTGGCGGAGAAAAGAATGACTAAATTGTTCATTAGACACAGAAAACCCACAGACACAAACGTCACGTGTAAAAAATCAATTATATTCGGTATCTATCAATAGGCCTGTCTTCAATACGGACCAGTTTAACTTAAAATATTAATAATCCTAATTTAATCCGTGGGTTTGAGCGGGGCCGCGCCTTTTTGTCTCTGTGCGCGCGACCCCGTTTTTCTTGTTTCTTTTTTTTCACTCCTCCCCCCAGAAGAAAGAGGCGCGCACGGGAACGCGCGGCGCGCTCCCGCCCAGACTGGAACACGTGACTCTGTGACGCCCAATCAGGGCCGAAGGAGGTAAAGAGAGGCGCGTGCTCGTGGCGGCCGGGCGGACAGTAGCGAAATCACACAAACACGGTGAGCGGAGATCAGCAAGAAAACCCGCGGAGAAGATGTCTGAAGATAAGCCCAAGGTGAGCCGAGAGCCGGGTGTCCGTGTGGGGAGCAAGTGTTCGGGGGAGAGGGAAGGAAGAAGAGCGCGCGCGGAGGGAAAAGCGCCGGTTCAGTGTTATATTCAGAGTGCGCTCGGCAGGCTGCGCATTTGTGCGGGAAAATGGAAGCCAGCGTGCGGCCGCGGGGTTTTTCCATTCTCCCGCTACATTTATAAAACCCGGTTATTCCGCGGGTTCTTTAAATATTTCAGGGAATTAGACACAGGCGGACGGTCGTCCATTGAAAGCGCGCCGTTGTTTACCTGCTCTGCGCCGTTTTTCCGTCGCCGTGTGAGAAGCAGCGTCGAGCTTTGCGGCTTTTCCTTTGTGAAAGCGGAGAAGTGGCGCTACGAGAAGAAGCGCAACGGGCCGCTGACTGGAATCGACCGAGTTTATTCATCATGAGCCTCTTAATTGGTTTAAATCGTGTTAAAATGCTCGTTAATTTAAACGGGGAGGGTGAAGGTGAGCGGGTTGTTTGGGAGCTGATTTTAGGTGCAGGCTTTTAGCTGCACCAGATGCGAAAATGGCGCACGGCGGCGGCGGCAAAGAGCCTCAACGACGCGTCTCCTCACTGAGAGCTGGGTAGTGTAGCGGTTAGCCACTTAGCTAATGTTAGCTACCGCCGTGTTTCAGCTCGCTTCATGTTGTTTTGTGAGGCTTGTTGCTGTAATGGCCAGGTTCTGGTGTGTTTAGCTGTAAGCTAGCTTTCACTTTATGAGGGGAGCTTTGCAGTGTGAGGCTTATGGAGGGAAAATAAGCTAGCGCCTCTCCATTTTCTCACACCCCGAGCTCTTTAGATAGCATTAAGAGCGCTTAAACAGGAAAGGGCGAATCTGCGCAGTTTCACCACTTTTTAATCGCTGTATTTAACGCTAGCTAGTCAGTTTTCGCTAATGTCTGACTGTATCTGTGGGGAGATGTTAGCTAGGAGATGCTATTAGCTCAGACAAAAATAATGGTAGCTAGCATTAGCTAACATAGGTTAGTTAACCAAGCTAACGCTAGTTAGCTAATTGAAACAACCATTCAGCCCATTCTGGGTTCATCCATTTCCTTAAGTTGCCAGTTTTTATTTCTGCTTCTCAGTCTGGTTTTCAGGAAAAGATATGAGAAAATGGTATCCAATCTACTTTTTGTCTTTCTGTTTTTGGTACATAAAGTTAGCCACATTTACTGAACCACAGAACACCTTTACCACTTTCTGAACAGCTTTTATAAACATGTGATTAACCACATCCGTCCATGGTATCACTCAGAATGGTTACCCTGACGTTTGCAATAGAACATGTTAACATTTTGTATTTGTATATTCTAACCAATAGAAGCTGCTTACATGTCTCATTGTTACATTTCCCCCTCTTTTCTCTTACAGGAGGGAGTGAAGACTGAGAACGATCACATCAACTTGAAGGTGGCTGGGCAGGATGGATCAGTGGTCCAGTTTAAAATCAAAAGGCATACACCCCTCAGCAAACTAATGAAAGCATACTGTGAAAGACAGGTGTGTGCATGCTTGCTTGTTTGTGTTTTTTGACTTTTGTTAATAGGTGGAAAAGAGATTGGTGATTGCATATTTTGCCTTTTATATATGTTTGTTTTCTTCTCTTTAATGCGGTTTCCATTGTTACTGTGTATGCATGCATGGTCTTGAGCTGCACTAATGTTTTATTTTTTGTTCTTGCAGGGGTTGTCAATAAGACAGATTAGGTTTAGGTTTGATGGACAGCCAATAAACGAGACAGACACGCCGGCACAGGTGAGCATATAAGGATTACCTTTGTCCCACAATGACTAAATCACAGCTTCACCACAAATTGTATAGATTACTTATAAGTAGATAAAATGTACAAAAATTAGCTCATGCAGTCTGAAGTGTAAAAGCTATGTCAACTTTACGCTAGCTTAAGGAATAGAATCCAGAAATTTATGTAAAAATTAACTAAACTCTAACATTTTGTTATTTATGAATCTGTCCTCTTGGGTGCCCCTAAATATTCCAGTACATTTGTTGCAGCCAACTGCTATCTTATTGGCTTAATGTCTCTCTGAGCGAATTTAAGGTTAATTATAAACTATTGTCAAAATTTGGGATTTTTTTGCTCTTTTCTCTTATGTTTATTTACTTTGATCAGTTGTATCCAGTTGGTTTAATATGTTTTCTTTCTTGCAGTTGGAGATGGAGGATGAGGACACTATCGATGTATTTCAACAACAGACAGGCGGTTCTCGCTAAACCTATTCGCGCAGCGAGCTCCCACTCGGCTGTTTTATTTGACATGTTTTCCTCTAAATGCTCTCTTTAACTGTACTGTTCATTTCCCTTCTTTGCCAGTTATTTGAAAGTCCTCCCTAGTTTTCATAGGGTGGGACCAGGTTTTTTGTTTTGATTTTTTTTTTTTTTTCTTTTCATTCCCCCTCCCACTTCACTCTTTCAGTATGTAATCATGTCTGTGAGATGACAAATGTGGCTGCAGGCAAAACTAAGATGGCTGCCCTGAGGTATAGTTCAAAATGGCCATCTGAACTACTTGTTGCGTCTCTCAGTGTGTAATACTGGCCAGAAAGTCGGGCCATAGTTGCCTGTCCCGCCATTCTTTCCATTTTGAAATATAAATGGTCTATGCCCATATTGTCTATATTCTGCAGAATGAGGATCTTCCCCCTTCTGTGTCATGCAGCTTTAAGTATCTTTTAAGCCAGGATCTATTTTATGTCTGTAAGCTGAAGAGATGCCCACCCTGCATTCTTTGTTTGTTTCTCCACATTTATTTTAAAATGAACTGCCTCACTCAAGAAGTAACAAAGGGGGATGGGATTGAAGGGAACTTTCTTCCTCCCTCAGAGGAGAACCCTGGTCCGGTAGTGTAATAAGTGGTGAGGATCAGGATACTGGACCAAACCCTGAAGAGAACTAATGCAAAGTCCAGGTTTTTATTACAAATATCTATCAAGACCCTGTTTATTCTCTTGAATTTACAGAGAGGACAGAAATTGACCATTTTGATTTTTATAGTCCCAATGTCTACTGCCTTGTTAAAGCTAAAGGGAATTGCTGTCTCCAGAGAGGAAAGGTCTAATTTATCCTCCCCTCCCCCCAAAACTTGTTTCTCACCTCCTGCTGTGTGGTCCAGCAGACTGGTATCTGTAAGGGTTGGGCTGAATCAGCATCCATGTGTTCTCCATCTTTCTGTACTGATTTGTACATTATTTGTTGTCCTTTACTACTGTATACAATAAATATAGTTTGGTACTCAGATTGCTGATGTCTTGTTTATTATGATTGTGGTGGATCTAATGAGGAAACGAGTATGTGCGTGACATGTTTTATTTGATGGCAATTTTGAGAATACCATTACATGGTGCTTTATGTAGTCAGAAAATGCTTGCTTGAACATGCTCTCGCTGTGTGTGGTGATTACCCAAAAACATCAAAGAAAGCACATCCAATCCCTCATTGCACACTACCCACATAGTCCGTGTACTAGGCAAGCAAAAATTACATTTGATTAAAAAAATTAATGAAGCATTATTAGTATTAATGTTAAATCTATTCCCATCTGCCTTTTTGTATGTTTTTTTATTTATTTTTTACTACATATAGAGAGCAAGGCATTTTTGTTTGTTTTATTTTAACAGATGCCCTGTCATTAAGTATGTTAGTTGATCATTTGTGGTACAAGGAATATGTTGGGAGGCATTACCACCCACAGCAGCATGTGGTTAGAGTTGTCTGCAAGTGTTTTTGGCAAAAATCTTATTCATATTCAATGCCTGAGGCAACACAACCATATTCTGCAGATCAGTGCAGCTTGCTTTAGTTTTTTTGAAAATGGCAAAAGTCATGGGACAGGAACCGTAGCATGTTGATGCATTTTTTCTAACTGATGATGTACACAGGCAAGCACAAATTGTTCATATTGCACAGCAGATCTTCAAAAAGATTTTAATATTTAACATACAGTTAATATTTGTACAAACCAACCTTGAATGTGTTGTTCAATACAAAAGCAATATAAAAAAGCAAAAGTATAAATAAAATACAGCCTTTTTGTGTATAGTTATAAGTAGCTTCTCTTTTAACATCCACTCTGAAGGACTGGATAAAGTAAGAGCACACGATCTACAGTAACTGGAATAGAGAACTAAACATTTGTGCAAAACAATGATATGAAGGGAAAACCCCAATTGCCTAGGTAATCAAGTGTTGTGTCAATTTACCAAGTGTGTTCAACATGTCAGCAGTTATCTAGATCTATAATTACTGTTGTGGAGTCTGGATTTGTGGCACTTGTGATGTAGATTCTGTTGGTTAGCCTTTGGACATTTTTTTTTTTTCAATTTCGTCTTTATTGACCAACCATTTCATGTGTTTACTTTGCCTGAAATAAACAAACACGCAACAGTTGGACTGCTCCACTGGTTTTCTCCTAGATGCCCCTATTAAACATGTAAATGGCTTCTGAGTAGAAGAGTCAACAGAGAACGGCTTCTGAGGGCCTTTCCAGACTGTGTTGCACTATAATTATTAAACATTCATCTTTTTTTCCCAAAAAAATGATTCTCCCTTTGTCAGTCTGAATAATAGAATCTTGTGCTGCATTCCATCTGAGTTTGGATGTTGGAATTTCCTTGATCTTGGTTCTTAGTTCAAATGTAAAAATTGGTGTCAGACGGTGGTGCAATTATCTAGTTGGATAAAAAAAAATCTTTTTCCTCAGCTTTTATAAATTAGATAGTGTTTATATTCTTTGAAAGTTTTAAAATTTGATTTAAACATTCACAATTCATTACCTTCCATATTCACAATATATTGTAAAATTTAGAGTCGTAACCCCTGTTTAGAATCCAAGATGGCTGCACTCAAATCAACAGTAGCAACAGTAGTGAAAGCAGCAGTATTGTAGCTACAGTTAATTAGAACTATCTATAACAGTACTGTCCTACATCCTTGGCCCAAATTCTGTGGACATGTCTCTATAGGGTTTGGATAGGCAAAATAGTGTATAACATGATTAATAATGTAGCATGGTCATTGTTGAGCCTAAATGTTTAAATGTTCTTTACATTTTATTTAGCTCTCCCAAATAAACATGTAGCCACTGAGAAATATTAAGGGCTGGCATCGTCATCCACATACTGAATTTGTATTTGTGTTTAAAACCTTTAAAAATGGGACATACAAATATGAAGATACTGGATATGATGCTCTTGTATCTTTGCTGGAATTTTATATCTTTTCTTGTTAGTGGGTGGTCTTCAGTGTCTCCAATTATCCTATGAGGCTTATTCATTGTCCTCCCTAAATTCATAAATCTCTTGTGATGCTCCTGGTGTGTAATACCCAACTGGGATGCAGTCAACCTAGACATCAGACATCCAACTTCCAACATTCAACATCTCAGGTAAATGGAATGCAGCACAGGGCTCAAGCCTTAAATGTTCCTCAAAATGTTTTGTTAAATGTTGCCTACAAAAAAAAAATACCATCAGAATCAATGATGTGCTCATTATTCACATTCTTGATGTATATGAATTCTTAAGGTGATTGGCATAGGTAGAAGTAGAGGACACAGTGGTGCCACCATTTCTTATGTTTGAAATACATATACATATATTTATATATACAACTATTTACAAATCGTTTCCACCAGACACTTTCCCATCATATCAAGTCAGATCCAACACTGAACCTTGCTAATGGAATAGTCTGCACTGTCCTCACCTCAACCTGCTACTGGCTGTGTGTAGCGGGAACAGCAGCAGCAAAAGCTGAGATGGAATAAAAGGCCAAACTGTAAAAGGCCTTTCTTTACCTTCCAGTTCGGAAGGGATGCGTACAGTTACCGTCGAGATGCCCTTGAGAAAGACAGTCAACCTGAGTAAATAGGGTTTCAGCTTAACTTCAAAAAGCGCACAGTGAATTTGTCTGTACACGTGAAAAACACGCTCAAAACATTGCAAAACATTAGAGGAGTAATGGAATTCAAGTACCCATCTTGTCCATAGTGAAGCACCAAATTTGTCTCTGTGTATTTTTACACTGGCCTGCAAGGAGTGTCTTGATGTGACTGATTACTTGGAGTCCGCCACAAGGGGGCGCCAGCAGACTAATGTTGTAGCGTAGAGGCTTACGCTAAGCCAGCTTCTCTGCACATGCGGTAGAACTGCCCTCTCTGTGCAATAAGGTTAGCAGGGGTGTCCATCTCCGCTATGTGTCCCTTGTCCATCACTATAACCCTGTAAAAAAACAGTAGAATACAGTGGTTTTAGTTCAGCAAGATACACAGCGCTCTGCTCTATATCCCTACCATCCCTTTTGGCCCTTAAAAGAGTTATTTACAACTATTATGGAGACAATGTCAGAAACATTGGTGATTTTTTTTAATGATTATACTATTAGTTGTTAAACATACAAGTGTCTTCAGTTCTTTAAAAATGTTTTTAAGTATAGTGTTGTAAATGGGTGTTTTTGCTTTTTTTTAAATCATACTTACATTTTCAAATGAACAAACATACTTTAATATCAGACAAATAAAACCTGAGTAAAAATAAAAACGCAGTTTTTAAATGATAATTTAAAAACATTTATCAAGGAAAAAACACCTTCCAAAATGTTACACTTTTGTCAGGCCACAGAATATTTCCCAAAGTCCAGGGGTATCATCATTAATACTGACTTTTACTGAGGCAAGTGAGACCTGCAGTTCTTTAGATGATGTTTTGGGTTCTTTTGTGACCTCCTGGATGAGTTGTCCATGCACTTTTGCGGTAATTTTGGTGGGCCAGTCACTCCTGGGAAGGTTCACCAGTGTTTCATGTTTTTTCAATTTGTGAATAATAGCTCTCAATGTGGTCTGTTGGAGTCCCAAAGCTTTAGAAATAACTTTATAAAGGACCCTTTCCAGACTGATAAAAGATAATGACTTTGTTTTCTCATTTGTTCATGAACTTTATTAGATCAGGGTATAATATGTTGTTTTTTCATGTTTTCAAACAGGTCCTTTTTAAGTGATTTCTTGATTCTACATTTCTGGAAGTAATAAAGCCTGGTTGTGACAAGTGAAATTGAACCCAGCTTTTCAAAAATGTGGTTAATCACAGTTAATTCATGTTCCCTTAATAAATGAAATGATCATTTCAAATATGCGTTTTATATGTAAGCAACGCAAAAAAGCAAAACCGAAAGAAATCTGTAAGGGGCAAATATTTTTCCTCTGCACTGGATATAGTGAAATTAGAATCTTGACAAAGAAGGTACATTATTTTGGTTTTGACCAAAAAGACAAAATATTCTTTAAATAAAGAATTTAGAATAATATTGAAAAACACCATGATTTCATTTCTGCATTCTCCACTAGGGGGGTCTCTCCCCACAGTACTTAGTACACCTAGTCCAGTCTGTTGTAATGTGGCAGGAAGACCTTTAGAGGGCGGTGCTAAGTATGTTTTTATATTAAAGATGGAGTTGTAGACTGATGGAAACACACCTCCACTAATTATTTACTCTGTTTAGTAAAAACTCAACTCCAAATCCACCAGGCCCTACTGTCACATGACCACTAAATGCACCATAATGTAAACTAGAATGGTACATTTTAGATTTAACTCTGTTAAAGCTTACTTGGTGTAGTCCATGATGGTGTTGAGCCGGTGGGCGATGGTGAGAACTGTGCAGTCTTCAAACTGGCTGCGGATGGTGGACTGGATCAGCGTGTCTGTCTCCAGGTCCACCGCTGCTGTCGCTTCATCTAAAACCAGGATCTTCGTCTTACGAAGGAGAGCCCTCGCCAAACATACCAGCTGCCTCTGACCGAGACTGCAAAACAAAACAAAAGGCAGGTGAGTGAGCGAGTAGTGCTTTAACGTGACAGTCTACACTTCTGTTGGGAATTTGGTGATTTTTTTCTGGGGAGAATATACAGTTGCACCAAGCATACTGAAAAATATTTTTTAAAAAGCTTTAAAAATGTGCATTGAGGTGCGGACTCCTTTCAAAACAGATGAATATGTTTTTTTATCAGATGAAGACTGTGTTTGCTATTCTGAAATCTGTGTTCGCAGTAGTAGTGTGTATCAGCATCATTAGCAGCACCACGATTGTGCATGTTTTCCAGGCAGGACAATGTGAGGCTCCACCGAGCTGTGTTAGCTTGTTATGCTAACTAGCTAGTGTTAGTTAGCAATCTCTGCTACTGTGCTTTTTTGGCAGCACTGTTCCACACAGTGCTCTGCAGCGCCTCTAGTGGTATGGCGGTATGTGTAAAATGCATACTGGTTCCTAATTCCTTATACCATATGTACACCGCCTAGCACTACTATTATATTATTATAATATGTTTTCCCCTCCCCACTCAGGAATAACACTGCTTTAAAATAAAAATAATCTGATCTCCTGTAAGTTATATTGTAGGTGTTCCTACCTGAGGTTTTCTCCTCCTTCTGAACACTCATAATTAAGCTTTTCAGGCAGTCCAGAAACAAAGTTTCTCAGATGAGACAGTTCTAGGGCCCCCCACACCTCCTCATCAGAATAAGCATCGAAAGGGTCCAGATTCATACGCAACGAACCAGAGAACAACACTGGGTCCTGGAGAAAAACAGTGAGAGAAAACAAAGATGAAGAAAGATTCAGGGTGATTCTGTGATCAGAGCCTAAGGGGTGTTGATCACATAATCACAGAATAAGACACAAATATGTTTGATGTAATTGTGGATTAGCACTCAAACAAAGCACAGGCAATCTGGGGTGAATATGCTGTAAACCTCTGTTTATATAAGAAAAAGGCAAGACCATATCAATAACCTTTTACTTCTATTTTTGGAAATGCAGAAACTAGGAATGCTTGATGCACAAGTCCATTTTGATTGGAAATTGACTGTAAGGGTCGATAACTCTTTGTTTAGCTTGTTTTTCTGCTTAAATTAATTTTAAGTTAATTGTTTTAGCATGTAAATTTACTTTTTCTCTGTATGTGTTGGGTTGCTCCTTTTAAAGGGTCCATATTTCACATTTTATTTGTTGTTATTTATTTGAATAAATAAGACACACATACTATATAAATAGTATGATCAGATGGTAATAAAATGTTTTGAGTTGGTTTGGTGAGTCTGCTTTGAGTTGGTAAAATTTATATTTATTTTTTTCTGATTAAAATATTTTTTAGCTTATCCAAGAAAAACACCCGTTTTTAAAAAAGGACAACATTAAAAAGGGACAGCATTAAAAAAGGCGCTAGGACTAAAATAAAGTAATGGACAGTAGTCATTGCTATGACCATCTCTAAAAGTGGTACTTTGTGTGAACTAAAGGATTTTATTTTCTTTCAATTTATTTAAATATGTTTGTTTAAAATCCATGAATCCATGAAATAGAAGCAGCCTGGTGTGCCGGAGATGTTCTGCTGGAATTACCTGTGGAATGATAGTGATGCGGGACCTGAGATCATGGAGTCCAAGCTGAGCAATGTCGAAGCCATCAATGTAAATTTTTCCTTTTGCAGCCTCCAAGATCCGGAAGATTCCCAGAGCCAAAGAGGACTTCCCTGCACCAGTTCTTCCCACAATGCCGATCTTAAAAGCAAAAATATATATGTGTGTTGAGTGTGCATGGTGTAACTGCTTAGCCTGGTGGACTGTAGCCTATAGGTTCTTAGTCAGTGGTACACCACCACGCTCAACGGCATAGAAATATTAATTTGCTTCATCGCTATTTTAGCGGCGCATGCACAAGGCATGAAAATAGCCTGTTGACAGTGTTTAAGGTGGCAAAGAGCATTGCGATGTGCCTAGCGCAGGGCCCATAGTTTAACTGTTCTATGCCAAAACTGACCATATCATATCATATTTTATACAATAACATAAAGAGACCTAGACTGTTGATAAGTGAGAGATTTATTAATTATTTTACCTTCTCTCTTCGCTGGATATGAAGGGAGATGCCTTTCAGAGCAAACTCCAGGCCTTTCCTGTACTGTAGGCCATAGTCCTCGAACTCTATGGTGCCTACTTGAGGCCAAGTGGGTGGTAGTGAGTTGCCCTCTGAGGTCCAAGCGGCCTGCAAAGAGAAAATAATTAGAGGGCTGAATGGAAATCAGTGGAGAAACATTTGAGCCTTTTTAAGTTAGTCATAGGTTTTAGCTCTATAGTGATTTTTTAAAAAGGGTATCTGATCTTGTAGCTCAATACAGAAGATACTTGAACCCTAAGTACCCTTCCTCTTACAGTGACTATACACATTGTGCTGATGGTATGGTCCAAACTGAAAAAAGTTTATTTAAGTTCTGGTAGTGTTGTATTGTTTTCATACAACCAAGCTCTTCTACAGGTTAGGCCTCCAGAAACATAAATATAACAGTGTTTTATGCAAGATCTCACACAAGTTCTGTGGTTAATCTGGAGCATCCAAAAGGTGTTCATGTGCAAAATCTTTAGCATGCTGCTAGATGAAATGGGCAATGTTCTAAACATGGCTGGACCACATTGTCAAAAATGTATATCACAATATATTTCTTAATTTCTGTAGATATGAGAAAATTCCAATATTGATATTCACAAAAAAAGCTACAAAAAATGGTCTGCAATGGATGTCTGTACCAATATTGTTTTGACAAAAAATGCATATCAGACAAATATCACTTTTTACAATTTATTAAATTGTTTATATTATTATATACTATATATTGATATTTGATATTGATATTGCCCAGCCCTAATCCTAAATGTGTTTCTGTAGCTCTACTTCCTCCTCACCTCCTTAGGTGTTTCCTCATACTCTTTCACCCTCTCCACTGACACAATGTTGTTCTCCACATCTGTCCAAGACCTCACGATCCAGCTGAGGATGGCTGTGACCTGAAACAATCAGGGCAGACAGTTCAGTGGCTGTGCCGAGCCTGAGGTTAGCGACTGTGGATACGTGTGGACTTATGCAAGTCTTCTAAGTAGCCTAAAGCTCCAGCTTCCTCCCCGTCACTTCAATTTCACATCAACTCAATAACCGCTAATGAAGAAACATACAATAATGTGGTCCTTATGCAAGACAGGAGGGTTCTGCTTGAGGTCAGACAGCATGTACAACACAATATTGCAAAAGAGGATGATGCAGCCCTTGGATAGCAGGGATTGTGTTAGAAGTTGAGGGTTTGGTAATTGCTCTCACCTGGAGAGAGTGAGAAACGGCTAAGCCCACGATTCCAGGGCTCAGAGTTTCTTTTCCCATCACAGACAGAATGGCAGCAGCCAGAACTACACCATTACCCAGGAACTCCAGATTGACAGCCAGCCATCTGCACAGAGAAGATAAAGAAGATAAAAGGTTTTTGGGTGACAGTGACCATATTCATAAATATATTCATTCAACTACATATAATAAGGAAAAAATCAAATTAGCGAAGTTAGTCTATCAGTCTATCTTGTAGTTCAGATAATTAAGCCCAGTCCAATTTCATCCCATGTCCATTCGGTTTAGCCCTACCCCTCAGTTTTGCACTTTAGATAGACAGAGGGGTAGGATGTCCCAATTCTTTTTGGTATAGAGGGGTATAGAGGGGTGTTGCAATTCTTGTTGGGCTAGAGGGATAGAGAGGAAGGATGTCCCAGTGACACTCAAAAACAAGTGGTAGGGGTATAAAGATGAAATGGAGTTGGCCTTAGAGCTTATATATATATATATATATATATATATATATATATATATATATATATATATATATATATATTTTTTTTATTATTATTATTATTTTTTTTTTTAGTTAAAAACAAAATCAATTGCACATTTCATTACAAAAAGTGTACATTTTTAATATAAATCACCATTTTTAATTGACTGTAGTATTTAATTTGCATTTTTAAAAATATGTGGCTCCTAATGCATTTAATCTGAATCTGTGGTATAAAAATACCCCGCAGACAAAAGTCGGACTTTCCCAGAGTTTTAACCCAAAAGTTGTCTCAATCACCTGGATGCTCGACTCACCTGGTGGCTACAAAGCGAGGGAAGTAGGAGGTCTGGTTGACATCAACCCTCCGATTGGCCTGCAGGATGAAGCGTGACTGCTCGCTGAAGGCCCGGATGACGCTGGCGCCCTGCACCGTCTCATTAAAGTGGGTGTAGATGGGCGAGCGACTCACCGACTCCAAGCGCCGCAGCTGGCAGGATGTGGCGACGTAAAAACTCTTCAGGAACAAAGCAAGAAAACGTTAGAGACACAGAAACAGTTAAAAAACCTACATGAAACCTCAGAGGATTTCCAACATTCCCAGTGGACTCAGGTATCATCTGTGTCAGCAGCTCCCGAAAAAGCCCATTAACTCCAGTGCTAACATCAGCACATGTGGTTTGTGATCTAGCCGAGTTTCTTTCCCTCCCCGGAAAACGCTGCCTCAGCCATACCTGCACAAAGGCGTAGAGTAGTGCCAGGGGGAAGATGATGGCGGCAGCAAAGGGCGTGGCCAGAAGCACTATGATGCACACTTCCATGAGCTTGAAGAAGTAGCTAAGCATCATCTTCAGTCCGTCCGGAATCATGCAGTCGATGGCGTCGATCTCCTTGGCGAAGCGGTTCAGGAGGTTACCACTCGGGGTGGACTCAAAGAAGGACATGGGGGAGTGCAGCACGTTCTTAAGGAGGTCCAGATGCAGTTGGCGAGAGGCGATGATGCCCCCAATAGAGATTGCCACTGTAGTGCCAAAAATGGCCATGCCTGGAATTTAGAAAATCTGCGTTAGGTCTTTAGACATAGAGTTTTGGATTTCTGCTGATTTAAAACATGCCATATGTAAAATGATTGCTGGTTTGTTTGTCATATTTATACATGGTCTATTTATTACCTATTTGTAATAATAGTTTTGTGTACCAGAATATGTGCAATCTATCTTGAATCTTTATCCACCCGCTATATATATTTTGAGCCCCCCAGCCCTATGTTATTAAGACAACATTAAAAATATTAGAGCTGTTAGTTTCTACCACTTCAAGTTTCAACAAACAGCTCTGCCATTTTTTTTCAACATCTTTCATCCTTCTTTTCGCTTCGTTTTTTAAAATAATATTTTCTGCTGTCTGTTATGTGTGTAAAAATAACTAAATATAGAATATCTATTATATTTTTAGTTATTTGTATTTTTATTTATTTTATCCAGTAATATTTTATTTTAGTAATATAAATATAACAATAAAACCAGTATTAAAGTATGCAGGCTATGAGAGACATGAAGTAAGTTTTTACAGGCTTAGACACTGACCTTGTGCAAAACCCAGAGCTCCGTAGACTCCCAGCTTCATGTCAGTGTTGAGTTGGGTCCCGTTGATGACGGGCTCGTCGGCCCACATGCTGAGCCAGTAATTGTATGCCAGAGAGGCAGCCTGCTGGAAGGCATACAGGAAGAGGATGGGTACGATCAAGGCCAAGCCGATGGTGCGGAAGTACTCAATGTACATCTCCAGTTTCACCTGGAATGCAAGACAGAGAGTTAGAATTCAGCAACCTCTGTAAAAGTAGTACATATAACATATGATATTGCATACCATATTACACTTGGGATACCGTCATAACAGGATCCAGCATTTTATCAATGGCCTTGTGAGGCTGCAAGATTTTATATATACTTGTTTTAAAAAAAAAACATGTTTTGGGAAAATTTTTAATTTCATGTGATTACCTTTGGTCTTCATTACAGGCACTTTGGCAGCTCAAAACTATGTTAACTATGTCCTGCAACCAGTAGCCCTAACTTTTCCAACAGGACAATGCTTGTCCATACACTGCTACCATCTTAAGAGCCTGTCTTGAAGACACAGCTATTATGACATGGCCAAACACATCGACAAACCTTTCCTAAACAAAAATGTGTGGGATGCAATTGGATGAGCCATCAGCACTTCAACCCTCATTTATGATTACATCTTTAATCTTAATTTTTGTGTGCATCTATTTTTTTTTACTTTTTTATGATGACTGCTGTAACCAGCTATGACTTACAGTACATAAGAGAGCATTAAACAGTGCTGTCCAACTCACCCTGCCTATTCTAGCTTTGTCCACCTCCGTCAGTTTCCCCAGATCTTCAGGAATCTGCTCCTGCTCGATGTCGGCCTCCAAACTCTGCATAGCCACACTGTTGGTGTCGCCTCTAAGATAGAGAACGAGAGAAGAAGAGAAATATAAAGCAACAAATAGTGCTTTGATAAAAAAAAAATATATATATATATATATTTTACATCACTTTCATTTTCTTTTTGAGATGTGTTAATATGTTAGAGAAGAACTCTAAAATGGACTGTAAAATGGACTGTTGGTGTAGTAAAACATGATAAAATGTACTTACCTTTGACATATATATATATATGACATTTGACATATATATATATATATATATATATATAGAGAGAGAGAGAGAGAGATTCTGCATAGCCTGCCTCCTGGCTCCGGCTGCTATGTCTATGTATATATTACTTATACTTATGTATATGGTACTTGGAGCTAAAGCTAGCATTATGGGATGTAAACAGTGTTTTTTAATTAGCTTCTTGTGCACTTTTTAATTTATTAAAAAGCGATTTATCGGGGCAAATAATGCCCCGTGTCACCCAGTCTGAAGGGTGTTTGAACAATCGCTGTGGGAGGGTGGAGGTGTGCTATTTATCAAAGGTAAGTACTTTTTATTATGTTTTACTACACCAAAAGTCTATTTTACACCGGAGTTCTTCTTCAAAGTTCACTTACCCAATCAGCTGCTCCTGAGAGAGATCCCTGGAAAACAGCATGTAATCTGTTACACTGAGCCTTGCACAGGACCTTCTGGAACCTGGAAAAAGAATACACTTGAATAGTCTTCAAAAAATAAATTGTGTGCAAAAGATTTTCTGTCCCTGTTGCAGTACAGTACAAGTTATTTTGAAGTCCCGTTATATTTTGTAATTTTAAAATACTTTGGCAATGGAGTGCTTCCATTCCGATTGTTTGGGATTTTATTCATTCTATATTTATATAAGATTAATGAGTATATAACTGTATATTAGTCTATTACTGTAAAGGTGTTAGACTGACCTCTCTGCACAGAGCTCTCTTTCCTCTCAGAGCTGGCAAATGTGCGGATGAAATCAGCAAAGGCCCCGTTGCGGTTCAGCAGTTCCTGGTAGGAGCCGCTCTCAGTGATCTCGCCGTCCACCAGCACCAGGATTAGATCAGCCTGAGGCAGGAAGCTCGTCCCGTGGGTCACCAGAACTCGGGTCTGACAAATACATAATGACATTTTTTTTCACATCTTTGGAGACTATGTAGGTCCAGGAGCTCAACTAATGCTTTTAACCCATATTACTCCCATTGTTTTTGACTTTATAATAAATTCATAATGTTACAAAAGAAAAAGCTAAAAATGTCTTTGACTATACAAAAAAGGAAGACCTAATTACCTTATCTCTAAGCACACCCTTGGGCCCAATGACCTTATCAAAGATGTGCTGACCCACGTGGGCATCCACAGCAGACAGAGGGTCATCCAGCAGATAGATATCAGCTTTTCTGTAAACTGCACGAGCCAGGCTCACCCTCTGCTTCTGCCCTCCAGAGAGGTTTAAACCCTGGGAAAAGATTTTATGATAAATTGTCATGCTCAAATCAAATTAGCTAAATGCAATCAAAAGCATTTTAACATATAGAGAATATGAGCCCCAGCTCCAAAACAGGTTTAGAAGAGCACCTTCTCGCCGATCTCAGTGGCATCTCCTGCTGGCAGGATCTCTAGATCGGGCAGGAGGGCACAGGCCTCCAGAACTCGCTGGTACCATGTCTTTTTCTTCTCTCGGCCAAACAGGATGTTGTCTTGTAGCGTGGCATTCTGGATCCAGGCCTGCTGGGGCACGTAAGCCACAGAACCCTACAAGATCATACAAGATCAAATTTAAGCAGCCTGGTCAAAATATCTGTTACTGTGAAAAGTCGACTTGTGTGTCATGATAAACCATCTGAGGATTATAAGGCCAACACTTCTCGACCTCCTCCCCCATCCCCCCATCCCCCAGTAGGGAGTGAGGGACAGTAGGGGAGCTAACAAACATCAGGTTTCTGTTCATTTTTAACCTTTACTCACATAAAATTAAACAAAATTAAGCATTCAGCATTACTTATCACACTTGATATCTGTTTGCTATCCTTTCACAAAATATGATATGAGATGTACAAGGCTTATATAGTCATGTTAGCTGAGCTAATTTAGCCTTAGCATCTGTTTGTTTGCCTCTCTTTTTTTGTAAATTTTGCTCACATTAGATTAAGTAGCACTGCCGAGGTAAATGTTTGACTAAATGAGTAAATGGTTGAGTAAATGGTTAATGTACTGTGCTTTTTTGGTGAGTCTGCTCAGATATTGAAAATGTTAAAGGCTCTATCGTACACCATGGTGCAAGGTGCATCACAATGCTCTTTTCTATCTTGCACCCCTTCAACAGTCTACTTTTACGCATTGTGTCTGCGCTATTAAAATAGTGTCACAGTTTAGAAATAAATCGACAATAAATCTGGAAGTGAGGTGTGTTCAGGTAAATTTCTGGCACATTTCTGCTATTTTGGCAGAGGAAAACACAGGTGCACCACTGACTGAAATTGACCTAGACAACAGTCAGTTGTCCATTCCTGAAGGTGCACCATGCACACTGCAGAGCACAAACCTGCCTTTTAACTTCTCAATAAACAGAATAAAGAATAAAATAACACTGCTGTTCAATACACAGGTCAGTATCCTCTGCTGAGACGCACAAAGTGCCTTGCTCTTAAGATATGAATGCACCAAAGTCAGAGCACACCTGCCTCGTAAAGGTAATGGCAAGAGACACACTGACTAGTTTATTTCATGTTACGCCCGTTAACCACCCAAGATTAATTAAGAAAATTAAGTCATGCCTTTTGTGTGTTTCGAGCTGCGCTAGGTGTATTTTTTGCTCTCACGATACAAAAGACGCACAGACACACCCTTAATTGTGAAAAAATACAAAATAAATAAAAACCTGTCCAACCTGTTTTTTTTTGTTTTTTTCCCTCAGTTTTGCCCAAAACATTTCATTTAAATCTAACTCATATTTTTACCTTAATAGAAACATTGCCACTTCTCCTCTCTGTCTCTCCAAGCATCGCAGAGAGCAGTGACGACTTCCCACTGCCAACATGGCCGACCACTGCTACCAGTCCACCACAAGGAACTCTCACACTGATCCTACAAAAACACAAAACTGTTGGCAGGCTGCTGCTGATTGCCATCAATTCATATTAGAAACTTTATCCTGACAACTGTTATTATACCTTTTTAGACATGGAGGGCCGTCTTTAGACCAACTGAACGTCCCGTTCTCAACCACCACACTGTCTTCATCTGAGAAACAGAGAGTGAGGGAAAAAGTATAAGGGTCATTACTAGAGTACCATGCATTTAAGTTAAGTTAAAATTACTTCATATTTTAAATTCTTTTAACTATTTATTATATTTCATTACACAGATATCAGTTTTTCATGTTTTTCCTTTTTATTATTTCCTGTCATGGATGAGTCCTTTGTGTTATGGCAAGGTGCATGACAGGATGGACTATGGCAGAGTGGACCATTTTAACCAGCATTGGCCTTTAATAAAAATGTGTTGATATGTAATTATAGACTATATATGTAAAATTTTTCATGGTGATCTAGTTCTGTTTAAAAGATACATTTAGATTTTTAAATATTATTTTAATTACTGTGATATTTTGCCACAACAGGGTGGAAACTGACATTTCCATGTCACCATTTGGCTTAATATTTATATGCAATAAAACAGCTTACTTATTATTGTGGTATTAAGTGGTAATATGTAAGTAGTGATCACTGACAAAGTTACCATCTATAAATAAGTAAAAAAAAAACATAGACATTGCACATTGTAGAACACTATAATAAGTAAGCTGTTTTCTTACATATAAATACTGACCCAAATGGTAGGTTTCTTATATCGAGTGATAATCACATATTCGCCTGCACACCTGTACAGAAGTGAACACGCTTTTCTGCCGTATGGGAGCCATTAAGGTGCGAGGCCAGGAGGGGCTGTCTATGAAAGAAAACTTCCTCTCCTGCAGCTTGTGAAATCATAGACTCCCCTTAATTATGCACGGTCTAATTAGCCTCATCTTCAAAATAGCTGTTTTCACAAGCTGTCTGCAGCGTTGTTGACAGATGCCGGGGCAAAAATGTGTTTGCGTTTCACTAAAATAGAAGACTAGGCTGAGACCGCAGTCTACCGTGGGCTGCTGCACTGGGTCTCTAATTGCTCTCTCTCTCTCTCTCTTTCTCTCTCTTTTTCTCTCTCTCTCTCTCTTACTACAGAGGAGAGCAGGAAGTGAAGCAATGCTGCCACGCGGCTGTGGAATTTAGCACTTGGCAACAAATTAATCAATCTGTGGCACTGCCATTCAATATATTAATGTGACAGAGCTCCAGCGGAAGTCATATTTCAGTATCTGTGAGGGTGAGTGGGAATAGGATGTTAACTCACCCTGTTTATAAGGATCTCTGGACACGTTGTCTGGTTTTATTTCTTCTTGACACAAAAATTTCCCCAAGCGCTTCAGCGAGACGACAGCCTGCAACACAAGAGATGGGTCAGAGGAAAGTTATGTAATAACTAAAAGAAAATGAACTAAAAAATAACACTGAAAAGCCAATATTCTATTATGTCATAGCGCCGAATACTAGCAGGCCGTTGTTGGGAGTTGGGGGTTGGGGGGGCAACCAACCCCCCTGAACTCCCCCATACCTAAAAATGGGTCACTAAACTGAATTTTAGCTAGGCAAAAAAGAGCGAACTGCTCTTCTTGTGGAGAAAAAGTGAATCACTGTGATAAAGTATGATGCTGTTCCCTCTAGATCATGTTCCAGAAGAAAAGTGTGCCATTATGAAACGCCTTCTATGCCACCACTACTAGACATTGTCCCAAAGGATGCAGTGCTATACAGGGTTCTCCTAAAATGCCACGTCATGCCCTCACAATGTGATGATGGGATGACAACTATGATTTGCTGCTTTAGTTTGCTCTAATAACCTGCCAGTGAAAACAGGTGATTATAATTCCTCAACTTCTTGTTTATTCTATATCAGAAAAATGTAAAATATCTGAATTGGAATTCCTGGCACCTCCAGTGCTCTAGATGCCCACCTGCATGGTGGTGCTCATAGCAAATGGAAGCTGACTCAAAGGGGTCTTCAGGATGTTGATGAGCGCCATTGACACGAAGATCTTCTGAGCGTCCAGCACGTTTTTGTCATCAATGAGCACGTAGACTCCGAACATGGCAAAGGCAATCTGAGAAACAAGAAAGATAATCTTGTTAAGCTGACTTTGAATTAATTTATCTTGAGACATGGTACAGATCACTTGTACTAAGGGGCAAAAAAAATTAATATATATATATATATATTTTTAAATAAATGCTGTGTTCTATTCAAAGTAGAAAATTTTAACTGGAATGGCCACACAAGGGAATTCCTACAGCGCTCGGCCTTAATGTGAGCCGAGCATTTGAGCCAGAATCTGGCCGAAATGTGGCACTGGCATGTGGTATTCCAAATGATTTTTGCTATCCGTGTACTGTGTACTGTGCACTGTGTATTTTGTCTATTTATAACCATTGTGTTGCAGAATTTGCAGTGAGTTTTACTCACCAGAAAAGTCGAGGAGTTGAAAGAAGCAATAGAGATGGAGTAGAGGATCTGGGATTTCCTCAGGGCCCCGAGCTCTTTCTCCCTGTAGCCTAAAACCTTCTCCAGATAAGCTTTTTCCCAGGCATAGAACTTCAGGATCTTTATGCCATTCAGGATTTCATTCATCAGCTTGATTCGCCCATCCATGAACTTCATCTGAATCTCCTGTTTCATTCAAAAAATAAAATATAAGGTCATGAGCCTGCTGGGTATTACGTAGATAACATAATATTGAGATTGCATGATTTACAGTGTAGGCAAGTCAGTGGGCAAGATGGAATGTGGCGAATGTGAAAATTTCTGGTCAGTTTGTCCACAGCTTAATCACACGAAGAGTCGGGTTTGGGTTAGGTTTGTCTGCATTCTTTGCCCTTTATATATCTCAATTTTTCACGCTGCTAACAGCCAAGTAGGCCAGTGGTAGGCAGCTAGACGACTAGGTCAGCCAGTGCCTCCAAAAAAAAAAAGGGAGACACAGACATAAGCCAAGGTTGCAACCAAAGTTTTGGTCATAAGTGGCCTGTGAGCCAAGCATCTGTTGTTTTCAAAAGAGAAATGAAAAAATATATAACTTTTATTGCCATTTGTTTTAGTGTGGTTGTTTTCCATCTGAAGCGTTATGGACAGATGGACATCAAAGGAATGAGAGAACCTCGGATCCAACCCACAGCCTTCATAGCTCTAAATGAGCCATCTAAACCAGCTCTGGAGCTTAGGAACTGACCCATAAATAAATTCAGTGACACTCAGGACTGTAATAAAACCTTTATTTAATAATAATCAGGATCCATTGCCTGATGACTGGAATTGAATGTGGTTAACTTGGCGTTGTTGCTCAGTGGCAGTGTGATCTGAAATCTGATAAATGTGGATTTTTTTTCTTTGAGATGTTCTAGCCCCAGGTTGCACTGAATAAGCTCAAAATCTCAAGTTTGGTTCTCAAACTTTTCTATCATTCTCCACCTCAGCAGAAGGGGAAATTCCACGCCCCACGTGTCCCATAAGTTGAGAATAAGTTGCTCAGCTATTGCTATATTGTGTGTGTTTTTTTTAACTGGACAACCCTGTATGCAACTCTGTATGATGCCATTTGTGCTTTACTATTTACTGACGCAGCTTTCACCATTTACTTATTTATTTTGTTATTTTTTTTGTTGGCTTAATAAAACAGCTAATTGTCCATCGCTACGCACTGTAATTACACTTTGGGCTCGCGTTTACACAGAGATCCACGTAAACACAACAGCGTGGAAATGGGTTGGGGGGGCTACTAATGTTTTATCACAGAGTAGAAGTGTGAAATATTTTTCACAGAAGCACCCCTCAGAAACTAATCCCGTCTGGATAGTGCTTTACGTTCTTTTTGGTTGGCTTTTTGATTGATTTGGCTCATCTGTCTTTTGTTTCTCCAACTTGCCAATTTTTGTGGTCCTTGTAACAAATTTGTCCATTTTTAAACCTTAATATTATACACACCTATATCTTCTGTTTCTCTGTTGGACTGTTTACATTGTTCCGCAGACATTTTAAAATCTGGGGCTTATTCCCCCACCCCCTCTACCCTTTTATTGGCAAAACTGACATGCGTTAAAAAGACAGGCTTAAAAATTTTTCATTTCCTCCGATTCCTTGCGCCTCACCTGCCATACCACACACTTTGAAAAATGCTGCACTAACTAGTGGTGTAGTACTTGAGTCCAATATGCATCTCAAAACCTGTCTTAACCTTGTTTCGAGTCAGACTTGTCACGGTTATGGGGTGATGTGGACTTTATTATTATTATTATTATTATTATTTAAAAACTAGATGTTCTATTTATCATTATGATGATATATGATAAAATACATATTTATTTTTATTTTCCTATGATAAAAAAAAGATCTGAATCTGGTTTTGGTCTTGCCTCAGTCTCAGCACTTGGATTCGGACATGACTACCTAAAGTCTAGGTCTTGACTTGGACTCGACACATCCTGGTCTTGGTCTTGACTCTCTAGCAGTCTCTTGACTGATCTAACTTTCATTCATTGTTAGATGTGCTTGTGTGTTCATTTCAAGCTTGATACAGTACCTGTAGTTTACTCCTCTTCTTGGCAATAAACCCATTCAACGGGAAGATGAGAATTACTGTGGCGATGCCAGCCAGAGCAGATGGGCCCAGGTGCTAAAAGGGGAACAGTGCAGGGGTTTGAGTGAAATAGCCTGTGACCTTAAAAAAAAAAGGATTTTTCTTAAATGGCTCTTCAATAAGGGCAGTAGTTCTATAACTTATGTGTCTATAACCTTGACAAATCTTTCTGAACACAAATAATAGTTTTATATAATAGTTCTTAATGATGTGAATGTATAGTGAATATGGTTGTCCAATTTCCGTGTTATGTAACAGTGCTTGTATTTATAGATGCCTTACATGGAGTACTTATTCTTATAATTACTTATTTTAAAATGTAATATTTTTTTTATATTTGTGGTCATTTTGTGGTCATTGTTCAATTGTAATATCTGTATCAGTGATATATTAAAATGGCAACATTACCTGCCACAGGAAGAAGAGACAGAGGGCAATCTCGATGGGGGCGAGCCACACAGCATTAAAGTAAACCACGAAATCCATAAGCTTCTGCGTATCAGCAGAGACTAGATTTACAATCTCTCCTACTGTACACGTCCTGCGTGCTGCGCTGTTGATCACCAGAGACTACAAACAAACAGAAAAGATTATACAGTCAACAATTAGAAGGTAAATTTTTAAACTGTTGAAAAAAGACCCACATAAAAAATAGTGTAATTCATCTATGAAACATAAGCTGCAAGAATTATTTTAATTCCCACTAAGTAACAAAGACTTTCCTATAATGTTACCAGTGCTGGGAGGATGAAAACTAGCATGTGTTTCCTTGAAGTCACTCAAAGCTCAACATGCTTGGAGAAGAACACTAACTGCCAGTTCTTTTTCATAAACCACTGGTTATCAGACTGGGTGATTGGGGGAAATAGGGAGCGCCATCTAATCAGCCATCCCTGCTGCATATTGCTGGATTAACTCTAGTATCAGTGGGGCTCATTTCAACAACCCAAAACAGTCTGTTTTTATTTTTAAGATATAAAGGTTAGAAATGTTCCAATCAAAATAAATTAGGCTTGGTTTTTGAAGGATATAAACTACATGCCAGATAGAAAAAAGGCCTTTGTAAATGGGCCTACAATTGGCTTTAGTTATAGATAATTTAACAAATAAATTAATCAGTAACTTTGGAAATTAAATGATTTTAACTCTGTAGTTATTTACTGAGCATAAGAGGTGTGATTAGCCCCCATAAAACAGACCTTCCTGTAGACGAGTCCCATAACCGCGGTCTTGACCCTCATGCCCACAGTAAAGCAGCTGTACATGTACTGGTGGTTGAAGAGGGACTGCAGACACGAGAGGAGGAACATCAGCGAGGCGTAGAAATATCCCTTCCACAGTGGAGCATCTTCCTCCCTCATGAAGCCTAACAGCAGACTAAGATTTAAAAGAGAAAGAGTGGAAAGAGAAGAAGGAGCCGACAAAAATCATTATAATATGAAGGGAAGCCTGGATCAGTGTGAGTAGCAAACCCATAGGGCATTAGAGCACTATTATCATTATTGTCTTTATCAGAATACTGTACCTTTTTGCATCTCATAACTTTTTTTAATAAAATTGTTATTCTTTTGTTTTTTGTCATATTTATAAGACTACCAACTATACAGAAATCATATGTTCCAGCTTAATCACTTTTTAAAGAACATTTTATTTTCTGTCTGCCATTGTCCACTTTGAGAAAATTGGAAAAAAAAATAAATTAAAATTGATATTAATGAAAATGTGGTGTAGACTGAGTTGATGTTGAGTACATGTTGAGTTGTTTTGTTCCTAAGATATATTTAGATTTTTTTTTTTTAATTACCATGACAGGCTGGACATAAATCATATTAAAAGAGACAATATTAAAATGCAGCAGAGTGTCTTCAGTCCCTTTTATTTTTGTTTTTTTAGTCCTCAGATTGTGATGTCACTGATGTCAGACGTCACTTTCTTAAAGGGGTGGAGTTATCCCTAAACAAAAGGGTGGGCAGGGAATTCTTGGACATGTTTAAATAGTTTAATACACAAAATAAAATTATTAAATAAACGTGTTATTAAACATTTTAAAAGAATTACTGTGAACATAGCAACCCCCCCCTTAACACACACATCAAAGAAAACCGTATAAATTGTACAAATAGTTCTTCAAAGTGAGGGTTAACATTTCTCTATATGTGTAATAGGAGTAAATCTTATTACAGTAAAATGTATGAAAATCAAATAACTCTTCTGGGACGCAAACAGCACAGTACATTGATATTGACTCATATATAATATTATGACCTCCAGTATAATGTTTAGCTGTGTGGTTTGGTGATCGAGCAGAGCTTTCGTTTAGCTACGAACCTTGTAGCAGCTCTCTACACTATAAATAAGCTTCCATTATACATTAAGAACATTTTTGCCTTATCCTTTGAAGTCACCATATTGGACAACAAAGATATGTATATATGGTGAATGTTGTTGTCTAATTTCTGTGTTAAGTAATGCCTTAAATGAAGTACTTGAACTTATAATGACTCCTTTTTTAAATGCAATCTTTAAAAAAAAAAGTCTAAAGTTGCGGCCAGTGTTTAATTGTATTATCTGTATCAGTATTATACTATAATGGCAGCATTACCTGCCACAGGAAGAAGAGGCAGAGGGCAATCTTAATGAAAGCAAGGCTAAATTTTGGCGTTTAACAGAATTGGGCATAAATTTCCAAATTCTATATTAGGTCCTGTTAGCCTAGAAAAGCTTTGCTCAGTTGAACTGGTTCTACTAAAACCTTCCCTGTTTTGACACTTGACTGGTCACTGAGATTAAACACACAGACTTAGTAATTCCCCCTTGTTGTTGGGTTGTGGACAGAACTTCGCACAGCTGATCCAGAGTCGCCTTTACCCCAAATTGCCTAAAATTCCAAACACCATTGTTTTAGGGTGACAACCACAAGGCTAGTCTCAAAGTGGCAACATATACCGGGGCAGTTCGCTGGTGGCTGCTGTCTCGACCTTGTACTTGGCTGGCCGCTCTCTTACTGTGGTCACTTCTCAACCACAACCCCAACAGTTCCGCTTCAGGCTGCCTCGGGGGCTGACGCGTCTACGCCGGGCACGACGCTGCGGTCAGCTGTCCCTCACCAGCTTTCAGACACTAAGCCATAATTACCCCACTGTGGGCATAAACATTGTGATGTATGGCTTGGGTGACGCTACGCATGATACTAACTGAATCTCACTGTTTTGCAGAGATATCATGAAGCGTATCCTGAAAAACATTCTGCAGGCCTCTGTAAGATGTTCCTTCAAACCTTGGGAGGTGGTTTATTTCAGAGTTTATTTAATAGGACTTTTAATACCTTTTGTTTTTCTCCTAGGATACATATGAAGTTACCTGCACTGAAGTTCATGGTCTGCATAATATTATTACAATGTGCACATCTTAACGTTGTCCTCATCTGCTCTGAAAACTGTTTTTATCAAACAGATGCTTGAAAAAATAAGTGAACACTTTAAAATGACTAGGATTTATTTTACATAGGTTACTAATAAACTCTGATCCGATTGTTATCTGAGCCACAGTTACACAGAAACACAATCTAACTAAACTACTAAAACACAAACAGTTGGACTGTTCATGTTTACATGTTTAAACATTTGCAGTGCAGGCTAGAAAAAGTAAGTGAACCTGTGAATTTTAGCAGCTTGTTAATTTATTTAAACAATATATACTGCTCTCTATACATAAGCCTTGAGAAAATAAATGATTACAACACTTAATTTTAAATATAAAGTACATTTTAACTTATAATTTTTATGAAGAACAAAAATGTTAAATTTTTAAACCATATTCCAAAGTCCACCTAAGCATATATCACTGTGCATGTATTTTAAGGACAAAGAACTTAAAATAATAAGAAACAGGAGAAGCTCAATTTGTGTTCTGACCACACTATAAATAATTATTCTGATGAGACATTAGCTTTTTACTGTTATTTTGCAGTACCTCTATTTAATATATACTAAATAAAATGTATATATGTTTTCTAGAACAGCAGAAAAAACTGGTGTGATAAAATGCTTGCTGAAAAAAACAACAGTTCACCAAATATTGTAAGTAAATATTACCTAAATATATCTAAACTGAAGGTATTCCTGAAGGGAAGGACTACACATTGAGGGTGAGTGAGATAAATAATTCCAGGATGTAAACGTTACTCATTTTAGTGTACTTGTAGTGTACTTGTACTTAGTGTAAATGTGGACTAAACTCAAAACCTCAAAAAATAATGAAAAATAATAATAATGAAGAGTGCAGAATGCTGCTTTAAATTTATTGAGTAAATAATATAGTTACTGTTATTAGAAAACTCTAATATGGCAGCACTTTATTTACAGCAAATATACCTAAAATATTTTGTATTTAATTAAAACAGCACTTTACTTTTAAAATTTTAATATTTTAACAGTTTATTACAGTGCAGCTTACCTGAGGACTTGTGGAATGGCGAACATGAAGGCATCGTGGACTATGAGACACAATGTCCCAGACAGGAAGCAGGGCCCGAAGTTTCGGGCCAGTGTTCGTAACAGGCAGAATCCTGAGCTTTGCTCCTTCTGTAGCTTCCTCAGCAGCTGAGCCTGATCCGGCAGGCGGGACCCCAGTGCCACACTGCTGCTCAGATACGTCTCCTGTCTTATCATGGGATAAAACATGTTATTAGAACTCCCCATCGTAATAAAAAAAAAAAATAAACTCATTATATTTTTTATGTGCAGCTCAATGAAGGAGTGCAAAAAGGTGTTCTGCAGAAAGCAACTATAGCATATAATATTTTTATATAAGAACGAATACTATGTTAGTTTGTGTCAGTAGATAAGATTTTTTGTTTTTTGAACTAGAGTTTTGTACTGTTCCAGAAAGAATTGCGATAAACTGTATTATTGTTAGTGTTCATAATGCATTATGAATACAGGATTCATAAGAATTGTTATTGAAAATTTCTGTGCCTTTCAAGCTCTTAATTAAAAGCACAGTTACATATAAAGATGCTGCACTGTGTTGTGTGATGTTTCTACAAAAATCATAAAAAAAAACATGTGATTTCTGACACGAGGCCTGAACGGTGGATCCAGCAGGCTTAACGCTTCGATGTGTCTTCAAAGTCCAGATGTGTTAACAAGCCAGTAAACCGTGACACAAGCCCTGGCCGTCTCGAGTGTGACCGTGTTTGACCCGTTTCAGGCCGGAGTCCTTGTTGTGGGCATCGCTCAGATGGTCATTTGATTGCTTTGATTATCCAAGTCAAAACAACAAAGGCGACCACAGAGACATTAACTCTTAAACTAAGCTTAAATTCATATGTGCCTACATGTCGCGCTACAGCTTGTTGTCAGCTGGCCATAACATTTCTCAGCATAGCTTTAACAAAAGCCAGAAACACCCCATAGGCCAGGAACCCATGTGTTTACAAGCAGAAGGAAATATATTTTATTACATTCTTGTTCTGTAGAAACAAGAACATTCTTTAGCTGTTTGCCATGTTTTTACATTTTTGGACTTTAAACAAAAAGAAAAACGTCGTAAATGTAACCACGAGTCTGGTGAAATAAAAAAAAATGGTAATCAGATGTAAAAAGTGAGGTAAATATGTAAATATATGGCCATTGGTGGCCATCAATAACAAGGTTGTGGGTTTGGGTTTAATACCAGGGCTCGGCCATCTGCACTGTTGGGGACTCTTAAGCCTCACTGCTCCCTAGGCACTGTGGTGATAGCTGCCAACCGCTCTGGGCATGTGTGCTTATTGTATATCACTGTATGTGTGTGTGTATGTGTGTTTTTCTCTGATTTTTTGTACTTTTTGCATCTCAGTTTGTTCAAAAATACATTTTAAGTTATTAAATGTGATATTTAATTTAATTTAAATCTGTTTATTCCCATCTCCAGATTTGGATGTTTTGAATCTTGGACATTTTAAATGTAGCATTATCTGTCTCTTGAAAAGCTGGAAGTTAGAACAGAAAGGTAGGGCTCTATAGTGGCCCTATATTCTTATTGCTGCTCATCTAGAGTTCCAGAGAATCCTACCGAGCTCAGCCCTCCATGGGTGATGCGATCACAAATGACTGCCAAAATGTATAGCCGTTACCACCTGATAATTTTAATGCATTTTCTGTAAATCAGATTTCATTAATTTCCGCTGGAGATGAGGCTGGTTATGATATGAGTCTTCCATTTTTATTTATAATCAGCTAACTCCCTGCACAGACAGTGGATGGTGTCGTACTGTGGTTATTACATATGCTCTGGCATGGGCAGTGATGTGGTTGGTGTGGGCAGGGCTTTGCTGTCAGACACGCTTTGCAACGCGATAAAATGTGGTCTCTGTGTAATCAGTTACTTTACCTTTTAAATTGACCTGCTTTATATTGCAGTATATTTATAGTGCAGAATAAGGTCGGGAAATCAGCACAGACGGTAAACAGTGTGTGAAACAGCCGGACGTTACGCAGAGGAGGGTAAATATTGAAGAAGACGTGTTGCGTGCTGTTAGAGTGTGAGCTCGGTGTGTGTGAGTCACTTCAGTGAGCTTTACTAAAGTGTTGTGGAATTTCGTACTGTTGGAGTTTGGTGCGTTCTGCCATCCATTCCTCCTCCAGATCTGAGATGATCTTGTCTGATGTGTCCTCTTCTCTCAGACTCCACAGATCTTCTGCTTGCAGAGGGGTGCGGTAACCCTTAACAACCAACCTGCGGGATAAGCCCACATACACACACACACACACATACAGATTAAGGTGCTGTATATAATACGCTGACATGCAAAATTTTATATTAAAAAGCTTATACATATTTCACTCAGGATACATATATATATTTTTTTTCCATCTTATCAGATCCACTGAGCATATAGTACACTATACACCCCATTCTTTCACCTCGTTCTTCAATGGCCAGGATCCCACAGGAACACCACTTTGGGTGATGGGTCATTATTCTTAGCACTGCAGTGACACTGGGATGGTGGTGTATGAGGTGTAAGTGTGTGTTGTGCTGGTATTAATGGATCAGACACAGCAGTGCTGCTGGAGTTTTTAAACACTGAACAGTGTCCACTCACTGTTCTCTCTATTAGACACTCTTGTCATTAGTGATCCCATTAGTGGTCTCATTTGTAACCTTGACCCCTCGTTATCTTCCCCAGGTGTTTCTTGTCTGTGTCTGTGTATATATACCTCATGTTTCCTCTAGACTTGGTTGTGTTTTTTTGTTTGTTGCCACCAAGTTACTGGTTTGTTAATTTTTTGTTTGTTTGTCCTCTGATTTGTTAGTCCTTGCTTTTTTAGCTAGTCCTTTGTTGTTTGTTTTATTGTCTTAATTTTTTCGCTTTGTTGGTTTTCAGTATGGCTGCTAACAAAAAACAACTTGCATTTGCATCCTGCCTCCAACTCTTGATTATTATACCTATATACTCAGTGGAGACGATAAGATGGACTGTAAGTGTAGAAACAAGGAGGTAGTAAAAAAAAAAAAGAGTTTCCTAAATTTAGGAAAATAATAAAAATAATACAAGTACTTAAAGTACAACTTAAGATGGTCATCTGGCCTACCCTCTGAACCACCAGAAGAGGAGTTTGGAGAGAAATGATGCGTCCTGAACAGGGCATGCGTTCTGAAAAAGAATAAAAATGAACATCACCTGTTTGGCAATGCGAAACACATCCATGCTCAATTATTTTTATAATTTAGAAGGGTTACATCATGATTTCTGTAAATAAGAAAAAAGCCAGTTTTTCAAACACATTTAGAGATGTTGCTTTTTAGGACAGGCAAGACGGGTAACACTGCACTGAGAGTAAACAGAAAATCAGTGAGAGTGTGTGTGAGTAAGTGAGAGTGCTTTTGCTGCTTTATGTGTGTGTGTGTTTATGCATAGCATCGTTCAGTTATGACACATTTCCACCCACAGCTGACCTCAGCTCTGCCCCCTTACCCATCCTCCCATCCACAACCACACACACACACACACACATGCACCCTCTCCGCCTCTTCACCGGAGGTCTCACTCTACAGGATGCCGTGAATAACTCTGCCCAGGAAGTGACTGAGCCAGGAGAGGATCATGGGGTGTGGCACCCACGTCTGTGGCTACATCCTCATCACACACTCACACACTTACACTCACTCCCTTACACACACACACACACACACACACATGCACCTGTCTACAGGGCCTGTCTACAGCAGGCTGTTTTAATAGACAAGCACTGTGCTGAGGGCAGTGAGGGTAAAATGTATGTATAATGTTTTGGATATATCTAACTACTTTTAATATACATTTAAACATAATACTATACACATATGCATGCCATGTCAACACAGTCTCATTCATTTCATAAAGTGTCCTACAGAAGTTAAAATACACTGTTGAAAACATGCAGGTCTTTTGTTTTAAATGTAAATTGTGATATCTGTCAGAGTCATTTGTCTGTTGGCAAGGACAATTTTAGCCAGACACCACTGGTTACAATCATGATCAACCACTGCACTGTCCATTTTAGGTGGTAAAGCCTTCTAAGATGTATTCCCGGTACACACGACACTGTGTCAAGGAATATTAAATGCCCCCACAACTCTATCACAAGACAACACCACCCAACTTATACAGGCGCGGGAGTTTCCAAGCTGTGCCCTGAAGTAGCACTTAAGGATCAATTTAAATACTGCTATTCCAGTACTGCCATGCTACGAGTAAATGAATAATCTTTTCATAAACATTAAAGCATTGTTTCATAAATGCATTTTTCAGTGCTTATAAAGCTCTTATTAGGTACCTTCAAATAAAGCTTTACTAATTAAATTATTTACCACAGTCTCTTCTATTTATAAGAAGACACAAGAACTGGACATCCACAAATTTAGGTCCAATCTCATTTCTCTTTTATCCCCTTACACCTTGTTTTCGTGTGTAACCCTTCACTTTGGAACAGAGGTAACCTTCCCCTGGGAATTAGGGCAACCCTGCAAGCAATTGATACAGATATATAGCAGTGGAGTGCTAACATTTGGTTACCTAGCTGGTTAACTAGTTAACTTTGAAGCATTGTATATCTTCAAAAGGGTAGTGCAGCAATTAATTATTATTGTCCATATCTTAATTCATTTGTAACGGGGAGCTAAAAGTAGCTTTTATTGACTTTTATTTTATTTTATTGATCAGTTCCACCTTAAATCCTGCAGCCTAAGGGAAAGGTCAGCTAGCTAGCTAGCTATCTTGCTACTGAGACAAACTATTTTTTTATACTTGCTATGAAGAAAAATGACCATAAACACTGAAACTATGGTAATATCGTAGTTTCAATATAATTACCAATTAAACTATGGTAATACAGTGGTTATCATAGTTTTAACAAGGAAAATATGAAAAATGGGTTTTGCCAACTTGCCAGTGATATGTTTTGTTTTAAGTGTGCCCCTGAAAGATCTCCATTTAAAGGGCTATATACCCCTAACATTTCCCCCTACCTTTCAAGCCTAACAAGAATTGGGATACTATACCGCTAGTTGTGCACACACAAAACAGAGTGGTAAGGCTAAGTGGTAGGACAAAGGGTAAAATGGGATTGGCCCTCTTGACTTGACTGGAGCTCTCCCTATTCATTTCATGTTGTTGTTTGTTGTCTCGGCTGTATTTTGCTCTTCTGCGTGCTAAATACCCAAAGAACCGTCTCTCTGAGTCACAGTCTCGGGTTTAAACTGGGCAGATATCATTATCCAGAGCAGGAGGCCCTCATTCCTGAGCACGAGCCGCCGTTTAGAATGAGCTGAGTCGAAATCAGACTTCTCAAAAACATCTCCTCCAACCAATCATGAGGTTTTGCTAATCACAAGGTACCACACGCGAGTGGCTGCTGTAGGCTCTGGTGTTCTCTGTCATGGGGTAGGGCTTTCCATTGAAAATTCAGTAAACAGTGTGGTGATTCAGGGTGGGCTGTTTGTGCTGGTGCAGATGCTGTACGTTCTCCTACCTTGAGGGCCACTTTGCCCGGAGGCGCCTGGTCGGCAAAACAGCTGAGGAAGAGCTGGGCCAGCTGGAGGGCAAAGTAGGCGAAAAAAGCCAAGTAATGGACGATATCTGGAGAGAAGCCCTGCAACAGAAATAGAGTAGATTTGGAAGAAAGTAGTTAATGAATGGGGAAACGATATAGAGAGAGAGACCCACACACTATGAAAGAAAGAGAGGGAGAAAGAGACAGACAGGCCAGCAGACTCTACTCTATAGTTAAAGTTCGGGACTTCCCATAATGGTGAGGTTTCATTTTTTCAGTGTGCAGCCACAGATTACCCAAAGCGCAGTGTTTACTGTCTATAAACTGATCCAAACAATCAACAATTTTTTTTCTTGTAATTTAACCCCATTTTTTCCTCACTTTATTTCCTTTACCACTAGTAAGACCCCAACACTACAAGAGTAAAGAGACCAGCACTTCATTGCTTCCTCTAACCAAGTGAAGTCAGCCACCACTTTTTTGAGAGAACTAGCTACTTATAGGTAGAGTCAGCATACTCTAAGGAAAGTGCTGCATCTAAATCTCTTATACATCAGCTAAAATATGCCTGTGCCAACCAACATCACACTAGGTGTGATCAGGAGAGATAGCAGCACAAACACAGCATGTGCAGCTGTGCTCTCTCAGACTCCAGCTGCTGATGGCAAGCAGTATGATCCAGTCTTCAAACCAGTGATCATAGTGACAGTGCTGTAGCCCACCGGTCATAATAATGTTCACCCACTGCATTGTCCACTGCGGGTGATAATGCCTTTTATGAAATGTCCCATCCAAGTTACTCAGAACCTCAGTCCACTCACTCACAAGATAACACCTCATAACTTATACAGGCTGCCCCCCTTGGGTAACACAGCGGAATTAACATAAGCACTTATTAGAATTAACAATTTTGGCTCTTTTATGAAAAACATTAGAAAAAAGCACTAGTCAAAGACTTTGTAAATGTGAATTACTAAAAGCTAGGTTTGTTACAGGACAAATTTTGATGAGAAATGATAGTTTGCTTTTAAACTATCCGATCTAGCATTTCCTGTTGATGTCAGCTCAGTAGCAATCCTTAAATATGATTTATAGTTTCCATTTTATACTCTTAAACAATTGCATTCTGTAGAAAGACCCACAAAACTAATATTTGTTGATACTTGTTGTCAAAAGACAATTCCTAATTTAGTGCATCTAATTTAGTTCATCCAGTTCTTTCAGAAGCTTCTGAATGTGAGAACCAGGTGGATCTGATTAAAGCTGCAATGAAACTCTATAGGAGACTGACCAGCAGCAAACTAATTAGGAGTTCAGTTAGTTCAAGATGTTCATTAGCTTTGAAGAAAAGGGTATTGCTTAATGTCTGAAGCAACAGTGCAGAAGTCACCTTCTGTAGAGCTACCATCCTGGAGATCTTAACTCTAACCATTCCTTTATAACCGAATTACTGCAGTTATCTGATTAATCAAGTAGTCATGTAAACAGCATACTCTGATTTCTCAGACTGAACTAAGGTCTAAAAATCTGATTTTATTGTGAAGGATTTGTGAGTCTGGTTCTTATGTCCTTGAGACATGACATGACATGACATGACAAAACAACCATAGTGACCATCCTTCTGCAGAAAGCACAAATGCAATTTGACCTTTGTCCTCTTGTAGTAAACAAACACATAAACACCAGTGAACACACACTGTTAGCCCAGATTTGATATCTAATTAAACTAAGGGTGTGCATATTTTTAAACTGTAAAAGCTGAAACTCTTATTTAACTTACACTCTTTGTTATCAATGGCTTGGTGCTCCAACCACTGAAAAAAACACTGCCCCTTGTGTTCCCTCTTTATTCTGAGACTTTATTGGCTGATTGTAAATCACAAATCTGATTACTGTGGGACTCACGTAAATGCTGATCATGCTTTCCCATTATCTGATTACCCAAGTTCATGTAAACTTCATGTAAAAATTTGATGTTATCTTCAATAACTGGATTAAATAATGATTGAGTTCAGGTGAAACCTGCAGGAATGTAAATGTTAAAGAAGCATGTTTGTGCATGATGATATCTTAGTGTAAGAATCTTCCATTAAAAAAAACTAGAGATTTAAACATCAAACTGGAGATTTAAACAACTTTTCAAATAAAGCTGAAAACAGGTTATTTATAATATAATTTTTTTCTGATTTATTATTGATGTCAGACATCAAACTAGTAAATTATATAAAGGTATACCATTGTAAAATTGGCGGTCTCTGTGTTATATCTGTCACGTCTTGGCCTCGTCTCGTGTCTCTGTGTGCATTCCCCACGTGACCTGTGCTCCCCTGTGTCTCCCGTCTCAGTACTTTTCCACATGTGTTTCTAATTTGTAGCTCCGCCCCTCGTTACCTGTTTCCCCAGGTGTTCATTGTTTCATGTTTAGTATAAATAGTACTTGTTAGTCTACGTTTGCTGTCGGTCTTTGCACCTTCCCCCGTTGTTTGTCTTGCCACGTTCGCTATAGTTATTTCCACGTTCTCTAGTTCTTCGTTTTGTATTTATCTCCGTTTATTCCCTGTATATTTCTAGTTTGTTTTCTTGTTTGGTTATCGGTCACGTTATTTCTAGTCACGTTTAGTTCCTGTTTGTTTCTTTGTTTATGTTGTATATATTTACGTATTTATCCCTTGTATATATTTCCTCGCCCTGTTTTGTTATTATCTGTTTCACGTTTTTTCCCTGTTTGTTTATGCACCTATTTATATCCGTTATTCCCCTGTTTGTTTATTTGTTTCTTTGTTATTTAATAAAGTCTGGTCAGTAGTCCATACAGCAGGCTCTCCAGACTGTGAGGCTGCTCCATGGCAGAGGCCAATGGGTGTGCACTGGCATTAATGGCACCATAAAGCTTATTTTGAACAGTTAAGACAAATCATGGTGAAAACCAGAGTCTTTAAAGGTCTGCTTTATATAAATGAATTACGCATGAAAAGAATAGTAAACACTTAAGAGTCACGCTACGTTCTGGAAATGCATAGATTGCAGTTCTGGGAGCTGAAATTATGCTATTTACCAGCTCCGTATGCCGTTCTTGTGCGATCATAAACATGGCACCGGGTTTACTAAGTTTACCTTCCGGCCGTAAGGCTGCACCACGCTCTGGGTGAAGGTCTGCTCACTGCACCAGAGCAAAGCAAGTGCGAAACAACAAACCCATAGTAAACATCCGCCTGGACCGGGAAGCTCTGTGCCAAGATTCAGGCTATATTCTTCCCCCACCACAAAACAAAACAGTGTCAGCCTCGGTTTGAGTGGTCACAAAATATAGGTCAGTCAAACTGTCTGCCTCCTTTTTTCACTCTTATCCAAGCAGAAAGTCAGCTTTTAGCAACTTACTGGGCAAAAATCTGCTTATCTATTCTACCAATATAACTTTTGACCTAGTTTTTTTGGATTAGAGGGCTGTAGGCCTCAAACTGCAAGCTCAGCTTTCTGAAGCAATCAGGGCTTTATTGAGATATTTTCATTGGAACATAGCTGGCCATTAAGGAAACACACATAATTTAAAAAGAAGTCATTGTGAGAGCGTTAATAACCATCCCATTACTGCAATATATCTAATAGCAAGGCAAACGGCCAGCATGAAACTGCTCGCTACATAGCACTGCAGATTTGATATTGTAGTCATGCCGATTAAGGGTAGCGTAACTGAAGAGGTCCATTAGTTGTGCACAGACTGTCCATATGAATGTATAAACGTTTGTTTGCATATGTTGACTGACAAATCTAACGTATGCTGGCAAATATTCACACCAGCAGTTTAATGTACTCTACTGTAGTCCATATATTCATATGACAAACCATGACAAATTCAGAAGTGGGGCATGACACTAAAGTGGCCTTAAAAATAGCTCCCGCAAAAATGCTCTGACCAGCGTGTGCTTGTGAATGTGTCAGCATTCGTGTGAAAGGGGGCCAACAATCAATGTGTGTGTGTGTGCATTGGAGTGGGAGTGTTTTTGTATAATGTTTATGTTCTTGTTTTTGTACATTTTTGTACAGTTTCCATATGGATCTAAGTATACGTAAGCTTTTCGAATGGTTCACCCCTCATGACATTTAAAAAAAATATATTTTAGGACAAATTTGGTTGCAAGATCTGTCAAAAATGTTAAAAAGAATCCCACTTTATAATAAGTGTCTGTAATAACTGTGTTGTTACACATTAACAATCATGTAATAACAGTGTAATTGCTGCTGGAGTATGGATTGTTACAGATTAATTACCATTGCACAGGTTATGTAATTGAAAGTGTCATCTTGTGTTTAATAACAGGGCACAGTGTGTGTGAATTTTCACATGTAAGTGTGTGTACAATAAGTTGGGTATACATATGTAAATTTCTCCAACAGTATGCAGTAAGGACTGTGATTTTCTTAAATACTAAAAATAATTCAGATTTTATTTTGGTAAGATGGATATAATTTTTTATATTGTATTTTTTATATAATATTTTTTATATATATATTTTATTGTTTTAACTGACCTTGATACACATGTGTAATTACATAACCTGTACAACTAATCAGTCTGTACCAATGCATTATTCACCAGTAGTTACACTGTTGTTACATGGATTGTTAATCTATCTATCTATCTATCTATCTATCTATCTATCTATCTATCTATCTATCTATCTATCTATCTATCTATCTATCTATCTATCTATTTTTCTATCAGGTTTATGAGTGTATCTCTGTCAGTGTGAAAGTGTGTGTGTGTGTGTGTGTGTATGTGTGTGTTGCAGGTTTTAGAGGAGCAGTGTGAAATGGGTGCCCCAGATTAGGGGCCTGTGGTCAGTGTTACTTCTCTCACCTGTTCGACGGCCAGCTGAATTTTGGCCCTGAGGGGCACTAGAGAGCAGATCACGCCCAGCAGCCAGTACAGGAACAGCACCACGGACGAGCGGCAGCCCCGCACCCGCTCCCACTGGATGATACACACTGCCAACACCTGGCAAACACACAACTCTCGGTCAGTGACACAGCCCACACACTCATATCACACACTCATATCTGTAGTAGAGCTTAGATCGGGCCCAAAAAATCCGACCCGGCCCGAGCCTGTGCACGTTCTGCCTGAGCCCGAGCCTATTTTAAACCCAACATTTTTTTTTGTAAGTAGAGCGTTAAAACTGAGGCTTTTTAAAAAAAATTCAGGCTGTTAGAATGAGCGAAATCTGCTCAGAATGATATTAATTAACATTGCAACACTGAAGAAACATAGCTACACACAAAAAAACTGTTTGATTTGTTACTTTGCTATATTGTGATTATTACGCCATAAATTTATATAAAATATATATATATATATATATATATATCATTGAAAAACAGACACCTACATCACAAACTATTTTCTTAAGCCCGACCGTTGGGTCGAGCCTCGGGTTGGGTCGGGTTTGGGCAGAGAATCTAAGCTCTAATGTGAAGCTCTTGTGCTGCTACAGTGACTTTAAAAACTCCCTTAATCTTACAAAACTAATTAAAATGACCATATTTTTCTCATTTATAAAACATAAAACACACTATTGAAGGATCCATAATTAATAATTTGCTATAAAGATAATAACCTAATGTCTGTATGGGATTTTGCACAAAAACATAATTTTTTTCTACTTGATATTTTACTAAATTTTCTCATTGTCATGCATATTGTATCGCCAAGTTCTTAACAACATACAGAACTAACCTCTTCCCGTACATAATGTACAGTCTAAGTCCATTTTGAAGTAAATGAACTGCTTAGTTTAGTTGCTTGTTAAACATTCTGCTGTGAAACAAGGAATAAAATATGATTAGTAAAGGGAATGCCTCTCTTTCAGAGTCTTAATCCTTTTTTTTGTTTAAAAGTGTGTATAAGCCTTGGTTGTGCATGGTGCTACCTTCAGTTTGAGCAGGGGTCAAGTCCTCGTGCAAATAAACTGCAGCCTGTATTTTTGCTTGGCCAGTCATGCATGGGTTTATACTGGGATTTCCCCGTCTACCACAGCAGCTGCTTGGTGAAAAACCTCCATAATAAAACACATGTACGACGTGGGCTTTCGTTGATTTGGTACTTCACTTAATTGCATTTTCTTTTCTTTGTACAAAAAGCCCTAAACATTCTCCATCTCAACAAACCAGACACACCAGCTGTTTGCTCGCCCCTTGTCCAGTAGCGCGCTGACCGTGCTGTTTTTTTAGAATATCTGTCCACATTCTAATTTTGCCATCATTTGTCATTGCATCTCCCGGGCAGCGGAAAACACAGTCAGATTACGTAATGCACAGCCTCCTGGGCAGTTAAAGATCAGAGCTGTTCCTGCCGATGCCTCCTCAGAAACCACCCCGAAACCTCCTGACCTAACCTCAAAGTAATGAAATAAGATGTTTCGGGAATCCTCTAATTGCTTGATCTTCGTAGCTACATGGATACAAAATATACAGCATTCAAATATACACTAATGCCTGCTTGCGTTTTCACTCTGAAGCTGCTGTGTGAAGGGAAGTAAGGGTTTGTCTTCTGGAGAGTGGGAGGAAGCCAAAGCATCAGTTACGCCTCAGACTAAGACGTCTACCTAGTAATCATACTGAGTGAATCTGCATTACTTGGGTCTGAAATATATAACTAGTGATGGACCAACAGACCACAGACAAAAATGCTTTAAACAAATGTAATTTAATGACAGACAGTCGTTTCAAACACTGAATATGTTTTTTATGAGAAAATATCTTTTTGGAATTATACAAAACCATTGTGTGACAAAAACACAACAAAATTTGGCCAAACCAACTTATAATGTCATCATTTTCAACCAGTTTAAACCAGTTAAATTACTATTGCCAGGTAAAGTAACTCATAAATATTAGGCTCTCCAAACATAATGTCTTTGTCAAATTAGTTTTTTCAAAACCTTTCTTCCTAAGGCACAGTTTAGTATAAATTATGAGTAACCAGATAGTTTGAGGTAGCTCTGGGGGGAGAGACTACATACAGACGGTGAGTAATGGGGGAAAACACACCCAGTAGGCAAATAAATGGTACCACAAGTCAATAGAAACAGTGTGAACTTGACTAATTAAGCAGCCAAAAGACCACTCTAAAGACCCAAGCCATGAGTGGCCAATTCAATTGGCTGTGGGTGTTGCATGTGTGAATTTGAACATCAATTCCATTATGTATACAAAAATAATAAAATAATGCCTAAAGCTCATTTATTTAGGTTGGAAAAAAACACTATGCATTACTTTTTGATGCTAAATATAATTGATCTGTGTCATACCAGCATATTTTCTTCATGCAAACCTGTCTGCAGCCTGGTTGCCATGACCCGGCAACCAGTTTTGGGTTTGTTTTGCCTGTAGGTTTTGAGCTTGGAAATCAGTCACAGGAGGCTGAACCCAGTTCACCATGGAAGAGCAGCTGTTGCTCATAGATTCCCTCCCAGTGGCTGAACTGCGAGGCAGATAAACACTTTTTTTTCGGTTTCGGTCGAACCGTGTGGTTGTTGTTGCTTTCGGCTCGACCGACCTCTTGATTACATAAGCCCATATATTACGCAAGGAAAAACCATAGGTGGTAAAGAAGGGTGGGAAGGGCACAAAAGAGGTATTTTCAGTGTTTTTAAGAGCAATATTTATGCGCACGGTTAATAAATTACCTGACTGGCAAGCAAGGTCTTCTGACCTATATCCTTGAGCGCAGTTTTGCCATGGCTACCACTTATTTTACACTGTAAAATTTAATTAGTTGTGAACCAATTGCATTCAAAAAATAGTAGAGTAAAGTAAAATAGATATAATTTTTAATGTGGCTTACTTACACTTGAGTTTAATTACCATTTTTAACTGTTTTTCTTAAAAAAAAAACTAAATATTTTTAAAAGAAAGGTAATTTAAGTTGGCATCACTCAAGTTCACAAATTCAAGTTAGATTTGCTAGTTGCTTTTATGTAATATGTTAAGTTAGAACCAGCTTACCTCTTTTGTAACTTTTTGGAACTGATACATTATTACCAGATACCACTGTTTCCAACTGCATAATTCTACATTACATTAGTGTCCATAACATTAGTGTCCACTGTAGCATTTATCCAATATAATGTTGGATATAACTCTCAGCAGCAGATAACAGGTTAATTTGTTTAACACTGAGGCCAAGCAGCCAAGCTTTACATAAGATGAGTGAACAATTTAACTTATCAAGATTTCTCAATCCAAACACAAAGCACACCTAAAAGGCATTTAACTAAAAGAAATCAATCCACGAAATGAGGCATCATAAAATGATCCATGTCTTTGCTTAGTTTCCACTCTACCTCACTCTGCCTCACTCTACTTCTCTCTACTTAACTCTGCCTCAATCTACAGCACTCTACCTCACTCTGCCTCACTCTTTTTCTCTCTACTTCATTCTGCCTCAATCTACAGCACTCTACCTCAATCTACCTCACTCTGCCTCCAGCCTTGGTTTACAACGTGAGCACAGTCTGCAGCGTGAAGAGCTCCCTCTGTTGCTGAATGCAAGTAATGCAGTTTGAGTTTGCTGATTATCACAATACTGTCTCAGCTCTTTTGTTTTTTTGTTGGTAAAACTCATATTGTTCTATGAAAGTCATGACAGCTTTTACATTTTACAGTTTAGCATTGGTAGAACTGAGATTAGGATCTGGGAGGGTATTTGGGGACAAAAGCAGTCTGTTTAACTCTTTCAGTGTTTTTCCTAAAACCCAGGACACTGTTTACTCAGGTGTCTGGGGAGACCGCAGATAGGGCCAGAGTCTGGCCTGAAAGTTGTCTCTGCAAGACGTAAATGAGCAGGGAAGACTTGTGGCATTGTGTGGGACTCTGTGGGCTGTTGTGCCCTCACACCACTCACCTCCACACCCGCAGGCTCATAGGTCTAAATGCCACCTGTGACCAGATAAATATAATTTCTGCTGGGTCAGCGTAAGGTTATTAATGTTAGAAAAACAATAAAGTGCATAAACACACATTAAGTTTGTCTAGCCACTGTAGGGAAATACTGCCAAGAGAAAGCAGATAAACATAAACGGGCATCATGCCTAATGTCAGGTGTAGGCCCCAGTTTTGAGCTGTGGAGCTGTGCAACTTTTATCTGGAATGATGAAGCTTTATATTCAGTACATTTTGTTTAGCATGAGTTGGGGGTTGGTAATGAGTATGACTAACTAACACACTTCACTAAATGCATTTTAATCCTCATAGCAACGCTTCAAAATCTATTAGGAATAATGAATAAACAGGTGTTTAACTACGTTTGTGCATACATTGTATTAATATGTGTGAAAAGAGTTAGATCAGGACACTATAAATGACAACTTCTGTGTCAAATATCATACTTTTATTCTATTAAGCTTCAAAAAATCTTAGTGTACATTGATAATTTAAGTTTATATTTTTTATATTTATATTTATCTTTATCAAAATAATATTTTATTTGTTTTGTGTAATTGGGCAACATCACTCTAAGCTGTACTGTGTATGACTATCTATATGATGAGTTAATTCTGACCTTCACTTTGTATTGTTGACCAAACTTAGATGCAGAAGTAGAAAATGTGAGAACTAAGTCAACTTTACTTAATAAATGAAGTTATCAGTTGGTTATAATTTTAATCTGGCCTGTTTTATCTGGAAACAATAATATACAGTGTTAATGACAAAAATCACATTTTCATAAATTAATTTTATTTTTAAAGAAGCGTCAAATAGCTTTAGTTAATTGGCTGAAAATTTCTTTCTATTTTCAAACACTTTTAGTCTAGTTACACTGATTTATGTATATAGAAACTCCATACACTCATATTATCACCACACTTCATAATGTGCTATATTGGGCATGGTCAAGAACAGCTACAGACCTATGCAAATGTTTGAGAACCTCTGGTCAAATGGTACATATTGTATGACAGATAATCTACACAGAATCATTAATGGTCACATTAAAAAGCCCAAATTAGTGTTGATTTTCTTTTTTTTTTTTTTTGTTTTGTTGTTTGGGTGTTTAAAATAGATTTACAATAGAAATAAATAATAAATAGAGATTGTACTGTAAAATGTAAAGAAAAACACCATATTCAGTTTGATAACTGATTAAATCTTTTAGACAAATCAACAAAATCTGTCTTTCTATCACAGAAACTTATGCATAAGACATATAGGTGGTATCTTGTACTGTAATCAGAAACTGATGAATTGATTATTAAGGCATGTGAACTGCAAAAAGTGGATGTTTCTAATAAAGTAGACTTTAAATGCTTATTGTTACCCTCTTAAAGTGTATAGAATGGTGGAGTGAATTAAGGGTGAAGATCAAAAAGTGGAGTTTAGCTATACAAGGTTTATTTTTGTGTGTGGCTATGAAACCACAAAACCAAAATAGACATTCTCAGTATTACAAAAATGGATAATTTATATGGATATTTATTTCCAATAAGAAAGCACAAAAACGGTTCAAATCACCCTTGATTCACCCTATTTTTAGAGTATCATTACAGTGCTGTAATAATTTGTACATTACCACAGTGAGGCTGCGCACGATCGGGCTCAGGAGGAAGACGAGGTGGCGATGGATCTCTTGGTTCCGCTCCAACAGGATGTAGAAGAATTCCACAAAACCAAAGGATGCCAAGAAGAACCCCAGCAACTGTGGGAGGACAGACAAGAACGGAACTCAGACCAGGGTGTGAATTTTTCTGAGTCAGGCTTCCGGAAGCGTTTTCAGTCCCTGACTGACCGCAGATGTAGATCTGCATTAAGATAAGTTAGGATGTTCTCTGTGGGAGAGGGGCAATGTCCCTTAACCCTTCAGGAGAGGTCCTATAAACCCTAACAGTGACTCTTTTAAATCAGTTTTAGAACTTTAAAACTGTCTTGCCAAACAAAAGTACATTTTAAACATGACTATAAATATGCCAAACATGTTTTTTTTTCTGGAATTATATATTAGAACTTATTATAGAGCTATAGAATGTCCTTTTTATGATTATACAGTAGCATCATAACACGTAAAGGGCCATAAAAAGAGCCATTGAACTTTCTTATTATGTTGTCACAATGGCATCACAAACAGAGCTTTAGAATATTTTCATTATGATGTCACAATGGCATTAAGTACAAAGAGTCATTGTACTTTGTTATGAAGTAACAATGGCATTATGACTAGAGAGTCATTTAATTTTCATATTATGATGTAACAATGGCATTACGATTAGAGAGCCATAGAACTTTCTTCTTATGATGTAACAATGGCGTCCAGTTCCTTCTAACAACAGCAAACAATCACATTCTAGAAACGCACTGAGAATTTTAGAATCGCAACCAAGAAACCACTGACTCACAACTGTGTACACACAGAGCAAAAGGATTTGATGGTAGCGAAGCGAAAATCAGTGTGTCACTTCTCAGTGAACTCAAACAAGCACCAGTATGCTACCCTCACCCACAGGGTCTTGCGGTGCTGGGCTCACGTCCCAAATCTCAGCCTTCACACACCTTCTAAAGCCTTACACTTCTCTCTGAGCTGAGCTGCTGGAGGGTTCAGTACACTTGTGTAACATTATGGGCTCTATCTTAAACAAGGCACATCGTGATGTTCACTGCTATCTTTTTTTACGCATTCTCCCTGCGCCATTCAAATTGCAAAAATGCATACAAATATATTCATGCCAATGTGCATGGTGGTCTGGAAGTAAGTTTCATGTACATTTCTGGTGTATTGCTATCTTGGCAATGGAAAACACAGGTGCGCCACTGACTGATTAGAATTTAGTTATAATGAGAATTCAGAATACAAGATAAAATATAATTGCTGCTTCCATTTCAGTGTGAAAGAGTAGGTCAGTTTCCTCTGTTGAGATGCCCAAAAGCACTGCGCCGTTAAAATAGCAATGCATATACCAAAATCAGAACGCACCTGGCTCTTAAAGGGAATGGCAAGTGACACGCAAAGGCTTATTTTGATGCCAACTGTCACGCCCTAAATCAAGCTGTACAGTTCGCGGTTGACAGCTTTACTATAGACTGCAAAAATAGGGATTTTTGTCTTTTAGTAGGATAATTTAATGGATCCAAGAGCACCCCTGTTTCTGGAGTACTCATACTCTGTTAGGTTGTATGTGCTTGAAGAAATCTGACATACATTTTTCATACAGTGGGCCTTTAACAACACTTTTCCCCCATAGAAATCTGTTCAAAAGTGATCATACACATAAGAACTTCAATCATCTTTAGACACTGGTCAGAAAATGATTGCACATTTGTTACCAGCTTTTCAGCTAAAGATCTGACATCCCACAATTTAGTCAAAAGCCTATGGATGCAGCTCAGTTAGCCAGACATATTTTCATTGCAATTTAATCATACGTTTCTGGACTTTAATCAGTAGCACATTCTCATATACAGTACATTTCTTTAAGTAATGCCACGGAAGAACCATTTTACAGTTCATACCGGATGATTCTGTTTGCAGCAGCTCTTACTCTGGAGAAGTAGCGGCATTAGAGTGTGTTTGTTGGAGAATGCTGGATCAGTGTGTATTGGACCTTATGCTACATTTACCTACAATGATCATTCTCCCTGGATAAGAACATTTGCTAAGCATGTGAACACAAATATGAAGGTTTGATGATGTTGTTCCTGGCTCACCAGCTTGGCACTGCAGAGTAGTGAGAGGGGCAGTCGGCCACGGCCGTGGCAGTACAGATGCAGGCAGTAGAACGGTGAGCAGATCCACAGGTAGATGCAGGGAGCCCACACCAACACTGTGTGCTGGAAGCAGTCACTCAGCTCAGGGGTGTGTGTGTACCACGTCTGATTCCAGTCCTGGAAGATAAGGAGAAAGGGCCGGTTTGGGACTAGTCAAGTAGAAAGCTTCTGTCTATCATCACAGTTCATCATCAAAGAGCTGCTTTTATGGTTTCCATTACTTTTTTTTTTGGCAATTGCACTGTTTTCTTCTAAACTCCTAATTACTTTTTAAGCATGTTTTCTGTATATATAAAACCTGCTTAAAGAATAAGTACAGGTGGAATAAGTATGTCTGTCTGAAGTTAGATGCTGATTTTGCAGGTTGCGTCATGCGTTCTAACCTATTGTTTTCTCAAATTATAAGACAAAGAAAACCACACTGTCCAGTTTTGAGCTCATTTCATCCATGAGGACAAGATAAGTGTTTTTTTTCTTCTTTTTGTGTACTTTTTTTTTGCAGGCTTTATTTATGCTTACATTTCTTCAGTAATGATGGTACCTAAATAATACAATTTATAATATTAAAGAAAATACCTGATTTCTCCTAAAATTGGAAAATAGAAGGGCTTAATTATCAGGCTTAGGCTTAATACATCTAGCTAAGCCTAGTTATAGACCATATATTCCATAAAACAAATCTCCATTTAAAATGCTGTGTATTCCAAGACCAGGCTTAATGTCTATCTGAGAAACTGCCCAATATTCATTGTACCAAACTGGTAACTTTTTATGGTACTGGCTTAATTCAGTAAAGGCAGTGAAGCTGATTGAAGGAACCAAATAACAGACCACTTAAAATGATGAGAAATGATGAGAATTGAAGCTGAACTGCTTACATTTTTGCAGCAGGTGTGGCATAAGGTTATCCAAAAGCAGTGTGTAAGACTGGTGGAGGGGAACATGCCAATATGCATGAATACTGTCATTAAAAACCAGGTTTGCATTATTTGAGGTCTGAAAGCTCTGTATAATTTCTCATTTTCTGTAAATAAATGCTCTAAATGACAATATTTTCATTTGGTATTTGGGAGAAATGTTCTCTGTAGTTTACAGAATAAAAGAACAATGTTCATTTTACTCAAACATATACCTATAAATAGCAAAATCAGAGAAACTCTTTCAGAAACTGATTCAGAGGTGGTCTCTTACTTTTTTCCAGAGCTGTATATATGTAGTAAATTGAAGACATCAATTATCTAAGTGGTAGATTGAACTAAGCTGAATTATAGCACCAATGTCTAATTTAATATTAAGGATATTTTGAAAAATGCAACATCATACACATGATATGTAAATATGACATAATGCTTACCCATGTTGACTAAATATGCACAGCCACTTTTGTGGACCTTGCAGCAACATGTTCACTACATTTGCTTATATAATTGGATAACCAAAAGAATGCTTTTAGGAACTGATAGATTCAACACAGCAAGTGTTTCAAGTGTAGGGGATATGAAAGGAAATATATAGCTTTCAAATACATAAATATATGGAATTCTTGTATATCCAACATAAATTGTGTATACTATAGTAGGTTGCTGACTGACATATATATGGCATACAACATGTATTAACTTCTGTGAAACATACTTATACTTATATTTATATAAGTATATACATATAATATATGCATAATATATGTACATATATTTACACATATAACTTACATTTGTGTACATTCGTGTATTCTGATCAAGATTTACCTAAACCTTCACCACATGCAGTATATATATATTATTCATATACTCTATTAACATGTGTACAAAGTACATGTTCATTTGGCCTATTTTGAAATGTATGGCATATATTTATAGCTAAATGTAATATTATATAATGTTAATTAATGAAAGGGTTAATCTGCAATTTTGTTTCTGCAATTTCCGCAATAAAAGCTCAAAAAATATATACACCTCTACAACTGCTTATAACAATTATTTAGCAACAAAACAGAGCTAGGGCTACACAATATATAGTTCCAACCCCATTATTAAAAAAGTGTACATCTCCAAAAAACACATTGCACTTTCCATGGAGAAAATCTATAAGTAATACATTGTATATATCTCTAATAGTGTTTAATCTATTCCAGTATTGGATAGGCAAAACAAGTCATTATTAATATCTTGATATGTTGGATCACTGACTGGGCAAATGTGGGGAAAATCTAAGTAGATTTCTTATACTTAAAAAAAAACCATACAATTTAAAAAATATACATGGGCAATGTCAGCTTTTTTTCTAATATTGTGTAGCCCTAAACTGAGCAAGTGTTTGAGGTTATAAATAAGCACAGAAACATTGCACAAACTTTATAACGAGCTTCTAGAATGGTCAGCACAGATAAACATATTTTATAAATAATTAATTATAAAAGCATGTATAATATAATTTATAATACTTTATAATGACTGTCAAAATAACACTGTATAATAACACAATAACACAAAGACAGGTCCACTCAATCACTCAATCACTTTAAATTATTACTTAATCAAAAAATGTTGAAATAAAGTTTAAAATAAATATACAAACATGGCATTCATGCCAACTGTTTAGGGCAGATATGGATGTTTCTCCCATTTCTCCCAGTCACTCACCCAGAGAGGGTCTAGGCCATTGAGGCTGCAGAAAGTATCCATTCACTCTGCTGGTGCTGAAGCTGTCACGCTTCCTGGCTTTCTCTGGCTTTTGGCGGCACTATTCTATTACTGGGCACAGGATGCTGGAGTGCTGGGCGGCGTGGGTTCGAGTCTCGCTGTGTGAATGAGCGTCCTGTCAGGCCGGTGCGCCTCACCCCGTCCCGAGCACCTTGTCTCTGAGAGCTCCTTGTTTCTGAGGCTGTCTGGAAGACGCTCCGCTTTATGACTGCCAGTTACTTTGCCAGCCACTTAGGTGGGTGGTTATATTCCCACTCTCTCTCTCTCTCTAAACCCTCTTTTCCTTTTCTCCCTCCTCCCCTTCTCTCACTCTCACCATTCACCCATTCCCTCTATCTCTCCCTCCTTCATTCTCTCTTTCCCGCCCATCAACTTTCTTTTCCCCTTCCCTTTTACTCTCCCACCTCTCTCTCTCTCTTTCTCACACACACTCAAAACATGTATCAAAATATGTACACTAAAAATAACTCATGCATTAAACTTACCTGTTTGAAAAGCATACATGATTAATATAATAATATACTGAATATCAACTGACAGATAAAGTCAAAATCTCAAAAATTTGGAAATATAAAGGACTGTGTATTAGACTGGTAATATGATACGTATCACAATAAAATGGTTACAATTCTAAATTTTGAAATATATTGTGGTATAGTAAGCAAGGCAATCTATTGCATTCACTTTTTATTCAAATTTACAAAAACAATGTCCACTCTTATTCATAAAATCTAAGTAAAAGAAAATTTCCATTTTCTAGGTAATCAGTACACCACTGCTATCTAGAGATTGAGGTTCCACTGTCTGAGTTTTTTACATGTAAACTTAGAATTTAAAACAATTTAGTGTTTTTTGGGGAATCAATACTGTCTCTAATAACACAAAATATAGCCATTCTTTGACATATGCATATATTTTTACACCCGTGAAATGAACTACAGATTTACTATAATAGTAGATGTTATTATAGTAAATTAGAGAACATTTTTGCTCATCATTGTGGCAAAGCACTAATGACTTTAATAGGAAAGGGCTATTTGAATTACATGCAAAATCAAAATTTTGCTTGATGTGTGATCTTTACTCAAGCAGTTTTTAAGCATCCATAAAAACATGACAGAGGGGTTTGCACAATGTTTTATTTCTAAAATGATAAATTATGTAAGTTTCCCTCTGAAAAAACAGCTATATTCTGTGTATACTGCTGTTTCACAACTTTATATATTCTATACAATCAAACATAGTTTTTTTGGTACATAAAAGCTTCAAAATCATTGAGATTTGTGATTGTGAACTTAAGGAAACAGTTAAGTGCAGCTAACTATGTAACTTTACCGAAGTGGGTGGAACAAATTGTATGTCATTTTTTAGTTAAATCCTATAGTATTACTTTACCTCCTCAATCCGTATGCTTTTTCAGTGATCTCAGCTTGTTCAGAAATGCATGTAAAAAGTATGCTCTTAAGAGGTGTTTTAACGCAGGAATTATACTGTCACGTCTGGTGCTGTAGGTGCTTCTGTTCCTTCCACACTGAGCTCCAACAGAGGTTTTCAGTCTAACAACTACACTACCCAGAACGCACCACCCGCTGACATCACACCCACTCATGTGACACCTCACCTGCTTCCTCCAGGAAGCCCGGAGTATTGACTACCTGCCGTATATGAGGACACTGCACGCACACACCTGTGTCGCGTATTGCCTGGTTTCATCCACTTTACAAAGCGTTATATTCTGTGATTGTTTTCTCGTGTATGACCTTGCTTTTTGTTTTCTCGACACCGATTTTTGCCTTTGCCTCTACTGTGGATTCTCGTGTATTATCTGGACTGTTTACGTTTCTGATTTTAGGATTATCTCTGATACTGGCTTCCCTGTGTATGAATTCTGGACTGTCTCCTGTTTCTGGTATGGTCTTATCCTCGTGGTTTTTGTTTGCTGGCATTATCTGTTCTTTGTATCAGACAAACGCTGTCCCTAACTCTGTTTTAATAAAATCCCTAAACTGGTTCCGTGAGTGTCTGTATTCCGTCCCCACCATGACATATACTTTCCGAAATAGGGGGAGCCCAGGAGTAAGAAATACAAATTCTTGCATAATGCTGCTTTAATTTAATTCATATTTTGTTATACTCTGTAAAAACTGTCATTGTTTTGACCTACTGAAACCCGATTAGAACCTGAAATACAAAACCGTTTTTTCCTCCTATCTGAGAGAAACTGGCTTCCATACAAAAATCATTTTAGCCAAACAGGCCAGCAGATAGCAGACAGTCCAAACCTGAAACTATGGTTAGACTAAACCACAGCACTCTACAGTATAAATCTCCTCACACAGCTGTGCAAAATACAAAGGATCTTCTTTCAGAAACAGAAGTCCCAATCACTGCGGGATGCAAGAGAGGCTTATAGAAAAATAGAAAAGTTAAAATAAGATTTCTTAGGTTTTTAGCAGTATACAATCTTTTGTCAAAAGCCTTTACACACATATGGACTTGAGTGACTTTCTGTTCTTAATCTTTATGGTTTTATATGATCTCTTCTGTGGAAGGTTTTCCACAAGGTTTAGGAGTCTGTTTATGGCCATCCAGACCTTCCAGAAGTGCATTTGTGAGGTCGAACAGTGATGTTGGAGGAGAAGGCCTGGCCCACAGACTCCACTCTAATTTATCCCAAAAGTTTTCTATGAGGTTAAGGTCAGGACAAGTTCGTCCACACCAAACTCGCTCATCCATGTCTTTAGAGACTTTTCTTTGTGCACTGGTGCGCAGTTATGTTGGAACAAGAAGAGGCCATTCCACACTGTTCCAGCAAAATTGAGACCATGAAAATTTAAGAAATCTTTTGATCTGATAAAGCAGTAATAGTTAATAATTTAATAATAATAATAATAATTTCACTGAAACTAGAGTGCTAAGTCCAACTCCTGGAAAACAACCCTACACCATAATCCCTCCTCCACCAAACTTTCACTTGATACATTGCAGTCAGACAAGTACTGTCATCCTGGCAACTGCCAAACATTTCCAGATACAGAAGTGTTATTCATCACCCCAGAGAACATGTCTCCACTGCTCTGGATTTCAGTGATGCTCCTGTATGTGAAGCAGAGTCAAATTTAAGAACAGACCTGTATCTTTTTTTATTCTATTGTTTAATAGGTAACAATAGCCTGCTATAACTTTATGTTATTGGTTATTTGGTCCAGACTGTGGCCCGTGGTCCCTTTCACATCTCCTATTTTGTTTCAGACCAAACTGCAAAGTCCGAAAGACAGGAAGTAGGTGTGAAAGCAATCTTTGAGAAAGAGCAACCATAGATTGGCACTCATTAAGACACATTATTAAAAAGTCTTGATCTAGAGGGCACATCATAATTTATTGCGTGTGTTTATCAGTGCTGGCAGGGTCCCATGTCATGCAGTCAGCGTTGTAATGCATAGTGTATTTTTCGCACTATAAGGCGCACCTAAATTCCTTTAATTTTTCCAAAAATCACCTTATAGATGCGCCTTATGTATGAATTTTACCAGTCAGGTTGTATTGAGCAGTAAAGCCACTCTGCTAAAGTGCAGTATTATAAAAGAGTTTCAGTTTAGTTTTCTGGCAGTTTTAGCATAACCAGCTAACCATGCTAGGCACTAGCTCTGTGACCATTCAGAGATGAGTATTATCTGCCTGTAGCTAGCACTGCTGAAGCAGCATTAGAATTACCCACAAACCACGCTAAGCGCCAGCTCTTTCGCCATTTAGAGGGGACTATTATAGGCCTATAGCCTGCTGCTAACCCTGGATAGCACTGCTTGCGCAGCAATAGAATAACCCACTAACCATGCTAAGCGCCAGCTCTTTCGCCATTTAGAGGGGACTATTATCGGCCTGTAGCCTGCTGCTAACCCTGGCTAGGTTAGCCGCTAATCCTAATGCTCCAGCTTTAGTAGAAATCTGGAAATCTAAGCTTACAATAAACAAACAGAAGTGCATAACTCACCCAAATAAACAGTTTTCAGGAGAGAAATCTGTGAAGATTAATATCCAGCACTCATTTGACTTTTTTTTATTTACAGATTTTTTTATTACAGTTTCATTTACTTAACTTAACTTTACTTACTTAGCCACCCAGTGGCGAGACCAGCTGAATTAGAAGGAAAACATGGCAGCACCCCTGTTCCTTACTAGTGTTGCTTTAAATGCACCTAATAATCCGGTACGCCTTATGTATGAAAATAGACCAGAAAACAGACATTTATTGATAGTGCACCTTATAATCCGTTGTGCCTTTTAGTGTGAAAAATATAGTATATGAGAAAGTCTGGAGTTCATTGACCTGTCCTCACACACATACACATATACACACACTTATGCCACTTCATGAACAGGCTGGCACTGCTGAAGCAGACAGACAGTTTGATATTATGACTGTCTCTTTTCAAGCTCTCAGTAGTCTGCTATGAGGTAACATCAGCTCAACAGATGCTGCTCGTCCCAGTCCAGGGTCCTGGAAAAGCCATGCCCGACGGCGGAAAGTTTTAGGCTGGCCTTGGCCCTGGGAGCTTCAGCTAAGACATGGAAAAAAAAAATGCTAGATGGACAGGCCTGCCCACACTACCCGTGGTAAGCCATGTGCAGCAGCAAACCAAATATTTACAGTGCAGTCAATCACCATGTGTCTGTGGATCCCCAGCAATCACACATCTTACATGGACTGGATGCATTTGAGAAATGGTTCATTGTGTGCAACTGTTGTTAAAGAGTTGAACCTCAGGCCTATTTGTTTGTGATAAAGCTTAAAGAACAATAGAGCTGACCTACAATCACTGGAACCCTCCAGGAAAAAGTCACTTCAACCTATAGGCTGTAGCCAACCGAGAGTGTAGTGTTTTTTTTTTTTTTTGATTGCGTCCTTTTACTGTACACCAGAGACTTTAAAAAAAGATGGACGCCGTGACGCCGTTCCCATTCATTCAATGAAAATGAAGCCAAAATCTTCCGCCATGTTGGCAATCCTGAAACCCGAGTCTGCGCAGTAGAGACCAGAGGAGGTAGAAAGACTGTGAAGAGACAGCCTACTCATTTAAATAAACCCGCCCATAACCAGCCCTTTTACAATAACCACACCTTTTTTGAATAGAGCTGAATAACGTTTTTAAAAACGAATTCTGTGGGAATATAAAAATTTGACAATATAATCAGAGGTTACACAGCTTTCTGAAACCGAACAGCAGGGGGCGCCGACCTGTGCTGGCTTAACTTGTGAGAGACGATGCTCTGTCCAGCTATACACAGTCTATGCTGTACACTCACATCTCAGGGCAAGCCCCCAACAACAAATTCACTGTAGTTTTGACCCACACCATTTATTTTCAACCCCAACCAATTCCCAGTTTCCCTTTTGTCTGACAGCCAGCAAACTGCATGTATCCCTAAGGGACCCAAGGTCATCTATTTGTAAACTTGTCTGAATAGTTCACACTCTTCAACTGACGAACATGTGCTAAAAAGCAACACTTCACATGAAGTTTTGGTTTCATCTTCTCCAGCATCACAGGAGCTATCCAGGAGTTCTAGGGGCTGATCATTGAAAATCTGTTTCAGCTCACTAAAAAGGGCACTTTACATTATATGACCACTCATTCTTAAATCTGTATTTTGTAAGATTTTAAATTTTCTTTTTATACGACATGTACTCCTTCTGACCTACTTCTATTTGTTTATATACAATGCAATAGCTATTTCCATCTGTGTTGCTGGAGATGTCGGCCAAAAAAATTCTCAGCATATTTTCACCATAATTTATCAGAGGCAAGCATTTAAAAAGACCTTTAATTAGGCCGGATTAACTTTCAAGCTTTGCTGATTACATGAACCTCCTACACCTGAACCCGTTGGCCTCGAAGATCTGCGGTCTCCTCAGTCAACAGCTATCACTACTGGATCATAATCGTGTTGTCACCTCAGATTTAAGGGGTCTTCTTATGGTGGAGTGTAAACAATAGGAACGTAGCATTACCCTCCCAGAGGCGCTAAACAGAGAGATGAATGGGGGCATTCTTGGTGGTTAACCCTGAAGCCACCAGGGATTTGACTAACTGGCTCTAGGCAACAGAGTGACCATGTTATTATGTCTGCAGAAGCAGAGCACAGTGCTTATGGGAGGAAGCACTGCGAAAGCGATGCCACACGCTTCTGCTTGGCAATAATATGGATGCCAAAACCGAGAGGGGCTTCAGGACATTACTGGGGGAGGTTTATTTACGTCCGAGCATAGCTCGGGCTTGTGAAACAACAAACAGACGTCCCAGCGTACACAACTCGAGCAACTAGAGCAACAACACAGAGCCAACACGTGTCTTCAAACTTCTTTGCCCTATTAAGTTTTTTTTTCTCTGAGCCCATTGTAGGTTGGGCTGATAAATTGTATTTTTATTTGTCTCATCAAATGAGTTTTTGCAGTAAACACATCAAAATAGCTGCAATAACATTGTGAATAACAGCAAACCTAAACTGCATAACTGACATGCAGCAACAGAGCGAGTTCCACAGTAAACACACAAATCAACTACTTCTTGGAAATCATTTAGGAGGTTAAAGCCAGTAAATATCACTTGGATAAATTCTTGGCCGAATACTACAAACATTGGCCCGAGTTGAATCTAGTTGCCTAATCTAATCTGATTGCCAAGTACAATATAAGAAATGGTCAAGCCACATGTGCATGGTATAATATGAGAATCGGGCTAAGCCACGTGTCAACACTTGTTGGGTACAAGATGGCAATCAACCCAAATCGAATTTAACAACACTCCGGTTGCTTAGTATAGTATGGGAATTGGCCAATGTATAGTAATTTTGCCAACTGTTACGAATATAAATCACTTTCGGCCCAGTTCTGCATGACCAGTGCCAAGGCACAGCCAATGCTGCCATACATCAGCTGAGCATGGGATGATTCTTTATGCAATCTGGATGATTGAAGCAGCTAGAACAAAATCAGAGGGTCCACCTGCAGTCTTCAAACTTCTTTGCCCTGTATGGTTGATTTATATAAACTCATTGTGGGTTTGGTAATTATCTGGGGATATGGATCAGATGTATTTCGTCATAGAATACTGGAAACTGTGCAGGTGACTGGGTCCCCAGCAATGAAGAAAACCTTTGCGCAAAAGAACACCCTTAACAATGGTTTGCTCGGTTCAAAGAGGTTGGCCGAATTTTTTTTTACACATTTCTCACAGCTGAACTTGTGACTTGTGTTTAGCCAGAGTATATAGCCCATGTTTCACAGACGGCGTTGACCTCAGGTCTTGGGTTCATTTTGACAAAACGATGAATATCCAGTCTGGGATCTAAAATTAGATGTGAGTGTAAATTAAACATAGGTTTGACCAAAGAATTCCAGAGGTGGCAAAGGTTCCTCATGCCTGTAAAGTCTCACCAGATGTGGACAGTGTATTCTCAAAGCCCACACATAACTGTGTGAGACAAATGTCAAATGGTGAAATGAAGGTTTGGCAAATATGTCAAAAGCACTTGCACTTACATTCCTTATCCCAAAGATGTGGGTCAGAATCGAGTGAGGCCTGGCCCAAAAGTGGCGAACTGCTTTGGATCCACACCACTAAATGCAATGCCCTATGGAGTAGCAAGTTATTTAACACTGGTGGGATACGGCGCTGAAGCCAGAACAGTCCACTGGATGCTGGACCAAGGCCTCAGGCTGGCAGAGAGAGGCTAGAGAGGGCCGGAGAGGTGTGTTAGAGAGAGAGTAAGAGAAAGAAAAAGGAGTGTGTCTATGTTCCAGTCTAGAGGGCTCGGCCAGACCAGCTCACCTCCACTTCCTCTCCCTCTTTCATTCTTTCTCTCTCTGAGGGAAAACAGTCTGGTGAAAATAATGGTGTCATTTTCAGCCCACTCTCCGTCCAAAATGGGGGAGGACGCAAATTTAGCATCAGCCCCGGATAGAGGTGCCAAACCTATTAAGGCCAGGCTTTGAGAAGCACATAAAAAAATATGTTTCTTTATTTTTAAAGCAGCAGCGTAAAGTCTGTGGCTCTGAGCCAAGGAGTGGTAATTCCAGATGTTGTCAGCCTACGCGTGCAATTATGACTCGACCTGTTTTCCTCCAAACTTTCTCCGCCCCTCCTCCTTCGCTCCACACAACCGCACACACACTCCTCCTCTCACCGCGTTGTCTGCCCCCTCCTTCCTCTGGTGGTGTGAGGCTCGTCTGCGGAGATGACAGGGAGAGGCTTCAGAGTCTGCTCTGTTGTCTGCACGCTTCTCCAGCAGACTGCTGCTGTTAGCCCTTCAGCCTCGCAACTATTTGCCACCAGGCCGCTCCATGGACCTGTCTGAAAAACACTCCAGCAGCATCAACCATAGTGCATTTTTACATTTCCCTGAAAACACCATAGACCATACACTTCCATCAGAGCATGAAGGCCCTTGTCTGTATCTTTTTTAAGCCAGACAAACAAACATTTCACTGAAAGCTCCCAGAATAGATGAAGCGGTGAGGTGGGATGAGGTGGGAACAAGTTGCTAAATTGCAAGTAACAAGTACGTCTCAAGTCTTTACACTCAAGTCACAGGTCCCAATTCAAAGTCAGACCTGTAGCAACAAAGCAAGCAAACCATTTCACCAAATCAATTGTCTAGGGCCCGAGCTGGCATGGGGCCCCCAGAAAATGACTGGTTATGAATTGAATGTAACAACAAACTATGTGAGCACCCCTTTAAATTCTGTGACGGTCAATACAGAAAAGTAGGGCCCTCCCACTAGTTGCTGATACTAGTCAGCCAGCCATGTTTGTGCTTCCTGCAGCTGGCAAAATATTAAACTTCAGCAATCCTGAAGAAAGGATCCATCCATCAGGAAGTTAAAAAAAAGGGAGAAGAAGAGGAAAGAAAGTGAAAGCAAGACAGCTGTAAGTGATGATTTACACTAAATAAATTACGCCTACGTGTACAAAAGGTGTAATTTAGCAGCAGGTAGCTAACAACAAAATATATGAGTAATGTTTGTGTTAGCTACCTGCCTGGCAATCAATGTTACTGATGAACTAGAACAGTTAGTGCAGCTTGTTGTTTCAATGTGGCTGCTAATAAGGCTGCACAGTGTAATATGTTATGTTAACAGGATAAGGAAAATGCAGATCTGTTCCAAATGTACTGGACATGGTCTTTAATGACATGACATTGCAATAACTTAATGATCTTAACTTTTTTTTGACCAAGGTGGCATTGCTTCTCTGCTATGCTACCGTGATAATCTACCAAATTTACATCTTATAACCAGACTGGGACATTTATTTATTTATTTGGTAGTAACCATGCACGCCAGCTGTTCATTTCTTTAACGCATCAGGTGTGTATGTCTAATTATAAAACAGCAGAATTCTTAAATCCACTGTGATCAGCTTCAAGTAATAAATCAGTGTAAATAATAATAATTAATTAATAATACGGGTTGAACTTAAAAAATGTGTGTTTATGCTGTGGTTCCTCTAGGTTTGGGAGGGTTTACCCTTAAATGCCTTGAAACAGCCCTGTTTAAGGTGATATGTCACATAACTTTCAAAATGTCCTGATATGTAACACAGGACTGATCTGAGTCATTTGTTTACTGTTCACACAGACAATTCTAGCCAGGTGCTGCTGGTTACAATAATTTCCACTGTGCTGTCCACTGTGTGTGGTAATGCCTTCTTCTGTGACATAATCCTAGTACACAGGTGACACTGTGCATCAAGAAATGCAAAATGTCCATACAACTTGGAAATGGAATGTCCTATCATCCATCTGGCACCCATTAATAGAACTCTGATCATTCATGGTGCCTTGTCATGAGCACACTGGCCAGTGTTCAGTCTCACTCACAAGATAACACCTCACAACTTATAAAGATGTGGACAAATAAACCAACTGACTGACAGACTTGCCATCACATACACACAAATAGGTGAATAAACAAACAGATGAAAGCTTTAGGTTGAAATGAGATGATTTTCTTAGGTAACTGGTTAAGCTGCTTGCTTAAAAAAATCATTGTGGGCCCATTTAAATGTCATTATTGTTCAAGGCATGAAAAAAGGAACCTACCGTATTTTTTGCATTATAAGGCACATTATCAATAAACGTAAATTTTTTTGGTCTATTTTATTATACAAAAACCGCACTGGATTTTAAGGTGCATTTTAAGAGACACTATAAGGAACTTCTAATACAGTAGGTCAACCACTGGGTGTAATAAAAAAAGACTTTATTTTAAAGTCTAATGAGTACTGTATATTAATCTACACAGATTTCTCTCCTGAAAACTGTTTATTTGTGTGCTTAAGTCGCTTCCGTTTATTTACAGTAAGCTTAGATTCCTGAATTTCTTCTGCTCTAAGGCTGGAGCATTAGCAGTAGTGGCTAGCTGGGGTTAGGAGCAGGCTACAGGCTGATAATATTCACCTCTGAATGGGGAAATAGTGGTTAGCGGTTAGCGGGCAATGCTAATGCTACTTTCGCAGTGCTAGCCGGGGTTAGCATCAGGTTACAGGCCAATAGTACTCCATCTCTGAAAAGGGAAATAGCAGTTAGCGGCTAATGCTAATGCTACACTTGTCCCCGTGCTGGAGAACTAAACTGAAACTCCTGTATAAAGCTGTACTCTGACTGGTAGAATTAATACACAAGACGCACTGAATTAAAAGGTGGACTGATGATTTTTGGAAAAATTAAAGGATTTTAAGTGCGCCTTATAGTGCAAAAAATACAGTATTTTTGTTTTGCTGCTGCTGCTTATGGAAAATATTATATGTGCAAGATATTTATGTCTTGTAACAAAATTGTAACAAAAACAACCATCATAGAAACGTGTCTTCATCAATTTATTCTTACTCCTTCTCATCTTTCCCCACCTCCTCTTCTACATCGTCATCATCATCCTCCACACAAACACTTCCGGTAAGAAAAACAGCATCAACATCTAAGCCCAGGGGAGGAAAGGCTCCCAAAAACTTCTGCTGATGAAGGCGGATGGTATTCCATGGTAAGACACTCAGAACCACAAGAGGAAGAGGGGTTGCTAACCAAATTGCAGTGGCTGACAGTCTGGGGTATTCCTGTCTGGATGAGACTCCTGCCGGAAACGGTGACGTTGCACTCGCTCCACTTCTAATTACAGGAGAGCTTAAGCGAAAATGTGTCTTAATTTTATGCGTCTACAAACGTGCCCTGCTGTGTAATTATGTCTGAATGTGGTGCTGATCTTCTGTTGCTGTACCTTGCTTAGAGAGCTTTGTCTCTTAACTAAGCCTTTGAGCTGCTGAAGACTTCCTGAAGATTTACACACAATTTACAAAGGTACAAATGTGTGTAAAATGCACAGGCCTTGTGTGTGTGCCGGGTTTAACCCTTTTGGCCCTCTGACGTAACTAGGGTGTGCTATCAGACTGCGACCTTTCTGTTTTTCTGCATACTTTATTCTCCTCCTTTCAATATTTGATCTTACAGTTACAGTTAGGATTTTTTTTATGTTTCCTATCAAAGATGAAACCATTTTATTTAATGCTTGAATACAAATCCTCAGCATTTATTGATGTAAATCTTCACCTTATATTTTTCTCTTTATTTTTCTTTAATAATGTATGTAACCATTATTCAAGAAGACCCCGCCTATGGATGTTACTATGTCTAGAGTATGTTTAAGTGTTTCCAGATGTATACCATAACACCCTATATAAGCAGGTCCCGTAGTCCTGTGGGTGGAGAGAGCAGGAACATCAAATTGGGCAACATCTCTCTCCTGGGCAGGCCTAGGACCGCCTTAAAGATATTGTCTCAGTCTTTGTAATAAATAATTGTGTTACAACTAAGGCATTGTCTGTGGTGTCTTCTATGGCGTCACATCAATGTCAAAAGTAAAGGGAGCAAAAATACAAGTCAGGGGCGCGAAAATACCAGGTGAAAAAAATTAACCAGCGTGTTTTAACATTTTGCGTGCGTAAATCAACTTTTCGTGAGCACAAATGTGAAACTAGCGAGCAAAAATAAGGGAATCGTGTTCACGCTGAAGAGAATGTTGCTCTCGAGCTTCATTTTTCTCCTCTCGGGTGTTTTTTTCCACGCACACTGTGTGAATTACCTGCACCAGCAGTTTTTCTAGAACTACAAAGTGTCCTATGAGATCAGTGGAGCTGCTGAATGTAGAAACAAAGAGGTGTCCATAAAGTTCTGACTTGACTGTGTAATAGGACAAAAACATTGTGTATACCAGAGAAAATATGATTTAATCCTTTGCATGTTATTCAGTAGGGCACAACCTTACCCCAGGGCAAAATATAACATGGATATTTTATGTGCATTCAATGAACACTAAAATAATACTAGAAAGACTCATAGGATATTGGAAGTATTCATTTCAGATTCTTGCTTGTGTTGACATGCCTGAGTCACACAATTCCTTTAGATTTTTTAGATGCAATTTCAAAGTTCACCTTTCCTACCAGATCTCACCACATCCCACTACATACACGATGGGCCCTTTGGTATCGTGAGGGCACAAAAAAAATACATCTTCCGCAGCTTGAAAAGTGCAAAAGGCATTAACTAATTCCTTAAATTAATCATGGGTGTGTTTTGAGCATAACGTGAAATAAACCAATCAGCGTTTCTCTTGCCATTCCCTTTAAGAGCCAGTGTGCTCTGACTTTAGCATGCTGGGATCTTTACAGTGCAGCGTTTTGCGCATCTCATCAGAGAATACTGACCTGCCATTCATGCTGTGAACCTACGCCAGCAGATAATTTACGGGAACATCACTGTTGGTTTATTCTTTATTCTGTTTATTGTTAATGTAAAAGCTGTATTTGCACGCTGCAGCGCATTTGTGTGGATGTGTAAGGAGCAGGAGTCTATGTGCATTGAGGACGCAACTGCACAGCTACGATAGGTATGGATGGGTGACAATTGACTGTTGTCAGGGTTTAAATCGGTCAGTGGTGCACCTGTATTTTCCGCCAGCAAGATAAAAAACATGGCAGAATCTTACGTGAACAAGGTGTGAAAATAGACTGTTTACAGGGTGTAAGATAGCAATGAGCATCGTGACGCACCTTGCGCAGGGTGTATGATGGATCTCTATATGTCCCCAAATGTTTGTGGACACCACTTCCGATGAATATTTAATTCAGCTATTTTAATTTGCACCCATTCCTGACACAGGTAAAAAAGTTTATACACAAAGCTTGTTAAGTGTTTTTAAAGAAGTTTTTCCAATAGAATAAGAACTCTCTGAAACAGATCAAAATGAGTTTTCTAACAGCATGCAAAACAAGAGTTGTGGGCTAGAGGGGTATAAAGCCTCCTTTAAATGAAGATCTGTAAATCATAGCAACTGACTACAGACTACGGACTCTACACAGATTAGAGACTCTAACATGAGACTGCATAAATATTTCCAAACCCTCACAAACAGTTCTGTGCAAATGTTTTAGGCATGTAAACACATTACTCAAAACCATTTATCTTAGCAATAAGAGTGTTTTTGTCTGAAAAAAAACACCACATATTATTTGAACAGATGCAAATAAATGTGAAGTACAGTAAAAAAAAAAAAAAAAAAAAAAGAATTTCTCATTCTTAAGAAAGTAGTTAATTTCCTGTCAGTGTGCCAGTGTGTGTCCTGCCTGTCCTGTAAGTTTAAAGAAGAAAGTTTAGTTCCAGATTTATCCTGAACACCCCCAGCCAGTGTCCCAGTGGATGTGTTTAACTCCATCAGCAGCTCACCTTAGAATAGATGAGAATAGATGTGGAGATGTTTTAATAGAAACTGTGATATGAAATTAAACTTTTGGTATAACTGTTGTTTTTATGATTTTATTATTTATTTATTTTTTATTTTACTATATTTGGAACATCCTCCATTACAAGTAAAGCTCCCCCAATTCGTATTTATTGTAGTATTAGTGTTTCACTGAGATAATAAACACTTATTGCTCAGAAAATCAATTTGCAAAAATCCATTTTCCAAAACCAATTTCATTTGTAACTTCCACAGGTGTCTAAAACCTTCGCACGGTACTGTACGTGCACACACTCGTATCCACATGGCGCACTCACCACAAGGTACACTCACTTACATGATTCAGAGGATATGCAGCACACACACACACACACACACACAAAAACAAATCAACTTACGCACAAAAAAGAGTGAAGCTGAGGCCGCGCTCAGTGCAAGCACTGCCCAATTACTTTCACAATGCTTAATAGGATGCTGCGGCTTTTTAACAACTAAAAACAGACCCTCTCACTCCAAAATAGCAGACTGTGGAAATCCGTGGGCCCGGCCCACAGACAGCTCACTGGAGCCGTTCCTCTAATCTAATGGAGAAGGCCTCCCACTCACTTCTCCAGTGTGACGTACTTCCATTCATCTATGACACAAGTAGCGGTGCAGACGTGAGCTACACAAACACGGCCTAATTTTTATTGCCATATTTTGGGCTAAAAATACTTTAGGGAATGGAGTGGTAAGTGGCAGTGCTAAGATGTTTACGAGCGTTTCTCCACCGAGGACGACAGTGATTAACAGAACATTATCAGACACACACAGAGAAAAACACGGATTTGTAGTTTGTTTTTAGTAGTGGTCTCTAAATGTTTTGTTTTCTTATTTTCCACGACTAATTGGAATCAGATTGTTTCGAAGTAGTCCACCCTTATTACTGGACTTTTCTATATTGGATTTTTACAGCACTGAGATATAACCGCACTGCAGAGAGGACTGCAGTTCAGATTCTCACTGGAATTACATAATGTTTTTAATATTTAATGTTTTAGTTATTAGGGTCATAAAGCTAAACATAAGAACTCTTTTAGGTGTGCAGAAAATTCTGTTTCAGTGAATAGTTAAATGAGAATAAAATAAACAGATCTACAAAAGGCATGGTGATAAAAAACATTATTTTTAACAGATTAAGCAAAATTAGTCCCAGATAGAATCAGCCTGGTTTTGGTTGGAATTTAGGCCCAATCTGGTCCACATCCAGGCCCAGAGCACACCAGTTCCTGAGTATAATATGACAGTTTGTGCAGTATAATATGGTAGTCAGCTGCAGTATAATGTGGGAATTGGCCCCGGTATAATACAGGAATTGTGCCTGGTCAAAATAACAATTAAAAGTTGTGCAATAAAGTCATTTATGTAAAAAAAAAAAGATTATTATCACTGGACATAATTAATTACAGCCCAATATTGCCATGCCATCCATATCCATGATGAGCACATGTAAACTTCTGACAATACCTGTATGTACTGTAAGTTCTGTAGTTATGAGACTGAAGTACTGATATCTGGGCTCACTTGCAGGCCTAGTTTAAAGGATTAAATCATTTGCCATTTGTTTTGGCGTCTCGTGCTTGTTAAACAGTCAGTAGGTTTGTTTGTGTGGGATGACACAGCTGTAGTCCAGATGGGCTCTTGGTCCACCACAGAAGAACTGCCATGACATATAAACAATGGTATAACAAAGTTTACAGAGTACAGTAAGCCGCTTACTAAGAGCCACCTCATGGTTTTTTGTGGCCTTTTGAGAAAGAAATTGCAATATTTATAGCTTTTAAAGAATGTACCAGGCTGTTACACTCATTCTGACTCATTCTGGTTCACCTGCACTCAAAGAGAGTTCGATTCAGTACAACACCTGGAAACTGATAACATTGTAGCTACAAAACAACCAAGGCCAGATTCAGACTGCAGGCAAATTGGGTTGTTTCTCAAATCAGACCTGTTTAGATGACTGCATGCACTGTTACAGTGCATTATAGTTAAACATTTAAATATCAGCCTTGTGTCAGGAAGCGGTGCAAGGACGATGTGGAGGCGGACGCAAATGCAGGTAAGTAAGAAATAATAATTTAATAAATAAAATAACAAATGAATAAAGAAACTAGATAATAAACCAAAATAAACGAGGGAGACTAGAGAACATAAACAAACTAGAGATAATAATAATAATAATAATAATAAACAAACAGGGAATATATACAAGGAACTAGAAAAGATAACCAAATAACAGAGAACAAGAAATAAACAGAACAAACCAGAAACTAAGGTGCGAAGAACAGAGGCTATGAAACAGAGAAACACTAGAAAGACAAAACAACAGGAGTTGGTGCAAAGACCGACGAAGGACAAGTGACAAAGGAGGGCTATTTATACTAGCATGAAACACCCTAGAAGTGGAAACACCTGGGGAAGGGGCGGAGCTACAAATGAGACACGTGGTGGAAAACTACTGAGACAGGGGACACAGAGGAGCAGGGGTCACGTGGGAATAACACACAGGCACGAGGACAGACAGGAACAGGGAGAGGACGTGACACCTTGTCCTAGGTTAGCACTGCTAGCCATACCATTTGATTAGAACAGTGGTGTGCAGTGAAAAGGGGTGACAATAGGTGCATGTAAATCATTACATAATATTTAATAAGGAACTATATATTATAATTATTGTAAACTATAAGCATATATTATAAATTAACTAAAATTAAAAAACAGCAACTAATAAAGCATTAGTCTGTGTTTTTCAGTTGCTATGAGACTCTTATCTGACTGAAAGCTGTTCTAACCAATCAAAGCTTTTTAAAATGGCTTCTGCCCACCTTGTGTCTGTTAGCAAAGTCATAGGATAATCTAACCAATCAGATTCATGATTTTTACTGCAGGGGCAGGGCCATGACTGTCTAACCCTTTCTCAGCGCTGTGCTGAAAGGGCTAAACATTGGTTAGTCGTAAAGCGGCGCATGCTGGATTAGGTCAATAGTTAGCTAACTATCACGGAATTGCGACTGAAAATGAGACAGATATTGTGTCACATCATAATAAAAAGCCTTTTTAAAGGCTGCACTTCAATGTTAATCTAAATCACAATAAAAGGCCACCTGACTGGTGAGTTTTTGTGTGTACTTAATGTTTTGGCTGAAATGGTGTACTGTAGGTATACAAATGAGTGATCTTTGTTGAACGGCTGTAGGGGAAGGGGGGTAGTGGTGGGTGTTGCAGAGGGGGTACCCACTATATTAACTGCACACCACTGGATTACAATGCATTTTGGAGTTAATTGTGAATCCTCACAGCATGAAAACATGTCCACTGAAAGAAGTTGGACAGTATTGTTAGTACAAGTGATTTAAAGAGACATTGAGAAATAGATGTGCTAAATATTAAACCGTATAATACTATTGCTTTTACTACTGCTGATATGCAGTGCAGCCATCTTGGATTCTGATCTTGGGGTTGGTGAGGTTCTCTAGACTTTCCTATTAGGAAATCTGACTTGTAGGAGCATTCCAGTTAAAATTTTTCTAACTTAGAACGTAAAGGGCTCTGTCTTACTCTCTGCTTAAGGCCTGTAGCGATGCTCATTGCTATCTTACACCCCGTCAAAAGAATTTTCAGTCTACAGTCAGACATCAGACGTCTATTCCTATTTTGGCTATGAAGGTGCACCATCTGTGCTCAAATTGCATGCACCCCCGCACATGACACACACTGTGTGAAAGTGCAAGTCAATGTCCTCTGCTGAGACACGCAAAAGCTCTGTGCTGTGCACTGAGTGCACCTTACACCCGAAATTTAGACGTGGGCGATACTGGGAAATTTGGTATCGATCCGATTCCAAGTAAATGCATACTCTAAATACTGATACCAATATTTTTAAATAATTTAAGCTTCATAGATCCAAGGAACCAAAAGACCATAGGATAAAATTTTGCCAAACATTGTACATGACAACAAAATACTTTATCACAATCAACACCTTTGTTTAGAAACAATGGAACAGTAACAAAACAAAGTTTGCCTTAACATTAGGAAAATAAATATTTTTTTAGGTAGAAAAGGAGCAGCCCCTATACAAACACAAAATCAAAATAAGGAGAAAGAAAAAAAAATAAGAACATTTATTTTTTTGTGACTTGTATTTTATTAAATTTTTCAATGTTTAACAATATCACATTTAGCCAAACACAAAAACAAACACACACTGGTATGTAAACATTTCTCATACTATTGATACACATATACTGGTACTCCAACTTACAAGCAATAATACATCAAATAATACAAATGATGTAACAGTAATAAACGCTTCTCTTCAATCCTCTATATACCTCTGCAAGTACAAGCCACATTTCTCATAATATTTGTTAAGTTTTCCCAATATTCTAAAGGACATCTTTTCATATGCTGCAACTTTTGCCAGTTCACTAAGCCACTCCTGTACAGAAGGTCCTGATGATGACTTCCACCCTCTAAGCACAATTTGTTTTCCTATCATAATACTAGTATGTATCCAATCAGCTGTAGACTTATGACAATGAGCTAAGATTGTAGGATCACCAAGAATATAGAGTCTGGGACAGAAGGAGAATGTGATTTCTGCTATTTCTGATAAATGCTCATGAACACTTAACCAAAATTGTTGGAGTTTAGAACAAGACCAGAGCGCATGAACCAATGTACCTTCCTCTCTTTGACACCGCCAGCATTCTGATGATTCTTTAAGGCCAAGCTTATGTAGTCTACTAGGTGTCCAATAGAATCAATGCAGAATCTTAAACTGTATAAGTCTAACTCTAAGATCCCTTGACATAATTGAAACATTACGAAAAATCCTATCCCACAGTTTTTCATCATTTGATGATATGTTCAAATCCTTTGCCCAAACTGTCTTGAGCCCTACTGTTGCCTTATTATTAGCCTCTTTTAAAAGTAAAGAATAGTAAGCAGACACTTCATGTCCCTTTCCATATATATTTACAATTTTAGGATTTTGCAATACATAACTTGGGATTTTGACAAATGCTAGAAGATTTATTTAAGTACGGATTAAATTTCATTATATGGCTGACCCTAATCCATATTTTTTGTAAATTTGAAACTATGGGGTTTGATCTATCACAGTGTGATGATTTTGTGGACAGGCATTGAAAAAGTGGAAGTGGAGCGGAAGATGAATTCTCAATTCCATACCATGGAGGAGCCCTTTCAGGTGGTAGAGACCAATGGGCCAGATGTCGAAGGCTAAATGCACAGTAGTAAAATAAAAGCTTTGGCATCCCTAGACCTCCATTTACAACAGGCTGCTGCAATTTCCCCAAATGTATACGGGGTCTTTTCCCATTCCAGATAAACCTCTTACATAAAGCATCAAATTGTTTAAAATATATCAAGGGAACCTCCAGTGGTAATGACTGAAATAAATAATTAATTTTGGGCACACAGTTCATTTTCAGCACGTTAACCTTTCCCCAAATAGATAAATTTATCTATTTTCCAATATCAGCTGTTATTCTTTGAAGCACCGGGCCAAAATTTTCTTTTACAATATCAGTGACTAGAGGTGGAATGCGAATACCCAGGTACTGAATACCTTGTTTTGGCCATTGGAAGGAGCCTGCCTGAAAAAATGAGATTGGACAATACTGTGTTAGAGGAAGGGCCTCGGATTTTGACCAATTCACCTTATAGCCAGAGAATTTAGAAAATGATTCGATAATACTCAGAAGCGTAGGTACTGAATGAATTGGATCAGTTACAAATAAAAGAATATCGTCTGCATAAAGCATTAAAATAAGAACATTTCTTTCTTTCAGTGCAATTCTATTTTTACTTGAGTGTAAAAAATATTAAAATATAATAACACAGGTGCTGTCTCTCTCCATACATGTTGGTTGTTTGGCTGGTTCCGCTAAGCCACGTAACGCAATAACAAAAGACCAGAGACTCATGAACAATTAAGAGAATTAGTGCATGCCTTTTGCGCACTCTGAGCCGCAAAATCCAAGCTGTGCAGTGCACGGTTTACGGCTCACCTATAGTTAGTTAAAATAGGGACATCTGAACTCTGAAGTGTGGTTTTATCTTTCATGTCTGTAACATGCAGAGTATCATTTGCCTGTTGGCTCACTGAGAAATCAAATTCGCAGCCAGCGAGAGTAAGATCTGTCTGGACATGAAAATGTTGCACACACCTTCCAAGGTCCTGCTGCCAGGTTTAGGTGCAAACAAGACGGACACGCACTCAACACTCCGCCACTTTAAAGAGTCGAGACAGACCAGGCATTATGTACTTCCACAAGGCCTGCTGAGTTCCTGCTGTCTGTGGGGGAAGCCTGTTTTGACCTGTTTAACAGAGACTGCAGATGAAGAGGGACATTTTTGAGCGTACACATGACCACTGTTGGTCTCTGTCTCTAGCTCACTCTCCGTCTCGCACCCTGGACTTATATAGCCAGCTATAAAAGGAGCTGTGTGGCTCTAGGAGCTCACAAAATCTCAATCTGAATTAGATTGTCCGGGGTTGTTGACAGGGCTTTTACAAGATATGTCGCCCTTTCCAAGGGAATACCACTAAAGCAACAATAAAAAAGAAAGTGCTGGACCGCTGCTGTACTGAACCAGTGTTTCATAACCGCCTTAGAGGTGACCCAGTTCCTGACCAAGCACTATTACAGCACAGTGTCTCTTCTCTGCATCTCATTCTATCCACAGAGATCATTAACAGAATACTGTACACTGAAATCATATTTTCCCAGCTATATCCCTCTTATTTTCCCTCTTTTTACTACCTGATGGCCTGTGACACAGTGGGCAATTTTAGTGAAAACTGCCATTTGATGACAACCTGGTTGAGCTAGAGTTGCAGACATGTTGGATTGTTCATGTGAACAGCTTTAAACATAGATTTAAATGTTATATATATATTGCACCTTTTAAGCTGAGCTAAAGGTTTGCCATGTGGTTCAGCCAGTCCTTCTTCTGTACCAGTTACCAAGAGTCTTTTTTAAAGGTGTCCTTCCGCTAAAATCCACTTTTTCTTGTTCTCTGTGAAATACAACAGGTCTCTCTGAGTTGTATATGCATGCTGCACATGAAACTATTCCTCAGCCTTCATTGTCTCCAGTAGCTCATAAATGAAAATGAAAAATATTCAGAAAAATTAGTCAATCAGGAAAAGCACCCGTGTCTACGTCCAAACCCGTTATTTAGCTAGAACAGCATGGTAGTTCGTTCCTGTGTTATTTGTGCAAATATCACATCGGTGTTATATGCTTTGCCCAGTAATTAATTAAGATTAATTAATTATTTTTAAACAGTTCTGTTTACACTATTTAAAATTATACTTATTGACCTGGACTATCCACCTCTGTATATAAGTAACTAGGTTTACATAGGATCTCTGGTTGGTTTTGTGTTTTATAAAGACTCTAAGACTAGGTCAGTGGCTGAACTGCACTTAGCAGGGCATTACACATGTAGGCGTGGAGCTATTCCAAGATATAAAGGTGGGCAGGGAATTTTCGGGCACATTTAAATAGCTTGATATTTTTATGTAAAAAAAAGTAAATGAATAATTAAAATTCATAGCACTTTCAAGCACTTTCATTATATATATATATATTGAAACATTGCTATTTAAAAGGATTAACTTTCAGGCAACACTGTGGCCATAGCAACAAGAAGAACTTAAAAAAATTTGAAAAACACTGTATAAAATGTAGAAAAAGTTATTTAAAGTGGAGTTTAACATTCCCCTATGTATGTGTAATAATGTGTTTATTTAGAGTAAATCTTGAAATTTTGATGTATAGTTACCCAGTGTTTAAAAATCAAACAATCATGCCGCCAAACAAAAGACACATTATATTGATACTGACCCGTAGGTGGTGCTCAGACAGACCACGTTTCTCAATGCGTCTGAAGGATGTTGTTAAGCATCACCACCACCTAAACATACACACACATACACAAACACACACGCACTTACACACAAACACATGCATGCACACGTACCTATCCACAGATTTAGCATCCTGAACTTTTCCTTCCTTGACACTCTAATATAATGAGTGTGATGTCGAAATGATGTCTGGGGTAACTGTTTCAGAGTAACGCAGTCTAAACATCTGGTTAACCCAGTTGCACACAATTCTCTCCCAGGGCAATCAAGAAGATTCCAGAGGTTTTTCTTCAATATGTTGAGCAAGAGATGCTGGATGAGGTTCAAAACGTTTAAACAGTCTTGAGTGCACTGTGGCCCCCAGTGCTTATTTGTATTACTGCACCCACAATGGTACAAGTACACAAATACAGTGGTATAAAAAGGTTTTGGGCACCCCTGATAATTTACAGGATTTTCCTGTATAAATCATTGGTTGTTTTGATCAGCAATATTAGTTAAATATATCATATAGCAGATGAACACAGTGATATCTGAGAACTGAAATTAAGTTAAAGGATTTACTGAAAGTGTGCAATAATTATTTAATAAAAAAATAGGCAGGTGCATACATTTTGGGCACCCCAACAGAAAATAACATCAATATTTAGTAGTTCCTCTTTTTGCATAAATAACAGCCTCTAAACACTTTCTATAGCTTCCAATGAGAGTCTGGCTTCTAGTTGAAGATATTTTGGGTCATTCTTGTTTCCAAAACATCTCCAATTCAGTCAGGTTTGATGGTTTTTGAGCATGAACAGCCCGCTTTAAATCACACTACAGATTTACAATAATATACAGGTCTGGGCACTGAGATGATCATTCCAGGACGTTGTACTTGTTCCTCTGCATGAATGCTTTGGTAGATTGTGAGCAGTGTTTAGGGTTGTTGTCTTGTTAAAGTATTCCGGCCCCGGCGCAATTTCAACTTTATCACTGATTCCTGAACATTGTTCTCAAGAATCTGCTGATTTTGACTGAAATCCATGCGACCCTCAACTTTAACAAGATTCCCAGGACCTGCACTGAACACACAGCCTCACAGCACGATGAAGTGTTTGTCTTGGAATTCTGTTTCTTTATCTGTCATGAATACCGCCCTCCAAATAACTCAATTTTAGATTCATCAGTCCACAGCACCTTATTCCAAAATGAAGCTGGCTTGTCCAAATGTGCTTTAACATACCTCAAGCAAATCTGTTTGTGGTGTGTGCACAGAAAATGCTTCTTCTGTATGACTCTCCTATACAGCCTCTCCTTGTGTAAAGTGAGCTGAATAGTTGAATGATGCACAGTAACTCCATCTGCAGTAATATGATGTTGTAGGTCTTTGGAGCTGGTCTGTGATCTGTGGGTTGACTATGACTGTTCTCACCATCCTTATCTGAGATTTTTCTTGGTCTGCCACTTCGGGCCTTTACTAGAACTGTCCCTGTGGTCTTCCATTTCCTCACTATGTTCCTCACAGTGGAAACTGACAGCTGAAATCTCTAAGATAGCTTTTTATTTATCATTTCAATAAACCATGATGTTGAACAATGTTTGTTTTCAGGTCATTTGAGAGTTGTTTTGTGGCTCCCATGTTGCCACTCTTCAGAGAAGATGCAAAGTGGAAAAAAAACTTGCAATTGGCACCTTAACCCTTTCTCATAAATGGATTCATCTGTGTGTGTGTACGTATTTCAAGGGTCAACGAGCTTACCAAGCATTCTCATTATTCCTGCTGTAGACATTGCTGTAAACATTTCCCCTCGTGGATCAATAGAGTAGAAACCAAGAGAGTAGAAACTAAAAGAAGATGTAAAATCAATCAAAGACTTTGCATATTGGCCAGTACCAGTACAATTGTTTTGTCCTGAAGAAGAAAGTCGTCACTGGTATATTAACTGCAGACAGCAATTGTGCACAGAAAAATGTACAAGTTTAGAACAGTGTATCAGATCCAGATGTAAGTAGCTGAAAATAAAAGCTGAAATGTTGATCTTGTGTCTCAAATGTACATTTCAATGCCAAACTCAAATGTTTTTAATCTACAGCAGAAATAATGGGATTTGCTGTTTTAATACTTTTGGAGGGTACTGTATATCATCACTGTCCATCCCTGTCTTGTATATCTAAAGTTACAGAAGGAGGAAAAATCTTTTTGTGGAAGTCAGTGTAAATTATTTTTTAGGTCAGTTGGTTACTGTTGCTCCATTCATCATAAAAAAATGTGTAGGAAACTGAAAGATTTGTATTATGAAAAAAAATTAAAATGGTAAATCAAGATTTATGTATGTATAGTAATAAAAGCTGTTGTAAAGTTTTAAGTGGTATATGTGAATGTGGTAATATTATAGTGATAGACAACAGTTTGCTAAAGCAATCCTTTGCCCATGTGGTTCTATTAGCTATTGCTGAATGACAGTTCTTGATGCAGTGCCATGTGAGGGATCGGAGATCACAGGTGTTTAGTTTATCCTCTATACACTGAAATTCTTGAATGGTTTAATTATATCTCGTGAACTGTACAGGAATAGTTGTGCAAATCCCTTCTAATCTGTTTTTGAAGAACATTGTTTTTACACATTTTAATTATTTTCTCAGGCATTTGTTATCTTCTGCCCATCTTGAAAATCTTCTGCCCATCTTTGTCATTAAAGACACAGTCTTTAATGGATACTGCTATTGCATCAAATCATGTATCATGTTGTAATCACCTTCTGACATCACCTGTTTGAAGCAACATATTTTTTTTATTGTTTTACATCATTAGCAGTCCTAAACCACTTTTCCTGCTGAAATTATAGATTAATATTATTTTTTTTAAACGTTGTGCAGACAAAACATTAAATATCTTGGGCCCATGCTGTGTGTAATCAAATAAAATTAAATGTAGTATAGACTTTAGCATTTTCCATACTTTCCCAACTTTTTCTCTGACCTAAGGTTGTGACATTTCATCTGTAAATATAAACTGATTGGATCTTTCCTTGAAACTTTCTCTCTAAAACCCACAGTCCTATACGGCACTGCCCAACAAGCAGTCTGAAACCGCAGATTCCCCTCATTAACTTGGCTACTAGTCCTGAAATAATATACCAAAGACCTTTATGTATACTGAATAGACCGAGCCCACAGCCCACGTGTGTACGTCAATGCGAGACGTGTCATGTTCCCCTGCTCTGGGCAAACGCATTGACTCACACTAGCCTGGGGTAGCTAGCCGATCTCCACCACAGCTATTTGCCGTCTGACCCCAACCGTGGAGCAGCGGTAAACAACGCATTGTCTCCTTCGAGCCATGCAGGCCTGCTTCAGACTCAGTCTGCTAATGCAACCACACACACTCCAAAACACTCACTTCAGATTGTTGGATATTTTACAGTGTTATGTTTTGGTTTGGTTTGCTGAATTATCTCACACTCTACGCTATTAAAATTACACAATCCTTAAGGACTTTTTGGGAGTTCTACCATTTTTAACTGAGGAGAAACCACTTAAAGTGCCTTTAGGAAACATATTTCTTCTAAAAATCTTTTTTATAGGTTGCGTAAAGGAACACTGAAGAACTTCTAAACGTCCCTGAAGGATCTTGTAATTCTAACCATGTTCTGTGATTTCAAATGCACATAAAGGGCTAGAGGTGGGAACTTAAAAACAAATATTCATAATAGCTGCGATTAAATACTGGGTAACACTTTCATGAATATACCATTAACTAATGATTAATAAGTTATTTTTCACATTTTAATAAATTACATTTGTAAATACTAATGAACAAATTGACGACATGAACTGCAGTTGGTAAACATTTACCTAGTTTAAAATTTGCATTAACTAGCGATTAATTAATGTTCATATTCTGATGAGCTAATGATTTGCTAACATTTTTAATATGAATATCTATGCTGATAAATAAGTGTCATGTGTGAGCATTTGTTAATATTCAAATTCTGATTAACTAATGCTTTGTCCTTATCTACTGATCATTAGTTAAAAATATATTAATGAAAGTTATTATAAAGTGTTACCAAATACTGTTACCTGTTGTAAATACCTATTCGGATGGGATTAATTTCTTCCTGGGGTAATTTTCTCTTTTACGGGGGGTCCTCTGTGATTTTATTTCCATCCGGAACGACCATGTACGTGTTTTCCTCGGACATCCCCTGAGAAAATTACAGGCTGAATTACCTGCTGAATGTGATGTCATGTGACTGAGAAAGCCAAAAAAACTCACTGGTCCTCCTGTTTTTTCAATTGCAGTCCGGAGTTTTATCACCGAAGAAGTGTAGATGTGTGAAATATTTTTCACAGACGTCCCCCTGAGAAACTAATCCCGTCTGGATGATTCTTATTCAAAATGTACTGCACTGTTACATAGCCATAACATTAGCACCAATTGCCTAACCTGTAACGGACCAGGCCCAGTTGTAAATATTGATACAAATTTTAAAATGTAATCAGTTAAATTAATTGAGTTGCTCAATCATGTTTTTTTTATTAAAGATCACATGACTGTAAACAATTTAAGGATAAAATCCAACGTAAAAAAGGTTCATAATTGATATATACGTATATATATTTTAGAAAATAAAAATCTGTTATATGTAACGTAATACTTTTCATAAAAGTATATTAATTCAATTGAAATTGTTAAAATTATTGTAATTGCGTTCTGTAAATTATAATGATGATTAACACACTGTGCTGTGATGCACTCAGGGTATGTTACTCAGAAACTTCATGAGTTAAAATGCTGTAAAGTATTTTTCACAAGGGGCTGTCACACATACTTCATGGGCTCTTCTGAGTTAACGCATGAACTATCTCTCCTTAGCTATGGTAAATGAGCAAGAGTCTAAAGACACATCAAGCTTGGATGCTGAGAAATAAAAAAAAAAACAATACTGATACCCAGATACAGAAGATATTGTATAAATACATGCATACACTGCACTGCGCCTGAATATCAGAGACATCAAAGTAGGAAATAGGCGCAATAACAAGACTTTATTAAAAGCAATATTAATAGGCATTGCATCAATGTGTTAACGTTAACAGCATTTATTGCATTGGTTGTTTTTTACACAACCACTTCTGTTTGTGTCTCATCCATGATGAATTTTGAGGTATGTTTTGGTTCATTATCCAGTTATATAAACCTTTCTCTTTTTAGACTGAAAACACATGGTTTGACATTTGCATCCATAATCCAAAGGATTTTGTGGAAATCACCCGTGCAATATTGCCAATGCCACTGTCAGCAACACAACTCTAAAGCGGAGCAGTCTGTGCAGCATGTGATCCAAAAGCAATCTTTACTTTGTGAGAAGCTACGAAAAAAAAGTTATGATAGGAAAAAAATATTTGAATTAATTATAATGTTAAAACTGAACACAAACAATAATGAAATTTAACTGATATTATTAAGAAGAGTAATTTCTTAATTTCTTAATTGCCATAAAGGCATACAACTTCTTTTTGATCATGTTTTTTATGATAAATAAAATAGATTGATTTGCAAACTTACACAAACACAAGGCAGATACTGGGCCCTATTTTAGTGATCTAGGGCCGAGCCATCAATGGTGCACCGAACAGATTTATTTAGAGCATGTCAGTTTGTGTTTGGTATTATGAGAACACAAGTATGCCTTGCACGGCTCGAAATACACAAAAAGCATGCACTAATTCTCTTAATTAAACCTGGATGTGTTTTGGGCATAACATAAAAATGATCCAAACAGTGTGTCACTTTCCGTTTGCTTTAAGACCCAGGTGTGCTCTAACTGCACATCTGCACTTTTTAGCAGAGGAAACTGACCTGCGTAGCCATAATAGCAGTGAACGTCTGACTGTTGTCAGGGTTTAAATTAGTCAGGACCCACTTGTGTTTTCTGTTGCCATCATAGCATTATGCCTGAACACACCTCACCTCCAGACCACCACACCCATCGGTGTAGATATTTTCACAAGAGTCTTTGCTATTTAAACGGCGTGAGCACAAGGTGTGAAAATAGACTGGTGGCAGGGTGTAACACAGAAATTAGCTCAGTGTGTAAGATAGCCCCATAATGTAAAATGCTGTGAAAATATTACTTTTAGTACAATTTTAGTTTAGATTTTAGGCCATATTTGTGAAATTTGCAAAATGCAAAGTTTGTTTTAGTTTGTATTGATTTTTTTTTAATAAATGCATGTTTTTGTGTTTCTTAAATTCTTAAATTCACATATCCATATTATATCAGAGATATTTGCTATGTGCAGGTATTATGTATGAAAACATTTTAAAAAATTTATCTGAGAAATGAACAATTACTGCACAGATAAATATCTTCTTTATATATTGCAATAATGTTATGTTGTGTACTTGCTAGTACTGTATTGTATTACCAGCAATTTTCATAAAATATAATAAAAACATATAATAATGCACTGAAATAACAAAAAAGAGAAAGTGTCATAATAACATTATGCAGACTGTTATTAATTTAGGGCCATTACACCAAAAGGGTGCCATTTCTGTCCCCAGGGAATGTCATGTATAAATGTGCACACAAAAAAACTTTAAAATACATTTTATTATTAAGCATAGTGTCTTGTACATTGACCTAATTGCAAAAGTAAGATATGTCATTTAAAAAATATATCGTCGCTGTCCAATGAAAAACACTTATCTCCATTTTTGTCGATTTTTAGTTTTCTACATAATCTGAACAGACAAACTGTCCTTTACACTTTGCCAAAATTTCTTGATGAACGGACCAATAGAAACTCTTCAAAATGACCTGAAATAAACTCTTTTTACATTGACTTCTATTGAAAGTTTCCAAGTTTTTTTCTCTCTCCTGTAAAGTTGCTGTTTTGGAGATAAGTGTTTTTCATTGGACAGCGACGATATAAACTTAACCATGAAATACAATTATTAAAATCTGATGTAATTTTTTTTTGCATTGTTGTGTGAATTCAAATCCCATCTATGCTTTAAATAATAAATCAATAGAATTTAAGCTAAAATACACATTATAGTTCCTTGGATTTCACTTATTCCTGTTTCTGTAACACATTACCCCATCTGAAACATCTGGAACATTCTACACACATCTTCAACAGAAAGTTACTTCAGTTGGTTCTTCTGAAGATCATGGGTAGACCAAAATTAAGTTCTCTTATTTGATTTTTTGTATATTTGATCTTATTGTAACTATGACTCTCATGAATCTCATCACTCATTTCTGTTACCTAAATTAAATTTTTTTTGTTTATGTTTAAAATACAAATTTTGGAAAAATGTCTAGAATGTGCTCGGTGTCCTCATACTATTAGCATAGCCGCTATTTAGCTATTTTTCATGTTTTTGCTAATTAAATGTTAAAAACTCATTCCTGTTAATTTCATTCCTGTTACTCAAAACATAAAAGGTAACAGGAATGAGTGCCAGTAACAGATGTGATTTCCAGTAACAGGAATTAACAGGAGTTTTGTTTTGTCATAAATAGCAAGTTTTGTAACCATTTTTGGTTTAGAAACCTTGAATAAAAGTAAGTAAAGCTGACTGTGTTTGACCAGTAACTTCTACATGTTTTATATATTTAAATACATGTGTTATTAGATTAATTGTTAAAAACAGATAAAACAAAATAAACACGTTTAATTTAGAAGAGTTAGAACAAGCAAATGGCACCCATTCGGTGGAATGGCCCTTTACAATTTATTAAGTATTTTATTAAAGGGACTTTTATTATGTACGCCGCCAGCACGTCATTCTGAGGCGTCTAGCTGCTGAAAACACAACCTTTACTGCGGGTCGTGTGATAACATGCCTCTCTCTGTGTAGCTTCTCTCTCTCCCAGGGAAGTTTCTCTCTTTTTCTCAGTGTTTACAGGGCTGTAATCATGCAGAGAGCTCAGCTCTGCGCTCTGAGGAGCGGCTTCCTGCGGGTTTTCTACCCGTTAAACGCTGAAAACACCCCAGCTGTCAGAAACAGAGGTAACTCCACAGGCTGCGCTGTGAGGCTAAGCTAAGCTAAGAGTGCTGTAAGTTAAGTAACGGCCGTCCCCTGTCTGTACTTGGGCTCTCCTGTTAATGAGCGGCCGTGCTTTTTTAAAGTGCAGACTAATATTAACTGTTTCTGTGAAAAACTTATAGATGTTCCACAGTTTTCCCTGATATAATCCCTGATGTTTTATTTACGCAACAGCAACATAATTAAGTTTTGCTAGCTCCCTGAAAACTGTTACAGAAGCTCAGTTTGTGGCCAGAAACAATGTAAGCTAGGCTAATTTACCTAGGTTTGCTAGTCATTTTCTTCCCAGCTTGATATAGACTATGGGCCAGTCACATAGTGTCATATCTTATATATTTTTTGTATAAATGTTATCTTTATATTCATTTTTGAAGTACAAATTAAAAGTTAATTAAAAACAAAAACACAGATAATGGTATGTTTAATGATTAGCAAGCATCTGTTTTTAAATAAACTCTTCAAACAGTCCACACAAATCATGAAACACTCTTTATGTTTTCTTTTCATATTCTTTTCTCAAATAGCTAATTACAAGTTTTTAGGACAAATAGTATTCAACATGCTTACACACAAAATGCACAACTTCAAAAACTCTATAAATGATTGTGCTAAACACTATTGTCACATTAAGACCAACAAATGCCACTGTTTGATAGTATAATAGCATAATAATGCAATGCTACCCATTTAAAAGAAAAGTGTGCTTTTAATCAATAATAGTTTGGGGAATGTATGTTTTTTTTCTTCGTTTGTTGAAGTAGTTTTGGTGGTTATCTTAAGTGTATTATCCTCTGAAATAACTAACGAAGGATGAATAATTTGTATGCATTGGCTTTTTCACTCGTAATTAAGTAAAAAAGAGTCTTTTAAACTATTAATCTAAGATAGTAATCTTAGCCATCTTTTACATGAGGTTACATCTATGAATTAATTAAAACAGTCTGTGGGTTTGGGGTTTAGATATCTCTCTGGTGGGAATGTGAATTGAGCAAGTACTTTTAAAGCATGCAAAATAGTGCAGTCTCCTTTCAGAGTGGATAAAACTGTTGATTTTAGAACAGACTTGTCCTGCTCTATTTTAGCTCTGAATGGAGAATGAGCAGAAGAAGACTGAGTTTGTCGTTATTATACCTCCATTTTTACAGTAGCTCTTATATCAGCATCATTAGCAGCTCTGCACTTGCTCAGATAAGAGGCTAAGATAAAACTACCAGGAAAACCTAATGGACCAGTTGTTTTTAGAAGGAATATATTTTATAAGGACACTGATGGCATTTATTATAATACTTTGCCCTTTTTCAGTTCAGTATCGTTTCAGGACTGCTGCTTTAAATCAAACTTGCACTTTATTTTGACAGGCCAGATGAGTATGGTTTGAGAGAATTGTTAATTCTGGCACTGTACCGTGCATCAGACGGAAGATTTATCTCTATTTATTCTGTACATCTCATTCCTAACATGTTTTACTGTCTAATAAAAGATCTCCTTTGCATGCTTGTTACAGTAAATAGCTCCCTGTTGTGCAGAAAATACACTGTACTTCCCCCACCCCGGGACAAGGAGGAAAAGGCCATGCTGGACAGCATGCTGCGGGTGGACCATGCAGGAGAATATGGGGCAAATCGCATCTATGCTGGACAAATGGCTGTCCTGGGAAGAACCCAGTCAGGCCCTATTATACAGGTATTAAACATGCTTCTGTTATTCGTATGTCTAAACAGCTATGCTTTAAAAAGACATGTGTTTTTAAGTCTAATACTAATTCCTTGCAATATACTTCATTTGCAGAACATGTGGGACCAAGAAAAAATGCACTTGCAGAAGTTCAATGAGATTTTGGGAGAGAACAGGGTGAGACCAACGTTGTTGCTACCTCTGTGGAATGTTGCAGGTTTTTTACTTGGTAAGTTTGATTCTGTATAAATAGCATTATTATAGTGCAGCAAACAATATGTTACTTTTATGCTTATTTTTACTTTTGAAAACTTACTCTGAAACACTAGCAGAAATCACATTCACATTTAAAACAGGAGCCCCCACACACACATACTACAAAAGTCAGTGCAGTTCATGATCAGTTTATATACTGCTATCCCAAGACTTATGCCACGTCAGTGTATTTGCAGGAATCAGCTGAAAACAATTCTGATTCACATCAAACTACTCACAATGACATGCTCACATATTAATTTATTATACACATTTATTTTGTTTTATTTTTTTTTTCTATTTTCATTTCCTACCCAGGTTCTATTTCCTAACCAGTAGCTAGGTCTCCCCTACCATACTATGGTACTATCGCTTATGTAGCATCATAGGACAGCTGTTACATCAACTAACAGACTTGCTAGCATTGTGCTAAGTGTTTGTGGGAGAAGGAGGACCATTTTTCTCACCCAGAGAGAGTTAGGCTAGGAATACTCTTTGTGATTCCCAGACACATATGACTTGTGACATCACCAGGGATCAAATTTGCTAACTCCAAATGATAGCCCTATCGAAACCAATATCATGTTAAAAAAAACATTATTCAATTTTTAGGAAAATATAAACAGTAATCATTACAGTGCCTAGGGCGTTGTATGAGTATTTGTAAGATGATGTCTCTATGTCTGTAGGGGCCTCTACAGCTCTCCTGGGTAAGGAAGGTGCGATGGCCTGCACGGTGGCAGTAGAGGAGAGCATCTCTGAACACTACAACAGCCAAATCCGGGCGCTAATGGAAGAAGATCCAGAGAGATATAGAGAGTTATTACAGGTCTGACATGAAAATTTGAGCAGTATTTTATGTTTATACTGTTACAGTTACAGTTTACAGAGTAGTATACTTTATTCTGGCTGTTTGATATTGAAACATCATTAATTCATGTAGTAATTGTTTTTACCTCCACCAGCTCATTAAAGAGTTTCGTGACGATGAGTTGGAACACCATGACACTGGTCTGGAACATGATGCTGAATCAGTAAGTGTTACTGTCAACACCCTCTAACATAGAATTCTCACCTTGGGCATATTGAAATTTTCTATAAGGCACAAACTGACCAATATAACTGTGCTTTTGAACTAGGGCTGCCACAAACGATTATTTTTATAGTCGACTAATCACCGATTATTTTTTATGATTAGTCGACTAATCGGATCATACGTTAATTGAATATAAAACACAGTTTATCACAATAGAATGCAGCTGCTATTATACAACCAACATTAGATTTCAGCTATATGCTAACTAAAAATAAAAACAATTAAAATCATAGTTCATTAAACCTTTAATGAAATATGCAGCTTGTTGTAACAGACAATTATTTTACTGTTTAGCATAAAGTGTAAACAACTGTGTAAAATAAGGATAAGGCACTGGCATTTATGAAACATCTCAACCGTGAGGTTGTTTGAACTATTATGAAAAAAAAGTATATTAATAAAAAATGCCTCTCTGTCCAGATATTGTGTACATTACCGTACACAGGGCAGCGGTCTGCACAGATCTGATTGGCAGAGGAGAGCGTTTGGTGATTTTACACCACACATGACTGATCTGTGAGTTTACTGCACCGAAAAGCACTGAAAACAGAAGCCACTGTCAGAATGAAATCCTTCTCTGTAGTTTATCGGTTTGGGACGGCATTTGTGACAACGTCTGGGTCCGGATCCGGATCGCGGTCCGCCTATTAGTGACCTCTGTTTTAAAGCTATCAAGATGAGTAAGTTAAGTACTAAGTTAACGCTCTGTTTACGCTAATTTTACCAGCTAAATAGCAATTTAGCTTCTTCGTCATTTAATCAGCCACAACATGCCTCCTTTTCAGGTGCTCGTGCATCGCGGTTGTGCTGCCGAGGAAGGCAAGTTCTTCATTGCAGATATTGCATTGCACGCGTTTCACTTTTATTTTCTTGGTGATCCCACACTTTTGAGTTCTGTAGCGGGGTAGCCATGAAACCAGAGCCTGTCTGTATAATGTCCTGAGATGTCGTCCACTACCTACCCCGGTTTCCACTACTGCGCATGTGCGTCCAGGACAGAAAGGCAGTCGCAGCAGTTTGGAGAGAAAAACAAAGAAGAAAAAAAAAAAAAAACGACTAATCGACTATTAAATTAGTCGTCGACTATTTTAATAGTCGACATAATCGTGACTAGTCGACTAATCGTGGCAGCCCTATTTTGAACCTCACTCAGCATGTAAACAATGGTAAAATATCAAACATTAATGTGCTTTTTGTGTGTGAATTCTAGTAACACAATCTTTAGACATCTATAAACAATGTATATGTTATTCAGCTTAAAAAAAATATATACATTTAAAAAAAAACTTTATTTTTACAGTGATCAACTTTCATCTCAGAGAAACATACTGCTTGACGGGCACAGGAATGTAGCATTAGTCCTCTTAACACCTGTAATTATCATGCATTTTTGTGTGAAAATATCACACAATGTTCACACCTGGCATTTTAAATGCAAGCAGTGTGCTTGTGACATTTGTCTCATCATTTCCCTTGTAGGAGGGTTCATGCTTTTCTTGTGCGGACGGTGTTGTATTGCGGTTGTGGTTATTATATGTTTCGGCACAGGCAGTGACAAAGTGACAAAGTTAATGTGAGCAGTGCTTTGCTGGCTCAAGGGACATCAAGGGGCTTTAGTGTTCACAAGCTACACTAATAATGTAGTCAAATGCATCTCTGATCATCTCTAAATAAAATATGAGAAATTTATGTTGGCCAGTAAGGCTATGTTCATACAGAAAGTGGTAGTGGCTCAAATGTGCAAAAAAACACACTGAATCTGACATTCTCCATTCCATTTTGAGACACTTCAATATGTGTTTCTGAAATCTGACACAGATCTGATTCGCAGCATTGCAAATGCCTAAACAACCAGATCAGAATTTATGTGACTTTCACGTCAAAGAGAAGGAAAAATGGACGACAGCTGTGAGTGAGGGTTTCAGTGGAGGGATAGTGAGATAACAGGTGTTTTGAATATTTGAAATGATCTCTCTATTCTAATAATATAAGGGCTGTTTAAACAAAGGTTTAAGAAACCAAGAAGCAGAACAAAACACTCATTATGGCTGAACAACAGGCTCTTGGTATTCTGCCTCTTTAATGAGAAAAACGAATTTGAGACACTTTCACCTGCTGTGTGAACATATCCTTATGATCAGATAACCCAGGATGTGAACGTATCCTGGTAATGGTTCTCCATAGCAGTTCTGAGGCACCTTGCCACTTGATTCCCCTCACTCCTGAGCCTGCTGGTAGTGTTTTAAAGTTAGTGTTAGTAAAAGAGTAAGGTCAGGTGTATTACATCAGGGAAATCGGTAAACTGTGAAAATTTTTTTCAAACCAGTCATATTTCACCATGACCATGTTGCTTTTTTTGTAAAGTATAGTGAATTGCTTATTCATAATCTTTACTTTTTTCGTTTACTTCAGGTACCTGGATATTTGCTTTTGAAAACGGTCATACAAGCTGGATGTAAGGCAGCCATTTATGTGTCTCAGCGTGTTTAAGTACAAATTTGTGTTTCGGTAATATGTACAGTATATAAGTATTTTGTTTATATTTTAACTGTAAAATGATACAATGTTGAGGGTGTAATTTCTTGAATATTAAACATTAATTTGTTCAAGCAGAATTTGCTAGAGCAAATGAAATGTGTACAGGCAAAAAGGAAAAGGCATGTGTTTTCTTCAGTGTTATTGCTTTTTTTTGTATTTATACCAGTTATTTGGACTAAACTCTGTTTGGGGAGTCAGTAAAGCTCAAATCATTCAACCCAAATCAGAACTTAGTGACAGGAGTGCCTGTGTCTGTCTACTTCTGCAATGGAAAAAACGCCACCTGGTGGTTTCCAAAAGTAATAGTTCTGATAGTCTCTGAACAGAAAACCTATTTTAAATAGGTTTGTATTTGTAATGTTATTTTATATTATGTCAGTTTTTTTAGAGCTTCTTTTTCTTGCCACTCCTGCAGTCCCTCATGATGTTTATCCTGCTTGTGATATACATGCCATAATCAATAAACATTCAAGTTGAAAAAGGAATTTGTTTAAAATCTTTGTTACAAATTTTCTGTTGTTACAGTAAAGCCTCACCCCTGGAGGCAGTTGGGCTTCACTCAGGGTAGCAAAGTTATCTGTTGCTACAACATATTTCCATCAGTTTGATTCCAGAGATAGGGTTGCCACCAGTCCCGTAAAATGCCCTTTATTTGGCATTTAAATGTTTTGCTCTGTATTACCATTAAAGTCTAACAGACACACACACATTAACACTACATCACAACAATAAAGATCAATAATGATCGATTTCCTATCTAGTTGTGCTTTTGCCAAAAGATATCAGTGCAAGGGGCATAACTTATTTTCACATAGTCATAATGGGCTATTTTGTGTAGAATTTTGAGGAAAGAGATTAATTTAATACAATTTGTAATAAGGCTGTAACGTAGTACACTATTGTGGTCTGATTGATTATTTAGGATATTGAGTTTTTAATCAATGATAAATTATGTACAGTATTATTATTCAAAATAGATATTATTTGTGGCCATTTAAAGAACAAATCGTACTAATTGATTAACAGTTAATAAATAAATACATTTGTTAGAATATAATTTTTTATTTATATAAATTTTTTAGATATTGTATTTTGTGTTAAAATGTTTTTATATTTTATAGAAATTATATTTTCTAGAATTGTGTGTGTCTGTGTGTGTATATATATATATATATATATATATATATATATATATATATATATATATATATATATATATATATATATATATATATATATTTTTTTTTTTCCCACATTTTGTTACGTTACAGCCTTATTACAAATTGTATTAAATAATCTCTTTCCTCAAAATTCTACACAAAATAGCCCATTATCACCATGTGAAAATGCATATCTGTTCACACCTGGCATTTTAAATGCAAGCAGTGTGCTTGTGACATTTGTCTCATCATTTCCCTTGTAGGAGGGTTCATGCTTTTCTTGTGTGGACGGTGTTGTATTGCGGTTGTGGTTATTATATGTTTCGGCACAGGCAGTAACAAAGTGACAAAGTTAATGTGAGCAGTGCTTTGCTGGCTCAAGGGCCATCAAGGGGCTTTAGTGTTCACAAGCTACACTAATAATGTAGTCAAATGCATCTCTGGATATTGTTTAGGATATTGAGTTTTTAATCAATGATAAATTATGTACAGTAGTATTATTCAAAATAGATATTATTTGTGGCCATTTAAAGAACAAATCGTACTAATTGATTAACAGTTAATAAATAAATACATTTGTTAGAATAAAAATTTTAATTAATATACATTTTTTAGATATTGTATTTTGTGTTAAAATGTTTGTATATTTTATAGAAATTATATTTTGTGTGTGTCTGTGTATGTATATATATATATATATATATATATATATATATATATATATATATATATATATATATATATATATATATATATTTCACATTTTGTTACGTTACAGCCTTATTACAAATTGTATTAAATTAATCTCTTTACTCAAAATTCTACACAAAATAGCCCACAAAATTATTGAGAGTTTTGAAAATGTATTAAAATTAAAAACAAAGAAATCATATGTACATAAGTATTCACAGCCTTTGCTTAATACTTTGTAGAACCACATTTGGCAGCAACTACAACCTCAATTCTTTTTTAATATGATGCCACAAGCTTGGCACACCTCTCTTTAGGCAGTTTTGCCCATTCTTCTTTGCAGTACCTCTGAAGCTCCATCAGGTTTTCATCCAGGATGTCTCTGTACATTGCTGCATACATCTTTCCCTCTATCCTGACTTGTCTGCCAGTTCCTGCTGCTGAAAAACCCATAGCATGATGCTGCCACCACCATGCTTTACTGTAGGGATGGTATTGGCCTCGTGAGGAGCAGTGCCTGGTTTCCTCCAAACATGCCTCCTGGCATTCACACCAAAGAGTTCAATCTTTGTCCAATCTTTGTCAGACCAGAGGATTTTGTTTCTCATGGTCTGAGAGTCCTTTAGGTGCCTTTTGGCAAATTCCAGACGGGCTGCCTTGTGCCTTTTACTAAGGAGTGGCTGTCACCTCCCTGACCAAGGCCCTTCTCCGAAGAATGCTCAATTTAGACGGCCAGCTCTAGGAAGAGTCCTGGTGGTTCCAAACTTCTTCCATTTACCAAAGATGGAGGCCACTATGCTCATTGGGACCTTCAAAGCAGCAGAATGTTTTTTTAATCCTTCCCCAGATTTGTGCCACGAGACAATTTTGTCTCGAAGGTCTACAGACAATTCTTTTGACTTCATGCTTGGTGTTTGCGCACTGACATGCAGTCAGCTGTGGGACCTTATATAGACAGGTGTGTGCTGGATTTACCACAGGTGGACTCCATTTAAGCTGTAGAAACATCTCAAGGATGATCAGTGGAAACAGGATGCACCTGAGATCAATTTTGAGCTTCATGGCGAAGGCTGTGAATACTTATGTAAATGTGATTTCTTAGTTTTGAAAATGAGAAATAGCTGAAATAACAAAAAAGTTACAGAGCTTTCAGACCTTAAATAATGCAAAGAAAACAATATTCATAAAATTTTAAGATTAATCAAAATTTCAGTGTAAATGTCACAATAGGGTAAAACCCTCCCCCTAAGTAATGGGACAACTCTTCAAGAAATTGACATATCATCAAAATAAATGAATAAATAAAAACACATTGCTTCATTGTCAGCTAATAGTGGTGCTCGGTAGGCGACCCTGCCAGTCTGTTAGTAAGCAGAGGAGCGGTAATGTTCATTAGCCTTACTGCTGGACCTTAGTTTCATTCAGGACATCTCTTCCGAATGGGGGAGGAGGGTTTATTATTGTCCACCCCTAATTCCTCTGTGATGGGGAGCTGAGAGAAGCTATTTGCTAACCTCTTGTTTGAATTTTCCTGTTACACCTTAAATTATGCAGCAACCTCAGATGACAGAATGTGACTGCTGCACCATTTAAAGTAACTAGCTATCTACCAAGGATGTATTATTAGTGATTATTATATAGTTGAATAGATTTTTATATAGTATTAGTATTAATGCTATTAACAGTATTGTTTTGAAAAAATAAAACGACCATAATACAACAATAATTTAATGGTCATCGTAATATTTAACAAAGAAAATATTACATTTGTGGATTTATTCTTGTGCCCCTCTATCCCAACAAGAATCAAGACAATCTACCCCTCTATCCCAACAAGTGCCAGCTCTTAAGCAGAAAAAAGAGAGTCACAAGGTTGACGTTAATGCCCTCCACCACATATCCTGCCTGCTTGTGCAACGACCACCACAGCAGAGTTACACAGATCTGTGGTGGATTGTGTTTACAGTCACTGAGTAGAGCATCACCTGTTGCTCACTGTCTTAACCACTAGTTTACCGAATCTTCAGGTGTATGGTTTCACTGCCAGAAAAAAATGTTTTTAGTATAGTATTATTATTATTAGTATTGAAGAAAATGGCCCTAATACATTGAAACTACATTTAAATAAGATAATTCAATGGCTATTGTAATATTTAACAAAGAATATATTTCAGTTGTGTGTTTATTTTCTTGTGCCATCATCTTACCGGTGATTTCTCATAACCATCCTTTCGGAGTGTGCCTGAAAAATGTCTGTTTGGAGGCCATATAACACTTCACCATATCCCAACATTAATCTGGACACTCCACCCCTGTATCCCAACAAGAATCAAGACACTCTATCCCTCTATCCCCACAAGATTTGAGACTCCCTACCCCTCTATCTCCACAAGATTTAAAACTCCCTACCCCTCTATCTCCACAAGAAGCAAGACTCCCTACCCCTCTATCCCCACAAGAAGCAAGACTCCCTACCCCTCTATCTCCACAAGATTTTAAACTCCCTACCCCTCTATCCCCACAACCTTTAAGACTCCGTACCCCTCTATCTCCACAAGATTTTAAACTCCCTACCCCTCTATCACCACAATCTTTAAGACTCCTTACCCCTCTATCCCCACAATCTTTAAGACTCCTTACCCCTCTATCCCCACAATCTTTAAGACTCCTTACCCCTCTATCCCCACAAGCTTTAAGACTCCTTACCCCTCTATCCCCACAAGCTTTAAGACTCCTTACCCCTCTATCCCCACAAGCTTTAAGACTCCCTACCCCTCTATCCCCACAAGAAGCAAGACTCCCTACCCCTCTATCCCCACAAAATGCAAGACTCCCTACCCCTCTATCCCCACAAGATTTAAGACTCCCTACCTGTGATGAAGTAGGCTATACCCCTCTTCATCACCATAAAGACTATATTACTTACCTGTGTACACTCATGCTCAGCCTGATGAGACAAAAGGGTACTACACGTAACTCAAAACCTTTTACTTACCTGGGTGAGTCCATCCTTGCAGAAGAGAGGGGGAGTGTGTACCTGTAAAAGAAAGGGAAGAAATGTGAATGTGTATTTTATATGTACATTGAAATTCGTACAGATTTCAGCACTTACAAACTGATTAGAGTTTGCTACTATTATTATTATTATTATTAATATTGTTATTCTTATTATATCATAGTACCATGTACTTGGTGTATCATTACCCGGTTCTACCTGTGTGAGAAATGGTATGTTCATGGGAGGGGTTAATGGTATAAAAGGTGTACTGGATCTATGAGTAAGGGCAGATAGTTTGGGATATCGGCCATGAAAAGAAGCTCTATACGACTGTATAGGAGATAGACCTTATTCTCTACGTGAAGAGATTATTTTGTGTTTGTTTACTTTTTCGTTTTCTTTTCTCGTCAAGTACGTACGCCTGTAAATTTGTAAATATTAGTGTTGGTGTGTAAATAAACGGTGTCGGATAAACTGTACCTCCTTGTTGCCATGGTTACTGGCCCTGCTTCTGAGTGCTCGCCCTACACTACCCATAAAGTTTCGTTCTGTCCTTGCTGGATATGAACGCGCTTTATCACACTACCCCTCTATCCCCACAAGATTTAAGACTCCTTATCCCTCTATCCCCACAAGATTATAACTCCTTACCCCTCTAACCCTACAAGATTTAAGACTCCCTACTCCTCTATCCCCACAATAAGCAAGACTCCCTACCCCTCTATCCCCACAAGATTTAAGACTCCCTACCCCTCTATCCCCACAAGATTTAAGACTCCCTACCCCTCTATCACCACAGGAAACAAGACTCACTACCCCTCTATCTCAACAAGAATCAGTATAATTTACCTTTCTATCCCATTAAGAATCAGGACACACTACTCCTCTGTCCCAACAAGAATCTGGATACTCTACCCGTCTATACCAACAATAACCATAACTCTTTACCCCTTTATCTCAACAAGTGCCAACTCTTTAGCAGTCAAAAAAAGAGTCACAAGGTTGGCGTTTCTGCCCTCCACCACACATCCTGCCTGCTTGTGCAACAACCACCACACGCAGAGTTACACAGATCTGTGGTGTACTGTGTGAGAGTAGATTCTCCAGTCAGAGAGTAGAGTATCACCTGTCGCTCACTGTCTCAACCACTAGTTTACCAAAGCTTCAAGTGTATAGTTTCACTGCCAGTAAAATAGAACAAGTAAAAGCACCCCAGAAACCCTCCTGTTAATTCTATACAGGTCCTTCTCAAAAAATTAGCATATTGTAATAAAGTTTGTTATTTTCTGTAATGTACTGATAAACATTAGACTTTCAACAAGAATCAGGACAATCTACCCCTCTATCCCAACAAGGATCAGGACAATCTACCCCTCTATCCCAACAAGAATCAGGACAATCTACCCCTCTATCCCAACAAGAATCAGGACATCTACCGCTCTATCCCTACAAGAATCAGGACACCCTACCCCTCTATCCCAACAAGAAACAGGACAATCTGATCCTCTATCCCAACAAGAATCAGTACAATCTACCCCTCTATCCCAACAAGAATCAGAACAGTCTACCCCTTTATCCTAACAAGAATCAGGACAATCTATCCCTCTATCCTAACAAGAATCAGGACAATCTATCCCTCTATCCCAACAAGAATCAGGACAATCTACTCCTCTATCCTAACAAGAATCAGGACAATCTATCCCTCTATCCTAACAAGAATCAGGACAATCTACTCCTCTATCCCAACAAGAATCAGGACAATCTACTCCTCTATCCCAACAAGAATCAGTACAATCTACCCCTCTATCCCAACAAGAATCAGAACAGTCTACCCCTTTATCCTAACAAGAATCAGGACAATCTATCCCTCTATCCTAACAAGAATCAGGACAATCTATCCCTCTATCCCAACAAGAATCAGGACAATCTACTCCTCTATCCTAACAAGAATCAGGACAATCTATCCCTCTATCCTAACAAGAATCAGGACAATCTACTCCTCTATCCCAACAAGAATCAGGACAATCTACTCCTCTATCCTAACAAGAATCAGGACAATCGACCCCTCTATCCCTACAAGAATCAGGACACCCTACCCCTCTATGCCAACAAGAATCAGGACAATCTACCCCTCTATCCCAACAAGAATCAAGACATCTACTCCTCTATTCCAACAAGAGTCAGTACAATCTAACCCTCTATCCCAACAAGAATCAGGACAGTCTACTGCTCTATCCCAACAAGAATCAGGACACCTTACCCCTCTATCCTAATATAAATCAAGACTTTCTACCCCTTTATCCCAACAATAATCAGGACAATCTGTCCCTCTATCCTAACAAGAATGAGGACAACCTACTCCTCTATCCCAACAAGAATCAGGACAATCTGTCCCTCTATCCTAACAAGAATGAGGACAATCTACTCCTCTATCCCAACAAGAATCAGGACAATACTCCTCTATCCCAACAAGAATCAGGACAATCGACCCCTCTATCCCAACAAGAATCAGGACACTCTACCCCTTTATTCCAACAAGAAACACCTCCAAATGTGGTTTGGATCTAATGAGCAAAAATCCTATTTCATGTGTATTCTGGCTAGGCCTGGACAATAATTCGATATCGGTATTTATCGCGATAAGAAATGTTTCAATAACGGTGATATCAGTTTTGTGGTATATCGATATGTATTAGAATCACGGACAGGTGTTTTTTACTGGCGTCAGCTCGCCGCAGAGCTCAACACATTCAGCCCCCGTAGCTGGGCTACGTCAGTGCGTGATGACGTAACCACACAGGCACGTAGCCAAATAGGCTAGGCTAGGCAAGGCTAGGTTAAAATGGCTAGGCTCGGGTCCGCTTCGCTACGCAGCAAAAATGTCTCGCGCTGGAGACAAATGGAGCCAGGACGAGCGGATCCAAGGCTAAGGTAGACTCGGTTCGGTCGGCCGCAGGTCCACTCGCTCGGCCGCAGGTCCGCTCGCTCGGCCGAGGGTCCTCGAGGATAGTGCCGGAGAGTGCAGCCGACCAGCAGCGGTAATGTTAATACATCTAAACTGTTCCACCACTTCAAGCAACTCCACTACATACAATATTTTTCTTATACTGACTGAAGCACTTTTATAGCTTATGTTGTAACTAAGTTATTCATAGTTGATAAAGCCTGTAGGTTTGTTTATTTGACGGGAAAATCTTGTTGCTTTTACGTATATAAAGGCTTATTGTATTCTATATCCTAGTTGAAACACTTTTGTTTTAATCTGTTAAATTTGTTCACAAAGAATAAGAAGCTCTGCCTCTGTTGTAATTTAAAGTTATTTTTATTGGTAATAGTTATATAGGCTTATGTTTGACAGGGATGTCATGTTATTATTTTGCTATATGCAAATAATATTGAGCGTTGATTTATTTTGACTACTTTTATTTCTAAAGTATTAAAGTTTTTGTGAAAGGAGGTTTCAAAGGCTTTAATTAAATTTTCAGACAGTAGTAGGTACAGATTTCCATTAGATAGATAGATAGATAGATAGATAGATAGATGTGCATATAATGAGGGTATCTGATGCCAGCAATACAAAAAGTGCAAATACACAGTTATATAATAATTTAAATTTGCAGTGCTGCAGGGATTGCAGGGCTTCTTAGCAGTTTTCTGAGGCCTTCAAAGTATTTATATCGATATCGAAATTATATCGTATCGACCGAAATTTAAGCAATATATCGTGATATAAATTTTGGCCATATCGTCCAGCACTAATTCTGGCTGTCCAGACTATTAAAAATTAATCTGGATATAGGATCTAATCTAATTCGTCCTGGCAGTTTGAACAAAACCTGTTATGCACGGATCAGGCTACACGATTTTAGCCCAATTTTGTCAGCGCTGATCTGTCGGATCTGAATTTCAGTGTCGCGAGCGACAAAGGTCCGTGTAGTGTGACACAGTCAAAGAGCAGTAATTTGACTTGAGCGACGCCGTCGGAGCATCCGCCGGAAAGACTAGCATGTTAGATTTTTTTGTATTTTATCGCCTAGTTTGACATGCTGCTCCGCGACATGCTCCCTGACGCTCCCTGAAACCTAAGTAGTTACATCGTTACCATACCTCAAGTTCTCTCTGGAGTACACAAAGCATGTAAATCGATTTGGGTCACCCAGGAACGAGCCCACGGTTGAGCACAAAAGCACTACCATCACGCAAAGGGCTTCTGTAGCCATGATTGTCAGATTCTATGCTTCTCCCCCGCGATGACCCACAAACTCACGCGAGGACGCGGACGATAATGGGTCGGTGACTAACATGTAGTGTTGCCAGTCCCCCGAGAATGACACAAAACGAAAATAACTGCTTAATCTGACATAGTGAACATCGTGAGGGACAAAAATGTTGTGTAGTCTGAGCTTGGCATAAAATACTACATCAGACAGCATTGGCACTTTCATGGTGCAGAGGTTTAGTCTGTGGGTTTAACACGCTGAAGATGTTATCTGTCAACTTAACCCCTTTGTGCTTTGCTGTAGGTGACATGTGTTTGAGTACTTGGATGACATCACCCTGTAATGATACAGCGCACTAAGCTGAACTGCCAATGCACTGCTCACCATATATAAATAAACACGCATACCCTCATAAATCACAAATACCCGCTTTAGCTCCTGTTGCAAAACACTCCATAAATTTTGGCAGGTTTGAGAGGCAAGCAAACAAAAGCGATGTGCAGCGAGCTGCAGCACAGATCGCGCTTTAGTATCGTATTATTGACAGCTTTCCAGCTCTTTTGAGGTGCGACATTCCTGCACTAGATGTGTTTATTTTTCACATCTCAGACATGAGCAGCTGCCCGTGTGTATCGCTGTAAGCTAATCTCTTGGCTCGTTCTGCTAAATGGTGTGAATGACCACTGCACCGCAGGGCAAAAACAATCTGGACCCTTAAATTCTGTGCATCAGCTCACAGCTGAGATAATTTTTTTAGCAATAGACAAGAAAATAGGAAGATTTGTGCTAAATATTTTATATCACCCACCATCTTTTTTCATGCTTCAATCCATATGCTGCTTCTTTCAAACTACTGGGCACACTCTTTTGACTATGGCATAAAGCCTGCAACAGTTAGTAATGCTTTTACACTGCTAGGTGGAGGGGCCAGGGTAAAACTGGGAACGCACTGACCTGATAGAATTTTTTCAAATATTTAGCTATGTCGATTGAAATGCAGTCTGGTCATTGTGATTACAGAGTTTAACTATCCTATTGTGATTCAGTCAAATCTGACCAAATTTGCTTCCATGATTTTTGTGTTCACACAGGGCAGCTGACCACCAATTTATTTTGACAATTTTCATTAAAAAAAAAAAAAAAAAAAAAATATATATATATATATATATATATAGCTTTTGGATACCCTATGTTCCTATACAATGGGCAGTAGTGACTCAGCAGTTAGAGATCCGGGTCATCGATAGCAAGGTTGTAAGTTCAGTGTACAGATGGGTTAAAATTTGAGGATAAATTTCATCTGTGCATGTCCTTGACCAGTATAAACTGCCAGATGTTGGCTACTTTCACACAGCAGGTAAAAGTCATTTTCATTTTTTCATCAACACGCTGAATCTGATATTTTTGATTTCGATTTGTACCGCATGTACGTAACAGTCTAAACAGACAGATCACAATTTATGCAACCTTTACATGAAGAAGAAAGGAAAATGGACATAAAAGGAAATTGACAACAGCAGTGAATGAGGGTTTCAGTGGTGGGATAGTGATGTAACAGACCTCATAAAAATTTGAGGTGATGTCCAATCATTTTAGCCGGCTCATGTCACAGCCACTTTGTGTTTCTAATGAAATGACTGAACTTGGCCACAAAGGGAAATTAAAAGGGGATAAAATGGCAAATGCATAGTATAATATTTTTGGACAACTAAGAGATATTTACAGAAGCTGCACTGAAAGTGAAAAAAGCATGTTGACTGAGAGGTTGGGTAACATTACAGGATTTTATGCTTATATTACTCAGGTTACGAAGTGTTACGCAGTTCTCATTACTCTCCTTGTTACATGTCATTTGAGCAAGACTGCATTAAGGAAAAAAATGTTGCAGAATTGTACCAACATGTACCAAGTATCAGTGATTGGGACAGAGCAGAGAAATAAGCAAACTTTGCCGGCTCTGTTATCCAGCCCTGCTTTAAAGCGTAGAGGAACTAATCTGGCATCCGCTATTAAATAAAACCGTGAGTGATGACTCCTGGCCCACTACAGGTGTTAATAACAGTAAACCATAAAATTAACATCTATATTAACCTGGCGAATTTGAACACGTGGCTTATCCCAATTTCAAAGTAGCAACACAGTGGTTTATCATGCTGGCAGTGTGTCTAGTTATTCTTTCTGTTGGGTCTGTATCAGAGGATGACTTTGCCTAAATTCACCCCTCAGAAGAATTCAGTCACATATCGACCAGGAAATCAGCAACAAGAATATAAAAAGGGCTATAAAAATTCAAACTGGCATAGTCCTGCATCTGTGAAAAATCGTTGCTATAAATTTTGCAAGCAGTCATAATATAAATCCACACCTCTCATAAAAACTTTCGGATGCAGATCATTTTGTTTTTTGGCATGTGGCGGCGTGACCGTCAATCAACAGCTTGGTGTCTTGCACTTGCACTGCCGCACATCGTCCGGGTCAGTTAGCCCTGGATATGAAAGTACTTATTTATGGAAATATACCATACTTTATATGTAAAAATTATTTACAATCAACTCACATGACTGAGTATAAAATGATGTAAAAACAGCATTTTAGAGAAACTCTCAGAAGCAAAGCCTAGCAGAATTTCCTCCATTCGCAAAAAGCTATGTCTAAAAAGTGTGAAACAGTTTTAGAAAAATGTTCCTTAACATAACATTACGATTACTTTATTTATCACACTATCTAGATTACATAATATGATCAAAAGATCCAGATAATCTGTAAAAATCACAAGGTACAAAATGGACAAAATGTAAAAGTTTTCTGAGGTCAAAAAATTTGCAGGTTTGGGAACCGCTGGTTAAAGTAAATAAAATATGCTCTGATCAGTATCTAAAACCTAATTTTTAGTGCCTCATTTACTAATAGTGCAGATCACTGTTTTAGAGAAGAAAGATCATTTGTGTTCTGTGTGAAACAATGCATTGTGGGAATGCACTGAGTATTCAGCACCATGGTTTAAAACACCACTGCAAAATGGCAAAACCCCAAATAAATGCACTATATCATAAAGAAAAAGTAACAGTTCCAAACACAGCTGATTTTTTTTTAAGCCCAGTTACTTTTTGTTTCCATCTTTTAAACTTATATAAAATAGCAAAATAGAAAAAGTCAAAAACAAAGTTTGGCAGGTTTGCTTTTTCAGAGAATATTCACAAATAGTTTCTTCTAGTTTTTCTTCCAGTTGTGTCAGATTCTTAGGCCATATTGTATGTATTGTGTAGTCATCTTCACAGGTTGGTGGTAATGATTAGGTCAGGGGACAGTGAGGACCATGGAAACCCTTTGGTATGCACCTCTTTAGGTTGTCTATTGAGGATTTTGAGGTCTGTATGTTTCCTGCTGTATAAGCACGCTTCTCTTCTTTTTGAGCTTTTTTTAAAGATGGCAGGATATTTACTTTTTTACAGTTTGCTTGTATGTAAAAATGATATTCCGTGTAATTGCAAACTGAGATTTGTGGGCATCAGTTATTTGTATATATAAGTTTTTTAGAGGAGGTAATTGCTCCATTGTCTACTATATTATATATTATATATATATATATATATATATATATATATATATATATATATATATATATATATATATATATATTATATATTTATTTTTTAATTATTCTATTTACATTTTATACTTTTGTATTTTATATATCCATATGGTTGTCCTTACAGTGAAGTGCCACAGTCTGAAGGACAAAGCTCTGTGCCCTAACATAAATGTGGCCTGTCAGGTAGAAATAAATTTATAATGAACTTATGGTCTGCTATGCAGTGGCGGTTCTAGGGGGGGGCCGACGGGGGCCAGTGCCCCTCCCACAACACGCTCGGCCCCCCCTACGGCCCCCCTAAATTAGGCGTGCGTGAGTCTCCTCACTTTAGCAAGCAAACAGTGACAAGGCGGCACACTAATGTAAAAACAAATTTTCCAGTCGGACCTTTTTAGGCGGCGGACCGGGTCTCCCTTGTTCAACAGACAGCGCGATTCACCACCTGAATGTGTCTAAAACCGTGAAACGAAGGTATGTAAAATGTTCTGTTGAAACTCTGTTTTATTAGTTGTGTAATTAGGATAGCGTTTCTGAGAATGTGTTGTATATTAAGTACTTTATATGTAAAACGCTTGCTTGCTAACGCAGCAATTCCTCCGTAGTGGTGGACTGATACTTGTTTTTTGCTCTGTAGTTATTTTCAAAATGAAGAGGAAAAGTGATATTTCACACTTTTTCCAAAAAAAGAAAGAAGCTTGTGCAGAAAGTCAGGTACAGCCAGAGAATTCAAGTGAGGGACGAGCCACGGAACCTACACATAATGAGCGGCAAGAGCGGGAAGATAGTTCAGCTGGAGAAAGCGGTGCAGAGAGTGAGGAGACATTAGAACAGGGAGAGACAGATGAACATCATGGGAGTGAGGCTGAGTGTGAGGACCAGAGAAAAGAGCTGTTTGTGTCCACAAACACAGCACCATCAGGTTTGTGATGTCAAAATGCTCTGAGTCAGTTCATCTGTAGGTTTTTGGTGTGTTAAAAGGGTTTACAGTGTTACATTACATCTCAGTGCTGTTTCTCAAACGGATATTTGTTTAAATATTGTTCTTGTTTTTTATTTTTTTGCAGATATCAGCAAATGCAGAGATGATTCACCAGTTCAGCCAATGCTGAAAATATATCCAAGGACTAAGATGGGAGACAGGAGGAGGAGTTTCAAGGCAGCCTGGTACAATATCCACCCCTGGCTTGAATATTCCAAACATTCAGACTCTGCATATTGCTTTGCATGCAGACACTTCAGTCCTCCCAAAAGCTCAGAGACAGTGTTTGACTCAGTAGCTGGATTCCGCAATTGGAAGAAGGCAACTTACAAAGAGGGGGGATTTGCAATCCATGCAAGATCTGAGCGCCACAAACAAGCAATGATTGCATGGAGAGACTATCAGAAAGCTGTAAAAAATGATGCAACACTCTTAAATGCCCTAAACAAAGAACACAACAAACAGATTACAGAAAATCGGGACTATATTAAGACAATTGCTGAGGTTCTGCTGCTTACAGCCACACAGAACATTGCACAAAGGGGACACAACGAGTCTGCAGATTCTGATAATAAAGGGAACTTCATGGCAATTTTAGAAACAATAGCTAAGCATGACAAAACTGTGAAAAAAAGATTGACTTCCATTCATAATGCAAAATACACAAGCAAAGTAATTCAGAATGAGGTTCTGAGTTGTTTGGCAGACATGGTTCGTACCAAAATTATAGAAGAAGTGAAAGACAGTGAGGTCTTTAGCATCATGGTTGATGAGACCAAAGATGTGAAAAAAAAAGAACAGATATCTTTAGTAGTCCGGTACTATTTCAGCGGAGCTGTGCATGAGAGTTTTCTCCACTTTGAATCTGCTGATCGACTAGATGCAGCAGGGCTTACTGACAAAATTATACACATTCTACAAAGTCATGGTCTTGAGTACAGAGACAATCTAGTAGGCCAAGCATATGATGGTGCTTCTGTCATGAGTGGCAAGTACACAGGCGTCCAGGCGCGCATTAAAGAGCAAGCAAAGCATGCATTTTATGTCCACTGCAGTGCACACTGTCTTAATTTAGTTTTAGTAGACACTGTTAAAACTGTTCCTGAGGCAGACCAATTCTTCTCCTTGCTAGAAAGACTATATGTCTTTACATCTGGATCATATGTGCATCAAAAATGGCTTAGTGTACAAAAAGAGATGTATGAAGGTGCACCCAGAGAGCTCCAGAGGTTAAGTGATACCCGCTGGGCATGTCGGTATATGTCTCTACGTAACATTATTGATAGATTGCCTGCCATTAAGCGAGTCCTTCAGGAGATAGCCCATGAACACCATGGTGACAGATCTGTTGAGGCACGAGGTCTGCTTGCGCAAATAGATCTACAATTCATTGTTTATCTTGTTACATTCTGTAAAGTGTTTGGAGAAACAAAACTTCTCTCTGATATGCTACAGTCTCCATCTCTTGACCTCTCAAAGGCTGTTGATTTAGTTGAAGCCTTAATTCAGACTTTGAATGACTACAGGAATGAGTCTTTTTTTGATAGCCTATGGAATGAAGTGTTGACTACTGCTGAGCAGTGTGATACTGCAGTACAGCCAACTGCAAAACGACAAAAAAAGCTAAGCTCTAAACTTGGTGGACACTGTGTACTCTCGACTGTAGGTCAGAAAAGGTCAGATTCAGAACTAGAGAAAGAGAGTTTTCGCACAGGCTTTTTCTACCCTGTTTTAGATCATATACTCACTGAGCTTAACAGGCGGTTCTCCAGCAGAAACTGTGACCTAATGAATGGCATTCAAGCTCTTAATCCTAAAAGTGATGGATTCCTCAAAGAGGATACTCTGTTCTCATTTGCTAAAATGTATGAGTCAAACATTGAGGACTTGGGACATGAACTACATCAATTCAGGAGGATTTTGGAAAGGAAAATACAAACTGGTACGCCAAGACCCTTTAGTGTAGTTGAACTGGCATCATTTATGGAGCCTTATAAAGAGGTTTTTTTTGAGCTCTACAAACTGTGCAAAGTAGCTGTTTCAATTCCTGTTACTACTGCTTCTTGTGAGCGAAGTTTTTCTACACTAAAGCTGGTGAAAACCTATCTAAGGTCCACTATGACAGATGAGAGATTGAGTAATTTGGGTGTACTGAGTATTGAGTCAAGGAGGGCAAAGACCTTGAATCTAGAAGAATTTGTAGATCTGTTTGCAAGAAACCATAAGAACCGAAGAATACAGTTGATGTAATGGAACTGTATGTATCTTATGAGCTGTTTTTTTTTTTTTTTGCACTAAAGTTTGAGTCCTCTTTGACTGTAAATGTACACTTTTAGTTGAGGATAGCAAAGGCCTTTGACCTGTTTTGATCTGTGGCAAGAATATGTAAATTGTAAGTTGATATAAATTGTACATGAAACAGAAAAAGTGAATAATATATTGTAAAGCATAATAAAAGCTTTGAAGGGTGATTTTTGTTTATCTGTTTTGTAGGAAACCTGTTGGTAAGAAAGCAGCATACAAACAATAAAAACAGCTGATTTAAAAGAAATGTAATATGAAACTGAAAAAAGGGATTAATAACATTTTAAATGGTAGCAAAGATACTGAAAGGTGATATGTAATTGAGTATGTATAAAACATAAGGATTATATAACTAAGCTGCAAATTGTGTAACTGAAAACTATTTTGCCCCTCTAAAAAAAACACTGGCCCTACACTGGCCCCCCCTGGTGAAATGGTCTAGAACCGCCACTGCTGCTATGAGGTCTGCTTCTGAGAAGCTCAGAGCCTTCAGCAGAATCCAGTCTGTATTACAGATCATAAAGGTGCTCTGCACGTTTTCATATCTGGGCCGTTCCATGAAGGGACACATGAGATGAACACCAGAGCATTGTCCAGAAATAGAATAGAATTTTGTTCGCCATGAGGCAACTTATTTTTTCAGATTATTGTGTAATGTGGTGTGTCTGGCAAACAGACTAGAGCCTTTGTTTTCTTTACTATAATGAAGGTCATTAGGTTTGATGCCTTTTAAACTTTAAACTTGATACTTTTAATGTGCTGAGTAAATGTTTAACGGGGATATATTATTTCCCTTTTTACACAAATAGAATATTTGTAAGGACTATATAAAACATGCTCATGTTTCTTTGCACAAAATCACTCTTACATAAATAGTTCTCACCACCTTTATTCTTGCCAGTTTCAGTTTTTTCAGAACAAGCCTTTAGCACAGCTTAGTGTTAGCTTGTGCTTAATAGAGACTTGCCCAGGTGGAGCGGGAAGCAGTGTTAGCAGCTTACCTATGTGGAGCGTGGAGCGGAGCAGCTGGCAGTCTTAGCGGCTGGCCCAGGTGTTGTATGGAGTGGACTGGTATTATAGGTTCAGAGTAGCTAAGCTCCCTCTTCTGCTGATTAGCCACAGATGGTAGGTACAGATCCCTCCAACAGATGAAGTCTGATGGCTAACCCTGCTGTGTGCTGTGGTTCTCAACCACAATAAAAGAAATGACGGATCTTCAACTGATCTAGCTGGTGGGTCAAATTAATCTCTTAGGTTAATGTAAAAAAATTAAGTTTCCCTAAAAGTTGATTGAAACAATTGCAGTATATTGCCTTGCCTACAATATCGCAGTATAAACAGCTAAGAAAAAAAAATAAGAGACCACTTAAAAACGATGCGTTTCTTTGATTTTACCAAATTGAAAACCTCTGAAATATAATCAAGAGGAAGATGGATAATCACAAGCCATCAAATCAAGCTGAACTGTTTGAATTTTTGCATTCTGTTAAAAGTCTAAAGATTTTATATTTCTTAGTCAATCCCTACAGATACTGGGCAGTTTAAGATTTATTATCTTTATAACATCATTAATATTTAGCTGGTTATCATATGACTTGCTGATTGCAAACTTGCAATCTTAAACTGATCCACTGTTATGCAGTGCACCATCATTCACACAAACATGACAGCCAAATTCACATTAGTGTAATTTGGAACAGGTGAGCACATGGTAGCCATATGGATGTTTGACTTTCGAAGTCATCCCGCTGTTCAGGGAGCCAGCAGTTGTGTTGGCACCTCGGGTGGGTGCGTTTCAGATCAGCTTGGGCAGCTTATGTGAGGTGCCTGAGAGCGGCGTGACCCCGGCGGCCATCAATCAGCATCCATGACAGCCAGGGTGGCCGCTACAGCATGACTCCAAGGCCATGTTACTACTTACCTCTGTCATGAGCCTCGGCTGGCTCTTGAAGCTATTCGGCCAAGCATTTGACGAGGCCCCCCATGGCCCAGTTAGGCTTTTAGCTTGTGATCACCGCAGACCCTGCAGATGGACCTCACTGTGGCCTGAAACGGGTGCCCGGACACAAACAGGTAGGACTGCTGCAGCTTCATCTCTTCTAATTCTTTGAACTGAGAGTGGTTGGCATGAAAGTAGATCTGGGTTTGCATGAGCCTTTTCACATTCACACTGATCATCATCACCACTGATCAAGATTATCATGCGAAGAAGTGTGAGGCTCATGTAAGAGAACACATGTGTGAACAAGTGTATTGCATTCTTACAGAGCTGTCACATAAGCAACATAAGCAAATGGGGATTATCTGCCAATGCCCCTCCTCTCAGCCCTCAGATCTTCTAGTAGAACCTGAACATCATGCCACACGTTTTTTGGGTGTTATATCACGTTTGAGTTGCATCAAGCTTGCCAGACCATCAATCCGACTGACTGCTTGAAGGTTTACAGAAGGTTAGCATGTCATCCACCATAATGCTCGACTCTGGCTTGTCCCTAAGCAGCCAAGCCACCTGTTAGACCTCTTTCGCAGCCGTCTTGTGCTTTGCACCAGTCCTCCAAAGCTTTGGGTGTCATCTCCAAAGATTGACGCCCACAGCCACCCAATCCCTCTGAGTGAACATCATCATGCCTCTCTCGCAGCTGGTGTGTAAATGGGCTAGTCATCTTCTCCATCGCGTTTATGTATCTCTCATAACGACTGCAGCTGAGCACTGCTGACAACCATGACTATTGAAGATTTTCAGATTATGCTATCCTTCACATTGCTCCATGTTACATTTGAACCAACTGTTCCAGATGATCTCCACGTGTTAAACAGCCTTGTCATGTGTCAGGTGAGCAAATTGTGGAGGTTGAAGTCCTGGGTATTACGTTTAGTTGTTGATCTCGTCCTTCTCACATTATGGAGTGCTGAAAATCCAATGTATAACGATTCCCAGCAGCATGCCGCGCTTTGATGGGTGTCAGCTGAGAAATGCATTGCCTGACTTAGGTTCTGGAGTGGTGATGACATTCGTACACAACATCGTAGACAAAGTGCTTGTCAAGTGTTACCACCCGGCCCTTCTGTGTCAGCAGATGACCTTGGGGATGCATACTAGAAGGCACATTCCAACTAAAGAGAGTCTTTCTCTCTACAGTTGTATAATTGTTCAAAATGCTATACCGGCCTGCATTTTAATGTTTATCATCATATCATTGCTCAATCATGTTTTACTTTTTTAAAGATGATATCATGATATTATAGATTATATTCTCTGTTCATTTGACATTCAACATTTTTTTTTTTTAATTATGTAGTAAACACAATGGATCTATATCAACACTATATCAACACTAAAAAGCTACTTCCGATTAAAGCAGAACTAACATCAAGTCTGCTCACTGTCTTAAGTTTCTAGTTTACAGTTTCATGACTATATTTCCAAATTATAATCAAACCTGAGGTACTAACTAACGACTTTACTGGGGCTTTAAAGGTGTTTTCTAACTGCTAAGATATAAAGTTAAAAACTTTGGGTTCCTTTACATACTGAACACCCATTTAGGGCTGGATGATTTGGTAAAAATATTTGATCACAATATTTATTGCTATATTGCTGAGTAAACAATTTTCATTTGTAGTGGCAGATTTTTAAAACTGTCATGGAAATATTCTCCTATAATAAGTACAGGGATTTTAATTCAAAATGTGCTGCACTTTATCCAATTAAACAGGACTAATTGCACGACATGGAATGAAATGTACAGTCGGTAAGTGTTTTTAAGCACTGAAAGAAAAGCGTATTGCAAAAATATATGTATATATTTTGAATATCTGCTTTTCTCTACCTTATTCTGCATTGCTTTTCCTTACTCTGCCTTGCTCTACCTCATTCTGCCTCGCTCAATCTAACTCCACCTTGCTCTGTCTCATTCTACCTCAACCTACCTTGTTATGCTCCTCTACTTCACTCTACCTCATTCTACCTCACTTTACCTCCCTCTACTACCTCGTTCTACCACACTTCGCCTCATTCTATCTCATTCTGCCTCACTCTACCTCATTATACCCCCTCTACTTACATTTCACTCTACCTTGCTTTGCTTCACTGTACCTCATTCAGCATCACTCACATTGCCTCGCTCTACCTTACTTTACCTCACTCTACCTCATTCTGACCCATCTACTTCACTGCACCTCGCTCTACCTCACTTTATCTCCCTCTGATACACTCTTCCTCATTCCCCCTCATTCTGCCTCACTCTGTTATGCTCTGCCTCACACTACCTCATTATGCCCCCTCTTCTTAACACTATCCCACTCTACATTGCTTTACCTTGATCTGTCTCACTTTACCTCATTCTACCCTACTCTGCTTTACTCTACCTCATTCTGCATCACTCTACTTTACCTCACTTTTCCTTGCTCTAACTCACTCTGCCCTACTATGCCTTATTCTACTACACTCTACAGTGCTGTAAAGGGCATCTGCTCTGTCTGTGTTGTCCTAAAGCAGTGAATGTGTGCGTGTTGCAGGTCCAGCCCCGCAGAGAGAAGGCTTGTCTATTGATCCGAAGAGCTGCCATGTCTTGCCAGCTTCTGCAAAAATCTGTTGAAGCAGATATCAAAGACATAAAAGACCAGCAATGCCATCTAAACGCTTTTTTTTTCTAAACATTCTGGCTTGTTTTGAAATAAAAAGTATGAAGGATTTACACCACTCTTTTCTCTGTTTTTAAGCATTTTGAGGTCTGCTTAACAGATTGTTGCAATGATTTCTGGGAAGACAGAAGGAGGCTTGCATGCTTTTGAATAACAAAAGAATGAAAAGCTTTTTAAGCTCAGTAGATCAAATTCAAAGAGCCATGTCACTGGATGACTTGTTCAGACATTTCTGTACTGAAATATTTTTACGTATGTGAAATTTTTTCTGGCAGCACTTTAAAGTGCTCAGATACCGTAAGGCGATAAAAATATTGTTTCGTGAAACACAATTACACTTTAAAAATAACTTAGGTCTAAAAGTGGATCCTGTAAAAGCTCAAAAATATCAGTCATTTACATGGAATTTGTTTTCTTTATACAAGGGTAAGAGTGCAAATATGTTTCTTGTTTAGGAAAACTAAACATCAGTAATATAATGTGTTGAATTGGAAGGAAATTAAACCACAGTCAGCTAACTTCACAGTAAGTTATTTCTTATGTAATAGGTGCATAAAACACCCCTAAAATTCTGGCTAATGAAAAATTAGGAGACAAATTGTTCTACACTGCGAAAATTCATCTCGAAAAGATACATTTTTGTTTTTTAGTGTCAACTGAATAGCTTTATTAGTAAGAAAGTTCAAAGTTTTCAAAACGTGTCCCTCTCACAGTGAGCAACTGTAACATTCATCTGTTTCTGCTATTTGGGTGGGTCATCCTCTAATAGTCCTTCATTAGTGGTCAAAGGACCACTTTATATAAATAATGGGAGTCATAATGTTATGCCTTATCAGTTTGTATAGTCATTCAATCAAATCTAAAAACATAATTGTCAAATAACAAAGAAATGCTAGATATATACAAAAACAGTCAATGTATATGAATAGACATGTGCACTAAACTTACACAGAAGAAGTAAACAGTGAATAGTAATTAAGTTAATCTGCTGTATAAGTGTGAATGAAACCATGGGTTTGTGAGTTTGAAAAAGTGGTGTATGTGTGGTGACCTCCCCTCCATGTCCCTGTGTGCATGCGTGTTCACTTCACAAAGCATGCCTCAGCACTAGGCGCTCATTAATGTCTTGATTGACATGTTAGGATGGTGTACATTTCATTGATGAGAATTTTAGAGGCCAGACCCGTGATGTCTTATGCAGATCACTACGTCAGCTTAAAGCTATCCTAGATCCGTTTCAAATACTCCTCCCCGCCGTCAAACTCCTCGCTCAGAAGCCAGCTCCAACCTGTGCCATTCAGCCCAAGGTAAAATATACATTGGCTCTTCTGTTTTATTGCCACTATTAAATGACTAGTGTGACTGTTATTGATAGATTTTTACTGATAATTACTTGCTAAAATTTGACAGAAGAGGATCGGCATTGATAAAATTAGTATATTTTTATCTTATACCTAAATTTTAATAGCAAAACCACCTTATTTCCATCTCCTTATTTAAGAAATGGTGCATCTGGTGTTTCTGCATGAATGTATATGAACAATTGACTGTATAATGAATATATAGTCCAATAGTCCAGATATGGATATGTAGAGTTTGATTTCATAGTGAACTAAATGCTGATTTCTTTAATTTATGTTTTATACAAAGTAAGATTTACACATTCAAGAATTGCAATTTAAGCATTGTACATCATAATTATACAACATAATGTGATGTTTTAAATTATTTGTGATATTGTATTACAATTAATGTTCGAATGCAATCTAAAATAAAACAAATTATATTGAGGAATTCAGTTATACTCAGGTGTTTGTATTACCTTTTTCATTTTACTGATTCATGTATAATTTTACCATTTGAAGTGTAAAGTTAAAACTAATAGTGTTGCTGTACCACAAAATCAAATTTATTTTGTAACATTGACAAATTTTACGTTCTACACAAATATATCTATGATAGAATATATCAGAAGTTCAGTAAAAGAAGATGCTCAGTTAGATCCTTTCTGATGTTCTTCAGCTTGTCTTCGCAGGTTAACTAGTAGTGTTTGGTAATGTGTTTCATAGAAAAGAAGCAAGAAGATGCAGTTCTATCTTGCATTATCAAATCCAAGCATAATAGTAACTGACAGACATCCAGCCAACTTATTAGCTCCTGATCACCAGCCTATAAACCCCTTTTACTATTTGAGCATTCAGCTAGGCACTGCTCTTTCTCCTGCTGAAGTGAGCAGGAGAGGTTTGCCCCACTGACCTGTTGCATACCATGTATCTGAAGGGCTGCGCAGGTATTTCAGCCATGTAGGTGTTTAAATCAAAGCTGGCCTAAGCTTTTAGCGAGGGAGGGGATGTTGTGGGACCCGGTTAGTCGGGGAGGGCTAGTCTTTGAAATATTGTTGGTAGACTGCCTGTTATCTTTTCTTCTCGGCATCAGAGATCCAGCCTTGGTGTGTCATCTGTTACAGCCCTGTACTGGCATTGGTTCAAAGGGGATGCTGGGAAATGCAATCCATATGGTGGCACTATAAAGCCTAGCACTGAACACAACCATAGTTCAAGATCAACTCAGGACGCTTGAAAAAACATCAATTCAGTACCTGCCTTTCCCCTAGTGGCCTGCGGAGCTCCACTGTCCAGGGATCAAGGTGACAGGACCGGTTACTTCCGAAAGGTATGTTCATTTTTCTGTTAATGTGTGTTCTTATAACAATACTCCTGTTTTGTAGCTTTGCAGTTCTTTATCCTTGTTCATTATCCTTGTTCATTATTGGGTAGGTAGTAGCGCTGGGCGATATTTTGATATTCTTGAAATATATAAGCGATTCTTGTCTTAAACAACTACTAAGAATTATAGTTGTTTATTTGTAAATTGCCACATTAAGAGCTGTCAAATATGCAAATTATCATTTTCTTAAAGAGAGTCAATTTAAAAAAGATTTAAACAATAAACTTGTGTGGAACCAATAAAAAAACTAAAGATTAATTCTGCTATTAGCTTTTAAATATAGCAAGCAGCTCCTTTTAACCTCACAAGTGGCTTTCATACTGAACATGGTGCAAAAATAAACTCCTTATATTTTAGTTATGGACAATAATTTGAAAAATGTAGGAATCACTGTCACATAAAATAATTCTTTACAGGTTTTTGATACAAGCCTATCTGCTTAAAATATTAAAACATCAAATCAATTAATTAGTTTTAGGTAGTGTAAATTAGTGTGAGTCATCTGGTAAGGAACTTTATTTATTGTTCATGTTTTTTTTAAGGTGGTCCTGCTAGATTTGATATGCAGATTCTGTGCCATGTGATATTCCTGCTTATGCTGGGCGGCATTTCTTGCCAAAACAACCGCAATGCCAAGCCAAGTGGCAAACCTGCAAAGAAAACCAGCAGCACCCAGGCTGAGGTTGCACAGCATACCCCAGATGAGGACTCGAACCCTGGGCCAGGAACTGCAGCCAGGGGAACCCAGCAAGGAGCGTCCACCAACAAACCAGCTGATGAGATGAAGCTGCACCTCCTCAGGAACACACCAGCTATATGCAATGATGGCACCGCAGCAGGGTGAGACCAAAATATTAGGAAAGCATTCACATCAAATTAAATTCTCACATTTAAGGTAAATCAGGAAAATCAGGACCTTCTGTAGTAATGTTAAGGCTTAAAATTTAGTTGTATAAATTTTATTAATCTTAATAAAAACAGACTTCTTTCCAGGAAAAAGAATTAAGTCTATACTATTGCTTCTTTACATTGTGGAATATACTTCCAAATATTGTGTAGTTTAGCAATGCATGGGAAATCCACTTATTGCACAATAACTGCAACTAAAAACGTATATCTCAATAGGTTTTAGATATGCTGATGATAAACGAAATGTGTACTAAAACCTTACAACATAAATGCATAATTACAGTATCAGTATTTATTTGTAACACAAAAAAATAAAACATGGTATATGTAAACAGTAAATAGATAACTGTGTATCTAATTAAGTATTTTACCGACTCAGTAAACTACACTGGATGATATTGTATGAGATGATGAAATAAATTTGTCATACTGCTCCTTTAATTTTGATTCTATGACATCATTTTATTTTACATATTTTACATAAAGACTGTACTCTGTTTAGTGTCATTTCTCTGGAAACCAAAACTAGACCTACTATGAAGCTTCAAAATTTTGCCGTTCAACATGTCACCTCTTACTCTAGTGTTTCACTGTAAAATACAAAACGCAGGAGCCACTGAGAAAATGTCCTAATATGGTTATGTTCTCTGTATGTCATCCATTCATAACCCGTCTATATTTGTTTGTGGTCCACAGGTTTTACCTAAAGGAGTTCAAAGGAAGCAAGAGGTGGCTGATATTTTTGGAGGGTGAGTATTTAAAACAAAGTTAATTTTGTCAAGGAGAGTCAGCAGGCTTAAATGTGCTGCTCAGCATTATTTTGACTGGTGGTCATCTTCTTAGACGCATGCTCTTTTTGCTTTTTTGGAGCGTGTCACTTCACTTGTATTTAGACCTGAGATTTATGGTGTCACCACCAGGCAAGTAAAGCAACCTGCCATACAGCTGGATGAACGCTGTCAAGACAATAATACAAGGAGGAAAAGCTGCCTGGAACACGTAACTTGGCAAAGCTAATTATATCATATTTAGGTTAATTTAGGTTCAAGTCTGTGTGAAATTTAGTTATGAGGACCTGTGAATCTCTGTCATTAAAAAATATGCTTTACTTTGAATCTTAGCTTTGAACTGCATTTATGGCTATTGTGGATGCTTGGCAAGTTGACATATTTTGTAAAAAAATATATATAATATTGAATAAAAGTGATTTTCTAAAATGTTTATAATAATAGACAAAACATGCAGGGCAAAGAATAAAAATCAAGCATGCTCCAAATTAATTAATGTCTTAGAAGAACAAATTTCTACATTTTGGTGAGTTTCCTGCTCAAAAACACCTAATTCACCAGTTCACTGCACTACAGTTAGAGCACTGGTGGATTGAAACAAAAACTATCATTAAGGTTTATAAAGGTTGTCAATAAATACTAATGACTTATGTCTTATATGTGCATTTGTAAACGCTAATTTGATTTAATTTGAGTTTGTATTCTAATAGATAATTTAGCATGGTAAGAGTTAACACTCTCACACTTTCTCACACCTGCCATGCCCAGTGCTGCTGGTTTTACTGTGCAGTCGATGCAGGTGGTCCATACTTTGAAAGCCTGAACAACAGCCTAACAGGGCTATCCTATTCAAACCGGATGTCCGGCTAATATTAGTGAATTATTTTTAGGTGGTTGGTGCTGCTACAACAAAGACACCTGCGATTCAAGATATAAAAATATCCCACGCCTTATGAGCTCATCTGACTGGCCACAGACACGCAAAGGTAGGTTGCTGTCAGCCAAAATAGCATTTCCTGTTGTGCTAACACTAGCCATGCCCACAGGCTCTCTTTTATTATCTAGATCAGTGTGAGAGGCTGAATGCTTTGTGCTCTGATGTTTTGTAGGGAGTGGAATTCTATCTGCCCAAGCTGATGAAAATCCTCACTGGTATAATGCCAACATTGTGTAAGTTATTCCTTTCCACAAGTGCAAAAGCAAGTGACAAGTGATTTTTTTTTTGTTTGTGACTGTATTTTGTGTGCAATCTGTAACCAGGTTCGTCCCTTACTGCTCCAGTGATGTGTGGAGTGGTAACAAGCCAGCAGTAAAGGCCAAACAGGGAAAAGAAACAGGTCAGTCCTTTTTTTAATGTTATAACCATTGTTTAAATTTTGACTGGTTAGTTTTAGTTTCTTAAAGCAGTTTTCAATGAGTGCCCTAAAGAACAGTACTATTTCCTGTCCTTATCACCTACATATATACTTCACACTGACTGGTTTATAGAATATTGTCAGTTCTTGTAGGTGTTTTCCTTTATTTATTTTTATAACTAAGGGTTAATCAACATTTACAATAGATGTAAGCAAGTGTAAGGGTTTAAGTAAGTATAAGCATGTAAGTAAACATAAGCCCATACTGTGCATACGTGGAGGAGTCAGATTTTACATAACACCATCTCTTTTTATTCTTCTGTTGTTAAATGGGTCAATGCCTGTTCCAAAGTCTGAACCATCTGGGAAAGTGTTTTCAAACTGCAAGCAAACAGAACTATGGTTCAATTGATCTTTTGGTTGAATCAAATTTTGGTCCCTTGGTCCTGACCATACTTCACAGCACATTTTAAATCTGCTATTTAGCTTTAACAATGACTGTAGAAAACATGATCATGTAAAGCCACCCCCTTACACAAGCATCTTTACACAAGCTTAATTGGGTCTTTGTTAGTCTTCAGTTGGCAATTAATGTTTTCTTGTCCACCTGTTCAGTGACTCTGTATCAGCTAAGTTTGAAAGATGGTGGCACATCTCTTGTCTTGGAAATTAGTACAAGCTGGCCAAGACTCAATCAACTTGGAAGCATCCTGTATGTGTGACCTAACAAAGTGAAATGATACATTGGTGGCAACATTAGTAAAAATCTCCCCAAAAAGTGTAAAAAAAAAGATTGCCTGTCCAGGTTTAGTAAAATGAAGATATTCTCAATTGTACTGTAGTGCAATAATAAAAGGAGACAAAATACCACAGGTTTCATTAACATAAAATGGCAAAATGCATGAATCATGCTCATTTGTGTAAAATATTGGATTTTGAATAACATAAGCTATACAAAATATAGCAATAAGTTGAACAAGGTGAAAATATTTAAGATCAGTGTGTCTGTTCTTTATTCCAGAATACTCCTTTGTGGGTTCTGTGATCATTCGGGAGGTGATCAAAGATCTTGCATCAAAAGGAATAAAACAGGCCAAGGTTGTGATGTTGGCTGGAACCAGGTAAATAATTGCATTCATGATAATATTAAACATACATCTTCTCATATCTAAATGGGACTGGGTTGTCTTAATGTGGGCAGGCAAGGTGTCTCATGATAGCTGTCAAGATGCATTTAGATCGTATAACAAGAAACAATAGAAGCAGAGGCATTAGGTCATTAGGTAGAGGATGAAACCCTATCCCCATGTATGAACCAGCCTCTTGCTGGCACATGCTACTGCCTCCACACATAACATTGCATGGAGCACTATTTACAGCTCATCCTGTTGTCTTCTATAAAGATGTATACCTCCTGCCTTTGAGGGATACTGAGTTCTACAGATTCTTCTGAGGTTACTGACGTATTCAGTAAAAGAACATGCAGTTAGTTACACTTAGAAGGCACCTATACCCAATGCCATTTCTTATTTGTACCCTTACCTGTTTCATTAGAAACTAGTACACATAGTATGTAGGAGACCCTGCCAATTTGTTGTGATGCAGAGGAGCTGTAAAGTTCAGTAACCTCTGAAGGTGTGGTTATCTCCAATCACACCCTTCAACCCTACACCTCGCTGCTATATATCAGTTTTAGGCCAATTAATGAGAGTTTCTTTGGTTGCTTGTGTTGCCAGTAGCTTCTCATAACCCCCTGTTTGGAGGCCATGTAGCCATGAACATGCAATAACCACGCACAACAAAGGCGAAGTATTAGGGGCAGGAGTGAAATATGATTTGTTGATGGGAATAACACTACAATTAACAACATGAATGGATTAACAACACTGTAATGTGTTTTGGCTGTTTACAAGTGTACACGTTTACAAGTGATCAAACAGAACTGTTCTTCCTCACCTGCAGTGCCGGTGGAACAGGTGTATTACTAAACATCGAGAAGGTGGCCAGTCAGTTGGAGCAGTTGGGGGCAGACACACAGGTTCGAGGCCTGGTCGATTCTGGATGGTTTCTGGAGAGCAAACAGAAGGCCTCCGACTGTCCTGACAGCGTTTCTTGCACCCCTGTCGATGCTATTAAGAAAGGGATCAGGTAAGTGCAATAAGCAAGAAGTTGTTATTGAATACTGCTTTTTCACAATATGTATCTTTATAGAATGGCATGACATAGAATATCTGCACTTTCTTTCAGATTATGGAATGGAGTTATTCCAGAGAAGTGTAAGCAACACTACAAGAGAGGCGAGGAGTGGCAGTGCTTTTTTGGACACAAACTGTTCTCCTTTTTAAGCAGTGAGTTCTTTTAAAAATGTTCTAATATTAACAGCTAAACAGCAGCTAAAACAACAGCTAGACATTAGTTTAGTTCAACCCCCTCCTGTGTTTGAGTGTTTCGGGAGTCATTAAGTAATCACATGTTTTTGTTTTGTGTAATAAACAATAAATCAGATTAGTGCAAATGTTACAAATAGCTAGGTTCAGTGGATCAGTAAATTTTCTAATACATAATTCTTCTAGAATAAAAACTTTATTTTTCACTTCACATCGCCTTTATTTTTATTTTAGCATGAATATACAATTTATGTATGTATAAACCAAATTTTTGGGACAGCTGCTTAATCATTGTTTCTTCCATAATTAAGAAATTATAAGTAACTGTCTTTATTGTCCAGAGAAAGCTAACTACTAGATTTTGAAGCACCGATACTGTATAATGCATTGATTTTTAACCCCCCCCCCCCCCCCCATGCTGTATTTGTGTACTCACCAGAAGGCTGTATATACCAGATGACTTATAGATTTCTGTTAGATATAAAGCAAGAATCAATTATGAGTATCCTGCCTTACTACAAAATATTGCAAATCTTTAACTGCTTCTCCATTATCAGCATTCGATTAGCTAAAATGACAGAAAATAAACACTTGTCATTTAGCTACATAAATGTAATTTTGCCCAATGCTCTTATCCAGAAGAATCATGTTATCTTCATAGGCTGGAGAGTAAAGTGTTAGTAGTCTTGTCCATAGGCTCTTAGTGGTGTAGCATTGGGTGCTTTCTGTCCTGACTAGGTAATAAAAATACGTTTTTATTAGCTAGTTAACTAACCTAAAGAAATTGTAGTGAGAAAAATACCCACACAAGCATCTCTTCCAGGTTTCTCAGACCATCAGAGGGCGCTTCCAAGTTAGTTCAAAATAAATAGGTTCCTATGGAGAAGTTGAGCATAATCAAAGTTTATAAATGTTTAATCATTTTCATACAGAAAATAATTCTATTTTTTTCAACACAGAACATCACGTTTCAGCCTAATATACATACTTTTTATAGCTTTTAAACTCCAGCCCTTTAAAATGGGCTTTGACTGTAACCAGCATCAGCTCATCAACCAGTCATGAAACAGTAGCAGTAATGCTAGAGTTTCTGTATTCCATATATTGTTTGTTGTAGAAAAATGAAATATACAGGTAAGTTTTCTGTGCTTTCTTAGTAAAACTATTCTCTAAAATTAAAGGACACCTTTTTTTAGCTGTTTAGCTACATTCACCCCATTTATTTAGGATTTACTCACAGGCTCCCTCTAGCAGTTCACAGTCAGTTACTGACACACTTGTTGCCCCAGTTCTAGCAAACTGCTAGAAGGGTGAGCCCTACATAAACCACCTATGTTTAAATGAACATTAGCTGCTAATTTCATTAGCTATGTTACTATATTACTGTCTTACTGTTTTATAGTATTGATGTATATTTTTCTGTACAGGTCTATAAAGTCTTTAAAAGTACCTTTCATTTTGTATTTAGAATTAAATCAAGGCAGCAGGAACTAGCCACCTAATTAAAATAAATATACAGTCCAATTTGCTAGCTAGCCAATTAACGTTAACTCAAAGGCAAAATATATCACTAACATATATATAATTTTTACCTAAAGTTATTTAAATATATATGACTATTATATATATATGGTTGCTACATTTACAATGTTATCATTAGCCTGGTATCATCATGACTAACTAGAGGTCTAACAGAAATAGTTCAGGCTAATTTAAAATAAAAATACTAAGCTAATGTCTTAAAATCTATATTTTACATACAAACATAAGCTATAGTTACTGTATGTTTTTAGACATTAACTGTAGTTTATGAAAATTCACTTACCGAGTTTGACTAGACTCAGGTTTCTTTCAGAAAACAGGTGCTATACTAGCTAACTATGTTAACGCTAACTAGTTGAGCTAACCTAACAAGCTACCAGCTAACTGCTAACTAGTTAACTTACCTCACTCAGCTGCAATAAGTGAGACAACTAGGAAATGTATGTGTAAAATACAGGGAAGGGAAAATGCTCTCTTGGGTCTAATTCTTCTGTATTAAGTGATAAACCAATTTTTTTTTAAATGTGGTTGCTCGTTATTTTTATTGTATTATTATTGCCCTGCTAATCAGCTAACTAGCCTTGTTTACTGAGAGAGAGAAATAGGGAGGTCTAATAAATGCACTTAAGCTAAAACATTTATTTGTATTAAGCATATATGCTCGGGTAAATGTAGATTGCTAGTTAAATAAAATACTGTGCAAAAAGTGGTAATGATAAATAAATAAAAAATAATATTTATGTAAAAAAATAGGAAAATAAAACTGCATTGCTTAAGTTATCAGTAATTGTGAACATTGTAATATTTATCAGTTGAATTTTCTGACCATTTGGGGATAATTAGCTGTAGAATTGAATTTATTTATTACTTTTTCCTCATTTGGTATAGTAAAGACAAATGAGTTTTTATCATTTTTTCTAGTTTTTAATTTCTCTAAGTTTCATTAAAGAATATTGATTTTCTATTAGATAGAAAATAAATTAAAATCCTCTGTCTCTTTACTACACAAAATTATTTGATAAAGATGTAGACCTTTTTTGTGTATTCTGCCACAAACAGACTTAAAAGGAACTTAAACAACTAACATTACACTGACCATTAACATATATATATATGGGTTGTACTATGTACCTTCTCAATTTAATTTATATTAAATTTGGGTTTAGGGAAGTAAAGAAAAGAAACTGGAAGCTCTTTTTTTCTATTTTCTTGCAGCACCACTGTTTGTGGTCCAGTGGCTCTTTGATGAGGAACAGTTGCGTGTTGAGAACATTTACTTGGGGGGGCAGTCCCTTTCTGAGCAACAATGGACTTACATGCAGAACCTGGGAAAAGAGCTCAAGAACTCCCTCAAGGACGTTACGTAAGTCCCCTGCTATCACAACACATGTAGATTCAATGTAGTAAAAAAAAATCAAATGAAAGCCTTAACATCCTGATGACAATTCTACACTCAGTGATCTTAGATAAATGCAGGAATCCCACATGTGCTGAAAACTTTGTACTGTATGTTTTTTTTTCAGCGCTGTGTTTGCCCCCTCCTGTCTCTCCCACACATTGATCACCAAAAGGTAAGGACACCCTAGCCCTTACGCAGTGAGCTCATGCTGCTGTTTTTGAACGCTCGTCTATCAAGCTGCATTCTAGGTGTCACCAGAATGCCACCTCACACTTTCACACACCTAACCAGAAGGCCTCTCACTGCACCCTGCTGCACAGCGCAGAGGAATGGACCAGATGGTTATTGTGGGTGTCAAAGTTTTTTTGCAAATGTTAAGAAGAGCTTACCAACCAAACGAAACAGAGATACACTTAAATTGTATTACATTACCACAACATACATGTTTTTAAGCACACAATCAGGGTTTATATTTGAAATTGGATGACTACAAAAGTTTACTTGTATTTGTATTAAAAATGAATGATCATTATCAGTAATACAAGACCATGTTGATTTTGTGGGTGTCATAAAGGGACCAAATGATTTTGTTTTGTGTAATAAACAATAAATCATATTAGCGAAAATGTTACTAATATATACGTTGAGTGGATAAGTGATGTTTGTGCTCTTTCAGAATGACATATCAGATCTTCTAGAGTAAAAACTTTTTTTCGCTTCACATTACCTTAATTTATATTAGCATACAATTAATGTATGTATACGCCAAAGTATTGGGACAGCTATTTATTTGTTGTTTCTTTTATTATTAAGAAATTATAAGTAACTGTCTCTACTGTCCAGGGAAAGCTTGGTATACAGATTTGATTGTATTCAGCAAGGTCAGGTCATAGTGCTGAATGATAATCCCCACACCTCATCCCAAAATAATCCCAAAAGTATTGGATGGAGCTCCAGCATTCCAGAGAACACAGTTCCACTGTTCCACAGTTCAGTGCTCCCTCTAGCCCATGCTTGGCATTAGGTATAGTTCCAATAGGATCATGTTTATCTCCTACACATAGTTTTAATATATTGCCAATATTTCTTTGCATCTGTGAGTGTGCATTTGCACATCTGTTTCAACAAAGGTGGAATTTAAAGTAGCTAAATTCATTCATTAAAAGCGGTGTCAACAAACATTTGGATAGACCTCACCAGTGAACCCTTGTAAAAGAAAAGTTGTATATTATACTTATGAAAAAAAAAATCACACACTTCTAACATTAAATATTTACTTACTTACATACTTACATAATGAATGTTAAATTCATTATTTTGTCAACTCAAGTTTATATAAATTATTTTTAAGTTTTTTCCTTAAATGCTTTTTTTGTACAACTTCAGCGGACGTAATTTTTAAACATTACTGTTTCTACATTTGAAGAATATTTTACATGTGCTACTTAATTTAAGAACTACACATAAATACACTTAACATTGTATTACATTACCACTACATTTATTGTTTTATGCCCATAATCAGGTTTTATATTGAAAGTTGGACAACTTCTAGATTATTTTATTAAAAATGGATTAAAACTCATTCTCACAAATACAGACAACACTATTCTGCACTAAACAAATATGTCAAGAACTAAATAAAGAAAATTTGAGGTGCCAGTTTAATGTATATACAGTTTATATTATTTGGTATATTTATGCATATTAAGAAGTATATATGTATATTCAATATTCTATATGCACACTAAATTAAAATATTAAATTAATTACTTTGAAAACATGCTATTTAATGTGTATTCTCATGACCTATATGAATGAAAAACCTTTACCTAATTTACAGTTTCTTAAGATCTCATACCATCCTCAAACCTTGTTTAACCCTTTCTGGCGTTCTGTTTCAGTAATTGGATGGATTTCCAAGTGAAGGGTACGTCCCTGTCTCGCGCCCTGCAGTGCTGGGACAGAAGCCTTCAGGAAGCCAATAAGAACAGCAAAACTGCCCTGAAAGGCTGCCCCTTCCACCTGATCGACACCTGCCAGTGGCCTCAGTGCAACCCCACTTGCCCTGCACTGATCGACCAAGCCACGCAGCAAGAGATGACCCTCCTCCAGGTGCTGGCCAGCATGGGCTTGGACCTGCAAAAGCTGAGCGTGGACACACGGCGGGACAGCAGCACCTCTACTGGAATGATCAGCAATGGTGGCTAAAGAGTTAGCAAACTATAATGTTCTCATTGTCAAGAAGAAATACAATCACTTTAGCCATACTGTAGAAATTGCTCGGTGGCGCCCCCTACAGCCACCCGGCGTTCTGTTGTGTTGCAAATGCAATTGAGATGTTTGACAAGTGGGGTTTGTGTCTGTGACGACCACCTGTCCCCATAATCCTGTGTGTCCAGTCAGGATGGGTTTTTGGGTTTGGCCTAAGACTCTTGAGTGAAGCATGAGTTATGAGTATGTGTAGCTAGTCACAGATAATTGCCAACTAATGTTAGATTATCCCAAACTCTTTAACAAGAAGAGTAGATAAAGGAGTTAATCTTTTTTATTTGTAACTGTTCTATTGTGCGTCATTGTTTCGTACAGAACATGCATTTACACAGGTAAAAGGTTAAATTATTTCAGTTCAGATGACTGAATGATCTAACATTCTAGCTCTCCAATCTTGACAGTAATCACACTGATCAGTACGCTAATGCCTTTATTTCACATTTTTGACTGCACTGTGGAAAGCTGATTAAGCTGATTATGGCAAATTATTTGAGCCTAAAATAAAGCCAGTAATACAAGTCGTAACATATATTAATTTTATTAGTGTACTAAAATTTTCATGTTGGAGATCAACTATAAAATTCAGAGCTGATACATGGATGACTTGTTATATGTTACTAGTAAAAAAAATCCTGTTACAGATTTCTATAATTATATTTTACTATTAGAAATTACTATGTACTATTATGTAATTACAGGTATCTTCATATTAATACTGACTGCATTCACAGATTCATAAATATCTCAAATAAATTTAGATATCTGCAATTTGGATTTTGTCTTGTGAAATATTTGAGTAAGGACTGGTTTTAGGTTAAATGGTTTGTCGTGTGGCATGCTAATATGTGTCTATATGACTATGTGTTTCAGATACACAGCTATAAGCAATATTGTCATTCTATGATCTACCCATGTGCACATAAATGACATGCATATACAGATAGACTTGGAATCTATTTATTAGGGTTCAAGCACCGAAGGTGCGTAGAACCCTATTGTTTTTGCTAAGATTTTTCTTCTTCTTCTTCTTCTTATTATTATTATTATTAGGGTTCAAGCACCGAAGGTGCGTAGAACCCTATTGTTTTTGCTAAGATTTTTCTTCTTATTATTATTATTAGGGGTTCGAGCACGTAGTGCTAGAAACCCTATTGTAATTGTTCTGATTATTATTATTATTATTATTAGGGGTTCGAGCACGTAGTGCTAGAAACCCTATTGTAATTGTTCTGATTATTATTAGGGGTTCGAGCACGTAGTGCTAGAAACCCTATTGTAATTGTTCTGATTATTATTATTATTATTATTATTATTATTATTATTATTAGGGGTTCGAGCACGTAGTGCTAGAAACCCTATTGTAATTGTTCTGATTATTATTCTTATTCTTTTTCTGCCATAGAAGTGATCGGGCAGAAGAAACCGTAAGGCCCACAGGGCTGAGACTTGGTCATATGGTAGTACTTCTCACCGCTACTCAGATTCAAAAGATGAGCCCTATCGGCCTCAAGGAGGCGCTATGGCAAAGCAAAACGCCTTTTGCCCTGTAACTCCCACGCCCTGATAGCTAGAGCAAAAATTCTTGCATTATATGATTCCTTGGTTAATGGCAAATCAAAAAGGTCAATAGAACCACTAAGCTCCGCCCACTTAGATTTTTTGCTATTAAGCATAATATGCAAAACCTACTTTTGAGAACTTGTCCTAGGGTCATTGACCAATCCTGTCATATTTGGTGTCAAACAACTCAGCAGAGTCCCAACCTCAATAATTATCGAAAAAATTGTGAAATTTGTAAACAGTATGGCCGCCATATGCAAATTAATCTTACCGTAGCACACCCAAATTTACTCTAACAGCTGTAACTTTTGAATGCTTAAACCTACACTAATGCCACTTTAGACCTTTGATGCCAACATGATTCTGAGGTAGCCTGTCAATCTGTGTAGACATACGCCTCCAGGGGGCGGAGCCAAAGCTAAAAATCTGTTTCTCAGGAACCGTACAAGCTACGAAGCTCTCCTTTGGCATGTATCATCTATGGCCTATGTTCTAATGTTTCACTGAAGGAAAATTTGATATGCAAATTATTGCGATCGCTATTAGCCAATCAGATTCCAGCAAGCTTTTGACAGGCTAAACAATCACCAATCAGGACAATACTTATACCCTACATGTATATGAGGGCCTTCTATCATCCATTAAAATATGGCGTTGATTGGCCTTAAGGGGGTGCTATAGCAGAAAATCAGTTATATCTAAAGGTACAAGTGGCCTAGGCTTGTTATTCTTTTTTTAATTTTATACTTTGCTGTAGCCTTTACAACTTTGTAATTACATGTATTTACCAAAAATGCAAAGATTTTCATCAGTGGCCAAAAGAGTAAAAATTGCTCTTTTCGAACTTGTCTTTAAGTCCTTAATCAATCAAAACAAATTTGGTCTTGATGCAATCTTGAGACCCTGTAGGTAAATAATTATCAAAAAAATCTTGACATTTTAACTATTTGAGGCCCATAAACCTTGATCAAACATGTACGTGAAAGCCTTTTCAGAGTTATTTGGCCAAAACTCTGTCAAAGTTTAAAACATGCCAAAACTGTTGAAGCTACTAATTAACAATGACATTTGAAGCACATGTGCCAAGTATGAGCCAAATAAGTCTTCAGTAGGCTCTACAGTGAAAAAATAACTATTTTCAATTAATTCTATTTATCGCTATTTTACAACCTAAATGGACAGAAGACAGGAACCTTTCACCCTATCAACACACAAATTTATACACATATATAGACTGATAATCTGATCTTGATTGCAAATTTTCAGCCAAATCGGACATGTTTTCCCTCTACAACGGCTGGAAAACTACAGCAATTTTGTAGGCCTCAAGCCTGTATTATCGCTTTTTTCAAATCTAAATGGACAGAAGTCAGGAACCTTTGACCCTATCGACACAGAAATTTACATACATATATAGACTGATATTGCGATCTTGATTGCAAATTTTGAGCCAAATCAGATATTTTTTGCCTCTAATATGGCCAAAGAGCAACAGCCATTTTGTAGGCCATAAGCCTGTATTATCGCTTTTTTCAAACCTAAATGGACAGAAGTCAGGAACCTTTGACCCTATCAACACACAAATTTACACACATATATATGCAGACCACTTGATCATGAGTACCAATTTGGAGCCCAATCGGACTTTTCTTCTCTTTTTAATAAATAGAAACACACTGATAGGGAATGTTCTGTCTTACTTATAGAGTGATAGATTTCCAGCAGGTTATATGTGGTCTCTTGCTGCGCTCTGGTGGTCATTTGGTGAAACAGCTACAGGTGAATTATTCTAGATTAAAGCTCTGCTGAACTTATTCAATCTTGCTTGTCTTGCTTAATTGAACATATTTATCCTTCTTGGTCATGCTGCTCAGCCACCTGGGTCATTCTTATTTATGCTCCACCCACTTAATTTTTTTTTTAATTTGCATAATATGCAAAACCTACTTTTGAGATCTTGTCTTTGCCTCCTTGACCAATCATGACATGTTTGGTGTCAAACAGTTCAGCAGAGCTTACTCCTCAATAATTATAAAAAAAAATCTTTACATTTATAAACAATATGGCCGCCATATGCAAATTAGTTTTACCATGGTGCAGTAAAATGTCTTCTAACACTTATAACTTTTGAATGCTTAACCTGACATTAATACCACTTAAGTCCTTTGATCATTACATGATTCTCAGATACCCTGTGAGTTTAAGTAGACATACACCCCACCAGGGGGCGGGGCCAATGCTTGATAGCTGTTTCTCTAGAACCATACAAGCTATCAAGGTCATCCTAGCCAATTATCATCTATGGCCCATGCACTAATGGTACACCAAATGAAAATTTGATATGGACACTTTTGTGGTCACTATTAGCCAATCACATTCCAGCAAGCTTTTAACAGGCGGAATGTTAATCAGGTCAAAACTTATATACTATATACGGGTTATTTATATGCCCTTTTTATGCCTTGTGTTTTTTCAATTTAAGAACTGAATTTGTTTCACCAAATGCCCACTAGAGTGCAGTAAGACACCACATAAAACCTGATGAACACTACAGCTCAATTTATCAATGCTTTTCAACTAGTTTACTCACACCACTCATCTAGCATTGCCATTATGGTCTTTATGGTCACGCTGGTCACCCAGCTTGGTTATGCTGGCCATCCAGCTTGGTCATGCTGGCCATTCACATTGGTCATTATGGTCCTGCTGGTCATTCAGCTTTGTCCTCATAGTAATGGTGGTCTTCCAGCTTGGTCATACTGGCCAACCACCTTTGCCATGCTGGTCATCCAGTTTGGTCATTATGGTCTTCCAGCTTGGTCAATATGGTCAACAAGTTTGTCATCCAGATTAGTCATGCTGGTAATCTAGCTTGGTCTTCACGGTCATGCTGGTCATCCTCATCCAGTTTGGCGATGCCGGTCAACCGGCAACATGTTTTAAGCCTAACTGGCCTCCAGGGGTCTCTTTGCCTGTAACGCTCGAACCCCGTAAATCGCCGCTTGCGGCTATATTTATTATTATTATTATTCTTTTTCTGCCATAGAAGTGATCGGGCAGAAGAAACCGTAAGGCCTACAGGGCTGAGACTTGGTCATATGGTAGTACTTCTCACCGCTACTCAGATTCAAAAGATGAGCCCGATCGGCCTCAAGGGGGCGCTATGGCGAAGGTCAACGCGTTAGGCCTCGTAACTGCCACGCCCTGATAGCTAGAGCAAAAATTCTTGCATTATATGATTCCTTGGTTAATGGCAAATCAAAAAGGTCAATAGAACCACTAAGCTCCGCCCACTTAGATTTTTTGCTATTTAGCATAATATGCAAAACCTACTTTTGAGAACTTGTCCTAGGGTCATTGACCAATCCTGTCATATTTGGTGTCAAACAACTCAGCAGAGTCCCAACCTCAATAATTATCAAAAAAATTGTGAAATTTGTAAACAATATGGCCGCCATATGCAAATTAATCTTACCGTGGCACACCCAAATTTACTCTAACAGCTGTAACTTTTGAATGCTTAAACCTACACTAATGCCACTTTAGACCGTTGATGCCAACATGATTCTGAGGTAGCCCGTCAATCTGTGTAGACATACGCCTCCAGGGGGCGGAGCCAAAGCTAAAAATCTGTTTCTCAGGAACCGTACAAGCTATGAAGCTCTCCTTTGGCATGTATCATCTATGGCCTATGTCCTAATGTTTTACAGAAGGAAAATTTGATATGCAAATTTTTGCGATCGTTATTAGCCAATCAGTTTCCAGCAAGCTTTTGACATGCTAAACAATGACCAATCAGGACGATACTTATACCCTACATGTATCTCAGGGCCTTCTATCATCCATTAAAATATGGCGTTGATTGGCCTCAAGGGGGCGCTATAGCAGAAAATCAGTTATATCTAAAGGTACAAGTGGCCTAGGCTTGTTATTCTTTTTTAGTTGTATACTTTGCTGTAGCCTTTACAACTTTGTAATTACATGTATTTACCAAAAATGGAAAGATTTTCATCAGTGGCCAAAAGAGTAAAAATTGCTCTTTTCGAACTTGTCTTTAAGTCCTTAATCAATCAAAATAACTTTGGTCTTGATGCAATCTTGAGACCCTTTAGGTAAATAATTATCAAAAAAATCTTGACATTTTAACTATTTGAGGCCCATAAACCTTGATCAAACATGTACGTGAAAGCCTTTTCAGAGTTATTTGGCCAAAACTCTGTCAAAGTTTAAAACATGCCAAAACTGTTGAAGTTACTAATTAACAATGACATTTGAAGCACATTTGCCAAGTATGAGCCAAATAAGTCTTCAGTAGGCTCTACAGTGAAAAAATAACTATTTTCAATTTATTCTATTTATCGCTATTTTCCAACCTAAATGGACAGAAGACAGGAACCTTTCACCCTATCAACACACAAATTTATACACATATATAGACTGATAATCTGATCTTCATTGCAAATTTTCAGCCAAATCGGACATGTTTTCCCTCTACAACGGCTGGAAAACTACAGCGATTTTGTAGGCCTCAAGCCTGTATTATCGCTTTTTTCAAACCTAAATGGACATAAGTCAGGAACCTTTGACCCTATCGATACAGAAATTGACATACATATATAGACTGATAATCTGATCTTGATTGCAAATTTTGAGCCAAATCAGATATTTTTTGCCTCTAATATGGCCAAAGAGCAACAGCCATTTTGTAGGCCATAAGCCTGTATTATCGCTTTTTTCAAACCTAAATGGACAGAAGTCAGGAACCTTTGACCCTATCAACACACAAATTTACACACATATATATGCAGACCACTTGATCATGAGTACCAATTTGGAGCCCAATCGGACTTTTCTTCTCTTTTTAATAAATAGAAACACACTGATAGGGAATGTTCTGTCTTACTTATAGAGTGTTAGATTTCCAGCAGGTTATATGTGGTCTCTTGCTGCGCTCTGGTGGTCATTTGGTGAAACAGCTACATTTGAATTATTCTAAATTAAAGCTCTGCTGAACTTATTTAATCTTTTTGTCTTGCTTAATTTAACATATTTATCCTTCTTGGTCATGCTGCTCAGCCACCTGGGTCATTCTTATTTATGCTCCACACACTTATTTTTTTTTTAATTTGCATAATATGCAAAACCTACTTTTGAGATCTTGTCTTTGCCTCCTTGACCAATCATGACATGTTTGGTGTCAAACAGTTCAGCAGAGCTTACTCCTCAATAATTATTTTAAAAAATCTTTACATTTATAAACAATATGGCCGCCATATGCAAATTAGTTTTACCATGGTGCAGTAAAATGTCTTCTAACACTTATAACTTTTGAATGCTTAACCTGACATTAATACCACTTCAGTCTTTTGATCATTACATGATTCTCAGATACCCTGTGAGTTTAAGTAGACATACACCCCCAGGGGGCAGAGCCAATGCTCGATAGCTGTTTCTCTACAACCATACAAGCTATCAAGGTCATCCTTGCCAATTATCATCTATGGCCCATGCACTCATGGTACACCAAATGAAAATTTGATATGGACACTTTTGTGGTCACTATTAGCCAATCACATTCCAGCAAGCTTTTGACAGGCAGAATGTTTATCAGGTCAAAACTTATACACTATATATGGGTTATTTATATGCCCTTTTTATGCCTTGTGTTTTTTGAATTTAAGAACTGAAGTTGTTTCACCAAATGCGCACTAGAGTGCAGCAAGACACCACATAAAACCTGATGAACACTACAGCTCAATTTATCAATGCTTTTCAACTAGTTTACTCACACCACTCATCTAGCATTGTCATTATGGTCTTTATGGTCACGCTGGTTACCCAGCTTGGTTATCCAGTTTGGTGATGACGGTCAACCAGCAACAGGTTTTAAGCCTAACTGGCCTCCAGGGGCCTCTTTGCCTGTGACGCTCGAACCCCGTAAATCGCCGCTTGCGGCTATATTTATTAGGGGTTCGAGCACGTAGTGCTAGAAACCCTATTGTAATTGTTCTGATTATTATAGTTCTTATTCTTTTTCTGCCATAGAAGTGATTGGGCAGAAGAAACCGTAAGGCCTACAGGGCTGAGACTTGGTCATATGGTAGTACTTCTCACCGCTACTCAGATTCAAAAGATGAGCCCGATCGGCCTCAAGGGGGCGCTATGGCGAAGGTCAACGCGTTTGGCCTCGTAACTCCTACGCCCTGATAGCTAGAGCAAAAATTCTTGCATTATATGATTCCTTGGAAAATGGAAAATCAAAAAGGTCAATAGAACCACTAAGCTCCGCCCACTTAGATTTTTTGCTATTTAGCATAATATACAAAACCTACTTTTGAGAACTTGTCCTAGGGTCATTGACCAATCCTGTCATATTTGGTGTCAAACAACTCAGCAGAGTCCCAACCTCAATAATTATCGAAAAAATTGTGAAATTTGTAAACAATATGGCCGCCATATGCAAATTAATCTTACCGTGGCACACCCAAATTTACTCTAACAGCTGTAACTTTTGAATGCTTAAACCTACACTAATGCCACTTTACAACTTTGATGCCAACATGATTCTGAGGTAGCCCGTCAATCTGTGTAGACATACGCCCCCAGGGGGCGGAGCCAAAGCTAAAAATCTGTTTCTCAGGAACCGTACAAGCTGTGAAGCTCTCCTTTGGCATGTATCATCTATGGCCTATGTCCTAATGTTTTACAGAAGGAAAATTTGATATGCAAATTTTTAGCGATCGTTATTAGCCAATCAGGTTCCAGCAAGCTTTTGACATGCTAAACAATGACCAATCAGGACGATACTTATACCCTACATGTATCTCAGGGCCTTCTATCATCCATTAAAATATGGCGTTGATTGGCCTCAAGGGGGCGCTATAACAGAAAATCAGTTATATCTAAAGGTACAAGTGGCCTAGGCTTGTTATTCTTTTTTACTTGTATACTTTGCTGTAGCCTTTACAACTTTGTTATTACATGTGTTTACCAAAAATGCAAAGATTTTCATCAGTGGCCAAAAGAGTAAAAATTGCTCTTTTCGAACTTGTCTGTAAGTCCTAAATCAATCAAAACAAATTTGGTCTTGATGCAATCTTGAGACCCTGTAGGTAAATAATTATCAAAAAAATCTTGACATTTTAACTATTTGAGGCCCATAAACCTTGATCAAACATGTACGTGAAAGCCTTTTCAGAGTTATTTGGCCAAAACTCTGTCAAAGTTTAAAACATGCCAAAACTGTTGAAGCTACTAATTAACAATGACATTTGAAGTACATGTGCCAAGTATGAGCCAAATAAGTCTTCAGTAGGCTCTAGAGTGAAAAAATAACTATTTTCAATTTATTCTATTTATCGCCATTTTCCAACCTAAATGGACAGAAGACAGGAACCTTTCACCCTATCAACACACAAATTTATACACATATATAGACTGATAATCTGATCTTGATTGCAAATTTTCAGCCACATCGGACATGTTTTCCCTCTACAACGGCTGGAAAACTACAGCGATTTTGTAGGCCTCAAGCCTGTATTATCGCTTTTTTCAAACCTAAATGGACAGAAGTCAGGAACCTTTGACCCTATCAACACAGAAATTTACATACATATATAGACTGATATTGTGATCTTGATTGCGAATTTTGAGCCAAATCAGATATTTTTTGCCTCTAATATGGCCAAAGAGCAACAGCCATTTTGTAGGCCATAAGCCTGTATTATCGCTTTTTTCAAGCCTAAATGAACAGAAGTCATGAACCTTTGACCCTATCAACACACAAATTTACACACATATATATACAGACCACTTGATCATGAGTACCAATTTGGAGCCCAATCGGACTTTTCCTCTCTTTGTAATAAATAGAAACACACTGATAGGGAATGTTCTGTCTTACTTATAGAGTGATAGATTTCCAGCAGGTTATATGTGGTCTCTTGCTGCGCTCTGGTGGTCATTTGGTGAAACAGCTACAGGTGAATTATTCTAAATTAAAGCTCTGCTGAACTTATTTAATCTTGCTTGTCTTGCTTAATTGAAGATCTTTATCCTTCTTGGTCATGCTACTCAGCCACCTGGGTCATTCTTGTTTATGTTCCACCCACTTAATTTTTTTTTTATTTGCATAATATGCAAAACTTACTTTTGAGATCTTGTCCTTGGCTCCTTGACCAATCATGACATGTTTGGTATCAAACAGTTCAGCAGAGCTTACTCCTCAATAATTATAAAAAAAATCTTTACATTTATAAACAATATGGCCGCCATATGCAAATGAGTTCTACCATGGTGCAGTAAAATGTCTTTAACACATAACTTTTGAATGCTTAACCTGACACTAATACCACTTCAGTCCTTTGATCATTACATGATTCTCAGATACCCTGTCAGTTTAAGTAGACATACACCCCCCCAGGGGGCGGAGCCAATGCTCGATAGCTGTTTCTCTAGAACCATACAAGCTATCAAGGTCGTCCTTGCCAATTATCATCTATGGCCCATGCACTAATGGTACACCAAATGAAAATTTGATATGGACACTTTTGTGGTCACTATTAGCCAATCACATTCCAGCAAGCTTTTGACAGGCTGAATGTCAATCAGGTCAAAACTTATGTACTATTATTGATATTATTGGTTATTAATATGTGCCCTTGTCATGCCTCACTGCTAGGCTCTCCGAATGCCCACTAGAGTGCAGCAAGAGACCACATAAAACCTGCTGAACACTACAGCTCAATTTATCAATGCATTTCAACTAGTGTACTCACACCACTCATCTAGCATTGTCATTATGGTCTTTATGGTCACGCTGGTCACCTAGCTTGGTTATGCTGCCCATCCAGCTAGGTCATTCTGGTCATTCACATTGGTCATTATGGTCCTGCTGGTCATTCAGCTTTGTCATCATAGCAATGCTGGTCATCCAGCTTGGTCATACTGGCCAAACACCTTTGCCATGCTGGTCATCCAGTTTGGTCATTATGGTCCTCCAGCTTGGTCAATATGGTCAACAAGTTTGTCATCCAGATTAGTCATGCTGGTAATCTAGCTTGGTCTTCACGGTCATGCTGGTCATCCTCATCCAGTTTGGCAATGCCGGCCAACCGGCAACATGTTTTAAGCCTAACTGGCCTCCAGGGGTCTCTTTGCCTGTAACGCTCGAACCCCGTAAATCGCAACACACAAATTCATCTTGATTGCAAATTTTCAGCCAAATCGGACATGTTTTGCCTCTACAACGGCTGGAAAACTACAGCGATTTTGTAGGCCTCAAGCCTGTATTATCGCTTTTTTCCAATCTAAATGGACAGAAGTCAGGAACCTTTGACCCTATTGACACAGAAATTGACTTACATATATAGATTGATATTGTGATCCTGATTGCAAATTATGAGACAAATCAGATATTTTTTGCCTCTAATATGGCCAAAGAGCAACAGCCACTTTGTAGGCCATAAGCCTGTATTATCACTTTTTTCAAACCTAAATGGTCAGAAGTCAGGAACCTTTGACCCTATCAACACACAAATTTACATACATGTATATACAGACCACTTGATCATGATTACCAATTTGGAGCCCAATCGGACTTTTCTTCTCTTTTTAATAAATAGAAACACACTGATAGGGAATGTTCTGTCTTTCTGATAGAGTGATAGATTTCCAGCAGGTTATATGTGGTCTCTTGCTGCGCTCTGGTGGTCATTTGGTGAAACAGCTACAGGTGAATTATTCTAAATTAAAGCTCTGCTGAACTTATTCAATCTTGCTTGTCTTGCTTAATTGAACATATTTATCCTTCTTGTTTATGCTGGTCAGCCGCCTGGGTCATTCTTGTTTATGCTCCACCCACTTAATTTTTTTTTATTTGCATAATATGCAAAACCTACTTTTGAGATCTTGTCCTTGTATCCTTGACCAATTATGACAATGTTTGGTGTCAAACAGTTCAGCAGAGCTTACTCCTCAATAATTATTTAAAAAATCTTTACATTTATAAACAATATGGCCGCCATATGCAAATGAGTTCTACCATGGTGCAGTAAAATCTCTTTAACACTTATAACTTTTGAATGCTTAACCTGACACTAATACCACTTCAGTCCTTTGATCATTACATGATTCTCAGATACCCTGTCAGTTTAAGTAGACATACACCCCCCCAGGGGGCGGGGCCAATGCTCGATAGCTGTTTCTCTAGAACCATACAAGCTATCAAGGTCATCCTAGCCAATTATCATCTATGGCCCATGCACTAATGGTACACCAAATGAAAATTTGATATGGACACTTTTGTGGTCACTATTAGCCAATCACATTCCAGCAAGCTTTTAACAGGCGGAATGTTAATCAGGTCAAAACTTATATACTATATACGGGTTATTTATATGCCCTTTTTATGCCTTGTGTTTTTTCAATTTAAGAACTGAATTTGTTTCACCAAATGCCCACTAGAGTGCAGTAAGACACCACATAAAACCTGATGAACACTACAGCTCAATTTATCAATGCTTTTCAACTAGTTTACTCACACCACTCATCTAGCATTGCCATTATGGTCTTTATGGTCACGCTGGTCACCCAGCTTGGTTATGCTGGCCATCCAGCTTGGTCATGCTGGCCATTCACATTGGTCATTATGGTCCTGCTGGTCATTCAGCTTTGTCCTCATAGTAATGGTGGTCTTCCAGCTTGGTCATACTGGCCAACCACCTTTGCAATGCTGGTCATCCAGTTTGGTCATTATGGTCTTCCAGCTTGGTCAATATGGTCAACAAGTTTGTCATCCAGATTAGTCATGCTGGTAATCTAGCTTGGTCTTCACGGTCATGCTGGTCATCCTCATCCAGTTTGGCGATGCCGGTCAACCGGCAACATGTTTTAAGCCTAACTGGCCTCCAGGGGTCTCTTTGCCTGTGACGCTCGAACCCCGTAAATCGCCGCTTGCGGCTATATTTATAGTTCTTATTCTTTTTCTGCCATAGAAGTGATTGGGCAGAAGAAACCGTAAGGCCTACAGGGCTGAGACTTGGTCATATGGTAGTACTTCTCACCGCTACTCAGATTCAAAACATGAGCCCGATCGGCCTCAAGGGGGCGCTATGGCGAAGGTCAACGCGTTTGGCCTCGTAACTCCTACGCCCTGATAGCTAGAGCAAAAATTCTTGCATTATATGATTCCTTGGATAATGGCAAATCAAAAAGTTCAATAGAACCACTAAGCTCCGCCCACTTAGATTTTTTGCTATTTAGCATAACATGCAAAACCTACTTTTGAGAACTTGTCCTAGGGTCATTGACCAATCCTGTCATATTTGGTGTCAAACAACTCAGCAGAGTCCCAACCTCAATAATTATCGAAAAAATTGAGAAAATTTTAAACAATATGGCCGCCATATGCAAATTAATCTTACCGTGGCACACCCAAATTTACTCTAACAGCTGTAACTTTTGAATGCTTAAACCTACACTAATGCCACTTTACAACTTTGATGCCAACATGATTCTGAGGTAGCCCGTCAATCTGTGTAGACATACGCCCTCAGGGGGCGGAGCCAAAGCTAAAAATCTGTTTCTCAGGAACCGTACAAGCTATGAAGCTCTCCTTTGGCATGTATCATCTATGGCCTATGTCCTAATGTTTTACAGAAGGAAAATTTGATATGCAAATTTTTGCGATCGTTATTAGCCAATCAGATTCCAGCAAGCTTTTGACAGGCTAAACAATGACCAATCAGGACGATACTTATACCCTACATGTATCTCAGGGCCTTCTATCATCCATTAAAATATGGCGTTGATTGGCCTCAAGGGGGCGCTATAGCAGAAAATCAGTTATATCTAAAGGTACAAGTGGCCTAGGCTTGTTATTCTTTTTTAGTTGTATACTTTGCTGTAGCCTTTACAACTTTGTAATTACATGTATTTACCAAAAATGCAAAGATTTTCATCAGTGGCCAAAAGAGTAAAAATTGCTCTTTTCGAACTTGTCTTTAAGTCCTTAATCAATCAAAACAAATTTGGTCTTGATGCAATGTTGAGACCCTGTAGGTAAATAATTATCAAAAAAATCTTGACATTTTAACTATTTGAGGCCCATAAACCTTGATCAAACATGTACGTGAAAGCCTTTTCAGAGTTATTTGGCCAAAACTCTGTCAAAGTTTAAAACATGCCAAAACTGTTGAAGCTACTAATTAACAATGACATTTGAAGTACATGTGCCAAGTATGAGCCAAATAAGTCTTCAGTAGGCTCTACAGTGAAAAAATAACTATTTTCAATTTATTCTATTTATCGCTATTTTCCAACCTAAATGGACAGAAGACAGGAACCTTTCACCCTATCAACACACAAATTTATACACATATATAGACTGATAATCTGATCTTGATTGCAAATTTTCAGCCAAATCGGACATGTTTTCCCTCTACAACTGCTGGAAAACTACAGCGATTTTGTAGGCCTCAAGCCTGTATTATCGCTTTTTTCAAACCTAGATGGACAGAAGTCAGGAACCTTTGACCCTATCGACACAGAAATTTACATACATATATAGACTGATATTGTGATCTTGATTGCAAATTTTGAGCCAAATCAGATATTTTTTGCCTCTAATATGGCCAAAGAGCAACAGCCATTTTGTAGGCCATAAGCCTGTATTATCGCTTTTTTCAAACCTAAATGGTCAGAAGTCAGGAACCTTTGACCCTATCAACACACAAATTTACACACATATATATGCAGACCACTTGATCATGAGTACCAATTTGGAGCCCAATCGGACTTTTCTTCTCTTTTTAATAAATAGAAACACACTGATAGGGAATGTTCTGTCTTACTTATAGAGTGATAGATTTCCAGCAGGTTATATGTGGTCTCTTGCTGCGCTCTGGTGGTCATTTGGTGAAACAGCTACAGGTGAATTATTCTAAATTAAAGCTCTGCTGAACTTATTCAATCTTGCTTGTCTTGCTTAATTGAACATATTTATCCTTCTTGTTCATGCTGCTCAGCCACCTGGGTCATTCTTGTTTATGCTCCACCCAATTAATTTTTTTTTTATTTGCATAATATGCAAAACCTACTTTTAAAATCTTGTCTTTGCATCCTTGACCAATCATGACATGTTGACATGTCAAACAGTTCAGCGGAGCTTACTCCTCATTAATTATTTTAAAAATCTTTACATTTGTAAACAATATGGCCGCCATATGCAAATTAGTTTTACCATGGTGCAGTTAAATGTCTTTAACACTTATAACTTTTGAATGCTTAACCTGACACTAATACCACTTCAGTCCTTTGATCATTACATGACTCTCAGATACCCCGTCAGTTTAAGTAGACATACACCCCCAGGGGGCGGAGCCAATGCTCGATAGCTGTTTCTCTAGAACCATACAAGCTATCAAGGTCATCCTTGGCAATTATCATCTACGTCCCATGCACTAATGGTACACCAAATGAAAATTTGATATGGACACTTTTGTGGTCACTATAAGCCAATCGCATTCCAGTAAGCTTTTGACAGGATGAATGTTAATCAGGTCAAAACTTATACAATATTATTGATATGATTGGTTATTGATATGTGCCCTTTTATGCCTCACTGCTTGGCTCTCAACAGGATAAATGTGGCTTGTGTTTTTCAATATAAGAACTGAAGTTGTTTCACCAAATGTCCACTAGAGTGCAGCAAGAGACCACATTAAACCTGATGAACACTACAGCTCAATTTATCAATGCTTTTCAACTAGTTTACTCACACCACTTATCTGGCATTGTCATTACTGTCTTTGTGGTCAGGCTGGCCACCTAGCTTGGTTATGCTGCTCATCCAGCTAGGTCATTCTGTTCATTCACATTGGTCATTATGGTCCTGCTGGTCATTCAGCTTTGTATTCATAGCAATGTTGGTCATTCAGCTTGGTCATACTGGCCAACCACCTTTGCCATGCTGGTCATCCAGTTTGGTCATTATGGTCTTCCATCTTGGTCAATATGGTCAACAAATTTGTCATCCAGATTAGTCATGCTGGTAATCTAGCTTGGTCTTTATGGTCATGCTGGTCATCCTCATCCAGTTTGGTGATGCCGGTCAATAAGCAACATGTTTTAAGCCTAACTGGCCTCCAGGGGCCTCTTTGCCTGTAACGCTCGAACCCCGTAAATCGCCGCTTGCGGCTATATTTATTATTATTATTCTTTTTCTCCTGAAAAAACAGTTGTGCAGCCTAAACCGTAAGTCATAGAGAAATGAAACTTGGTAGGTAGATGTAGGATCAGTGCATCTCGGTGGACAACAAAAATGGCACCGATTGGTCACGTGGTGGCGCTATAAACAAGGAAATTCATTTTTCACAATTTTCTCAATAACTCAAAAACCATAAGACCTACATTCAAAATTCTTTTTTTGATGGATTCCTTGGGTCAATACCAACAACTTTCCAATTTGGACCATGCACTTCCGTCTATATAGATTTTTTGCTAATTTGCATAATATGCAAAACCTACTTTTGCAAACTAGTCCTAGGAATTTTGACCAATCCTGGCATGTTTGGTATCAAAACACTCGTGAGAGCATGCGCTTCAATATTCATTAAGAAAAAGTTGAAATATGTAAACAATATGGCCGCCATATGCAAATTAGTCCTTCCGGATATATGCCCCATTCACTTCAAGAGGTAAATTTGGAGCACTGTTTCTCAGCAACCGTGCAACCTAGCAAGTTGAAACTTTGCATGCAGAATCTATCATACAGCCTCTAAAGGATGTTCAAAGGGCAACTTAATCAATCAACATGGCTGAACACCATCAGCCAATCAGCATTCAGCAGACATTTTGGCAGGCTGAATGTTGCCCAATCTGGATGATATTTGGCAGTTATGTTCAGGTGGAGACACTGTAGTGACCTGCAAAGTGCTGAAACAATCCACCCATTGGGGGGCGCTGTTCCAAAAAAACGAGTATATGTCAATCATGCTGTACTATTTTGACATCTAATTGTTTTTGCCATATTTAGTACAGTGGCTCTGACAAATTTCTCAATACAACTATGTTTAAAAAGTGCTTTGTTCATTCATAATTGCTAATTGTTTGAAAATAGCTATATTGAAACTACTCTCTGGATATTTGGCCTATCACCTCCATTTCAGTCTTGCTGCACACTGTAGAGTCTCTAGGTAAATGTTCATTAAAAACATTTGTGAAAATTTCACATACAATACTCTCCAGGCATCAAGCAATCTGTGCGTCCTTGGAATTTCTAACCTAAATTGCTGTAACTCTGCAGTATTTGCTGTAATCTCACAATGTTAAAGACCTCTGTACAATATCACTCTGATGAAGCGCCATTTAATACAGAACTAGATTAAGAATAGCTTGACATTACATGTCATATCAGAACATTCACTCCTTTGTGCCTCTTCTCAACATTAATAACAGGTGAAAGACTTTTGATCATTTTAAATGTGACAGAATGTCTCCAATTGTGTTAGACCTTCTTACACATCACCATCCTATGCTCTAGTAGGCACCATTGTGCTAGTTGGTGCTTGATGAAGCGCCATTTAATTCAGAACTAGATTTATAATAACTTCGTAATTACATGTCATATCAGAACATTCACTCCTTTGTGTTAATTCAAACTTGTTTGGTCAAACATTTCAGCTTGTTCTGCAAAGGTTCAAAGGTCAATCTGAATACCACTTTGTGAACATTCTGGTTGAAGCCACCTGATCAATACCAATAACATGTAGACACCTTTTGACTAGTTCTAACTCACTTAATGAATATCCTACAAAGTTCACTAGATTTACATGTGAATTTAAGCACTGATCAGGTTGAAAGGCCTCTGCTCAACATTAATAACAGGTGAAAAACTTGAAAATTTCTAAATGTAACAGGGCATCGCCAATCATATTAGACCTTCTTACACATCACCATTCAATGCTCCAGTAGGCACCATTGTGCAAGTTGGTGCTTGAACCCGATGATTGCCGCTTGCGGCTATATTTATCATTTGTTTTTGCCTTGGTGGAGAGGAGTGTGACTCAAATACTATTCCTGGATCTTTTTTTTTTGTAATTTTCAGTTATGCATATTTACTGTATATGTACCAATTGTTATAACCACACACTGAAATATGTATGTACTCCTCTCACTTTTCCTTGTACTTTGTCTTGAATATTGGCCAAGTTTATGTGGCTTGTATAGAATGCTGAATATCAATAAAGGAGTAATACAATTAACACAAAAATCAGAGCAATGGAAAATGAACAAAAATTATCATTATATGTTCATCGCACAAAAATACAAAACATTTAGGACAACTAGTATTTTAAAAAGCTGTGATATTCTGCCCTTTTGATTTATCATTTACTAATACCCAGCTTAATCACTTTTTTTCCTTTGTTCAAGTCTTAAAGGAAAACTCACTTCTGTAAAAACCAATTGGTAAAAAATGGTGAATGGTGCCAATACATGGAGAAATCAAATCAAAATTAAAATTTAATTAAAATATTTATTTTTATTTAATTATTTACTTAATTATAATTATTATATATCACAGTGTAAAGGTGTACAGGTGAGTGAATAAAATAAAATTGAAAATATACAATTAACTTCAACAATACACAGTAACTTACACTATAGACATATGGTATTGCACTGTAGATGTGAGGTAAAATATAACTATATATACAGATATTACATTGCTATATACAGTGGTACGTAAGTTAGGCCACCCCTGAAAATGTTCATGATTTTCCAATTTTAGTTCAATATATCATACAGCAAATTAACACACAATTTGGGTACCCTTGTCGTTTTATTGATTTGAGAATTACAGAATTTGTTAGGTAAGCTCAGTGAAGGACACAGCATTCCAAGACAAACACTTGCTACACACAGTACATTTTGTGGTGGTTCCATCATGCTGTGGGGCTGTGTGTTCAGTGCTGGAATTGGGAATCTTGTTAAAGTTGAGGGTTGCATGGATTTCAGTCAGTATCAGCAGATTCTTGAGAACAATGTTCAAGAGTCAGTGACAAAGTTGAAGTTGCGTCGTGGCTGGATACTTCAACAAGACAACGACCCTAAACACTGCATAAAATCTACTAAAGCATTCATGCAGAGGAACAAGTTCAACGTTCTGGAATGATCAACTCAGTCCCCAGACCTGAATATTATTGAAAAAGCGGGCTGTTCATGCTCGAAAACCATCAAACCTGACTGAACTGGGGATGTTTTGTGAAGAAGAATGATCCAAAACACCTTCAACCAGAAGCCAGACTCTCATTGGAAGCTATAGGAAGTATTTAAAGGCTGTTATTTCTGCAAAAGGAGGAACTACTAAATATTATTGATTTCACATATTTATGCACCTGCCTAATTTTGTTTAAAGAATTATTGCACACTTTCTGTAAATCCTATAAACTTCATTTCACTTCTCAAATATCACTGTTCGTCTGTTATATGATATTATGTTTAACTGATATTGCTGATCCAAACAATTAATGATTTATAAAGAAAAATCATGAAAATTATCAGGGGTGCACAAAAACTTTGTATACCACTGTATATGTGCAAATGATCTAGAGTATGTGTGAATATGCGGAGATAGTCCAGTAGGTGAGCGAGTTACTGTGAGTAAAGTGCAGGTACAGAATGAGTTTTGTGTGACATACAGGGTGCAGAATGCTGTAGATGGCAGTGGAATGAGTTGGGCAGAATTTTTTTCTTCTGGCTGTTCAACAGCCTGGTCACCTGGAGAAAGAAGCTATCTCAGAATCAGCTGCTTCTGGCCTTCAAGCTTCTGAGCCTCCTTCCACTTGGCAGCTGTGAGCACAGGTAGTGGCTTGGTTGGGACGGGTCTTTCATGATCCTTCTAGATTTCCTCTGGCAGCGGTTGGTGTATAAACACAAAAGGTTAGGAAGCTGAACCCCGGTGATGTACTGCACTGTACGTACTACTGTCTGCACTACTGTCTGCAGGGACTTCTCATACCAGGTGGTGATTCTGCCCATCAGGATGCAGGTGTACAACGTCCTGAGGATGCTGGTGTTCAGACCAAACCTTCTCAGCTGTCTGAGGAAGCTGAGTCGTTGTTGGGCCTTCTTCACCACTCATGTGGTGTGTTCTGTCCACATCAGATGTAAACACCAAGGAACTTGAAGCTGCTGACCCTCTCCACCACAGTCCTGTTGATAGAAATCGACAAGCGTACTCTCTTCTGTCTCCTACACTAAGTCCACAATCAGCTCCTTGGTGGCAAACTTGATGATGACATTGGAGCTGTGTCAGGCTTTAAAGTCATGGTTGTACATGGAGCACAGAAGCGGGCTGAGCACACGGCCCTGAGGGGCTTCGGTGTTGAGGGTCAATGAGGAGGATGTAATGCTGCCCATCCATACCATCTACCATCGGTCCGTCAGGAAGTTCAGGATTCAGCTGCACAGTGTGCTGTTTAGACCCAGCTCCCGGAGCTTGACGTCGAGCCTCGAGGCAAAAAATGGTGTTGAAACTGTAGTCCACAAACAACATTCTCACATACGTGTCTTTCTTGTCCAGTTGGGAGAAGGCAGTGTGCAGGGGCAGGGCGATTGTATCGTCAGTGGATCTCTTCCGCCTGTATGTAAACTGTAGTGGGTCCAGGGTGGCAGGCAGTGAGGAACAGCTGATATCCCTATCCAGACTCTCAAAGCATTTGCTTATGATGGAGGTTAGCGCAACAGGTTGCCAGTCATTCAGACAGGTAGAGCTGGCTGTGTGAATTTTTCAAAATGCCACAATGGTGACCAGTTTTAAATGTGCTTGCACGACTGAGAGAGAGAGAGTAAGATCTTTAAATATCTTTTAAATATCTTGCATAAACACCAGCAAGTTGCATTGTATCCATATCCATTTTAGGGGATGGCTGAGACATACAGAGTTCTGTAAAACTTTTTAACTCTAAAATAATGGTAAAAAAAGATGTGATTGTAGGACAAAATAGAAGCCAAAGCAATCCAAATGTCTGTTATAGTATTACAATTAATATTAATATTACAATTATGCAAAGTACAGACACAATTGTATCATATAGATACACTCTTATAATAGATATGTCTCTTAGACAATACGTGGAAGAAGAAGAAGAAGAAGAAGTACAAGAGGAACTGCCCTATATAACCTGAAACTATTAACCAGAACCCCCAGCCAGGCAACACTGTTGCCTGCATTGAAAGCTGTATTGACCAACTATTTAAGCTGCCTGACATGATGGATATTTTATTCAAAATTAGCGTTGTGTGGAAATGCAGTTGACCTAGAGTTGTAGACATGTTGAATTATTTATGACGACCCAGTTCTGTTCCCTTTTAATACAATTTGCCATCAGACTTTTATTATAAACCCCAAGATGGCGGAGTAGCCATAATGGCAAACTGGTATTGATATTCACTATGATAGGAGTATAATTAATATATTCAGTTTTTACAGTATACTACAAATATACTTAAATTTTACTCGAGAGAATAAACTAAAAATAAAAGAGGCTTCAAAAGTTCCAGCATAGTACGGCACTGTCATTATGAGTCGAGTGTCTCCTAAATGTTGGCTGATTTATTAGAGGTGGGGATCTGGTGTTTTCCACTAAATGCATTGGCAACTCGATGAGGCAGGCTCTGACCTCATATGTATCACAGGAGGCATGCGCTAGACTTTGATCTCCTAGTGTTGGGGATATGACTAGTTATAAGAGTTAATATGCTCAGGGATTTGGTAATTGGCCTTACAAATTGGGGACAATATGTTTTAAATATATTGCATAAACATGTAAGTATACTGTGTGTTTTTGTAAGAATGTAGAATCCAGCTCTGAGAAAAAATGAGACCACTTAAAATTGATGAGTTTTATTGATTTTATCAAATTGAAAACCTCTGGAATATAATATTTCACCAGGAGTGGCATAAATCAGTGTGTAAGACTGGTGGAGGAGAACATGCCAAGATGCATGAAAACTGTGATTAAAAAACATATTTTTTTGTAATTTCATCCATTTATCATTTTCTGCAAATAAATGCTCTAAATTACTATTTATATTTGAAATTTGGGAGGAATGTTGTCCGTAGTTTATAGAAAACACAGCAATGTTCATTTACGTCAAACATATACCTATAAATAGCAAAATCAGAGAAACTGATTCAAAAACTAAAGTAGTCTCTTAATGTTTTCCAGAGCTGCATAATGTTTAACATGGGAGTGATGATCATTACAGTCATTGTAAGAGAAGTCAATATGCAAAACCTTTTGAATTTTTTTGTCAGTTTCTGTCCCTTTCAGTTCCTCAGAAATGAAGGGGAGGAGAGATCACCAAAATACCGAAATATATGCTGTACTTTTCAAAATGACAAAGTTTTTCCGCTGGTACCGCAAAGAAGAATAGAATCTGCAACCAAGTGATTTGATTTGAAAGCACTGTGAGCTAAAGCACTTCTCTGAGTTCTGCGTCTGCAGTGTGCGTGTCACAGCTACAGGTAATTAAAGCTTTCTGACTGAAACCAGTTTTACTCAGGTATAACGGGTGGTTTGCAGAAAGGAAGCTGTGCACTTTCTCTTCTCTTTTCATTGATTCTTTCATCTGTGATCTACCTCCTTTAGATTTCCTGTGTCATTTCAAAGACTGAGATGAGCATTGCTGATAACTGCCTGGAATTAAAAAGATGAGGGTAAGAGACAACATGTTATCAGTCAGATTTGTGTTTCAGTCAGATTAACTAATATCATCACATTGAATGAACTTACCAGCCAGTACAGCTCAATAAAATGAGTTCAAAGGACGTACCAATGTTTATTGAGCCAGTAAAATAGATTTTTTAGTTACTATACGTGTGCACCAAGGTCCTTTCATTAGTATCTGTTTGTAAAATATACAACTTTCCAAATAGCTCCTTCTGGCACTATATATTTGCATATTGGGCATGCCGTCCACCTCAGTCAGTGTATAGGCCTTCCCCAACTGCATGCTCTTGGATGTGCATTTGCATTTTATAGTGTATATTGTTAGCTAAGAGGTCTCAGTGTTCTGGGCTGTAAGAGTGAGTTACCTTCATTCTGCTGGTGTCACTCTGTACTACTACAGAATATGAAAAAATATATTTTGAACTGTTTGTGTACTTACTTAATAATTTGAGCATATTAAAACCAAAGGTATAAAATGCACACTAATTGAAATGGTTGAGCAAATTTAAAGATTGTATTGTGAAAGTTTACTATACTATACTATAAGTATACTATAACTTACTATAAATGGAGTCAAAGCTAAAGGATGGCTTGACCAAATTAAGTCAACAACTGTTTTTCAGTTTAGCCTTGACTGTTTGGCTGCTTTCCTTTAATAATATGTATACATGCTGTCAAACATGTTTAAAATAAGTATATCTTAACAATACATTAAATATATGAGTTAAAATGAAGATAAATCTGTGAAAATCTGTCAGAGCAGGTCCACACGAGGACATATGTCTGTTTGTAAGAGTGTACTGTGGTCACATGACTCACCTGGATTGTGGTTTTCTGCATTTTTCCTGCCACAGCCTCTTTCCTAGCAGCAGTGTAGACTACACACCGACCGCATGCTGCACACACAGGCCTATTTTGAACCTGTGTACACCCAGATCTGAGGTTTGGGTAGAGGGGGGAGGTTTGAAGATTAAAGAGTATTCTTGTTGTTTGTCTGTGCTGCTTTCAGCCATGGTGTGAAAGTTTTGTACTCTGCACGTCTCACCCGAATAGGACCTGTAATAAAAAGAGGTGTGACCTCTCACACCAAACACTAAACAATTATAAAGTTCATCAAAGGTTGTTGGGTTTTAAATATTTTTGAGGTTCTCACCTTAACCATGTAGGTTCTTAGATAGTCAGTCAGTCATTGTACAGTTTTTTTATTTTATTTGAGAAATGGAGAGGATGCCTGACAAAGTTTAATGATGCTATGCCAACTTAGAAAGTTTGTTTACTGTGTATTCCAATCTGCAGCTAAGAAATTCCCCTATTACTCCATATACTTTAAGGCTTTTGACTGAGAGACCTCTGCCCTTTAATGGGGATTTAGACTAGATAAGCAGGCAGATGTTACTGCATCAGTTAGACTGTACAGACTTGTACATGGATTAACAGCTTTAGAGTGGGGCAACTGTCTAACTGCCTGCTTGCATGTTATATTAATTAGGATACTGACTACTGGTTTAAATATGACTGGGAGTGTTTGTAACAATCAACTAATTTTTGTCCCAAATTTTACACTTGCGGCCCTGTGGTCATCAAGCACACATACCCACAAGAACCACAAGGCTGTAGGGCAGGGGTTGGCAATTAAGTTTGGCCGCGGGCCAGATATTTTCCAAGCCGACCACTGCTGTAGAGTGTCCCAATTTAAAGATTTTTGATGGGCTTCCCCTGTGCACTCTTATTGAACCCTTCAGTGCGAAAAATCCCTTTTGATAACAGCTGTGATCAATTTGAGTGTGTGGGTTCTTTTCGCGCTGTGAAAGCAACATTGTTGAGAAGGGTTAAAGTATTTCTTGTAGAATTATTCAGAGAGGAATGTCTCAAAATTCACACAGCGATCACACATAGCATTACAACCTCCTTCCTTGTTTTTGCTCCTTTTATTCATTATTTTTGCTCCCCTTCGCATATAGGAACACTTTATGGTTTCTGTTTCTCTCATACTTCATTTTTATTATTATTATTATTATTATTATTATTATTATTATTATTATTATCTTTTCACCCTGTTTTTTAATGGCCAGGACCCCACAGGACCACCACACAGCAGCTGTTATTTGGGTGATGCGTCATTCTCAGCACTGAAATATAAACACCAGTGCAGCTAAAGTTCTTAAAGAGGACAAATTATACCTCTTTTTACACAAGTAAAAATAGGTCTGTAGGTTATACAAAATGTTCATGTACACAAATATTTTTGCACAAAATCACTCTCACATAAAGAGTGAGAGTGATTCTCACAAAAAAATGAGCTGTTTAAGGGGTCTGTCACTTTTATGCAAATAAGCTGTTGCTGGCACCATATATATGCTGAGCATTTACTATACATGTTAGCTTGTGCTAAATAGCAAAACACAAACAAGCTAGTTCATGCTTAACTGCGATAGAAGCACAAAACTCATTATTTGAAAGTACTTACATCTCCGTTATCTGCTAACTTATCACAGACAGTAGGTACAGATCCCTCCGTCAGACAAAGTCTGTTGGTTAATCCTGCTGTGTACTGTCTGAGGTTCCCAACCAAAATTATTGAAATGGTTTTGTTTTTACTGATCCAGTGGATGGGGATCTGGTGAGGGATGGTGCCAGGATCACAAAAAGAGATCATACAAATGGCTCATATAAACACATGATTCCTGACACCAAGCTCTTTCAACTAATTGGATGGATGGATTTTTTTCATGCTTTGCGTGTTTATAGGGGCAGTCCAGACCAAAGTGCAAATTTAAAAACATGCAAAAAAGTGAGTTTTGCGTAATATGTGTAGTGCCTTGCAAAAGTAATTGCACACATTTCAGGCTTCAAACATAAAGATATGAAAATATGAAACATTTTTGGTGAAGAATTAACATCAAGTAGGACACATTCGTGAAGCGGAACAAATTTTATTGGATTTTTTTTTTACTTTTATTGGACTTTTTTTTAAATAAAAAAAAGTGGGGAGTGCATTATTATTTGGCCCCTTTGCGTTTATACTTTGTAGTGCCACCTTTTGCTGCAATTACTGCTGCAAGTCACTTGGGGTATGTCTCTATCAGTTTTGCACATCTGAAATTTTTGCCCATTCTTCCTTGCAAAACAGCTGGAGCTCAGTGAGGTTGGATGGAGAGCATTTGTGAACAGCAGTGTTCAGCTCTTTCCACAGATTCCACCTGAATATGTTTATTTGTGAACCGTTCCATTATAGATTTTGATTGTGGTTTTCTTTTTGCCACACTTCCATAAAGGCTACATTTGTGCAGTATACGACTTGTTGTCCTATAGACAGAGTCTCCTACCTCAGCTGTAGATCTCTGCAGTTTATCCAGAGTGATCATGGGCCTCTTGGCTGCATCTCTGACCAGTCTTCCCCTTGTTTTAACTGAAAGTTTAGAGGGATTGCCGGGTCTTGGTAGATTTACAGTGGTCTGATACTCCTTCCATTTCAATATGATCTCTTGCACAGTGCTCCTTAAGATGTTTAAAGCTTGGGAAGACCTCTCCACAACAGTGTCTCGAACTGCCTGGTGTTTTCCTTGGTCTTCATGATGCTCTCTGCGCTTTAAACAGAACTCAGAGACTATCACAGAGCAGGTGCATTTAGGTCAACATTGGATCATTCAGAGATCCTTACTGAACTTCTGGAGTGAGTTTGCTGCATGTAATATAAATAAATGTAAATATTCTACTAGTGAAATAAACCGGCATGTGTCAGTAACTGAATGAATGTAAAAACACTATCAGTAAAATAAACTAGCGTGTGTCAGTAACTAGTAAAGATTCTACTAGTAAAATAAACTGACATGTGTCAGTAACTGGCTAAATGTAAAGATTCTACAAGTGAAATAAACAGGCGTGTGTCACTAACTTTCTGAATGTTAAGATTCTACTAGTAAAATAAACTGGCTTGTGTCAGTAACTCTCTGAATGTAAAGATTCTACTAGTAAAATAAACTGGCTTGTGTCAGTAACTCTCTGAATGTAAAGATTCTACTAGTAAAATAAACCTCTGTGTGTCAGTAACTCTCTGAATGTAAAGATTCTACTAGTAAAATAAACCTCTGTGTGTCAGTAACTCTCTGAATGTAAAGATTCTACTAGTAAAATAAACCTCTGTGTGTCAGTAACTCTCTGAATGTAAAGATTCTACTAGTAAAATAAACTGGCTTGTGTCAGTTACTCAATGTAAAGAAGAAGTTAGCTGAAAGACAGAGAGAGATCTTACATTGTTTATTTTATTGTACATGTAAAAAATCCATTATAAAACATTTAAAAAAATATATGATTAATTTGTGATAAATCACAGTGAATTGTTTGATTATTTAGTTATTTTTTATTTTATTTTGATTTTATTTTATTTTTTATCATTTTTTACTCGATCAACAGCTAGAAATAAGTAAATAAGCTATTATGTATCAACAATGTAAGCATATATGTGATCAAATAAAAACAAAAAAAACATAACACATTTTCTAAAAAACAAAAATATCAGGAAATACAATACAATAAGTAGGCAAAGTTCATGGGCAAATGTCAACACCTGCTTAAACTCTGTACAGATAATAGGTAATTCTTGTTTTTCTCGAAACAGGACTTGCTTAGGTAAAAAAAAACCTTTTCCTCTGTGGCTTCAAAGACACGAGATGCGGTTCCAGTTTGTGCAGTGAGGCTGACAGCAACCTTCGTTGTGATCACTCTGCTCTAAACCACCCTGAGGAGAACTTCAAAGACACACTCACTGAAAAACATGAACTCATTCACAGGTGAGTAACCTCGCCTTAAAAAAACAAATATCTCAAAGATTTTAAGTGATATGAAGCCAAATCATTGTCGGTGGGTTGATTTGGGAGATATACCGGGTACAGAAATACTGAGTGTGAGTCATTTCATTAGAAGCCGGCGCAGGTAGAACCACGTGTTTAGAGCTTCGTTTAATGCTGGATCATTCAGACAATCTGCATGTTTTCTAATTTAACTTTTCTTTCATTGCTAGTGTTGGGTCCTGTTCTGCTGATGTGGTCTTGCCGTGTTAAGGTAATGTAAAACTGCACCATGCAATAGCAACACTTTGCAGACTAACACATCCCCTGCTTTTACAGCAGGCTTGTGACACATTTTTGCACCATAAAGCACTAGCTTTAAACTGGAAGCATAAAATCAGAGTTTCTCTGATTTAGCTATTTATAGGTATATGTTTGAGTGAAATGAATATTGTTGTTTTACTATAGAAAAAGATGCAGAGCTTTCAGATGTCAAATAATGCAAAGAAAACAACTTCATGTTCAGAAATCAATGTTTAGTGGAGTAAACCTGGTTTTTAATCACAGTTCTCCTCCACCAGTCTTACACACTGCTTTTGGATAACTTTATGCCACTTCTGGTGCAAAAATTCAAGATAAGATATGATTATGGGCGTGGAGGCATACATCGTTCTGTATCGCATCCTACAGCACATTTACCCACTGTGCCGGCAGCTGGGCCTGTAGAAAAATGCTGCACACTTGTTGGGTGCTGAAGCTGGCATCCAAACATCTGCCAAACATCTGCCAAACAGACAGGCCAAGAAATGCCTGTCTGTTTGGCAGGCCATGTTTTACTTTTGCAAAGATATTCTAAAAAACCTTGTTGTGTGTGGATGATCATTATCCTGCTGAAAAACAGGTGTGAAAAACACACGTGGCTGCAGGATGTCTTGCACATATCACTGAGCTGATAGTGCTCCTTGTTTCACTACTAGGGGTGACCAACTGAAAATGGCTCCTAAGATAATCACAACAGCAACTGGAGAAGTGTGAACCTGGATGTGTTGCTAATTACCATACAGTGCCATTCCATAGCAGTTCAGGTTTTTCGTTCATGACACTGCTGCTGACAAAGGCACTGGTGGCTGGGTGATGACAAACAGTCTAGATGGTGGGAATTCAGATCACACCTTTAAAAATGAGTATATGTACCTGAGACAAAACTGCATGGCAAGTGTTGTTTCAATCCAGCATGAATTTTTTTATTGTAATTTACTAATTTAGTGTAATTTAGTGTTGACTTAACACTGGCAAAAATGCTTTTAACAGCTGTGTACTTCAGAGTGGGTAAAGCTAACTTTAAGGGTTTACGTTTGCAGGCAAATGTGACCAGAATGACTACCGAGGGGGATTATGAAGACTCAACCAGTGATGCCTCTACTTTTGATTATGGCACCGCTGTCAGCATGTGCGAAAAAGCGGCCAATCGGAACTTCCGATCCTGGTTTCTACCCACAGTCTACAGCATAATCTGCTTCCTGGCTCTCCTGGGAAACTTCCTGGTCATCCTCACCTACCTCTATTTCAAGCGGCTTAAGACGATGACGGATATCTTCCTGTTGAACCTGGCCGTGGCTGACCTGCTCTTCGCTCTCTCGCTGCCCTTCTGGGCTGCCAGCGTCATGACCACATGGCCTTTGGGCCAGTTTCCGTGTAAGTCCATGCACGCCATCTACAAAATTAGCTTCTTCAGTGGGATGTTCCTCCTGACCTGCATCAGCGTGGACAGATACTACTCCATCACCAAAGCTGTGTCGGCCCACCGCTGCCGTTCCAGCGCCATCCAGTATGGACGGGTATCCTCAATGATCACTTGGGTAATGGCTGTGGTCTTCTCCCTCCCTGAGATCATCTACTCCGGCATCAACAATAACAACACTTGTGTGGCCTTTACCCACGCGCACGAAGACCTGCGCGTCTCCATGCTGGTCAGCCAGATGATCCTTGGTTTTGTTCTGCCGGCACTGGTCATGGGTTTCTGCTACAGCTGCATCATCAAGACCCTTGTGCAGGCCAGGAACTTTGAGAAGAACAAAGCCCTGAAGGTCATCTTCGCTGTGGTGAGCGTCTTTCTGGTCAGCCAACTGCCATACAATGTTGTGATGGGTCTGAGTACAAAAAATACCACCCATTGTGATTATGAAAACCTCCTTCTCTATGCCATGGACGTGACTCGAGGCATCGCCTTCCTGCGCTGCTGCGTAAACCCGTTCCTATACGCCTTTATCGGCGTGAAGTTCCGTAATGACCTGCTAAAGCTCCTGAAGGATCTGGGATGCATCAGCCAGAGGCATGTCATATACGCCTGTGGCAAACGCAAGTCCTCAGCAGGATTTGAGACCGAGACCACCACCTCATTTTCCCCCTGACGTGGCTCCACCTGCTAACTTCACCAAGCTGTACCAGTGTATTCCAGTTTCCAAACGTATATTGCAAAACTTGCTCTTTTAACATTTTCTGTAGAGCTTTGTGAAATGCAGTTTTTGCGTGGTAAAACTGCTAAACCCTGAGGTGCTAGGTCTGTGTGGACACATTTTACACTTCCTTTTTCTATAAACTGTGTAGTTTTTCATTTAATAGCAGTTCCCTTAATAATAAGTTTTAAGATTAATAACCGAATGGATTTTAAATGGACTTAATTAAATGGAATTTAAATGGTATTAATTTGCTGTTTTTATCCAATATCATCTATGAACTGTGGAAAAATTACAATGAAACTATTTTGTAATGTATGTATAAAACAGAGTGTATAACATGTACACTAACATGCCAAATGTAACTGAACAGCAACTAGTATCATGTCCCAAGACTTTTGCCATGTGCCATGTTAGCTGAAGAACTCTCACATGTACTGACGTGTGAGATATGTATGTGAGGCCTCCTATATTGAATGTGGATGTATATATATTTTTAGAGTAACTGCACTGTTCACTGTGGATTCCCGACCACCCTATAGATCCAGGAATGTTAAATACCTGCACAACTTCAGAAAATGGAAAGTCGCACACGGGCCAACGTTCAGTCAACCTCACTTGATAAGATAACATAAGATAACATCCCACAAAACTATTACAGGTGTGGGCATTTCCAAACCGTCCCCTGGCATAACATTTTATTATTAATTTACATATCGCTATTCCATCGTATTATAAACAGGTGTATTAATGAAGCATTCCATTATTATAATATGCAGCTACTGACAAATTTTGAATGTTTACTGAGTAATATATATAATTAATCCTTGCGACACCTGAAGCTCATGGTGGATACATCGTTCAGAGATTGTATTATACACTCCTGCTGCACCTTATTCTATGGGATCATTTTTATTCAAGTAATTGATATATTTATTTTTTTATTAATCTTTCTATAACCTTTAGAGTCAGTTTGACACCATTTAGTGTTTAACCAAATCTCTTTAAAAAAAATGATATATGACATAATCAGTGTGTTTCCTGTTGACCTTTTTTCAATGACTTTTACTAATTTAATTTGATGAGGACAAACAAGTTAACATGTTTCACAGACTGATAGTATTAAATGGAAATATATGTTTAATATCTTAATGTTTAATGTTCTTGGCCATGTCAATTTGACCCAGGCTTTTTTATCTGTACAACATTTATGAAATATGAATATTTTACAGACATTTGTGTTGGATAATATTGAGGTCATTTTATAATCTTAAAAAAAAATTTAAAAATCCTCTGAGTTTGACCCAAAACTAACAAAACCATTCTTATAGTAATGCCAGATCCACTGATAGTTCAGTGCAGAAACAAAAAGTGAAATATCTGCACTATAAATTAATTATAATAATTTTCTAGAGTTTTAAATTGCTGGAGTCAAAATGATCTCAAGGATAAAGGGTGCTAGTAAATTTGCGGATTACAGGAGGGTAAAGTTTCCATTGCATTATCATGTATATCATGTATAGGCTGGGCTCATTTTTCAAGGTGTGCGTTTGTTTTAGATGAAACTATTTCTTAAAGCTGTTTTATTCAATTAGCTGAATCTGAATGTATTTTGTGTTTTTATCTGTATTTCTTTACCAGTGTCAAGAAAGACACAACCGAACATACAATCAAGCATTGCATTGTGACACCTCCTTATTTCCACACCTATGATCAATTTCTTTTCTGTAGTCTTTCTGTTTCACTGCATACTGTATTATACTCCTTTCACCAGGTTCTTTTTTGATTAGGACCCCACAGGAGAGACCGCCACAGAGCAGCTATTATTTTGTCAGTGCACTGCACAGCAGTGATACTGGCATGGTGGTGGTGTGTTAGTGTTTGTTGTGCTGCTACAAATGGATCTGACGCAGAAGTGCTGCTGGAGTTTTTAAACACCATGTCCACTCACTGTCCATTCTCTATCAGACACACCTAATAAGCTGCTCCAGCTTGTAGAGGTATATCAGTGCTCACAATGGACACACAGTGTTCTCAGACTGTTCTCTGTCCAAAAGTGATACTGAGGTGTTTACAAACTCCAGCAGCACTGCTGTGGCTGATCCACTGCCAGATCCACTTTGCCAGTGTCACTGCAGTGCTAAGAATGACCCACCACCCAGATAATAGCTGCTCTATGGTGGTCCTGTGGGGTCCTAAACATTGAAATACAGGGTGTATACAGGACTGTATAATGTAATTATAGAACTACAAAGTTTCCTATAAGATCAGTGGAGCTAAAAAAAAAACGGATAATAGGTGTAAAAAAACAAGGATGTTATAATGTAATGCTTCATCAGTGTATGTGCCTGGATATTTTAGCTATTGAATGTCTGCAGTCACACTGCTAAACGTCTGAAATGTACAGTTTTATACATTTATGGCATCTGTTTACCACATATATATTAAATAAAATACGGTATATGCGAGAACTTGAACTTTCTAACATACCTCACACCTTCACACATGCAGAGTAACGTCACACTGCACAGTGGTCCCTTTGAACATGCAGATGCACCCTGTGATAGTTTCAGCTAGTTTAGTGGTTTCTCCAGGGACAGAGATAGGGAACTAAAAACAACTGAAACTGCACAGCTGGCGGTTTTACAGCTCTTGTTGGGGCCCATGAACCTGATCATCACTGATAGCTGAAATAACACGTTCCTAATAGAAGACATATAGAAGTCTGTGAAGACCCTGAACAAATTGCTAAGTTCTACCTTTAGAGTCAAGCAGTTTCAACTGTTGAAAAAAAAGAAAAGACAAAGGATATAGTGCAGGATGTTATCTTCAGTGTGGTTTAATGTAACAGCTTTGTTCCCATAGTACACGTACAAGCACACAAATGGAGAACTTTGGGTGTAGTAAAACATGATAAAATCAGGGCATATTTTGCCCCAATAAATTGCTTTTTACACCATTATCCAGGTCAAAGTAGCTTCACACCTCCTTACTAAAATCCCTGACATTTAAAACAAGGCATTAATGACTTAAAAAGTACACAAGAAGCTTATTTAAAACCAATGTTTAGCAGCCGGTGCCAGGAGGCAGGCTATGCAGAGTCTATGTGTATATATATATATATATATATATATATATATATATATATATATATATATATATATATTTGTCTATGTCATTATCAGTACAATGATGGCGGCACACAGAGCTGAAAGCTAGTGGCACGGAATGTAAACAGTGATTTTAATAAGCTTTTTGTGCACTCTTTAAGTTATTAATGCCTCGTTTTAAATATCAGGACTCTCCAGATTCTAGCAAGGAGGTATGGAGCTACTTTGAACCTGGATAAAAAGTGTAAAAAGCGATTTATTGGGGCAAAATATGCCCCTATACGGCCGTTGTACAATATGCTGGGCAAAAAGCACAAAATGACTGTATCTCAGGAAGCTGTAGGAGAGCAGAGGTGAGCTATTCAATAAAGGTTAGTACTCTTTATCATGTTTTACTACACCCAAGGTCAATTTTACACCGGAGTCATCCTTTAATGAGCTACACATACTAGTGTGTAACGTGATTTTGCCGAATTTTCAAAGCATAGCATCTGTGTCTTCAAGGCATTCAGAAATGCTAGGGCCAGTGGTTGCAGGACCTAAATAATATAATGTTGGACTGTCAAAGTGCCTGTAATAAAGACCAAAAGTAATCTATCATTGTAGGAAATTGCACCCGAATCACCAACTTTGCTCCGCAGAGTCAATTGCTACAAACCTTCAAACTTCATGTGGACTTCAGATTAGCTCAAGAACAGTGCACAGAGAGCTTCATGGAATGGCATGCTGCCACTGGTCTCTAGAGCAGTGGTGACGTGAGTGACAAATTACACTTCACTGTCTGCAGTTTGACGGGTAAGTCTGGGTTTGGTGGTTGACAGAAGAATGGTATCTGTCTGACTGAATTGTGCCAAGTGTAAAGTTTGGTGGAATTGGGTTCAGACCTTTAGTTACGCTAAAAGGAACTATTAATTTTGACAATTTCATGCACTCATCTTTTCAGAAACAGTTTGCCGATGGCTCTTTCCTGTTCCATTATGACTGTGCTCTAGTTCACAAATCACATTTCTGAAAGTATGGCCAAAGACTCCCATAAACACACTCCTAAACCTTGTGAAAAGCATTACCATAAGCGGTGAAGCTGTTATACAGCTCTAGAAAAAGATAAAGAGACCACTTCAGTTTCTGAATCAGATTCTCTGATTCTCTGATTTTGCTATTTATAGGTATATGTTTGAGTAAAATGAATGGTTGTTTTATTCTATAAACTACAGACAACATTTCTCCCAAATTCCAAATAAAAAAATTGTCATTTAGAGCATTTATTTGCAGAAAATGAGAAATGGCTGAAATAACAAAAAAAGATGCAGAGCTTTCAGACCTCAAATAATGCAAAGAAACAAGTTCATATTCATAAAGTTTTAAGAGTTCAGAAATCAATATTTGGTGGAATAACCCGGGTTTTTAGTCACAATTTTCATACATCTAGGCATGTTCTCCTCCACCAGTCTTACACACTGCTTTTGGATAACTTTATGCCACTCCTGGTGCAAGAATTCAAGCAGTTCAGCTTGGTTTGTTGGCTTGTGATCATTCATCTTCCTCTTGATTATATTCCAGAGGTTTTCAATTTAGTAAAATCAAAGAAACCCAGTGGTCTCTTTCATCATATTTAACCCTATAGATCCTCACATTTAACCCTATAGATTAAGAATGGAATGTCATTTAAGTTTAAAGGCATGTGATGGCTGATGGTCTCTAATTGTAAATGTGACCTAAAAATTCAGTTCAAAGTTTTTTTTTGGCACATATACAGTTATATGTGCCAAAAGCAGTGAAATGCTTTGCTAACTGCCCAATCAGATAAAAAAAAATCTATAAAAAAGGTACATGAAATATATATTGGCCAAAATGTATATTTTTAAAGTTAATTTAAAAAATATATAATATTTCCCTGATTCAACATTAATGAGGGCATTTAAAACCAGATATGTGGACCAGATATGGCTACTGGAAATTTTAAAGGAGGTCTGGTTGTTAAGTGATTGAGTTCTGTATCAGTTCTGACAGGTGGAGTAAATTTGCCAGATAGCTGTAGCATTAAATACAGTACTGTATTTGTAATAATAAATACTTCTACTACTACTACTATTATTACAACTATTATTATTACTATTGTTTTGGGTCAAATATAATTATTTTTTGCAATTAATAATCTAAATGTTACTCATATGGATGTAATTTAATTCAGCGGATGTAAATCAATAGGATAAGAAATTAGTTGCTTCCTCATTTTACCCATTTTTAGGCTGTTATTACTAGTGATATATGAGCCACTATTAAATGGGCCACATTTATATCATGATTTTGAATATTATCAGAAACCTTTGTGATTACTTATGATTGAATTACTGATAACTTCGTTCTTTTGCTGAATTACCATATTTTGAAGACAGAAATCATAGTTTTCAGCTTAATCCCTTTTTTTCACTTTTTATTTCCTGTCATGTATGCGTCCTCCCTTTTAGTGAAACCCGTCATATAATGAAAACGTGGTTGACCTAGAGTTGAAAAAAAAGTTTCAATAGTTCATGATGGCCTTATTCTGTTTCAGAGATATTTTTAATAGCTGTGACATTTTACCACGACAGGGTGAACAGCTTAAGCTTAATCAGCTAAGTCTAGAGACAGTATGAGAAATGTTAAATAATAAAATTAATAAAACAGTGAGATAGTTGTCATGTCACTGATGTCAAAAGGCAAGGTTATGCCAAGATAAAAATGTGAACAGAGAAAAATAAGTAAATGTCTACATTATTTCATAAATCTTGAAAACTTAATTTTTAATGTTTTATACACTCAAAACTAAAACAGCTGGAGCAGTAATACAATAACAGTGAATAGTCATACTTTTACTACCAATAACCTTATCCAAGCCATATTCAAAATGCAGGCTATTCTGTGCCGGTTTAGTCACCCACAGTATTCAAAAAATATGTGAATGATTTTTGTAATATGAGCATAATTGTAATATAATTACAAGCACTGCTATATAAAGTAATGTAATCTGATTACTTTCTGTTATTTTTAGATTTAGGTTATTTAACTGGACATTTAAATATTGACACAGCTATATCTGTGAAGTTTAAAAATATTGCTAAAACCATTAACTTGCAGTTCATATTAGAAACGGAATATTAATATATAACTGAGGATCTCTAAAATACTCCGCTTTCTTATCAATTTTACAGTCAGCCACTAGAGGTCAGGCTTGTATAAAAAGCTCGTAATCTAGTGACCGAGGTTTATTTGAAGTTCAACACGCCGCCAGCAGGTGTCGCAGTTCAGCGGTGTGTAGTGTAGTGTGGTGTGTGGTTGTGTTACAGACTCGGACAGAGCTGTTTATGTGTTTGCTGTTGTTGTGTCATATTATTTATTAGTTTATTTGGAGCATAACGGGACTGTAGTGTGATATAAACCTGTCCTCTACGCCTGGTGTTTCTTAAATAAACACTTCAATACCCACAATGCACTGTCACACGCTAGATATAAACCGGTAGGCTGTCTCAACCACACATTCTCTCTCTCTCTCTCTCTCTCTCTCTCTCATTCACTCTCTCACTCGTTGAAGGTGACACTGACCTTAACACACAGGTTCCTAAAAAGCAACAGGAAACCTTTAAGTGTATAAAAAGGTCAAACTCCAGGGCGTTAAAACAGCAGGGTGAGATCTGACCGTAGAAAACACTGAAGCAGTGAAGCAGAGTGTAGGAGAGTCAGGGTGTATAAATATCCCAGATGTCATTTGAGCTCAGCTTCCTGCTGTTTTCTTATAAAAATAATTTTAAAGATGTAGACATAACCACTACTGGAGTTACAGTGAGGGGTGTACCCTTTAACCAAGGTTGAAAAGCCCTCTTGAAAAAGTTATTTGAAAAAGAGACAAAGTGCCCTATTTGCAGCACTTCTTGTATTTCTTGCATTTCTTCCAAATAAGTGGCCTCTAGTTGAAAATGGTGTTCTTATGAAGAGCCTAATATGCCACCCTACTAGTCAGTGTCTCAAAAGTTCTTTTCCAGTGAAGAAAATGAGACTGAATAGGGTTCTACCACAGGTGAGAGAACACGAAGAAGTAGAGGTGTGCGGATTGATCCAAATATCGATAATATCAATACCAACACTGGTATTGATATTGATCAATACTCGTGTAAAAAGATCGATACTCAAGCTTTTTTTCTCTCTCGCTCCCACTGACTACTGTGCACACGGATTCATCAAAGTCTACTCTCTGTTTGTAAGAGTAGAGCGGAGCAGTGCACCCCTGATTTATTGTTTCTAAACAAAATGTTGATTGTGATAAAGTATTTTGTTGTCATGTACAGTGTTTGGTGAAATTCTATCCTAGGTCTTTTGGATCCTTTGGATCTATGAAGCTTAAATATTAAAAAGTAATGATATCTGTATCAGTATCAACATCAGCAATACTGACCCTGCATTTACTTGGTATCGGATCGATACCAAAATTCCCGGTATCGCCCACCTCTATGAAGAAGTGCCTACCAGTGGATAATGCACAAGCCCGGGAGTAGGTGCCTTTTTTTCACCCTTGCCCTTCAAACAGTCCACAACTGGACGTAACACTCTGATACACACACACACTCACTGTCTCTTGCATTAACTACACCTGGATAAAGTAATACTAAAAATTGTGATTATGTGTACCATTATCAGTTTTATTCAAATTTTTAAATCCACATCAGAAGCTCAAACCTAAGACTTTGGATCTCATATGCACAAGGGTGATTTTCTGAATTAGGTGTCCTTTAAGTCCCCCGACCTTACTTCAAAGATTTTCAAATAATGGAAACCACAAACAGCAGTTTATAATCCTTATTTACCAATTCCTAATGTCTTTGCATTATGATATAAAACAACAACAAAAATACAATATTATTATCATTTACATGTCCCCACTGACCATCATTACATTTTAAATAACATTGTCGTCTATTTTGATTAAATATATATTGTTTCTCAAAAGATACATACACCTGTCGGTTACTACTGTTATATGTGTAGTAACCAGTTATTCAGGGGAAAAATGAACACTATTTTTAATGAAGTAAATACCATGTGATGCTATCGTCTTAAAAGACCTAATAAGGATTAGGATTTTGTGTCTGTCTGAGGTAAGAAAAACTATTTTCTCAAAGGTGTAATGATTAAGATGAGATGATCAAAAAATATGTCCATATTTATGTATGGCGTGCCATTGGGACAAGACAACTTTGATGACACTGTAACGACCCCTTGTGGCAAATCTTAGAATGCAGCTGGCATTTGTGTTATAAAATGCACCACAACACTTTTTAGCATTATCAGCCTCAGTGGATGATGTGCCCTCTAGATCAAGAATTTCTTCAAAAATGTGTCTTATAAAGTGCCCATTAATGGGTACCCTGCTCTCCAAGTAGATATGAGTGCCGTTATAAAGTGCCTTCTATGCCACCCTTTACTAGACAAAGCTGTCCCAAAGGTGCCTTTTACAGTAGAGAAAATAAATGTAATTTAGTGCTGAATTGGGTTCTCCTACAGGTAAGAAAACATGATGTAGTGGTTGGTTAGATACCTTCTTCTCTAATGTAGAAGTGCCTCCCATCTGCATATGCAACTGCATTACCCTCCTTGAGTAAATTAGGTTTTTTGGGTCTTTCATCCATGATGAATTTGGTTGTTTAGATGAAAGAAAGCCAAAATAGCATCTATATCTACTAAGAGCCTAAGAGGAGCGACCCACCTAGGTGTCAACCAGCATGACCAAGCCTTATGACCTGCATGGCAATGATAGTTGAACAGCATGACGAAACTTGTCAAACAATATGACAGGCTGTTGAGCAGCTTGGTCAGGTTGGTCAAGCTAATAGTCCATTAACCACAAATAAAAACATATGCTATTCTGGATAAGAGCTAGGCTGCAACCAGTTTTACTTGTTGTCATACCAGAATATGGGGATGTTTTAATTAGTTAAGGATTTTTGTTTAGATGGGGATGACTTTCCAACATGTTGCCAACACCATGCATGTACATGTGTATATAGTTTGAATGAATGATAATGAAACACATTGGACCAAGGGCTGATCTCAGTACTAATGTAAACCACGGTCTCTGGGATCTAGGCAATGATTTAATTATTTAATTATTTAATCATTATTTAATAAAATAAAATCATTATGTTAGAATTACCATCGCAAGCTAACATAAGCATTTAAAACTGTATTTAGTGTATTTAAGTGAATTTCACTCAAGTTTTGATTAATTTGAAATACTTAGTGATGCAATGGCGATGGAATTTGCTGTTAAAAATACACTTCCATATAAGTGATTATTTTCAGATAAAAAATAGATTGATCAATAATCATGTTTATAAATTAAAATCTATGTCCTAAAATTAGTTATGGATCTGACTTTTTAAATCTGAAAATTGTTAGTTGCTAAAAGTTGTTATAAATTCTAATTTATGAATACAACATTAAGTATTTCAAGTTTACAAATCATTTTTATTCAAACATACAAAATGCAGTTTCAAATACTTATGCCAGGTTTAAGCTCCATACACCAATACAATGAATCATTATGACTTATGACTCACTTATAATGTAGCTTAACATAATTACTCAGAAATGTGTCTGTGTGTGTGTGTGTGTGTGTGTGTGTGTGTTTGTGTGTGTGTGTGTGTGTGTGTGTGTGTGTGTGTGTGTGTGTGTGTGAGTGTGTGTACAGGAGAAATACATTGCTGCAGAAATACCAGTTAAACTGCTCACAGAAATAAAGAGTTTGGGTAGGGCAACATTGACTTCCCTTTCAGTAAAACAGGTCATCATTTAATTGGTAAGAAAAGACAGGTTGTTACTGAGCTGGGAAATCTGTTTAAAAAAGAAATCTGCCATTAATCTTTAAATAAATCATATACTAATGAGACATTTCCGAGAGGATAAAGCACTTGGTTTTTAGATTTGATCATCAGCCTGATGGCCAAGCCTGCATGTGTAACCTGAGTTCCTGGCTCTCATTTCCTAATTCTACAGAAATGGCAAATTCAGAATAAAACATGGGAAGGCCATTGTACTTCATTGTGCTCAAGCAAAAGAAAGAGTAAAAAAAAAACATAGTGTGTATTGGGCAGGAGGAATGCTCAAGCTTAAAATAGTGTTTACAACTTAGAAAGCAACAAGGCCTCAAGCAACACAGAAATATGAGCTGGTGGGGTGGCACAGGGGTTCAGAGACATAAATAGTAGTTATAAGTGGGTATGTTGAAAGCCTGCTTCGTAAATGTATTCAATCTGAAACTATATAAACAAATTCTGTTTTAAGTTTTTGGACTAATTGTGTATTTGTCATGAAATGCTAAGCTGGTATAAAGGAGTAATTGGTAGTAAACAGTGTAAAATTCTAGCTTACCAGTAATCAGGGTACAGAGAACAGAAGACATTCTGAATAATAACTTTTTGATATTTCTTCTTATCAGCTCCACAAATCATAAAGGACAATTTGTAGTTCTATAATTACATATTATAATCCTTTTGTTTCTCTAAATACTTTATTATCCTTCTTTCACCCTGTTCCTCAATGACCGGACCCCACAAAACCACAACCGTGCAGCTTTTATTTGGGTGGTGAGCCATTCTCTTAGCCCTGCAGTGACACTGGTGTGTTAGTGTGGGTTGTGCTGGTATGAATGGATCAGACACAGCAGTGCTGCTGAAGTTTTTAAACACTGTGTTCACTCACTGTTCACTCTGTTCACATAATACACTCCTACCAAACTGCTCCAACTGTAAACTCTGTAAAGTCAGAGAGAGAAGATCATCTGTTGCTGCACAGTTTGGGTTGGTCATCCTAGTCATTTTATCAGTGCCCACAGGACACTGACCACTGGATGCTACCAAAAGGCCACTACTTGTAGACGCTGTTAGCTGGATATGTCTAGTTGGTGAACTATTTTCAGTTCAGCAGGGACACAGAGGTGTTTAAAAACTCCAGCAGCACCGCTGTGTCTGAGCCACTCATGCCAGCACAACACACAACACTAACACATGCTGAGAATGACCCACCACCCAAATAATAGCTGCTCTGTGGTGTTTTTTGGATTGCTGACTATTGCAAACCAGGTTAAAACCTGTTTTAACCTGTTCTGCAAAAGTATAATCCTGTATCTGAGAAACAGATACAGGACTGTACTCTGTAATTATAGAATTACAAAGTGTGCTAAAAGATAAATAGTGTGTGTAGAAACAAGGAGATGGTCATAATATTCTGACTGGACTGTTTCTATAAAAATCCCAATATGTTCTTTGCTAGACTTTGAAATACTTCAACATAAAAGAAGACATTTGTCAAGACTTGCCCAATCATTCCCTTCAGAGAAAAGCATATTAGTATGTCTTTCTTTCACTGTAACTGTGAGCTGAAAAAGAAAATGGAATTTTTGTTCAGAAAATGTCAGAAATGTTATGGATGTTATTTTATGGTTAACCTCCCACACTGTTTTAAAAATAGGCTACAAAATACCCCCCAAGCTCACACACACACACACATAAAAAAATCTAAATAAAATATGTGTGTGTTTGTGTATTATCAGGTGATCATTAATAATTCGCATGCCGCCTGTCAGGTTATCAGTGCGTTATCGCTGGAGCTGGCTTTGCATGTTTACAAGACAATTCTCACCTTAATCTGTGTTGCAGTTGTTTAATCTCTGGGCAAACACAGGCATTAGGTTTTTTTGTTGTTGCATATTTGCTGTAAAAATATCCCATCTATTGTTTAGCTTGTGGTTCTTGTTACAACAAAATGTGGTACTTTGTTCTAGGATTTCTATGTAAATAATACTACGCAGCACAGATAATACAAAAATAAAACAACAAAGGGAAGACACTTTGAGAGAGGAAGGATTTGTTGGCGCATCATATAACACAAACAAGTGTCTTAAATCCGGCAAATCTTCTTCCACATAGGCGGGGCTGAACTTACACTGGTCAAATAATCTGATTGCACAGCTAATGAGACACAAGGGAGAGGAAGTGAAGAAGGAACCAGAATATGCAAGGTAAAAGCATTAAATTACAAGTGTGTACATATACTGCCAGCACAAGGTCATTTCAAGGACTTTTTACAATGTGAGATAAGGGTGGGCTGTAATGATGGTGTCCATTTAGGAAGCCAAACTAAGACCCAGTAAAAACATATACACAAATCCACTCAGAGCCCATACTAATCTGAAACCCACCCAGCCCATGTTCCAACCATGTGAGACCCACATGGGCATGCTGGCTAGGTACACATCCCAGGCTTTTTCAATTAATACACTTCACCTCTTTAGTTCTGCTCTTGTGCCTCAATTGATAATGGAATAGTGAACATTTTAAATACTATTTGACAAAGCTGAACAGAGATCTTTACCCTAATTGTGCACCATGCAATTGTGCAACATTAACGCCGGAAAATAGTTCTCAATCCGGATCCTACAGCTTCACTGTAAAACTACTCTTTCCATTTAATGCCTGGTCATTCGAACTAAGCATCTTGTTGAGGAAAACTACAAAGAGTACTAATAATTCACCCTAAAACCTTTTTACTACCCTAGTGTGACCAAACTGTGTTTGTGAAGCTAGTGTTTGCTTCCCACTTTGATTCAAAAATCTGGAGCAATTTTAAAACCTCAATTAAGCCACATCTATAGAGTTCCACAAATAAGAGGCTCAAAATACAGTTTGTGAATATAGAATATAGTCTTTACTCAGTGTACATAAGGATCATGTTCTTTAGGGATCAGGGTTCATACACAATTTAACCAATACATTTTCATGACTTTTCTATGCCTTCAAGACAAATTATCATGACCATATGAATTTTAAAACATCTGTGCAAACATGGAAAATAAAACCAAAAATCTATTTTAATAATAAAATGTGGGTCAGATCCTGAGAGCTCCAAAACGTCCTGGGTGTTTTTATTTTTCCAAAACCCTATCCAGTCCTGGTAATTGCTATTTTTAAATTCCATGACTTTTCCAGGTTTTTCATGACCGTACAAACCCTGAGGATTACTTTTAAGCTGAATTTAAATTAGTTTCACTTTTCTGCATAAAACATAATGCTAGACCAACAGTAGAATAAGTCTAAAAAGCTTGTAAATTGCACTGTGCTTGGCAAATTATTTCAAATGTTGTACTTTTAAGCGCAATATAACTTAAACAGGACAATCAGCATAAAAACTAACAAGAAGAAACAAAAAAACGGTTCAAAGAGTAAGGTGTCATTCACATGCTTATTAAACTTATGGTAAGTTTAACCTGGATAATGAATTTAACTTGTGTGCATAAGATTTTGCTCTCTGATTTAGACCCAATAAAATACAATTGTTAAAAACATATAGCACACAGATGAGGGACCAGAAGAAATTAGTTTAATATGGAGAAACTGTTGACTCCCTGTGAAGCATCCAGTATCAAAGACAACTGCTCTGTGACTTCCTGCAAGGTCTTGATTATCAAAGGAAATATTTCCTGAGAAATCTCTGGTGGGTGTCCCTGTAAGAACCCGCCAAAAGTATTTCCTATTGTATTGTCATGGAGCACGGTTTGGTTCTAGATCAAATACAACCAGTCAAGTTAATAAGATCACCCCACCCCAGTTGTCCTCCAGTTTGGAACAGCAGTCACCAGAGCTTGTCTAAGAGTTGATTGTAGAGTCTCAACCAGCTGTCCAAAATTGGGGCCAGTGGTTGTATTATCAGCATTGTATTGGCTGATACCAGAGTAATGCAGAAAAACCCTTTCAAACGTCTTACAGAAGTCTGCAGACTCTCCATTTCTTTGTCTGTATTTTGTGATTTGCTTCCAGTCATTTGAATAACAGCATTTACAGCTAATCCAGGAACTGGAAGCTTCCCATGCTCTTTCAAGGTTTTGGTTGTTGTCACCCAAAGCATTCAACACCTTTTTAGAAAGCTCTTTACCTTGTGAATAATTACTGACTTGGCTTGCTATGGCAAATGTATCATTTGGATGTAGTGGGTACAGATTCTTTTTCTTATGCATGAGATCAGTGAAGTCCAGCTTCATGTCTCTTGGAGGTTTAATCTCCTTGGATAACTTATCCAGAGTAGATGTATGAAAAGGATGAAACCAATTTCTATTCTGGTTTCACTACCTGCATTTCTCCTATTAAGTACCTCAGATGGTACAATGTTACAGGTCTCATTTGAACCTGACTTTAAAATTGTGTCAAAAGACAAAGATTCTGATCCATCAGAGAAGTCAACTCTGATTACTCATGCAGATTGCATCTTGATTGAGGATTCTCACTCTCTGTGTGGCATGGCTGGCCTGGTAGAGGGCCAAAAGGTAGAGAACATTGAAGCATAGACTTAGTTTTAGACATATGTTGCTGTTCAACTTCTGTCAGTGCTTATTGCAGTTTTTATATGTAATTTCGATATTTCTGGTAGCTCTTTTATGTCTTTTGTACTCACTCGTTAGTTCTAATCTGATCAGCTTTCTAAATTACTCTTCAGCTTCTTTTAACTTATCATCCATAGATTTCAACTTTCCTTCCCAGTACTGCTAAATAATAAAAATACATGCTTGATGCCATGACTTAAAGCTGTTTTACACTCAACAAGTATCTATCTCTATCAGCAGAGAAATCTGTGGATGACAAATACTGAGTTATCTTTTGCTGACTAATATGTTTCTTCACTATGTCACTGATTACCAATCCGTTCAAAGTCAGAATTAAACAACTGAGGCATTTCAGTCCCTCCCTTAACTAAGGTGCTGCTTTTATAGTTAAGAGGTTTCCGTCTTTAGCAAGACCAAGAAACGTCTCTTCAGAGAAGACATTAACTTTAATGTCTTCTCTGAACAGACATTAACATTAACTTATCAGTACCTTTCAGTATCTTTTAGTTGTAACAAAAACAAACCATCTGTCTTTCTCTTAAGGAGAATCTCTACAACTTCTATGCTTGGCCAAGATTTCCTATACTGATTTCCCATTATGTGGTTTGTGATAGGGCTACATTTTTAAGGCTGTTTTGTATTTTACATAAAGCTATTGTATGATGATCACAATATGGCAGAGTAAAAAATCACACTATGATCATAAAAAAGTTGCACAATTTAAAATGTCATAATCAGGCAGTAGTGGCCTGAGCAGGGTGCACACCCAAGCTCCTCCACTTGTATGTTACCCTTTTTTAATAAACAGTTTTCTTAAATAATAGGCCTACATTCTTGCATGCTGCACTGTTCATTATCATCATTCGAAACAGATTTTACTAATTTAAAGGATAACTCCAGTGTAAAATGGTGACTTTTGGTGTAGTAAAACATGATAAAAAGTACTTACCTTTAATGAATAGCACACCTCCGTTCTCCCACAGAGGCAAATTATGCCCCGTGTCACCCAGTCTGAAGGGTGTTTGGACAAACTGTTAAAATTTCTAGATCTTGGAACCCTGTCGGAAAACGGAGGTGTGCTATTCATCATAGTTAACAGTTTAAATATATAAAATAATGACAAATAAAATAGAATTACTTGGCTTGGGTAGGGTCAGTCTGTTTTTTTTTTTTTTTTTTGACCCGATGTAAGCTCTATTAGGCAGTGACTGAATTAACAGAGGTCATTCTAGATTGATGATTTAGCATGTTTTGGGTAATAAACTGAAAATTCCAGCAACCTGTAAAGCTGTTTTAACTAGCACTGCTTAACATAATGCTAAAACAAGGTCATTGCACTCCAGGTGTAATCATGAAAGATTACAAAACGAATCTATGTTCATACCAGGTGGAGAGATGACTTACTTCACTTTACTAGACCTGTTAACACACTGTGATCTGGATAAAAAAGAGTCTTGAGGTTGGATCTGCTATGAATGCGGTATTCTCTTAATCTCTTTCTCTGTTCTCCATTCTCTTCTTTTCACACTCTGAACACCATGTGACTTCGAGTCTGAACTGGTTGTGCCCCCTCGTCCTTTCCATAGAAGGATCTGGTGTACGTGAGCTGAATCTACAACGCGATTACATTCGCGGAATGACGATACCAGCCTCGCGGGTGAATCGGTTCTTTTCAAGGACTCTGTTGAACCGATTCACAAAGATGCTTATTAAGTATTCAGTATTTCTCAGTACTGTATAAATGCAATATGCAACATCAAAATATAACATTTTTAAATGTATTATTATTCATCTTTGTTAATAATTGCGGTAAACTATATAATTGCCATTTCAAGACCATTTCATGACACTACTAAAATTATTTTAAAAAAGACATAATAATACATTAACACATTAGTGTTAAAGAAGACAGACATTTTAACTGCTAGGAATATTTACACACTAGATTTAGAATACAACATTGTTTAAATAGATAGCAAAATAAATGACAAATAAAATAAATAATAATAAATAAAATAATAAAAGTTTGACATATCAGCTGATTCTCATATTGAGCTTTTCTTATTAAGTAAACATAATGAACAATATTAAGATTAGCATAATTTATTGAAGTTATGTTATTGTATGATAAATCAATAACAGAATTATTGTAACAGGCCTATAATTTACATTAGATATTGGAACCAGGATTCCTTTCTCTTGGCAGTGTTTTGACATTTAGGATGTGTCTAAAACTAGGTATTTCCATACTTTATAGTATTTTAAATAAGTCAATCAATGGAAGCAAATTTATTAGTAGGCCCGTAAGTAGTGTACGATAATATAGTGCAGTATTGTAAAGTAAAGTACAGTATATTGTAGCATATTGTAGAGTTTAATAAAAGTTTGCATAGTACAATAAAAAATGGTATATTACAGTACAGTATAGTATAAAATGGTATAGTATAATATAATATTGTATGGTATAGTGTGATAACATATAGTTCAGAATGATACTGTAAATTAAAGTTTGAGCTGGTATATTATAAAATAATGTATAGTATAGTATGGTATAATATTGTACACTTTGTACACTAGAGTAGTATAAGAAAAGAATATTGTAGAGTTTAATAAAAGTTTGTTTAGTACTATTTAAAATGGTACAATACAGTGGAGTATGATAACATAGTACAGTATGGTGCAGTAAAGTACCTGATAAAATTGTATAGTATAAAATAATGTATAGTATAGTATGGAAATGTGTACTATAGTATAGTATAGAAAGTATTTAAACAGTTTAATAAAAGTTTTATAGTACAGTTAAAAAAAGTATAGTATAATATGGTATGATATGATATAGTATGTAGTACAGTGTGGTACAATAAAATACCTCATAAAATAGTATAGTATGGAAATGTTTAGCATAGCATAGAAATGTATATTGTACAGTTTAATACATTTTGTATAGTACAGTATGAAATTCTATAGTACAGTATAGTATTATATAGTATAGTATAATATAAAAGTGTGTGATATCGTATGATAACATATAGAACAGTGTTGTACAGTGAAGTACATTATAATATAGTATAGTATAAAATAAAGTATAGTATAGTATAGTATCGTATAGTATAGTATAGTTGCAGCATGTGACTGAATCAATGCGTCGCTGAATTGAACACTTTGTGAAGGACAGTTAGAAAGAATCGGTTCGTGAAACTGATTCGAACTGGGCTTCACTAGAGAGGTACGTGACGAGGCGGCGCCGCCGCGGTGCTACGTCATCTGAGCGAGCCTCTAAAATGTAGTGACCTTCTTTCGGTCGAGCGGCAGAATCCGACTCTTCGGGTCCAGAGAGGGAGAGAGAAACACCATCCGCAGGGTGAGTGGCTTTCCTTCCTTCCTTACAGAGAGAGATTATAGCGGGTATTTCATAAAGAGAGTTTACTCATAAATCTGTTCTTTATATTAAAGCTGTAGATTTAGCGGAGTTTTTCAGGACAGAGAGAGAAATTAGTGAATTAGCGGAGGAGCTGTTAGATAAGGGCCTTTGAAGACTTAAGTAACCGGCACCCGGTTTTTTCCTGAGCCGAGTAAACTATTTAATCTAGTAGTTCGTAGGGCGAAATGTATCAGTGTATATGTGTGTTCTTAATCATAAATTTTATCTGTTGTTCTGCTATGAGCTTATATATGGTTGTGAGATTTTCGCAGTGTCGAGAGATTTTCCCAGCCGAATGAGAGCTGTAGCACATCTGCTCTTAATGCTAGGTTAGCTTAGCCGCCCGGCTAACGCGCTAACCGTGATGGATGATTCACACTCGTCAGGTTTAACGTTAGTCTTTCATCCGGCTTAAAAAATGTGTAGATCTCTTGGCTTAAAAACACTAATTTTGTAGCAAAGTAATATCGCTAGCTAGTTAACTAACTAACTGTAACCTACAAACTACAGCGTTTTCATGATATTATGTGGACTGATATCAAGTAACTTACCCCGGTTTTCTGATTCATTATTAATGTCTCGGATGGAGATGCTCACTCCGACCTTGCTACAGCTAACTTAGCTTAGCTAGCAGGCTAGCTAGGTCACTAGCCTTTTTATATGGTCATGTTAGCCGCGCTAGTTAGCTTAGCTTATCTTGGTTAATGTTAACTTTGGACGCAGACAGTTTATATTTAATTAAAACTGTTTTTCTTTTCTGGCCTGTTTGCTGTTGTAGTTACCATAACTATGTTTCTAGCAGAAGCTCGTGTCCTCAGGTTTAACAGAGCGGGGACATTTCTGTTGTAATCTAATGTTAGCTACGTTAGCTCCTGTTCTCTGCCAGCATGCCGGTTCTCACGCGCTGCCGGCTCTTAAAGCTCTCTGATTGATTAGATTTTGGTTTCACTTTCTAAGAGATTAGCGAGCAGCCAGTTAGCAGCAGCTGTGTTTAAGCAAAAGAGACTCGGGTTTGCTTGCATTCTCCTTGAGTGACCTTAGTGTGTCCTGATCCTATAGCATCACTTTCTGTGCGCTGCGGCTATGACTCAGAACCTTTTTTATACCAGCTGTAAAGTGTATAGAGTTTTATGATGGTGTTTTTATATATTTGTGTTTTTTTTTTTTTTTCTTTTTTTTAGAAAACATGGGTGACGTCGAAAAGGGAAAGAAGGTCTTCGTCCAGAAGTGCGCACAGTGCCATACAGTCGAGAACGGTGGCAAGCACAAGGTTGGCCCCAACCTTTGGGGTCTTTTCGGACGCAAGACTGGACAGGCAGAGGGCTTCTCCTACACAGATGCCAACAAGAGCAAAGGTGAGTTCACCAGGAGGGTATTTAACCAAGGACAATGTCTCCTTGGTGGGCTTAATGGTTTTGAAGCTAGTTTGCTGTGTTTTTCCTTTACAGGACTGGCCTTTAATGTGTCTCAGACCATTTTGTACACTATTCATTGGTTTTGCTACTTTTCTTAATCTTTCAAATGGTTTTGTTTTAGGGATCACTTGGAATGAGGATACCTTAATGGAGTACCTAGAGAACCCCAAGAAATACATTCCTGGCACGAAAATGATCTTCGCCGGCATCAAGAAGAAGGGCGAGCGTGCAGACCTCATTGCATACCTGAAGGCATCCACATCGTAATGGTTGAGGATGAGGATGGAGATATTTAAATTAAATGTCTGTAGTTTTGCATTTTCTGTCTTTTAAACAGCATCTACTCAAACAGTTACACGCCACTGAACGACCAGGACTATTCATTGTGGTTTTAAGTCACGGCATGCTACTGATGCCCGTCCATGAGGATTCTAATCTTTTTTTTTGACTACCGCTGAGCTGTCGGCACTGTTTGACTGAGTGTTATTCCTGTGACTTTCAGGTCATTTTACCTGGGGGGGGTAAAATTGTATCCCCCTGATTTCACAGGAGTGGGTGCATGTTAAATTATTTTGCTGTACTCTTGGGTCGAAGTGTTGTGGGTTACATTGCAAGCTAAGGGTGTCTGTCTGCTTATTGGTAGCCATGTTAAGTTATGTACCAGATGAAACTACTGTCAATAAAAGTGGAAAAGATAAATTGTCTCTTGCCACTGTCTATGAAAGGCTTCCAAAAGGCCTAGTATATTGGTCTCCTATTGCAGGTCATGTGTAATGAGAGTTTAAACACTTATTTAAACTGGTTAAAAGGATATCTTTGAAAGAATGTGGAGAATCTGGCTTTAACTTTTGTTTGCATTTTAAAATCTGTTCTTGGTTGTGTAATTCTTTTTTTTTTTTATTGTTTAATTCAATGGGTGTGAGGAAGTGTACTGTGCTGATTTACTGGTCTTAGTCATCAAGTTAGTAAGCTTTCATTTTAAAAAGCTATTATGAAATATGGTCATGTTACATCAGATGGAACATGTATTTAAGAGGTGAAATACAATTTTTCAGCAATCAGAAGTGAAACGTAACTATCCAATATTTTATTATTTGTTATGATTCTGTGTATTAGTAGCTCTATCTAAATTCTGTTTCATGCTGCCTAATTTATTGTGTTAAATTGAAGCAGCTTGAGAATTAACTAAAGTCTCCTCACGTGGGCGCAGTCAACTGAGGCTAGAAGCACTTCCAGAGGTCAGCAACCTCACTGTCCTCGTGGAGTTAAAAAGATAATCTTTGTTAATCTACAGAATTTAAATTGCCCACTGCTGTCTTAATGGTAGGCCTGAGAGTTCTACAGTATCTGGAAGGTCAGGTTAAGTTGGCTACCTGGAGTCTGAACAGGTAGTAAGAGTTAAAACTAGCTTTCTAAATTAAACGTTGAATACATTTAAATGAAGCTTTTATCAGCAGGACTGATTAAGTGGCGACACCGAAAGACATTGAAGACTGTAAATTACATCACAGTAACAGTACAAAGTCCTCTCTGCTGGTCAGAAGGAGTGCCTTCCCAGCGAAGCAGCTGTAGGGTAATACCGCCACCCAGCGGAGAACAGGGCGTTACGCAACTCTGTTCCATAACAAATTTTTATTACCGGGGAAAGTCTTACACAATGTGTAGGTCATCAGCTACGTAATGTTCACTTTCAATAGAACATACTACTCAGATGGTAAAGAACATTGAATCAATGTTTGTGGTGTAAAAACAGTATATGTTTAACACTGCCTAAAAGTGTTGAAATTGAGAGAAAGTTTTTGAAGGTTTAAGGCTCTTCTACATTTACAATGTTTAGGTCAAAGTGCCCCCCAAATATAGTGTTTATTATTATTATATAATGTTTATTTTTGGGAAGCCCCTTTTACCTAAAAGCATTGTTTTTCTCATTAATAATGAGAATTATTGTTATGATTACTATTATTGTTTTTTATTATGCATACCATAATTAACATAAAATATATTTAAAGAGTTTTTACAAGGTTGCCCTGATAGCAAAGAATGTTGAATACATGTTATGTTTTGGTTGAATTACATCTTTTAATGTTTTTTTATGTAAAAGGAACCTTTAAACAGCCTTTATTTAACATTGACTCGTAAGCATTTTGACAGCAGTGCTAAAACACAGTTTCTTCAACAGTTCTGTGTTGAAGAAATGAGACAATTTTTCATGTGTGAAAATTATCAAAGGTTTATAAACTCTCATCTTATATACAGCTCTGGAAAAAAATAAGAGACTACTTAAAAATGATCAGTTTCTCTGATTTTACTATTAATAGGTATACATTTGAGTGACAACATTTCTCCCAAGTTACAAATACAAATATTGTCATTTAGAGCATTTATTTGCAGAAAATGAGAAATGGTCAAAATAATTAAAAGCTACAAAGCTTTCAAACCTCAAATAATGCAAATAAAACAAGTTCATATTCATTTAGAAACAACAATGCTAATGTTTGAAGATTTCAGAGATCAATATTTGGTGGAATTACCCTGATTTTTAATCACAATTTTCATGCATCTTGGCATGCTCTCCACAAGTCTTTCACACTGCTTTTGGGTAAACTTATTCCACTCCTGGCACAATTATTCAAGCAGTTCAGCTTTGTTTGATGGCTTGTGACCAACTTACATCTTATATGATTGTGTGGAGATTGATCGTCAACTTATTTAAATGTCAGTCACCAACCGCAGGATGATATCAAGTAACCTATAAAAAGAACGACAAATGGCAGCTGGGGTTGAAGGGCATGGAAAGAACAGTTCAAAACTATCTGAGGCAGGACTCAAGCTAAAAAAAAAAAGGACCTTCTTCAGTGAAAAGCAAAGAAGAGACAGGCTGAAGTTTGTACTAAGACTGGAATTGGACCATAGAGGACTGAAGTAAGATCATTTTCTCTGAGTCTGATTTTCTCTTTGCTCAACACCTAGCTATCAAATATTTAGATTGAGACCTGCAGAGGTGTACAAGCCTAAGTGTCTTGCACCCTCTGTGATGGATGAATCGGTGATGATCTGGAGATGCTTCAATAAGGCTGGAATTGGGGAGTTGGGTCTTTGTGAATGATGCATAAATGAAGCTGCATAAAAGCTTATCCTGGAAGAAAACTTGCTTCCTTCTGCTCTGGCAAAGTTCCTTAACTCTGGGAACTGTTTTTTTCCCAGCAAAACAATGCTCAATTCCACACAGCTAGATAAACTAAGGTGTAAATGAAGGACCACTAGATCAAGACAGTGTCATGGCCAGCACAATCTCCAGCCCTGAACCCCATTGAAAACCAATGGAATACAATCAAGTGGAAGATGGATGATCACAAGTCATCAAACTAAGCTGAGCTGCTTGAAATTTTAAGCCAGGAGTGGCATAAAGTCTGATTTTCTAATTGTTGTCCTCTAACATAAAAAAGAACGGAAATGTAGCATTTCCAATCTTAATGCCAGTGTGTGACTTTACTGGTGTTTCATTGTCAATTTATTGCTCACAATTTTAAAAGCAACCTGAATATGCAATAAATACCTGCTTCTACATAAAAGCTGCTTGTGACTCAATGCCCTATTTTTGTGTTTTTGACATATTTTTTTTTATTATTTATTTCTATGTATTTCAGACATACTGACAAAGTGTCTGTCACAATTTTTAAGTATGTATACAGTTACATAGATTATATAAACAAAAGTCATGCAGGAACGTATTTTTGTTGTTAATACAATTTACCAAACATCAACCATATATATATATATATACACACACATCCATAAAGCCTAAATGTTTCTTTTAATTTGGTTGTTACAAATTCCATCAACTTTTTACAATCATCTTTGGACACGTTGTATTTTTGTGTTTTTATAAAATAAAAGTTTTTAGTCAGCTAAAAACAATACAAATTCTTGGTGTATTATTTATTTATTATGATTTATTAAATGTTGCAGTAAAAATAAAACATGTTCTATACTAGTAATTCCATTGGCTACTTTCAAAATAAATAAATAAAAGCCCGACTCCAGAGAATACATAACGTGCAAAAACATGTAAAAAATGAATGCTAACTACATAAAAATAATAATAATTTAAATAAACGTCTAGAGAACACCTTTGGATTTTATAAACATATATGTTGTTATGTGCCTTCTTAATAGCATAGTTTTGCGGATATGCACCTGTTAATAATTTACTACGAAACCGATTTAATCTAAAGTGTTAATAGTTATTTAAAACTCGCATGTATACATTTACACTCACTTAACGCATTTCAGTTCACTGTAATTTATAATTCATTGAGTGAGAAATTAGACGAACCGTAGTACAGGACAGTGGGTCCAAAATTAAGTAAATCCCAAATCATGTCGGTAGAGGTCGCCATTGTACTGCTGTAGGATTCACAAAAATCTCTTTATTCTAAAAATAAGGAATAAATAGTATTCTACAAATCTTAATGTCAGAATTTTTAACTAATAAACAGAATATTTTTTCCCAAGATTTCATCTTCAGATACATAAAACACACAAACAATAAATAGAAGTATAAAGGTATAAAAACTTAGAAAGGAACATCTATTAAATGTGTTTTGTGCTTCTATCAGCAATAACAGTTTAGTAAACAGTGCACTGCAAAAAAACAAATCTTAGCAAATACAATTTTCTAAATTTAAGGCAATAAATCTTATTTTCTTCTCTGATAAGACTTTTTGTCTTACTAAGCTTTGTAAGTGTTAGATTATTTTGCTTATTTTAGGGATAATTATCTTAATCATTCTTACTTAGAATTTGTTATTACTTATTTTAAGTAATTTGAACTCAAAATAAGCACAATCAAGCAGCAATCAAGTTTTTCTGATTCTTGTGTCAAAAAACAGTGCCTTTTTTTGCTTGATTTAGATGTTATTTCACTCATTTTTAGACTTTGCCATTGCTTTTTGTAAGAAATCTTAATAAAAAAAATTTGCTTACCCCATTGGCAGATTTTTTGCTTAATATAGGTATATATGTCTTAATTTGCATATATTTTGTCTACTTTTTGCAAATGAATTTTTTGCAATCAATTATAAATAATATATTTTTTCCAGTAGTAAATACATAGGTGTTGGAATGTAAAGTTGTGTTTGTTCCTTGTCACTAGCAATAAATCTATATCAAAATGTAATTATTTGCATTTTAGAATGTATTATAAACACTAAATATCACATATTTTTTGTTATTATTTCTTTATTAACCCACTTTTGCTTAAAGAATCTTTTGAAACGGTGGCTTAAAAGAAAAAAAAATGATATAAAATGACACTGACAATGAAAAAAATGACTTAGCTAACACATTTTATTTACATGCATATTTATTATGTACAAATGTGCAAGTAAATCATTACATTTGCGAGATATTTTCTCTAGAATAGCAGATAACCTTTTTATTAAAAAAAGACACTTTTAGTATCAAATATGTGAAACACAGAACAATAAATCCAGAGAGATATAACAAGGGTGCAGACATCAGCTGTTAATGACATACAACTGAAATGAAACACATTAATTTTTATTAGTTAATAAAATTTTATAAAATTTAATAGTTAATATTAGTTAAATAAATATACTCCCATTTGTTTCAGTGGTGCTGAATGGCAAAAAAAGAAAGAGTGCATAATGTTTGCAAAAATAATATATTTCATAAAATACTTCTGTCTCCATTTTTCTCCAAATTTCATTTACTGTTTGACATAATATGAATCTGGCAGTTGTTCATATTTCAGTTGTCTCACAATTTCATTATAAATGTACCAGCAGAAATCTTCAAAATTACTCCTCTTGTAAAATTGACATTTCGGAGAGGCAGCACTTAGTGAACCTATTTTTATAATAATTAAATTGTTTGCAATATTGTGATCAATTTTAATCTTTTTTTTTTTTGTTGGATGGACAATTTTTGCTCCACAAAGGCATGCACGTACTTATATGCCATAACATAAAAATATATAAGAAAGGTTTTTATTATCACAAAACGGGTATCAGGCAGTGTTTTGTTTTAATTGTATTTATGTGCAATGCATCTATGAACAAAGCAGCAGTGCAGCTAATTAAGAGAGTCTAGCTTTCTGGAATTCATTTGTGTTTGCTGAGGCAGGGAAAACAGTAAGAACTGTGTAATTCTGTGGCTCCTCAGGAATGCAGTTCGAAATATGTCAAAAGCTTCCATACCACCGTGAAATTCCCCACAGTGTAGACCAGAATAATCCAGTGAAGCTAAGCATGTTTGGGCCTGGCCTGAGGTTTTCGCATGAGGTGCTGTTGTGGCCAGGAGGGGGCGACAAAATTCTATTATATATACTGTGTATATATTGTTCTGGTTATTGACAATAAAAGAAAAACAATAAATAACATTATAAAGATTTTACATGTAAAGTTTTGAAACCAACCTTGTTCACACACATTGTGTGTGTGGCATAATTGATAATTCAGCTTGTCAGCAAGCCAGCACAGATGATTCATACACAGTTAAGACTATAAACTAATTATCAGCTCAATAAACCAATCCAAATCTTCACTTGCTCGTCCCTATCCCCTTTTCCTCACCACCACCTACCTGATGATTGGAGCTACTAAAGCAAAGTTCTGTAATGCACTGACCACAGTGTCACACGGTCAGAGTGGACCACAGAACTTTGCCTGAGGAGCCTTCAATTGAACTGCACATTGGTTACTATGATGAAAAACGAATGGTCTGTGCAAGTTTTGGATCCATATTGTCCTGTTGGCTTCAGTTAGCTTCAGTGACTGCAGATCATACCATTAGTCCATCTGTTGGGATGGTAGTCCACTCAGGACTCCTGTGGGTTTTACAGGCCCTGGGAAATAACACATATGGTATTAAGTCCTGGCTTGAATGAGATGACGTGTCTTATGAATGTTATAGTTCTATGTTAGCATTATTATAGTACAATGAAAATGCAAACTTACCAATGCCATGGCTGACACCTTTCATTTCTCCACAGGATGATTCTTTTTGCAGGTTCAAGCTATTAGAGAACTGAATGGATGTTAACAGGTTTTGCTACAATTTGCTGCAAGTAGCCTGCTTTAAAGAATAGCAGTTAATAGTGCAGTTAAGAACATTACAGACTATAAGCTAGCATGCATTTTAAAGTAGCTAGCTAGTTAGTTAAATAAGTTAAATAAATATTAGGTTAAATAACAGCTAACCTAGGTAGAAAAAACAGGTGAGCTGACAGAGAGACAACTAAGTTATAATTACACTTACACTTAGGCCCAAAGCCTAAAACAGGTTAAAAAAGGGAATTATTTTAAAGAATATGATTTTTTTTAGTTTATAAATATTAAAGACAATCTACCTTCGCAGAAATCAAGCTAACGCTAGCTTTACTAGTTCATACTCAACCTGGTAGAGCTATAGGTGCTGCAGCACACATAGCGGAAAGCCTCCAAACCTCCATGAAGTTTCACGCAGTTGCTGCAGATATCCAACCTCCTCCTCCTCAGACTTAAACTGCTATCTGTGTTTTCTAACTGTCTGAATTATCTCTCCACAGCGTCTGAAGTGTTTAGCAGCGCTAGCTTCGCGTTCATATCCAGTTTTCAGGCTGAAGTAAAGCGCTCTCCTTGGACCCCCGGCACGGCTCCCTCTCTGAAGGAATGTCGACGTGGAGCTGCCAAACGTGAACGTGTGTAGGGCTTCACATGAACGCGCTCACAAACTTCTCTCACAGAGCTGAGTTTCCTCCCCCTGCCTCGCGTTAGCTAGCGTTTAAAGAGAAGAAAATGTACATTATTCTTCACACAGTAGCCTAATCTGCGGTGTATATGGCTGAGGACGACCACGCGGGGTTTTCTACACCTTTAAAAAGAAATAGATTATCTTAATCCCTCTGTCTCTAATATACAGCTCTGGAAAAAATAAGAGACCAGTTCAGTTTATGAATCAGTGTCTCTGATTTTGCTATTTATAGGTATATACAGGTATATTTGCTATTTATAGGTAAACTACTGCCAACATTTCTCCCAAATAAAAATATTGTCATTTAGAGCATTTGTTTGCAGAAAATGAGAAATGGCTGAAATAACAAAAAAAGCTGCAGAGCTTTCAGACCAAAGAAAACAAGTTCATATTCATAAAGTTTTAAAGAGTTCAGAAATCAATATTTGGTGGAATAACCCTGATTTTTAATGACATTTTCCATGAATCTTGGCATGTTCTCCTCCACCAGTCTTACACACTGCTTTTGGATAACGTTATGCCACTTCTATTGCAACAATTCAAGCAGTTCAGCTTGGTTTGATGGCTTGTGATCATCCATCTTCCTCTTGATTAGATTCCAGAGGTTTTCAATTTGTCACAATCCAAGAAACTCAGAATTTTAAGTGGTCTCTTATTTGTTTCCAAAGCTGTATTTCTAAAATATGCTAGATCGATGGACTAGCTAGAGTATTGTGGCACTTGTTCATTTATTGTTTGTTCTGCATTTGTCACTGGAGTAAATTTATCTAGTGTCCAGGGAACCCTGATAGCAAAGAATAATCTGAACACTGAATAAATTTTCTTTTTTATGTTTGCAATTTTGCATGTTTTCATGGCTGTGAGCATTTAATGAAGCATTATGAGGTCAGGAAGTTAGATGAGCATCACCACACCCACACCTTGATCATACCCAACTCATCCCAAAAGTAGGCTACTGCATGGTGCACCATAATTTCAGAGAACATAGCTAGTTCCACTGTTTCAAAGTACAATAGTGGCTTTAAACTCCTCTAGTCCACACACTGGTGTTATGTTCATTAGGTGTAAGCAGGTTAGTGCTTATCTCCAGAGGGTCCTATTCTATTGGTAGTATTTCTCTATAGGGAAAAATACAAAATGTACGTGTGTGCATTTCCACATCTGTGTCAGCAATGAATGCAAATTACAGCAGCTCAGCTCAAGGCATACAATAAAAGGAGTACCAACAAACATTTGGACAAACAGTGTATAGAATATTGAATAAATAGAGAATGCATTACTAATCAGCAGAATTGCCAAATCTTGTAATACTCTATAGCCCAATGCTGAAAATATACTCAATATTTCAAAATTATTTGTTTAATATGGTAAATATATTAAAATATGTGATTAATATCTATGTTGAATCACTTCTGCACATTGTAGAGCACAGCTGGTGTACTGTTTAATATCAATTTGCTTATCACATAATGCAAAAATAATGTATATTTGTCATAGCCACATATAAGTAACATGTCATTCATATCAAATGTTCTGTTTAATGTGCTGTATTTTATATTTTAATTTGATCACTTGATGCAGTTAGCATTTCAAGTACTTCCTCAGGTCATCTTCTGGACAGTCATTAATTGATATATATATATGTGGGCTTGGAATAAATATATATTGTCTCATGTTCCACTGTCTACTTGAATGAATGTCAAATTGCAGGGAAGTTCATACATCTGGCAACCCTGGGGATGATAAGACACGCTGCAGTTTAAAGAAGGCGTTCCTCAGACCTCTTGCAGGAGGATCTCATTGGCTGTGTGTAAAGTGGGCGGGGCCTGGTGGTACAGGGGTGTTATTCCGCTGGTGGGCTGGACTGCTTCACACTTTATTCTTCCACCTGAAGTTGCAGCTGCAGAGCGCTTGGCGGATTTCATGGACCTGGAGCATCTTCAGGTTTCACAGCTTTAGGTGTCCGAATAAACATAAAGCACCATGGAGGAATCGGGAGTTCTCCAGAGCGAGCAGGTGAGAAACGGTGGAGGTGTGGAGTCTGGTTAATGATGCTACCAAGCTCAGTCATGCTCAGTGGTTCGTATCGGGCAAGTCTGGACATGACTTTGGGTTTAGGGGTTGATATGATCGGGTTAAAGAGTTACAGTACCAGCAATGTTGTAATAAATTTGATTCAACTTCGCTAATTAACCTACCAAACATACTCATATAGCAACATTTTTAATAAAAAGGTTTCACTTAGCCCTAGAATAAAAAAAGCATGTTCTCCCCGTCGGGGAATCGAACCCCGGTCTTCCGCGTGACAGGCGGAGATACTGTCCACTATACTAACGAGGAGTGAGTGTATACTGCTAACCCCTGGCTATAAGTCACTTTACAATCCCTGTGTTTAAGTTTCTTATTTACGTTTTACCTCAATGTGAGAGACTCACACCACTATATATCTAGCATTTGAGTTTAAGTCTGTGTGTTGTAGTGAACGTTAGATAGCTAACGTTAACCCTAGCTATGTAATCTATGTAAACTCGATGGCGTTAATTAGCTAACTTGCACATCAAAACTCAGACACACATTTCCCACGTTGAAAAAATGTTAGAATATAATGGTAATGCTTACCTAACTATATAACGCTAGCTATTTACGTTTGTTGCGTCACATAGTAGTTAACAAAGTGAAGACTGGTCTAAAACACATTACTTAACATACAAATATTTGTTGTTTCACTGTATTTTGAATTGTATGAATGTGGTTTAAAATGCTCCGTTTCTCCCCGTCGGGGAATCGAACCCCGGTCTTCCGCGTGACAGGCGGAGATACTGTCCACTATACTAACGAGGAGTGATTGTCGATACTAGTTTAGGCATCTAATACTGAAACACACAATTGTGTTGCGTGTGTTGTAGTTAGTTGGCTAATTTTAGCTATGTAACAACCTATATAAACGTAGATCGATAGCGTTAACTACCTGACTATTATCAAAACCAGACACACAGTTCCCACGTTGATAAAGTGTTAGAATATAATGCTAATGCATATCGTTAATTATATAATGCTAACGCTAACTATTTAGCTGGGGCACATAGTAACGTTAGTTGACACGTTACTGTGGTCTAAAACACATTAACTTACTGTACACATAAATAGCGCTTACATTTTAATTAGATTGTGTTTGCCTTATTTGTTATTTTACTGTATTTTGTTTATAATGAACATGGCTTATTAAAATGCTCAGTTCCTCCCCGTCGGGGAATCGAACCCCGGTCTTCCGCGTGACAGGCGGAGATACTGTCCACTATACTAACGAGGAGTGTTAATGGGCTGCCAACTAGTGGTAATTCACTTTCATCAACTGTAGTAGTGGTATTTTATGGTATTATTTTATTAATTCATTGAGATACAGGGTCTCAAATATGTCGTTTGGAGATGGAATTTAGATGTATAATAGTGTATATTTAATGTCCTCGGAAAATGACTCAACATACAGCCGTTATGTCTAATTATCTGGCAACACAACGTGAACATGTCCAGATTGTGACCACCATTGTTATCTAGCAATGCCCTAACACTGTTGGGCATGTAATTCACCAGAGCTTCATATGTTACTACTGGAATCCCCTTCCATTCTTCCATGATGACACCCAGAGCTGCTTGGTGTTAGACACTTTGCATTCCTCCACCTTCCGCTCGAGGATGCCCCGTAGGTGCTCAATTGTATACAGGTCTGGAGACATATTTTTCTAGTCCATCACTTTTATCTTCAGCTTCCTCAACAAGGTAGCTGTCATCTTGTTGGTGATTTTGGGTTGTTTAAAGCCCTACCCGGACGGGATTAGTTTCTCAGTGTCTGTGAAAAGTATTTCACAATTCTATTCAGTGATAAAACTCCTGCATTCGGATTGCGATTGAAAAAAAAAAAACAAGAGGACCAGTGAGTTTTTTTTTTTTCTTGGTCACATGACATTGCGTTCAGTAGCTCCTCCATTTCCACTTACTGTTGTGTTTACATGGATCTCCGTGGAAATGTACCCCCAATGTGCAACAGTGCGTAGCAGTGGACAAATAGCTATTTTATTTAACACGAAGCAACGAAACTCAGAGATGTAAGTCCGGACGGGACTAAAATTACCAGAGGACCACAGAGGTCAGTGAAAAACAGTAGGCAATTCTGCCTGTAATTTTCTCAGAGGACATCTGAGAAAAACACATACACGGTCGTTCCGGATGGAAATAAAATCCCAGAGTGCCCGCTATAAAGGAGAACATTACCTCAGGACCCACTGAGAAACTAATACTGTCCAGATAAGCCTTAAGAAAGTCACCCTATACTTGTTTGGAATTGAGCTCTCCAGTTTCATGATGAGCTCATGATCTCCAGACCATGGAAAAAGTTTATATTGGTCTTGTCAGACCACAGACATGGTTCCAGTAATCTATATCTTTGAGTGCTTGTTTTCAGCAAATGGTTTGCTGGCTTTATAGTGCATTAGCTTCAGAAGAGGCCTCCTTCTGGGACAAAGGCAATAAAAAAACAAGTTGATCCAGTGTGCAGTGTATGGTCCGAGCACAACAGGTTGACCTCACACTTTTCCTTATGCTTCTATTTTTGTGATGTCAACCTCTGGCTTCTATTCCTCACATCTTCAGAGAGTTCTTTGCCATGAAGTGCCATGTTAATTATTCAGTGGCCAGTATGAGAGTGTTGTATTCAAAACACCACATTTAACATCCATTCTCCCCTTTCACCCGGCAACTTGTAAGACTAACAAGTCACATGACACCAGGGAAGGACAAAGATACAATTGGGCACAATTTGCACATGTTCATTGTGAGGTTTACTGTCTTGTGTTATGCCATTTAGACATTAATGCCTAAATGTAAATCTATACTGCTGTACAAACTGTACACTCTATTTTACATCCAAATTTAATTTCTAGTGTTGTCCATTGAAAATATATAATAAACATTGTTTGTTTTTGATGTATGTGTCTGCGCACATATATGCAGAAAGATTTAAATGTCCCATAATGACATGTATGATTGTGTATGACAATAAAAATATAATAAAAGTTCTGCAAATATTTGTTGGATACTGTAGATACTTTATAGATCCCGAATAGAAATTCTGGCATCCAATAGCTTGGAATAACACAAGATAAATAAAATCAAAAAAGACAGAATAGATAGATACCCAAAGGGTATAAAATGTTTTTGTAAAACGATAGAATTCAGTCACATCTGTCACTGACTAAAGTAAGTAATGTAATTATCGTGACAGGTCTAGTATATACAGATACTCCTTGGTATTGGAGCTTTATTCATTCAGGGAAACAATTAAAGCATGTTCTATCCTCATCAGTTTTTTTATTCTCTGTGTTTTTAATATATTTTGGTAAAGCTTTCACAAGGCAGACCCACATTGAATTACTATCTCTCTTAACTTACTTTATATTGTTATAGTAGTAGCAGAAATAGTTACTGAATAACAAGCCTGGAGTTTAAGGGATTGAAGTTTAATCAGCATGTAAAAAATTAACATGAGATAATTTCCAAACTGTAAAATCAATTCTAGTTTGGCCCATATTCTGTTTGTTTAGTTCTGTTGGACTAAAAGTGCATTTCCAAAATACATGTAGGCCAAGAGATATATATTCAAAAAGTTAACTCTTGAATAATTTGTGCTCTCAGATAGGGCTGGGTAATATATTGTAAATATCAATATATTATAAACCTTTTCAAACCTTATATAAAAAAAATACCATATCATAATGTTGCACAGTCTATACAGGTTTCCATCTGAATGCAATTTAATTCCAAAAAAAGAATCAGTGTAGGTTGTTTGTGTGAAAATGGTCTGGATTCTTAGGAGATGGCACTCAACAGAGTACAGTCTTTTGCAAACTATATAGTAGAAACAGGTAATTAAAGAAAAGGCAAACAACTAAATTGACAGCAGTTTACTGAGCCAGTGCAATACTTATTTAGATGCACAGTGAGCTATTTCAAATGAACACTAATACTTTAAATTTTACTTTGTTAAGGTTTTCATCACATTTTAACATATATATCACCATATCAACTATGCAAAGATTTTTACACACTTTGCTCTTTGCTTGGATGCAATTCCGGCATTCCCAGCATATGAAATAGTTTGGTCTGTGAGATGACTCTGGACCACTACCTCACTCAACCTCACCCTATCTCTTATTTGTATTTTAGTCAACTATCGCTTTATGTTTTTTTGCTTTGTCTTTGGGCAGAAGAGTAACACAGATTTATTTTGTAACACAAAATCAGCTGTATTTCTTGTACATGGGCAGTATTGACAATAATACTTTACTTGACTTGACTACCTCATTCTATCTCTGTCTGCCTCAGACTTTACTTTATGCCCTTACTTTACTCTGCTTCTCTCTACCTCACTGTACCTTTCTCTACCTCGCTCTGCTTCACTCTACCTCGCTCTACCTCACTGTAACATACTCTGGTTCGCTCTAACACCCTCTACCTCACTGTACTTCACTCTACCTAGCTCTGCTTCATTCTGCCTTGCTCTACCTCACTGTAACTTACTCTGGTTCGCTCTAACACCCTTTACCTCACTGTACTTCACTCTACCTAGCTCTGCTTCACTCTGCCTTGCTCTACCTCACTGTAACTTACTCTGGCTCTCTCTAACACCCTCTACCTCACTCTGCCTCACGTTGCCTTACTTTACTTCACTCTGCCTCACTCTGCCTCACTCTACCTCCAGCCTAGTTATTTCCCCCAGTCTGCATTGTGAAGCACCCATTTGTTGCTGTATGCAAGTAATACAGTTTAAGTTTGCTGTAAGTAAAACTCGTAAAAACTCATATTGTAGTAACAATAAAAGGGAAAAGATTTATCTTACTACCTGATGGCCTAGCCCTAATCTCGGCTATAATAACTCCATGGTTTTATGGTTTTAGAATTGTGGTGTGTCCGGTGTCACTGCCAAAAATCATGTGATAGATACTAGGCCAGACATTTATATACACAGGTTTCAAGTTTATGCAGGTTCTTGTATGCATGTCCTTTATACACACCAAGCCTTATCACTTGTCTACTCTTTCCCCCATTTACTTTATCACATGCACCACATCTACCATGCTCTAGATATGTGTGTGTGTGTGTGTGTGTAAGTGTGTGTAGTGCCAAAGCAGAGGCGGTTCATTCACCTTTAATTACACCTATCCCCTTTCATCCTAGTTTTTCTTGTTCTGGCTTTGTTTTGTTTTTCTAAGTGCCCTATATAGCAGTGATTTTCATATTTTAATCTTTTCGTTAACTTTAAAAGGTTATTATTGCACCTCATTCAATATAACCGGTTTGTAAGGTTGAGTTTAGATACTTGCTTTTATATATATTTTTTCTTTTGTTACATTTTATTGTGTAAAGAAACAATAGTTTGATATATGCTTATATAGAAATAAAATGCTTATAGATTTTACTATGTATTATATATTATTTACATGTCATTCCAAAGAGTTCACTTAATGTTTCACCCTTTAATTGATAATTAAAATTTTACAACCAATTTGGTTTGGGAATATGCATCCAATCATTAACCATCACCAGGAGTCATTACTCTCACAGTCAGCCTTGTGTATGTATTAAAGTGTTGTGGTAAAGGCGATTGTCACTTTTACTTTTAAGTTAAAAGCTAATATGAAATACCCTTTAAATATATATTTAAAAAAATGTTAGTAAAATGTTGTCATAACGGTAAATGGTAATGACGCTGAATATGATTTATTTCATGATCAGGATGATTAAATGATGATTTAAAATAGTTTTAAATATTATTCACACGTTTTCCAGACATTGAAACATCAATATCTTTCCCCATGGCTGACATGTGCTCCCCTGTCTGTCTTTATAAAAATAAGTGTTCAATTTAAAGGTTCCTTACAGAAATCATAAAATACACTGCTGCACTCATTATGCTAATGTTTTTACATAATTTTTTAATTCTGTTTTGTATTTTTTTTATATAGGGAAGTTACCAGAATATTTAAATGTTTAAATGTTAATCTTTACCTTAGAACAAAAAATTATTAAGCTGTTTTTTTGTAATGTAATATTTCTAATATTAATTTAGAACCTATGGACATAAAAGTTGCAGGATCATTTACATGCATACACGCATTTCAAATACATATAAGAGTGAATCCCATGCCACTGTTACAGAGTAATAGAAAACAACTTTAGAAAATTCTACTGCTCTGTTTTTCCCTCTTTCTGTTCTTTCCTCTCTCTGAATTACACTGAATCTGGTTTTGCTCTTGGATGAGATAAAAGGCAAAATTTAGGTAATTATAAGGACGTTTATATGAACACAGCCCAGAGTGTATATATATCTGCAGTTGCAGTGGGCGGTACAGCAGCTGAAATGTGCCCTTTTCTCGCACTAAGAGGTATTTGGTGACTGCATTCATGCCACTGGAAAGCATGCCAGAACAAATACACAGCAGTAGTACTGCGCATGTGCACTAACAATGCACGCGATAGTAAATTAGTATTAGATAAGATACTTCTCTGGCTGCTGCCACAACCTCTGACCATACTCACAATCAGGAGATTAGATCATTGCTGTACCGAAGGCTCGATAATGGAAAAAAAACATGCTGAGGCCTTTGAAGCGTCTGATGAAATCATGTAAAATTAATTGCCACGATTATAAAGTGTATCACAAAGTGTATGTCAAAGTTAAGGTAATTAACTTAATTGCCAGCCCTGCCATAAACATTTTACACTATGTTTATTTTTATGACATAGGCCACCTATGTTTCCACATTTCATATTTATTCATTTGTTTGTGTGAAAGCACAGCTGTGTAAATGAAAGCACATTTTAATCTACAAGATAACAAATGTCTAAAAAAGCAAAACTGATCTGGTCACTTGCAAATAACAGTTCGAACAGTCATCTCAACAGATCTGATTTAGGAAGCATATCAGATTTGCCTGCTGTCTGCACAAAGTTTACAACAAACGTGTGTAAAATTCATCAAAAAAAGCAGAGTAACACCCAGAACAAACCTAAATAAGCTACAGTAGCTGAGTTCCAAAGACTAGGCTGGACTGTCTTATAAAGGACTGTATAAAAATGCTTGACATTAGATGTGTGGACAGAAGTCCAAGTCATGTGAATCTGGTTCACATGTAATGCTGTCCATACTGTCCATACACAACTTAGAAAAGACTCTGAAAAGACTTTTAACAGACTAGAAGTCTGACATCCTCTCACATCTAAATACAACTCACAGGCAAAGATTTAGCAATGACTGGGGATCACTATTTGCAACACTGCAACTAGATTTTTCCTGATATTATTTCCCATCATGCATCTGGTGGAGTTCACACACAATACATATTACATATTAAATTACAAATAATGTGCATATCAATACTGTGATTTATCAGAGACTCACAACCTTTGTCCCCATCAACAGTTTACTTTTCTGCCACACTGTTAGTTCTTGATATTTTTTTAATTGAATACTTTCTGTGTTCAACTCTGCCTATGAGCTTCTTTCCCCCTCTTTTAATTTTAACAACCTTGTATAGCAAAGAATCACAGTTTCACTGCTGTAAATTTGCTTTTGTTTTAGACAGAATGAATGCAATAAAGAACATTATTCTTGCAAAACTTGTTTGTATCAAAAATAACAATGCACAATAAGACAAAGAAGTGCAAAATAAAATAATTTTAAATATAATGACTTTAAATGTACCATACAAGGCATATTAATGGCAAAATGTGTTCTTTTTCCAATCGTCACGTAGCTTCTGTAGCTCTCCTATTGGTTGTTGACATTGTTCACGTCACTGTTTGCGTAAGCCAGGACAGGACAGTGAAATTTCTTGAAAATCATTAGGTATAAGGTCGGCATTAGATGTTACCAAAAGGCCTTGTTAGACAGTTACAAATTTAAAGACTTAAGATGTGACTCAACAAAATAAAGAATTGCGACTTGACTCTGGCTTTACCTTTACTGACTTGAACTTTTGGTTTGGGTGTGATCCAAATCAGCAGGTGTGAAAGGGACAGCAAACCACAGTCTGGAACAAAAGAGGCAGTCTCAGTCTGGATCTACTGAACCATGATCCGGTTCATCTGCAGTGTAGAAGCACTTTTCTAGATGGTTTGGATTTTTAGACCAATTACAAGGAAGTTGAGGAAGTCTTTAAACCAGAGGAAAAAAATTATTGGTTGTGCTAAAATCCGCCTTCTCTTTGCATGCAGGTGTGTCCCACAGCAGTTTAAACACAAAGAATAGAGTGAAAATTAATTTATTTACTGTAACAGTAGATGAACTGAACTCTTTTTTTCTATTTATAAACAGAAATAAAAGGAATCTGGGAAAAATATTTTACACTCATTCTGCTGTAAGGAGCATGTGTATGTAAAGAGAGAGAGTGATTCTGATATAAAGCTAGAATTCATCATAACACCTGCAAAAGAAACTCGCTGAACTCATAACTAACATTTTACAAACCAATTCATATAAAATATAGAGAGACTGTGCTCACATAGCTGATAAAGACAGAATGTAGTAAAGTTCTTTAGTCCGCTCACTAAACTGTAGTGTGAAACCACAACTAACCAGATCAAATGAACACAAATGACATGAATCCTGAATCTTGGGTGAATCTGACATGAATCTTGGGTGGGCTCTCTGGTCCAGACCTTCAGATATGAAAATGCCCTAAGACTTTAAAAGACTGTTTTAGTTCGGTTCATTGATCAGTTTCTCTTTAACAATCGCCTTGAGGGAAGCTGCTTGTGAGCAAGACATAATGTTGTACAGAGCTGTACGTACAAGACTACTCTAAATCAAAAGTTTACTTTAGTTTGCAGTAAGTAATGAGAACTAGCCATTTCTCATGGTGCATACTGCAAGGTTAAATCATTCTTTACACAATAGTCTCAAACTGCATTGAGTTGTTTGTTACGTAACTTTAAATAGACACTGTATAACACGTTGCAGTGCATCACAAAGCTTGATCCTGTATAGTTTTGAATAGTGTGTCTTGTCTGGTCTAGTCATCAGTGTTTGTGTCTATAGGCTGCTGTGGGTTTATGTGTACTTTAGGTACTTATACAGGATCAAGCTGTGAAGCCAAAGGCATAACGACATGTGTCTTCATGCAGAAAAATAGACAAAAGCATTAGAAGATCATAACATTTGGCTTCTTTTTTTTTACAGGAAATCAGTCTGATTGACATCTTGTGGAGGCAGGACATTGATCTGGGTGTGGAACGCGAGGCATTTGATGTCCACTTTCAGGAGAGAGAGTTGGATGCACAGAGAGCAAGGGTTCAAGAAGAAGAGAGGAAGAAAAGAGAGAGTGAACTGGAGGAGAGGGTTATGTTAGCACTTAGGAAAATGGACAAGGAAACTGGAGAAATCCTCCCACAGAACGTTCAGGTAACACAGTTCATGAGTATATGCAATTTCTGCACTCACTGTCCATCTTATCAGCACCACTGACCATAAACAAGCACTCTGTAGTTCTAGAACTGTGTGTTTGTTAGACTGTGTTGTGCTGGTATGAGTGGACCAGGCAGAGCAGTGCTGCTGGAGTTTTTAAACACCTTAGTGTCACTGCTGGACTGAGAATACATTAACAACAAAAAAATATTTAGACAACAGCGAAATATAGCAGGATCCTGTGGGCAGTTTCCTGGGCCTAGCATCCTGTGAGCAGCATCCGATGGGCGGCATCTTGTGGGTTGCGTCCTGTGCGTGGCATCATGTGCCCACTAATGAAGGACAAAAGGATGACTAACACAAACTGTGCAGCAACAGATGACCTTCTGTCTCTACCTTTACATCTACAAGGTGGAGCAGCTAGGTAGAAGTTTCTAATAGAGTGAACAGTGAATGTTTAAAAACTCCAGCAGCACTGCTGTGCCTGATCCACTCGTACCAGCACAATACGGCAAGATGTTTTATTTAGTTTGATTTTGGGTTCAAACAAAAATCTTGGTTTATATCTACAGTCTATTATTTAAAAAAATCCTGATTTTACCATGATATGTGCCCTTTAATTAATAAAACATACAATTTCGCAATTATTGTTATACATTATTATATATTGCGACCACATTTTATACATTATTTATGTGGGAGTGATGTGTGCATTTACATCAGGAAAATTCAACACAGTGCCTTGTACAGTGAAACCTACACACACCCAGCTTAACCAGTCTTTACATTTCAGGGGGATGACTCCACCAGTTTTAATCCAGGCTTTGAGCTCATGACCGAGGCCTTTCTCTCAGGACAGGTAGCATTTGACACACACACGTGAAAACATTTGAGCTTTGGAAATATTATCTTCTGACATCTATTTGTTATTCACTGCACTTTCCCCTGCATTGCCACACCTTCCTTTCAGGGTTCTCCCATTACCCAGAATCCTCTGCTGTCTGCACTGCTCCTCTCTGAGAAGCCACCCCCTGACAAAGAGAAAGCTTCTATTGAGCTGTTGGCTTTGCCTGATCTGCAGGTAGTCTACACACACACACACACACACACACAAATATAAATTTTACACAGTACTCATTTATGCTATATAAGCTTTATCTATGCATAACAGTATTTGATTTAGCTGCATAATCATTATGTTATTAAATAATAAAACGTCCTAGTAATAGGAGCTGGAAATCGTAATAACATTAGATTTATTATGTAACAGGACAATATAGACAAACATTACATAAGCAATCATCAACTGTCCCTGGATTCTAAAATAGGTAAAGCATAGTAACACATATACAGTGAAAAAGAACAAAGCAAACATGAGACTAAACTGCAAAAAAAGATTTGTAAATATGCTATATTACTACTCAGCTAGTCAATCAAATAATGTAGCCAACTAGTCATCATTGTAACAGTAAAGAAAAAAAGGCAAGTAGGTATCTTGTGGCTTACTAATAGTAGCAAATGGTGTAGGCTGAGGTGGAAGTTGAGGTGCAAGTGTTACCTGTACACTGCTGTTTTTATTGCTGTGCTTTAGGCACTGCTAGGTGTCTGCTGCCCACTGCTTACAAGTGGATTTGTTAGTGGACAAGGCCCATGATTGTCCATGAAACAGAAGTCTAGGTACCAACAGTAATATCTTACATGTAACCAGGGGTTGAAATTGTAATATTCTTAAAAAAAAATTGGACTTGAGGCAAAAATAAACAAGCTATACATCTGTAGTTCAGTGTTAGGGGTGGTCCTATATCAGTTTTTTTTTTTACCTTAATGTGAGTTTTGCCTAATGAAGACTCTTGTTTGTGTCTTGCACCTGTTAGTACAGCGGAATGTACATACTTACCTTCCTCCAAATTTACAAGGTACAATAAAGAATGCAGCAGAGTTTTAGAGCAACAGTAGACCATGCAAATTTTGTCTCAAAGTTCCAACAAACAAGACCTTAGCAAATGTAGAAAATACTCAATTCTGATCAAACCTGAAAAATAATTGTCTGGATACTATTAGCAGCTCAGCTGATTGACAAAAGTTAAAAGATACACATCACTTGAGAAATATATATTCTTCTTTCAAATAAACCTGGTGGTATATATTTACCCAAAGGAGATCGGACAGAGTGAACCTGTTGAAATTTGTCTTTTTCATATTTTGCACTGATGTTATGTTGTAATGTTCTGGTTTAAAATTCATTATTAAAACATTCAGATTTGTTAGGATTAATCACAGCAAACCGATTGATTATTATTATTATTATTATTTAATCAATTACCAGCTGTAATATTAAGTTCTCTGTTTTTTTGTTTGCTCTCCAGCATTATCTGGATGCCCTGGAAGCTCATGTTCCTGAAAGCCAGCCTGAGCTTCTAGAGAAGATTATGGACAACAGTTATGGACATCAGTTGCATGAGCCACCAGAGGACAATACAGTATTAGAAACAGTTTCTGGCCCACATGTGCTTGCACACATCCACTCTGGCTGTGCTGAGATTATGGAAACGCCAGAGTATGCAGTTTCTCATAGTGGTAAGACAACTCAACCTTTACCACAAATAATTCCTGAAGCACCAGAAATCGAACAACCCTTTCTAGATACAGAGGACTTCACCGAATCATTCTTGGACACAATTATGAGCACAAATCCTCCCGAGAACCTAAACCAGAGATTATTTCAGCTTAGCTCAGATTTAAACACTCAAGAAGAACTGTTTCCAGAGCTTGAAAACATTATTGAACCTGAACATTCACTATGTCAGCATGTGTCTGTTCAAAAAGACTCATCTGGTTCCACATGCGACATGACTTTGTTCAGCCTGGAAAGCTTCAGCGAACCCATAGATCTGGACCCGTCTCTATACGCAGATGACGCATTTATCACTGTCCAGCCAGAAGCTGAAGAAGTTAGAAGGAGCCAGTCAGATCAAATAGAGCTGTTTGATTTGTCTGTTCTTTCAGATGTGGTGGATTTGCAACCATCAGAGACCAGTTCACAACATCTAACGCAAGTCGGAACACTTTTACACACAGATTCTCTTTCAGTCCACTCAGAAGATCTCTTTGAGACTGAAGCAACCACAAGTTCCTTGTGCGAGATCACAACATCTTCCCAGTCACCACAGGGTCATCGCAGCTGGAGCGTGTGTCGTGACGAAGAGCGTGCTAGGACTTTGCTCCTCCCTCTGAGCGTGGATGACATCATCACCATGTCGGTGGATGCCTTTAACGAGGCCATCAGCACTTATGAGCTCAACGAAGGTCAACTCAGTCTCATGAGGGACATCCGCAGGCGGGGCAAGAACAAGATGGCGGCCCAGAGCTGCCGCAAAAGAAAGTTGGACAGCCTGGTGGACCTGGAGGCCGAGGTAGAGGAGCTCCGTGAGGAGAGGGAGCGAGTGATGTTGGAGAAAGAGAGCAATGCCAAAGCTCTGCGTGAGACCAGAGGGAAGCTCAGTAAGCTGTACAGTGAGGTGTTCTCGCAGCTGAGGGACGAGCATGGCAATCCTTACAGCACCAAAGAATACACACTGCAGTACAGCACTGATGGACGGTTCTTTATACTCCCACGCAGCCCACATGCAAGTAAACACACATGAATTGGAATGTGCCAGTGGATCCCTGAAAAAAATATGAAGACATTTAATATTGAGACTGCCAATAGTGAGCCGTTATCTGTATTATTTGTATTATTGTCGCTGGGTAGAGGCATAAAGCATTCCTCAATTGGTAAAATCCATCAAGCTTTACCACAATGACAATGAAATGCCAGAAGTAAAATCTACCCAGGTAGCAAAATTCCTTGAATTGTATCAGTCCAGCTTTGATTGATTTGTGGCCTGGCTTGTCTTAGATCCAGACAGAGTGCTGCATGTGCCAACACCCTGGTTGCCGAGTATAATATGGTAATAGGCTAGAGCACCATGTGTACAATCTGGGCAGAAAAGGTACAATAGCACTTTTGACTTTTCCATTGTGGATACTCAAGCACTTAACGAATGTTTGTTCTCCTAAAACTACTTTGTGAGTTCAGACCATACTTTCTTTAGGATGCAGGATTTTTACCAGGGGTTCTGCTTTGAGCTAGACTGCTGGAGGCCACTTTAATAAACTGAGGTCCTCAGTCCTTAGAGGTAGAACTGAGATAGGAAGGAGATTCTTTGAGAATGGTGGTGGTGGGTTGCACAAGCTGGGACAAGAGAGAGGTAGTGATGGAATTGTATAGTTAGATTGCAAATAAAGCCATAAAATGAGCTTCATGCAGGGTTTCTAAAAATCTTAATTTAAATGCACTTTTTTATGGTCTTAAAATGCCACTTTAAATAGAATTATAGTTTTATTTCCTTGTATTGCATTTCACAGTATCCAAATGCTTACTGATTAAACTAGAGACTGAACTAACCAGAACCGACAACTTTATATATGTCTCTGAGGGGAGCTATTTTCAGGTACATTCATTAATTGCTTTTAGCTGCTGTAGTGTAGTCGATCAGGCGATTTCCATAACATATGATACAACATAAGTGAAAACATATTAGCTGTCACTTGTCCCACACAGGCCGCAATAATGAGGACAACACAGATACAGATAGTCAAGAGCATGCCTGCAGTGAAGGACATTTTCATAATTGACCAGCTCCTTGTTTCTATACCCATTATCCACCTTCAGCTCCTGTTCTTTAATGGTCAGGACCACCAAAGAGAATAGCTGCTTTGGGTGGTGGGTCATTCTCAGCACTGTAGTGATATTGGCATAGTGGGAGTGTTTTAGTATGTGAATGCACAGTGATGAAAACTGAGGTGTTTAAGAACTCCAGCAGCACTGCTGTGCCTGATCTTCTCGTACCAGCACAACAAACAGTGTAACACAAAAACACCATTGCAGTATCACTGCAGTGCTGAGAAATAACCCAAATAATAGCTACTCTTAGCGATCTATTGATATATTACGATTTATCCAGTCAATTGCACATCGTGCTGTTTGATTTACAGGGATTTATTGGTATCGTGAGGATGCAAAAAAATTGGGTGTAACGTGAAATAACCAATCAGCATGAAACTTGTCAGTACCTTTAAGACCCAGGTGCGCTTTGACTTTGGCACGTTGATATCCTAACAGCGCAACACTTTTGTGCGTTTCAGCAGAGGAAATTGACCTGCGCATTCATGCTGTAAGGGTATGTAAGCAGATATTTTAAGGGAACAGTAAGGTTATTGTATTCTTTATTCTGTTTATTGTTAATGTAAATGCCTTGCACAGGGTGTACGATAGGTCCAAATGTGTCCTATATGATCAGTAGAGCTGATAGTAGAAAATTGATTATGGGTGTAGAAACAAGTCATAATGTTATGCTTGATTGGTGTATAATTAAGTAGACTTGAAGCGTATATCTATCTGTGTGTGAGAAATTATTCACACACATAATTGAACACAATAAAACACAATAAGCACTCTCCCTCTCTGTACACACAGTGCACCAACTTCTATGAACACACCCACCTAAATACACAGAGAAAAAGCACTTTACAGCAACGCATATCACAACACCACATAGTAGCCAAGGGTGTGGACTGGTGTGGGACAGAGCCAGAAAGGGGGAGTCAGAGGGAGTGGCAGTACATCGGCTGATTTAACACACCTTTCCCACTGCCCCACACTGTCCAATGTGTCTTAGCAAATAGTGTGCCCATCTTTTGCCCTTCCAGCACCAAAAGGTGCCCTTTTCAGTATAAATACCCAGTATGAGACCCAATGCTAAATAGGTTTCTACTACAAGAAAGAGAATGTGATGAAGGGCCAGGTTAGATGCTCTGTGAACAAAGAAAAACATCCAACTCAAAACTTGGAGGATGCTTAAATGGTTCTAGACTTTAAAGGGTTTCTCGCACTAGTGGAAAATCATCTGTAGATGGTTCCACACCTTTAAAATGTTTCTATGTAGGATCAAATTGGTTACACTATTGTTACAAATTCAAGAAAACATTTTCTACAAATCATTTAGCTTGAAGTGTAAGTTGAAAAATCAAAGTGGGGCAAAATCTTTATTCTATGATGTTTATTACAGTATATCACTTCTAATTAAAGGTGTCCTAAAATGGAACATAATATTTATATTGGCATAGAGTTTAGAACATGGAACTGTCAAACCATTAACCTCAAATGCTGTTATGAATATCTGACATGACTAAAACTGCCCAGGTGGAAAATGGGCCAATTCCAAAGCCCTGATAGCCCTAGTCAAAGTTAGTGTTGCTGTAAAGTACAATGTCCACTTTTTGGAAAATATGGTAAATATGCCTAGTAAATATGTAAGTTACTACAGTAATTTAATTAAAAGTCATAGATAATATTTAATAAATTCACACATTAAAATACAAGTACATATTTGAATTTTTAAGTTCTTGCAACATAAATACAAGTGCATATTGTATTTTATGTGTTCTCAAATAAAAAAATACAGTACAGATTTTATTTAACAAATTTAGTTCAACAAGCTCTTTACTACATAGTGGACTTCATCATTCTGAACATGCGGGGATTATGTTGGAGTATGAGCAAGTTAAACAACAGCTATTTTTAATGGTAGCTATATAGTAACTACTTCATGCTTTTGGCATAGATTCACTGCAGAAGCTTCTTGGGATTCTAGAGAACATTCATAGCACTGCCAGATTCAACTATCAAATCAAATCAGATCAATTATTAAAGTTACAATATACGTATGCTGATTATATGTTTGCTGTCGCGGTGCCTTGTTGCAAACTAGCCAATCAGAGCAGAGCATGTCAAGATGTTTATAAGATTACCATAACAGGAAATTATGGTTTCATTCTAAAGCCAAATAATAAGGTTGTAAATAGGCTTGTATAGTGACTGTCTCCAAGTATCTGTTCATTTTTGGCCTCTAACAAGTTACATACCACTTGTATAGACACAAATTTTATACTTTTAAAATATGAAACAATGCATTTTATGGCACTTTTAAGTTTCTCTGGTTGATCTTGCAACAATCTTATGAATGTTGTACTTGCCGAGTATTTTTTCCCTACTTGCCGAGTATTTTCAGTGATATTTAATAATCATATTCTTTAAATTGTATGAGAATGTATTAGAAATATTTCTGAATCTTTTTGTATGCCTTTTTGACTTTTCAACATGCATTTGTCATTTAACAGTACAATCACAAAATTACAGCTGGTATGTATCTGTATATTGTGTGCTTACAATTTTAATATAATAAACACTGGGAATGATAAATTGTGTTGGGATTTTTTAGGGTCTGAGATAGGTCTGCTGGAACAGCGAATGGTCTCCAGCCCTGCTACTTGAGACCTTCTTCCTGTAGACTTTGGAGCCAACCTTAATGCACACCACCTGATATAGCTAATCACTGCTATCAGAAGCCATTGATTAGCAGGGTGTGTTTGCTTTGGGTTGAAGTTGAAATCTACAGGACCATAGCTCTTAAGGATAAGGGATGGAGACCAAAGGGTTCATGTTTAAAAATAATGTTAAATATGAAGGAAATTTATCCTAATTTTACAACATTTGAGTGAGGTTAATGTCCACAGTGCTGCATGATAATGTAAAATGAGCAATTAAATAACAATTTATATTTTCTTAAGCTTTTGAAGATGCTTTGTTTTATAATATTGGGATGATTTCACTTAGTATTTCTCATATTGTCTCCATACATAGCCTAAAGTAAAGCTTAATCTGTACTCCCTGTCATAATAAAAATAATTTCACAAAATCTAAATGTATATTTGAAATTGAACAAGGTCACCAAGAGCAGTTTAAAAAGTTTGAAACTGTAGGTTAACCATGTTTCCATAAAACCCATATTTTTGCTAAAATTGTCCAACTTGTTCTATGTGCAGCTTGCCATTACAGGGGGGACACATGCATGACAAGAAATAAAAAAGCTGAAAAATCTGCTTTTGTGCAGTCTGAAGTCTCTGAAGTCTATATGATGAGTATATAATTTGCTTGTTTATAACTTTACCAAATTAAACTTATAACTCTAACAACACATATATTTAACTGTTCAAAACATGAACTGGTCAATCTCAGGCAGCTTTACTTAATTTTTTTTACACGGTTTCTAAATCAAAGATGGTTACAAAACTCATGTGACATTTAAAAAGCATGTTTAACAGCAAGTCCACTAATTCCTCCTAATACACTACATCTGAAAAGTGAACCTGTTTTAAACACCCAGCCCCTACAGAAGGGTTTTATGAAGCAAGTCCAGCAGTAGCAGAAGCTTTATACCTCACAGAGATTTACGTCTTGCCTTGTTGAGCCTCTATTTCCAGTCACACAGAAAAACACAGTGCAAAAGCAAATCTTCCCCCTAGTGGCCATTTTTTACCACAACCACAACTACTACACCTGCCTCTGTCACCACCAGGCTGATAAAACAGACCACAGCAAATACAGAACAACGCTGCACCTAATCTGTACATTTAAACCTAGATTGAAACACAGGGTAGGGTCTGGCTGCAGACTCTGTTAAAACCACACCTTAAATAAATAAATATGAAGTGAATTCAGTACAGGTGGCAAGGTGTTTAACAAAAGCACTTTTTTGTTGCTTAGATCTGCTCTCTACACAGTACAGTTAACATTTAATTACTATGGAGTTAAATGTTCAGAAGGCAATTTTTTTTTTTCTACAAAAAAAGGTGTTCCTTAAAAATATGTTTTCGTTACTTTTATTTTGTTATATTGTGTGAAATCGAGTTAAATGTATAGTTTATGTTTAAGGGCCATTTCACCAAATGGGTGCCATTTGCTTGTTGTAACTCTTCCAACTTAAACTTAATTTTTATATTTTTTCAACTCTAAATCTAGTAACACATATATTTAACTATTCAAAACATTTTTCTTGGTCCTGTTACCAAAACTCATGTTCAAAAGCAAGTCCACTAATTCCTTTGATTTTCTCTCAAGAAAGTCTTTATTTTGAAGAAATGTGTGCATGTTTTGACTGCATGTTCAAATAATTGAGATCTCTGACAAAAAAATCACTATATATGCATGCATTATTTTTTTTCTAAAATATGCAAAGCCATTTTTGTATTTTAAGTAATATTCACAATAATAAATCAATAAGCCAGGGGACAATACTTAGTCCTGTTAATGGAACTCACTCCTGTTGCTGGCACTCATTCCTGTTACTGGAACTCACTACTGTTATTTTTTTGTTTTTGAGTAACAGGACTGAGTTTTTAGCCTGGAATTAGCAAAAACATGAAAAAATGGCGGCTACGCTAACAGCATGAGGACACTGCATACATTCCAGTGCTTTTTCCAAAATGTATTTTAAAGTTATTTTGTGTGCAAATTTATACATGTAATATATAATATGCACATTATATAATCAAGATTTCCCTTTACCTCCAAAGTTCGTTCTTACAATAGAATATTTTCTCACAATGCAAATCCTATCAAGCTAAATTATTAAAGACAGATTTACAGGTTCAACTATTGCGTTATAATATATAAAGACATTTTCAAAATAAACAATACGTATTGGGATACACATGATTACAGACAAAATTATAGGTTTTTTTTCTCCCTAAATTTTTAATACAATAGTTTTAAATCAAAATGTTCTGCACTTTATCCAGTTAAACAGAATAAATTACAATCTTTGTAATGAAATGAGCAGTCTCTCAGTGTTTTTAAGCACTGGTGCTATTCTTGATGTGCTTTGAAAAGTATACTGGGAATCAAAAACTTGATTTGATACAGTTTTGTCATATTGCTTACCCTTGCACAGGGCATTAGTCTGATAATCGCAGCAACTTCTATTAGCTAATAATTCACTTTTCTGAGTGTCTTGATCAGCTCCACATTCTTTCAGACACACAGCAATGTCTTAAACATACAGTGTGGATCATTTCAAATGTGTTTTTTCACTTGTAATGTACCCAAAACTAAGAGGGTAAAGGCTAGCACATGTCTCCTATAATAATGGAGATAGTGGCATCCATCCAACCAAGACCACCTGTGCTCTCTCAGACTCTGTCTGCTGATGGAGCAGCATGAGCCAAGTTTTGAACCTGCAATCTTTGGATCAGTGACAGCACCTGGGCCCTCTGAACAGTACAATGAAAAAATACACACAGCTGCACTGATAAATACTGTGGAATTTTGTGTTTATTTTTCCTTGTAGGCACTTCCATGTACATCATATTAAACCAGAAATCACCGCAGTGGAAAATCAAAATCTACACCTAATGAAAATATCGGTTTCAACAATCTACATTTTCAACAGGCAGACTTATATATATATGTATATGGCATTGCAATCAGGAAAAAGGACAGGTTGGAAGAGTGCTGGAATATCGTGGAACGTTGGTTAAGCCTAAGTGATGGTGCCACCTCCTTTCTTCCACTGATCTGATCAGGCAGTTTTTTTTATTAAATATTATACATTTACACAACAATAAAATAAATCATTAACTGTGAAACATTATGCCACAGTATCAGCTTGCTTTGACTAGGTACACAACTTTCTCACTTTACTACAGATCAGTGGAGGGAGGAATGGTACTCAGGCATGGAGACAGTGCTTCAAATAAGGGAGGGGCCTTTTGAGTGGTGTGAGGCTCCTGACTGGCTGTCTCTGTCCTGTTCCTCAAAATATGTCTGTTCAATACGTCGGCAGAAGGAGAGAAGGTTGCTGTAGGACTTAATCTTCTCACTAAGTTCATCACTGGTGAGACGGGTGGTCAGGATTGTGAATAGATGACCAAAGACCAGGGCATCCAGCTCGGTTGGCCTGCAAGCAGTTCAAGAGTATATAGAGCATTATAGTTTGTGTACATGTATTATATATTAGCTCAGATTATTTATTTCCGGTAATGGAGGGCTAATTCCAGAACAGTTAAGTTAATTTCTCTGTTTAAAAGTTTTAACCACAAGAATAAAAGTTGCCCAAATCCAATAATTTTGGTCAGATGTGACACAGATGTGCCATATATGTGCTGTGTGAATGGGGAAATAACACATTGAATCTTTATGATCCAATTTGAGGCACTTTAATATGTGGTTTTAAAATCCAATATATATTCAATTCACAGCAGTATGCCCCAGTCTGCAGAGCCAGACCAGAATACAAGGAAAAAAGGAAAAAGACTATGAGCTGAAAAAAAAAAAGAACTTAGTGTTTCTAATAAAATGGAACACGGCCACAGAAGGACGTCGCTGCAATGTCAAAGTATTTTTTTTTGGTGAAAAATAGCTCTAATGTTCCTGTTTCAGCCTGTTTTAGTTTCGTGGAGGACTGGGCAGGGAAGAAAGACAGGATTTTGGGTCTTACTCATGAATATTCATTAGGGCTGGGGCGACGCGTCGACATAATCGACGTCATCGATTACAAAAATACATCGATTTGCATAACGTGCGTCGGCGCGTCGTAAACATGGCGGCGCCTGTGGAGAGCATTAGAGGTTAGATCGGGCCCAAAAATTCCAACTGGCTGTTTTCGGGCTGTTTTAATGAGCGAAATATGATCAGAATTATGTTAATTAACACGGTAACATAGAAGCATAGAACTATTATTTAATTAAAATGATTTTTAAGAACAGCTAAACACAGTTCTGCAAGTCAAACGCGGAGGAGTTCACGTGCGAGAGACACAGAGAGAGAGAGAGAGAGAGAGAGAGAGAGAGAGAGATTTGCTTGTTCTGGTGAGAGCTACTCACAGGTGAAGGTTCTCTTTGATCTCCTCGTGCTCATATTCTAGTCCCATTCATAATTCTGCAGCTCCCTCAGTGTTTTCTGCCGTATTTTGCGGCTAGCGCGAGCGCTTACAACTGACACCGCGGACCGCGAGGTGCCGCCGCGTTTGTGCCGAATCCGACTCTCTGCTGAATCTGACTCCCGCTTCGCGGACAGAATCGGCACAACACCCCCGCCAGGGCCGCCGCTCTGCATACGCAGACAACGCAGCCAGCGTTAGGCCTCAACCATTTTGCAGTTGCAGGGAGCCAAATTGACTGAGAATGAAATGTGTTGAAATTATGACATTATTAAATTTAAAACCCAATGTGAATTATTTATGATACGCTCATCTTTTTTGTCTTTAAACATTGCATGGGGCACCTACTCTACTACTTAAAAGCGGCACGTTATTATTTTTGTGCATAATATAATGCCCCCACCCCTATTGCCTGAAATGGCACGGCTCGGTTTGCTCTGTTGGTTGTTGCCAGATGTGACATTTTCCAGTCAAATAAATAATCAAATAATGCATGGAGGCGCTAAATCTTGCGCATGTTTAACCATTTTTAAAGTGTATGTGGCCATTCTATACAAAAACTTGTCCAGTGCAATATTTGTGTAAGTTAAAAACTTAAAATAAAATAAACAAATAGGATGAAAAATCGTAACTTATCTGGCAACCTTAGTCCTAACTAAAGTAGCAACGCTACTTGAGTTTGGCAGGAGACAAGTTCACCGCGCGAAGTTGCTACTAAATGGTAATTCAACTATGAAGCGACGGTTTGAGTCTGGAGCTGAGAAGAAGAAAAAGAAGCAGAAAGATGAGGCCCATGCATCCCTTTCTGGTGAGTAACTTCGATGATAAAGGTTTAAATAGTTTTGATTACTTCATGTTCAGTGGTGTTGCCTGAGCTAGTTACGTTGGCTTTGCTGATTTGGTAGCTTTAAACGCTTAACTAGAAACTAATCTGGGTATTGCAAGGCACGTGGCACGTTTGCAAATAGTAGTAGTGTAGTTTGAAGATTTTTAGTGACTTTAATAAAAAATTAATAAACAGAGTAGCCTACCTATTGACTAATGCCGTCAGTGCACTATCCAAATGGTCTGTATGACAGCAGGATCAGACAGCTCTATAGATTTTGACAGGCTGATATAAATACACCACGAATATAAACGATAATTTCATAACCTTTAAGGCTGGCTTGTGTAAATGACGTGTCCACTGCTTAAAATAGACATGCATCGTTTCATTTATTATTTATACATTATAAATAGTACTCTTGTGCTGTTCTTCACTGTTATTGGCCTTACTTATAACGTTGTAAATATTCACAGTTACATGCGTAATTTTAATAAATAGTAAAATTTTGCGTAAACCTTTTGTGTTTGTGTGTGTTTTTTTTTTTTTTTTTTTTTTTTTTTGGGGGGGGGGGGGGGGGGGGGGTGGGGGGCCTCCCTGACCAGTTATGCTTAGGGCCTCCAAAACCTTAGCAGCGGCCCTGACCCCCGCTGTAGAACTGCGGTAGTGAAAACAGCGCTTATAAATAAATTAGTTTAGTTTCACTTTCAGTTTTCGTTATTTTTTTTTAAATAAAAATATAATTAAAAAACAGACGCCTACATATCGGACTATTTTCTGGAGCCCGGGTCGGATTTACGGGCGGGCCTCGGGTCATGTCGGGTTCGGGCAGAGAATCTAAGCTCTAGAGAGCTTGGACTCCGGAGAGCAATCTCCAGCTACAAAAAAACGCCAGCGGGCATCTAAAGTTTGGGAGCATTTCACGCAAAAGGGCAACAATGTGGTCCTCTGCCATACGTGCAAAAGGAGCACTTGAAGCGCAAACATCCAGGAGCACTATGTCAACAGGGTCACACAGTAAGTTACCGTTTACATCAGGGTCTCCGCGGGTGTCCTTAAAAAGACTTAAGGCTGTCTACCAAAGGTTTTAAACCTGCCACAGGCAGAAATTATACATTTTTGGTTTATATTTGTGCATGGCATTTCGCAGTTTCCAGAAACAGTAGCATTATTCATAAGTTCAGGTGTTTAGCTAAGCTAGCTGCCTTAAGTTATTTTAGCTAGCGCCGTTGGCGCTGCGGTGTTACACCGTTTTCTGTCACCGTCGGAATTTTGTGACCAGTGCTCACGGTTATGAGCGTTCATTGGCAAAACGGAAGCTTTCTATACCTACACCTTACCCTCAGCCCTAAACTGAACCGTTTTGGCCAGTCGGGGTAAACATTAGAAACGAACACGTTTCGAATCGGCCAGTGCACCGGTCTGCTGAGAACTACTTGCCAGTGGTCACAAAATCTAGCGGTCACAGAAAACAGTGCAACACACGGTTGTGGTGTATGGGAGCTTATCCATTTTTAGCGTTATAGATCTAAACAACGTGCTGTACATGTAAGTGATTATAAGTGTGGGGTTTGGTTTAGTAGGCTTGTGTTGTTGTTGTTGTTATTATATATAAATATAGTAATTTATCGTTTGCTTTAAAACGTAAAATAATTATTTAAGTATGTTTCTCAATGAATAGATTAGTCGACTAATCGAAAAAAATAATCGTTAGAATAATCGTTTAAAAAATAATCGTTAGGGACAGCCCTAATATTCATTACAAACAAACATATTGCCACTGATTGCAAACAGCATTCTGACACCCTCTCCATGGCTGTGCAGTGGGCAGTCACAAGCCAAGGTGGGCAAGGCTATGAATCCAAATTTAATATCCTTTTCCCTAATTCATTCTTTTTTCTGTTTATTTTTTTATTGGCTAATGCAGGCAATTGGTGTAAAATAACATTTTCACATGAAGCATGCATATATAACTCAGACGCACCTACTGTATTTTAAAAAGAAAAGGTACTAAATGGTTTCTAGACAAATGACACCTTAATGAAACCAAGTACTCAAAACAAAGAAGTGGGTGGCCAAATAACATGGCATTTTTACAGTGGGTTGGAACGTATTCTCTGTGATAAGCCCAGCTGTCTGTCACTAAAACTATTATAGTTCCTGTAAAACTAAAGAATACGAAACGGAATCATCACCTGAAGCATAGTTCTTTGCTGAATGAACGTCAGTTACACAGTACAAACTTTTCAGACAAATGTCAGATGTGGGTCACATTTAAAAGATAGTATAAACAGCCTAAAATAAACATCAGATTTGGTGACAAAATCAGGTTTGGGCTACTTTTACCTGCTGTGTGAACATAGCAATTGGGCACGGTAATCAGTATTAAGTCAGGACTGTGTTAGATTATGCTGGAGTGTGTAGAACTTACTGCTTGTTGAAAAAGTAGGGCTGAGTCCCAAGTCGCTGGGAGAGAGCCTGACAACACTGGCTAACATCCTCGTACACCTGAGGAGAGGATAAAAGCACACACATTCACAGACTCAGTTTAATAGAGTAAACGCAGAAAAATCAATGAGAGAAAGTGCATTCTTTTAATACCTTTTAATGCAGACATTGCATCCCGCCAAAATCCACTATTATATTACATTATATTATTAACTTGTGAGCTACATTTTTAGCAAAGTGATTGTTTAACAAAAGGCTAACTTAAACATATTACTTTAACAAGATACCACAACATACAATACAATACAACATTCTGATATACTATATATTTCATATATATCAGTATGTGGAAGATTCCCGCAATTTCTGGGAGAGGTGGGACGTCTGCCCTCTGCACAGTCCTACCTGTTCAAGACTTTTTCCTGCCCAGCCAATAGCGTTCATTTTCCGACGAACCTCCCACTGCTTCTGATAGGCAAGGATGTGATTAAGAGGCCACGAATATGGACTACTGTACCGTGGCCTTGAGATCTAAAAACATTCAAAGCAGTTTGTGTGAGGTATGTCCTGTCTAAAAGCCTTACATTTTATATAATGGCACCCTACTGTGAAATGTTTTTTAAAGACAAACAAAACATCTCCATTACAAAAGTACGGCAGTATATAGTAATTAATGTGTATAGAACTGCCTATAAAGTATTTGTGTTTTTGAAAGAGTATACGTTCATTATAAAGCATGTTGCAATTCAATGTGTGTGTGATTATGAAGGTTTAACATACCTCTGAAGATGTGGTATCATCACACCACTGAATATACAGCTAGAAGGAAAGAGATAAATATAGCAAATGAATCCACTTATCTGCAGAAGATCACTTCTCTGTCATTCTCTAACATGATTAAAGCACAGCACATCTGCAGTACAATAAACTGCACTGCACTGTACCTCAGCTGTGAGCAGCATGTTGTTGACCAGCTCCATATAGGCCTTCATCTCTGCTCTCTGAACATCATCCAGGCCATCACTCAAAGAGTGGCCCTATAAAAAAAAGGATCAGGAGATAGGCACTGAGTTTATAATAATGGATAGTTCAGTTTCTTAAACTTCACTGGCAGAGCAACACATTATAATTTGCTCATTAAAATTGTAAACGTAAGGGTTTACACACACACCACAAGCAAAAAACAATACACAATACATATCAATATATTGTATTTGCCTAAATAAACGTTACAAAAACAAATGAACATTGCTTATTACCCCAGATGCAAATGACCAGCAAAGACATATTTATTATTAACTTGTGTGAACTTATTTAATCTCTGCAAAAAGCAAAAGCTAACCTAATTTTGCTAACAAAGTACTACAAAAGACTGTCACCAACATCATCTTTATTGCATTAATGCAAGCCCATGTCTTCCATACGCAAATACATCTAAATTTGTTTGCTCAGTGAAATCTGGTGCATGTTTTTGTACCGAAACATTATGATACAGGGGTGAAGGTTGAGCTCTGTGACCCATATGTGCTATAAACATACATTAGACTTGTCACAATATTTTTTTTGTGTATGATATATTGTCCCAGAAATTATTGTGATAAATGATATTATTATTATTGTCATTTTAAGACAATTTAAATGCCACTGACATAATGATAACAGACTAGCATAAAGCATCAGAGCCCTTTTAAATACAACTAATTTGTAATTTAGAATTATAGTTTGAAAAATATATTCTTTTTTCCTTATCTACTGCAGTCCATATTGTGTGTATTTAGTTATTAAAGCATTTATCATTTCATGACTGGCTAAAATACTGTTCACTGTTATTTATGTGAACAAACATATAAATAAACTATATCTAAACTAAATACACAATATCACAATGATCGAAAGTTAATGAGGCCTTGTCCATTTATTAAACAATGAGTCGATAATGTAATTATCAAGACTGACCTAGCATGCATACGTAATTTCAGAAGCATGTGGGCAACTTGGAAACTACTGCTGTCTTACAAGCAATTTTGGATTCGAAACTCAAGGTTGGCAAGGCTTTCCAGACTTCCAAGTAGGAAGTCCAATTTGTGGGGACGCTCCAGTACAATTTTCTACCTCTCTCCTAAATTCCAACATCTGAAATTTAATGTAATGCAGCATTAGCTTTTGAATTGGCATGGTATTGTGGAAACTGTAGTGATTTAGAAGTATTGTTATTATTGTAACTGTAGTCTTATGCGTCCCCTACTCCCTTCATCTCCCTTCATAAAAAAAGTGAGTCTCTGATACAAAAAGACAGAATGCATCTGGGGTAAGCTTAACAATGATATTTAACCTCTTTTTAGAAAATCTACATATTATTAGAAGTCTTTATTTATAAGTACTTCTAATAGTACTTCTAATAGTACTTCAATCAGTGTTTTATATACAAAAATAAATTATTGTCCAACTAAGCACAACTACTATAGTGTAGATATAATATACAGTTTGAAAACATTTTCTTTTTCATTAAAAGGATGGTCATACCTTTGCTTTTGTGAACTGCACTATTGGTCCCAACTCTGAAACAACCTGATTACCGACATGAATGAAAGGAACCTTCCCTAAAACAGGAATAAATAGATACAGACAAACATACTGGATGAGAATATATTGACCCTTTTAAGCACCTTCTGCAGACCTCAGGACTTTGCATTTACTTAAATGGGCTCAAACCCATCCAAATAAAACAAATCTGAAATAATAATAACAGCTGTCATTACCTGATGGTGACATGTACTCAGCATTAGCACGGCAAGACACTCGCACTGGTAGGTTGCACATCCTTAGGTACGCCTAAGAGACAAAATATGAAAAATAGGGCTGGAGGATATGGCCACAATTTTACAGAAAATAAAAACATATTTCTTCATTTCTGTCCATATAATCCAACTCCGATACTGATATGAACATTATTAAAAAAGTCAATACACATAATGCACAGTGTAATGAACAGTCAGTGAAAGTTGCTTTGTTTTTTGTAACAATATATATTAATATTAAATTATTTTCCAGCACTATACTTACCTTACTGGTATTAATGCACTAAAGAAAAGTTCTACAGTAGCTTCATGATTTGAAAGTATGTCTATCTATATTCCACTAACCTGAACTGCCAAAGAGGATGCACAATCAGACAGAAGGATCTGATCCTCTGTAATAAAAAAGAGGAAAATGCAGTGATTAAGCTTAAAAAGGATCCAAAAGGCCCAAATGTTAAATCAGTGTCTAACATTGCATAACTTACCTCTCAATGGCTGATAGAGTGTGGCATTTTCAGGCCATGGCTCAGCAGCTGAAAAATATTTTTTTCAATTACAAATATGAAAAACGCTTTAAAGGTCATAAAAAAAAGATGCAGCTCAAATCCAGCTAATTGATCTAGGTAATAACTGATGTAAAACAATTTGAAAAGGATTATGTTGCTATATATTAAGATTATTTAAACTGGCAATACAGCTAATCATTGAGTGCAAAATGTGAGCAGCATGTGAAAGCACCACTTGTAAAAGCATTTACATTAATGAAATTTAGCTGCCGTGCTTTCCAGAAAGAATAGGGCCTACAAGGTTATTCCTGTTACAGCAGTGGGCCAATGTAGAGTTAGGAGTCTTGCCCAAGGACTCCAATTGGTGAAGCACAGCATAGTCACCTAGACCGGGAATTGACCTCCAGTCTCCCACATGCTGTGATAGCTCACTTGCAAATAGTGGAGTTATCCACTGTACCATACCAAACACACAACCACACAATGAGCATCAAAAGAGGACATCCGCCTCAGGATAACCAAGTTTACATGGCTGTAAACTGAGCGGGCAAACATGTGGAATAATGATTAAAGATAAGAAATAAAGATTGCAGCTCTAACGAGGGGTGGGCGGTGTTTCTAAAATCAGAATCCTGGATATGGTCTGAATGTTCAATTTATCCTAATGTCAAAGACTAAGGACACACCAATTACTGTATATAAGCATATATTCAGAATTTATAGTGATTAGGCCGGATAAATGCCTGGCGCACAAAAAAAGGTTGACAGCTATGACCCTTCTATTTTACAAGCATTATATCATTTTATAAGCATGCTTCTTATAAAATAACACTGACACAGTTTTCGTTCTCAAGCATTCAATTTCTATTTTTTAATGACATTTTAAAAGGAACCCCAGATAGCAAAAGCATGTTGAATTAACGTTCATTGTTTTATCTCCAATGTAGTACAACAATCCTGATCTTTGACGAGCATATTGTTGAATCAGTATTATGGTTTATATGCATTGTATTACTTTATATTTAATATTTGTATCTCGTTTGTACTCTATTATTATAGCTTGTATTGTGCTCTCGCAGTAAAGTGTCATTAATCAACAATTATTCTTATTAAATTAATTTTATTATTGTTGTTGTTATAATAATAATAATAATAATTAGTAATTATTAGTTATATTATATTATTCACCTAAAAGCATTGTCAGGGTCAAACAGCCTCAAATATTCAAAGCCTTTAAATGAACGTTTATTCAATGTCAGAATGTAAACACTGCCCAAATAAAGAAAGAGCGTGAAATAAAGGCTGTTTAATTTTTTTTTTTTTTCAAATCATCAAAAATAAAGTGCTCTATAAAAATTGTCTTGTTATTAGGGAAATCACTGTAGTTTTATTAGTATCATCGTGCAGCCTTGCAGTAACCAACTTGCTAACTAGCTAACCTCTCTATCTATCTCTCAGGTAGCAACGTTACAATTGACAGAAGGAATAAAGTCGCAAATCGAGAAATAAACGGTAAAGGAACTAAATATAATATTTTTATAGAGAAGTAAAAATGTAAAACAATTAAAGATGTCTTATTGAGCACAGACAGGCTAGTGAGCTAACATTAGCCTGAGAGCTCTTCTATCTGGGTGATAAAATCTCTGCTGTAATAAATCACAGACCTGCCATCTGAGAGACGAAAGCCTCAGCAGCCAGAGACATGGCGATACACAGAAAAGGCTCAACACAGACAGAAAACGAGAAGCGGAGAGTATTGTACACGAAAAGGCATAAATTTTGTGTACAAGGGCAAAGCAAAGAAGCTTCCGGACGAGACGTCACTGAGCAGCGCTTCCAATCATATACGCCTGCTTCCGCCTGTGACTACAATAAAAGTCCTCTAATGTCAGAGTTTTATATTATATTATATTGTATTATATTATATTATATTTGTTTTATGTATTTCGGGTTGCTTTTTTGTCAATATATCTTAAATAATATAAAGACAATAGTTACAAAGAAATCCATAAAAACAATCCATGACATACATTTAGACATTAATTAATAAACGACAAACAACAAAAAGAAAAGCATATATACGTAAATACTAATAAAATACTAATATACGTAAAGAATAATATAAACTCTCAGGTTGTTGCAGAATTCTCTTAAGTTTAAATCTAAAGATATGGCTTTGGATCTGTGTATATAAAAGTATATGAAGTTTGTGCAGAGACATAAAGAGCAGGAGATCTCCTTCCAAATAAGTGAGTGATAGTTTCCAAAGCTGAATGGTAAAAAGAAACATTGTGGCGAAATATTAACATTACATTAACATTATTGAAAAAGACATTACAAGCATAAACACTGTATATTTTACAATGAATTAATTTAACTTTGTTAGGAAGCAGGGATTTATTGATATATTGCCACAACACTTTTTTAAAGAGAGGGAAATCCTTTTTCCTATTTGTAATTTTAAAATGTCAGGCAGTTGCCTGTGTCTGTTTCAGAGCTAGTTTATGAAGATTCTACACACTTTTCTTTTCCTATTTCTCTTCAAAACAGCTTTATTGGCATGACTGTAATGACAATATTATTGTCAATTCATTTCAACAATAACAAAAACAAATTACACGATTTTTACTATTTATAGGTATATGTTTAAGTTTCTCCGAAATTCCAGATAAAAATATTGACATTACAGCATTTATTTGAAGAAAATGAAAATTTGGAACAGATTTTGGAAATCATTATTTGTTGGAATAAGCCTTTTTTTAATAACAGCTTTTATGATCTTTTATGAGCTTTTATGAGCATTTTGGTGATGTTATGCCACTCCTAGTGCAAAAATCAAAGTGGTCTAGCTTACTTTGATGGCTTGTGATCATCTTCCTCTTGATTACATTTCAGAGGTTTTCAGTGGGGACGAAGTCTGGAGATTGACTGTCAACTTATTTGAATGGCAGTCAGCAACCGTAGGATGACACTAAAGTGATTTACAAAAATAGCAAATGGCAGCTGGGGTGAAGTGCATGGAAAGAACTGTTTGAAACAGGCTCCTTCAGCCAGGGCTAGAAAAAGTAAAAAAAAAAAAACCCTATATCAATAAAATGTAAGAAGAGGCAGGCTAAAGTTTGCAAAAGACCATAAAGATTGTATCATAGAAAACTGAGATAAGATCATCTTCTCTGATTAGTCCAACTTTTAGCTTTGCTTAATACCTGGCTGTCTAAGAGACAGAGGCTTGGAAAGCCGCACAAACCACAGTGTCTTGTGCCTAGTGTGAAACTTGGTGGAGGATCAGTGATGATTTAGGGATTGAAATTGGGCAGATTGGTCTTTGCGTAGGACACATGAATCAAGCCGCATGTTATCCAGGAAGAATTTTTTTTGCCCTCAGTGTTCTCCAACTCTGACAATTGGCATTTCCATTACAGTTCTTAGTTTCACACAGCTAGGTCAATCAAGGTTGGATGAAGGATCACCAGATAAGATCCTGTCATGATCTCCAGACCAGAAAACCTCTGGAATGTAATCAAGAGGAAGATGAATATTATAAGCCTTAAAAAAGCTGAAATGCTTGAATTTTTGCACCAGGAGTGGCATAAAGTTATTCAAAAGCAGTGTGAAAGACTAGTGGAGAGCATGCCAAGATTCTCAGGGTTATTCCTCCAATTTAGGATAACAATTTTTTGCAAACTATATGTTGTCCCAGAAATGATTGCGATAAACGATATTGTTGGCATTTTAAGAGCAGTTATTTTACTGTAAAGGTAATAATTACTGTTTAAGTGAACAGCGACCCTTGTGAAAAGGAAGTATACTTAAGAGCATTAAAAGTATGTTCAAATAAGGTAAAGATTAATAAAAGTGCATTTTCAATTTAATATACTTCATGAAAATACACATTAAATATACTTTCTCTATTTTCATAAAATGTATTTTTAAGCAGTATGCTTTACATTACTTGTGTTGATAGAAATATATGTAGTGGTATTAAATACTGCTTGAAGTTCACTTTAGTGTATTTTTTTCAGTAGCACTAAGGTGTACACAATATGTGCATCAATACGCAAAGTAGTACATTTACACATTTATATTTCAAGTGTATTTAAAAAGGTGTTACACATACTTACATCTACTTAAGTTCGCAGAAGTTAAAATGCGAAAAAGTAGCACTCTATAATTATCTTAATTACAACTGAAAAATACTTAACTTGCCCTAAGTTGTTGCAAAATAGTACATTTAGTATGTATTTAAGTGCACATTTTAATTTTTAAAAAGTATGTACTTTTTGCAGGTTAAGTATACTTTTAAAAATATATATTATTCTTTTACAAGAGGAGGTATGGTGAGGTAGGTGTTTCCCACTGCCTCTCAGGATACGCTGATATAATCTCACAAAATTATTCCTAATTGTTTCAATTCTGTAAGTGTTTGGTAATTTGGGATCAGCTGTTTAAACCTGTCTGTGAAATCTTCTGGTGCTGCGTTGAATTTTGTGATGTGGAGAAGGAAGTCTCACACTGACCACACACAGCCAGAAGCGTTATAAATTGATACCTGCCCGTCTCTACTAAAACACTCAGGCTGAGATCTCTGAGCTGGTACTTTGTCAGGATCCGTCTCTGCTGTGGATGTCTGACAGCCAGGAGATGCGGCTCCAGCCTGTACTCTGTTTTTATCGCACGAAAGCATTGTAGCTCGCTCTGAGCTATGGGGTCTGAGTTTGGTTCTCACAATGTTCTAGATAGCTGTTCTTACTGCGTTTAAGGCTATTGGACGCTGCTGTAATGAACCTGTCTGAGGTTCAGAGAGTCTTAGGACCAGCTGACTGAGGGGGTTCTGTTTGGGGCTCAGTGCTCTGTAAAGCTTTGAGCCGCAGAGTTTCTCTCGGACTGGACTTTAAGTGCTTCCAAATGCATCAATATATGACTGCTTATATATACCGATATGCAGTAAATAGGTAAATGACTGCAAACTGCTAGAGGGAGCTCGCGAGTGAATACTAAATGAATGGGTGTGAATGAAGCTACAAACAGCTGAAAATCAAATTAAAAATAGTAATTGTAATGACTGGTTTGGGATATTAATTTAATTTATTGAATTTATTGAAATGTAAAATTAAGTAATGGTGAAAAAATAAATCAAACGATTATCATACAGTAAAGATGTTAGCATTACTGCTGCTGTGAGCTGATCAATTGTTTAGTTGATTTACAGTCAGAGCACGTTAAAAGGTTCAAGTATAAAAGCTTTAAGTATTAAAATATACAATGATTTCCTAAAAATTATCTGTATGAACCCATTAATTTTAAACTCACTCGGGAGGTACCACTGGTGGTCAAACACACCTCTTTATAGACTCTCAGATCCGACTCTTTGACTGTACTTTGCCAGTACTTTATTAATGTGTTTGTGTTGTAACTTTATCTGGTAATTAATGACTCATACCATTCGTTAATGACATACCATGCGTATAATAATGTAGCTTTTGTGTTTTTCAGAAAAGTTGTTTAAATTCGTACCCTCATTCTGTAACAATATCAATGTCAATTTTTCAATAACTCTTAGTAAACACAGGAAGCAGGAATATTTTAGCCTTTTGGCTCTCAATACGTTTTTTTATTCTTTTGACTTTTGACTGTTAAATTCTTCGTGCTTCTGTTTTAATGATACAGTTGAATTTCTTCAAATAATTACTGACGTCAACCTTTATTTTCTTAAAAGGGGTGGGGTTTATTCCAAAATGGATAGACAGGGAATTCTAAGACACGTTTATATAATTTGATATATTTTATTAGTATAAATTAGTATAAATTATTTTAAAAGAAATTTTGAACACGTGAAATATGTGGAAAAAAAACTTGCACATTAAAGAAAACTATAAAATGTTAAAAAAAAAAAAGATTAACACTCCTCTATACCTCCCACCACCACCATTCCAGCGATCCGTTTCCATGGAGATGCAAATTATTCTCAAGCTCTGTTCAGAATGTAACTGACCAAGACTGACCGTAAGTCTCAGTACAGAGAGCCCTACCGTGTTTAATTGTCTTTCTAGTTCATCTGAAATAAGTGTAGTAATACTGACATTATTATTATTATTATTATTATTATTATTATTATTATTATTATTATTATTATTATTATTATTATTATCAGACCATGAAGCATGTTCTGCTTCTTAATGCGAGATTCAAACTGAATTATTACCAAGTGGCTGCCTATCTATTGCACTACGTGGGTCATAAAATTACACACAGCCTCCTGCAGTAAACAGCTTTATTCCTGTAGCGCTTTACAACTCGTGTTGTCTCAAAGTAGCTTCTCAGAAATTTACAAATAAGACAAAGGATCAAACGATACATGAAACAGACATTGATTTGAACAGACACTGATAGCAAATAACATTGAATAAACGTTACTTTGCGGTACATTACATGAAATTTCGTTTAATGTTGATGATGGAAAGATAACCTTTATTTAACACTGCCTAACAAACACCAAAGTTTAAGTTCTGACAATGAATAAATGCTCATTTAAAGATTTTGAATGGTTTGAATGGCCTTCTACACTCACACACCCGATTCGAATCGGGTGACTCACAATGCTTTTAGGCGAAATGTTCTGCCAACAAACAACAACAATAATAATAATAATAATAATAATAATAATAATAATAATAATAATAATAATTGTTAGTACTGTTAGCGTATGTTACGTGATACGCTAAATTACATGCAAACAGCGGAATCAAAACCTGTAAAAATGTATATGGACACGTATCACTGTATTTTCAAACCATTGTTCACTTTATAAAATGGGACAGCAAGAAACAAGTTCGTGTTATTTCTTTAATAAAAATGCATTCAGAAGCGAGGGATGATAGATGAATAGCTAGCTCGTTTCAGACATTTTCATCTTTATTATTATTAACAATGAGGCTTGAGGAAAAAATAAATATAAAAGTATGTAGTGTACACATCAAAGTGTACTTTTCAAATATGCATTAATTTTAAAAAGGGAATACATTGATAAAGGATAACATTAAATAATGCCTAGCCCATGGAAATGTTTGGGGGCTGATCTCGGCTTCGGTATATTCCGCAGTTGCTCCCTGAAAAAGATGAAATATTAGCCTCATGTGACCAGATAAGGAGGAAAATATATTTTGAATTAATTAGAAGGTTTAATTTTTTTTCTGTACTGTTCTATACGGTATACATTTTATTAAATAGCATCTTTGTATTTTACAGCTATTGGCGCATTCTCCTGTATTCTATTGCTATCTCTGATTCTGATTCTCTGTGTCAGTAAAAGATGTTTATAAATTCTCTTCTATTATATGTTTGAATATTTATCATTTAAATAAGATATAAATTCTATCCTGTGGTATTCTATGGCACTTTATAGCGTTATTGGTAGTGCTGATCACATCGCTTAATGGAAAGGAACATCATCTTTTCATCAGTGGATTTGGGAGCAGCTGATAATGAGAGTGATTGTTCCGGAGGTGTCCTTCGCTCAGACCGAAGCTTTTGCGTCGCCCATAGACTCCCCTAAAACCGAGTGTGTGACTGCGCACTGCCAACACACATTCGGTTCTACAGGGTATATATAGACGACGAAACAGAGCTCACACGCTTTTAACTCACAACAAGAACTGGATGGCTCACGTTAAAACACATACAAAGTCTAAACATAATTTAACAAATAAATAAAAAAGACAAACAAAAACAATTTGTTATTTAATACAGATTATTAAGAAAAAAAAGAATAATGCAGGTGATTTTCACAGTCCGGACGAGCATTCCTTTTGTATTGTGCTTTTTTTAAAATAGAAAATGTATGCAAAACCTGTTGAAAAAACATTGTGGCAAAAAATTAAATTAATTCAGAAAAATATCTATATTGATATATTTTCTGTAAAATTGGCATTAATCTGATAAATTTATCTATTTTGTATTTTATATATATATATATATATATATATATATATATATATATATATATATATATATATATATATATATATATTATATATTAAAATTTGGTTTAATTCGTTCTTCAAACCCCAAACTAACAAAAATAAAATACTTAAAATTAAACAATTAATCTAAAGGAAAAAAAAAATCGGACATTTTACCCCCACACCCCAAATCCAACCCTACCCCACCCCCAGTCTGTCTCCGCAATGCAGTAAAGTAATAAACTGGGAGAAGCTCCTCTCCTGCACTGGCTTTTGTTCAGACCAGCTTCTTCTCAGCTCTAAGAACAAAAAAAGCAGATTCATTATTCTTCAAAAAAGAAACCTGATCCTTAATTTGCTGTTTATCCAGTCTTGCTCTTAATTATATATTTTTTTCTAAATTCTAAATCTTAATAATTCACATTCACAATAAACAGACGAAAAATTTAAAGTTCACCACTAAGACAAAAAAATAGGTATTGAACTTGCATTCAAAAGTCAGAAAGAAAGAAATGTGCAGGAAATGTTCGTTTTTAAAAGTTTAGGATTTAAAGATTATAATGTAATTAATCTTCACTCACCGCGAGACACTGCAGCAGCCCGTTCTCAGGAGCAGTGTGTGTGTATGTGTGTGTCTGTGTGTGTTGTGTATAGTGAGTGCTTCTTCTATACAGGCTGAGAGGCGGAGGTGTGTGTGTGTTGGTCCCCGGTTCTCCGCGCGGCCAATGGCGGGAGCGCGAGCCTCGTAAAGCGCTTTTACTGCCGCGGCTGTAAATCAGAGCGCAGAGACCACAGAGCTGCTGCTGCTGCTGCACAAAGAACACACACACACACACACAGCAAGCGCAGTGCACACACACACACAACACTTACACAAAAACACACACACACAATCAGTGAAAGGCCACAGTCTGGACTGAGGTTTGAAGATGTTCTAGCTGCAGAAGATGATTCAGTCTGATACACAGCCATCAGCTCCTCTAATTTATTCTCTCTATTCATCTGTTCTCTATTATATTTCTTTATATTTTTCTGCTTTTCTCGTTTTTTTCAGCTCTTCTCTATTGCTTTATTTAAATTACATCAAGCAATGCTTTCTTCTCTTCTTCTCTCTCATTTCTTTCTTTTGTCCTCATTTTCTCTTCTCTTTTTTGTTTCTAATGTGTTTTTTTTCTTTTTCTTTACTCTTATCTTCTATAACATTATTTTCTATTATCTTTCATGATATCCTCTTATTTACTCTGGTCTTCTCTTTTCCTGTATCATCCTTTCTTCTTTTCTTATTTATTCTCATTTATTTTCTCCCATTTTCTATCACACTTTACTTTGTTCTTTACCTTTTCTTCTCTTCTGCTTTATTCTCCGTTTTTATCTCTGTTATTTGCTGCTCTTCTTCTCTCTTCTCTTCTCTTCTATTCTATTATATTCTATTTTATTCACTTTTTTCTCTTCTTGTACTGTTGTTGTAATCTACCTGAATTATATGGACAATTTCTATGTTTAATTTTTCATCTTTTCTTTGCCCTTTTTATCTTCTATTTCCTCATCCCATTACGTCCCATTTCCTCTCTTCTCTCTTAATCTTCTTTTGTCTTCTCTTCTCTTATCTTCTCTTCTGTCTATTTGAATTTATATATATATACGTTTATAAATTCTTTAATAAACGTATATATAGCTTTATCTTTTTTTTAATATTATTTATTTTGAATAATTGTTCTTTGTATTATAATTCCATTCATGATTATGCTGTTCTTACGGCTGTATGTTGTGGATAACAGATACAGTGACCATAATTATACCAGAGACAGTGCAGAGACCGTAATCATACTGAGAGAGAGACAGAGATGATTTATTAATTAATAATATTCACATGAAGTAATGGTTATGAATGAAAATGTACTGACGAAATGTTTGTAGTTGTTGCAGTGAAAGGACACCTCTGACGGCCCTGCTGTTTTCCGTGTCCGATGATCATCTCGGTGATTTTAGGTCTCCAGTAGCGTGTAATGCAGTACACAGAGATTAAGCAGCTGCCTCGTTTTCCATATGTCTACGAATTCAGATAACTGTGTTTCTGCGTATTTTATAAGTTTTTATTCTTCGTTTATTTGTAGCTTAAATTGCTGATTATCTGTTATAAAATAATTAACGCATAGCTTACTGCTTAGTATGTGTCACTAAATACATCCAAATAACAGCAAATTGTGCTTTAAACAAACAAATAAAATCTAACTTACCTGTAGTTGTCCACCAATTAATAGCTACTTTCAACAGACCACGGCAAATGTGGTAATGTTTGAGTTATCGCGTTTAATTTCTTTTTTTTTTTGTATGAAAATATTTATTTTAGATTAAATGCAAGAATATGCTGTGTTTATACTAACACGCACGGAGAAAAGTGAGGGAAAAAGTGATCCCACAACCCTTCTTCATCCACATCATTAGGATCATTAGAATAAATAAATTCAGCGTCCAGTGGTGAAACCTCACGTGATCATGCGGTCATTTTTAAAAATGCTCTGACTGGTGTTGGACCTTTATTTTGGCGGGTGGCGGCGAGACCGCACACCCATTTCAGTGTGTTCACGCGCTCACTTCACGCTCAGGGCACAGCAGCAGCGCCGTGCTCCCGCTGGGTCAGTAAATCAGGTTCATTTATTTAAGTATGCGCGCGCTGCTACAGACAGGCTTACCGGAGTTTAAACCGGTTCAGTGTTAGAGACTGTTTATCATCTATATTTCAGAGTTAGCTTCAGCCTGTCTGCGGTATTCGACAGTGTTTCTGCATTAGCTCCCAGGCTAACAGCAGCAGAGTGTAAGCTAACCTGACTGACTTAAAAAAGACTGTGGTGTTGCCAGGAAGACGTTTTAAGCAATACGTATTTAGAAACCATTCGGACTGCAGCTGAAGTATTGTTGTGTATGTGAGTTGTATGCTGGATTTGACAGGCCATAACTTGCCATAGTTTGGATATTTATGTAACAGTGAACCCAGACCTTTATCTTTGGCCCCTCTTCATTAGCTAACTAACTGCAGGTCATGAGATGCAGTAGATAGATAGGCAGTATACATGGATATGAGCTGCTAATCTGTTTCTCCTGGTTTTGGAAAGTTTGACTTACAAGATGGCGTAGTTCAGCGTGAATCGGCAACATTACAACCAGTTAAACCAACGGTTCTCAGTCTTATTAGATCATGTAGCTACTGCTCATTATCACACCAAACTTCTCATGTCTAGCAGCACCACAAGTCATTTCTCTGAAACACGTGTGCTACCTACACTTAAACAGTCATGCCATCTACTGGCGTGTTGTTCGAGGTTAATCGAATTAATTTAATTAGTATAATTTCTTTTTTAATGTGATTTTTAGAATGGAATAATAGATGCTCCAGAGGGAATATCTGTAGAGAAACCTGCAAAAAAAATCACTGATTTATGTTTCAGAAATGTTTATGATATGTTTCAGTAAAATAAAAATTGTCTAATAAAAATTTATTAGATAAACTACTGATAACATTTCTCCCAAATTCCAAATAAAAAAAAAATTGTCGTTAGAGCATTTATTTGCAGAACATGAGAAATTGTCAAATTACCAAAAAAGATGCAGTGCTTTTAAATCTCAAATAATGCAAGGAAAACAAGTTCATATTTATTTAGAAACAACAATACCAAATTTTTATTTGAGGAAGAGTTCAGAATCAATAATTGGCAGAATAACCCAGATTTTTAATCACAGCTTTCATATGTGTCTGCATGCTCTCCACCAGTCTTTCACACTGCTTTTGGATTATTTTATCCCACTCCTGGTGCAAAAATTTAAGCAGTTCCGCTTTGTTTGATGGCTCGTGATCATCCATCTTCCTCTTGATTATGTTCCATAAGTTTTTAATGGGGTTCAGGGCCTGCATATCACTAACTTAAAAAGCCTGGAATTGTTATATAAGAACAAAAATCAAGAAACCCTCATATATTTAAAGAATATAGATATCTTTATTTATTTATTTTTAACTATATCACCCAGCCATACATCTAGATATTTTAAACCTATACTTGCTGATGTATGTATTGAATGCTGTAATGGGCAGACACTGGCCATACTACTTTAAAATTCATAAATTTATGTTTTTATCTCTTTTTTTTTTTTTTTTTTAGTTTTAATAGGTCTATTCATTGTTTTGTTAACCTATTTATTAAAAAAAACTGTTAAAAGCTATGATCAGTCTATTTAAGAACCAGTAAGCTAAATAACTAGACATCTCAGAAAGCTGGTATACCTGGATTTTTCCGGAAAGAGGAGCAGGAGTGAACTATGAAGTCTAAATGGCAACCCCTTGAACAAGCGTCGTCATTTAGCTGTTCATTCTAATGCAGAAACTATTGGTAAATACTTTATAACCAGTTGGTTTAGCACATCTTGTGGAGTTCCACAGGGTTCTGCTCTATTATGGTAATAATTATAGTGCCGTAGTTAGGAGAGTAAAGGATCACAGGGTGGGCTTACATACAGAGTTAAACTGTTGAGAACTACTGGGTTTAAATATTAATTTGTATGAGTATGAATTTAAATCGTATATGTAAGCACTGGGTAGTTACACCTTATGTCCTTTGCTTTTGTTCAGGTGTGAACAAACACTATGGGGGCCATAATTTCACGATGGAGGGTAAGTATATATAAATGTATATATTGTGTAGAGTATATGTAGCTAATCATGTTAAACTGTGATAGAAATTCATATATACAGACACATGGTGGCCCATTTAGCATAGTACTTGGTTATTATTAGAAGAAGCCATAGTATTTATATCTTACCTCATATGGGATTAGGTAGCAGTTTTTGAGATACAGCCTAATACAATTTTACAATTTACAGGCGAAACCTTCCACAGTGGAACTCCTTGAGGGCCTGGATAAGGTAGGATTTGTTTATTGTGTTCAAATATTGTGCCCTGCTCATTTTAATTACATTGCTGAATTGTATGTAAGACATATATCTGTTAGTATGTCTCAGACTCCATGCACTCCACCAAACTACCTCTTGTCACATAAATCCACATGCCAGGTTACCGTTAGTTTATCATGTGAATGTACCCTTGTAGGACATTAAGGATCTTGAGGAATTTCGTGCAAAGAATCAGCGTCTACAGAAGTTATGGGTGGGCCGCCTGCTCTTTTACTCCGCTACCCTCTATCTGCTCACCTGTGTGTGCATCTATTACTTGTACCTGCCCGAACAGTGGACTGCCCGGATCATCACTGCACTGCCTCTAATCGCCTTTCCAGCACTGTAAGCCTTCATCTCACTTCTTTATGATGTGGAGTCAGAGTCCAGGACCCAGTCCTGAAGCTTTATGAAGCCACAATGTTGGTACCTGTGTATAAGCTCATCAGTTAGATCAGTCTGATCAGCTGTGTTCGTTTAGAAAAGCAGTGCTGCGCTCAACCTCTCTGGAACTCTAGGTTAACATCTACTTCATAAATTCTACAAAGAATGGTTGACTTTTCTTTGTATTAATTGTGATTTTATTAAGTGGATTAACCATAATATTCAGTTTTTTTCTTTATTATGCTATTTCAGAATTATTTTGATGCTTTTTAAATTAGAATATTTAAATGTGCCAAGTAATGTGCATGCAGAAATTATGGGAGAATGCTGGTGCAAATTTGGCACAATAATTAAAGGTTCTAGAATAAATCAGTGCGTCAAAACGTTAACATAATTTTTTACAGATCGATGTATGTATAGTATCAGCTGAAATCACCATATAATTAATGTACAACCCCAAATCAGAAGTTGGGACAGTATGTAAAATTCAGTTCTTTTGATTTTTATTTGATTTTAGACAATATGATTCCAATATATTTCCACTTTTTTCTGGTCACCTTCATTTAATTTGTACATTTTCATTTATTAATGCATTTCAGACCTGTGACACATTCCATTTAACACTTTGTAATGTTGCTGTTTCTTTCCACAACATTTAAAAAAGATCACTGAGAATACCAAAAAAATAAGTCATTCAGGTCTTGTTTTGTCCAATTGTTTCTGCAAATACATCAGTGTACCACACTTTTTTTTATAACTGTTCTTTTCGGGACAGTTAAGGACTGCAGGCAGTATCCATACTTTCTTCTTTGGCAAACGGGCCTCTGTAATGTGTGCATGTGGTTTTCCATTGTCTCTACATTTTCCACATATTTTACCTTTGTTCCCTTTTTTTTAACAAAATACAAAAAAAATCTACACTATGTATGTATATATTTTGCTCATAGTTTCTTTTTCTGTGAAATTTCTTTTTATTTACAGGGTGTGGTTGGTGCGCAGGCTTCTCATCTTCCTCTTCTCAAAACGCACAGAAAGGAACAGTAAGTTTTTGTGTGGAATTATTTTAACATCACATGAAATTAAGTGGGGAATGGACGGACTGAGATGAAAAAAGCATATTGTCCAAATCTTTTTAAACTAAACTTTAAGCATTACATATGGATTACTTAATGATGACTGCTCTTTTCTTTCAGATGAAAGATTAGAAGATTTAAAGGCAGATAAAAGAAAAATAGTAAGCGTTATTTATTTTTTATTTGCTTATATTTAATTTGTGTGTTTTAAATATGTTTAGCTCTGACATGACATGTATGAGTATTTTAACTACATATACTGTATACGCAAGACTAATGAGGTATGTCTTTTTTAGCTTGAAGAAGTGATGGAAACAGAAACCTACAAAAATGCAAAATTAATTTTGGAGAGGTTTGACCCTGAATCGAAAAAGAAAGCAGTGAGTCTTCAGTTTTCATTGAAAACATTCTTTTTTTCTCCCCTAAAGAACCCCTAATTGCATAATTGCATTGAAAGCATTTTATCTATTGTGCATAAAACATCTGAAAAACATTTCATTTCGTTTTTATTTTAACAGGAAGCAGAAGCTACTCCAGTGCGACCTCATATGACTCCCAAACCAGGGCAAGGTGTGTTTGTGTGTGTGTTCTACATCCTGTATAATCTTTTTTTGCAGCTCTACCTTTTATAGTGCACTTTGTAGTTCTGTAATTACTTACAGTAGTCTCCGTTTCTCTGCATACTTTATTACCTCTTACAGCTATAAGCTGTACTGCCATGAGTGGGTGTGATGTGAATTTAACTCATTCTGTGTTATCTCCAGACCTAAGGCAACGTCATGTTGTCATGGCCACTCCAGGGCCCCGTCCCATGGCCCCTGGAGCCACACCCCTTCGTGCAGCACCTGGAGGCCCTCCAGAGAAAGGCCTTGCTGCTTCGGCAGCATCCAGCCCACAAATGGCCAGCGGCATGGAGACACCTCCACAAATGAGGAGGCATGCCAGTCCCTATTCACCTTCACCTGGAGCAGGTTAGACAAGGACATGTGCAGTATTGTGTCTCACGAAACATGCATACAAACAGCCACCATTTCACATGAACAGGGTTTAATGCACAAACATGAATTAATATCAGGAGTTTAGTAATAAATCAGAATACTGTGCCAGTATATGTTACAATAATGATATGATTTTCTGTATTCCAGTATGCACTGCCATTCTGATCTTTATAACATACAGACGTTTTTATCTTATAACAAACCACAAAACATAACCAAACCAATAAGGTTCCCCCAACCTGTCATCCTGCAAAACTGGCTTAGGGCTGTAATATAAATTTAGTATTCAGCGTGAGATGACGTACACCACAGGCGGTGGCTTTTATACTGTTTATATTGATATTAAATTATATTGTATCAATATTAATAAGGAAATAAACTATATTGCGTAAAGTATTTGCTCATCTGCCTTCATGTGCATATAGACATTCTTGATCCCTAGAGTTTAATATGATGTTGGCCTGTTCTTTGCTGCAATAACAGCTCCATCTCTTCTGAGAAGGCTTTCCACAAGGTTTAGGAGTGTGTTCATGGGTGTTTTTAACCATTCTTCCAGAAGCACATTTGTGAAGTCAGACACCAGTGTTGGAAGAGAGGGCCTAGCTTGCAGTCCCTGCTCTAATTTAATCCCAAAGGTGTTCTATCAGGTTGAGTTCTTCCTCACCAAACTTACTGATTCATGTCTTTATGGACATGCTTTGTGCATTGGTGTGCAGTAATGTTGGAACAGAAAGGAGCCATCCTCAAACTGTTCCTGTGAAGTTGAGACCAGGGAATTGTACAAATTCTTTTGGCTCAAGCATTAAGGGTGCATTTCACTGGAGCTAAGGAGTGGAGCCCAACTCCTGAAAAACAACCCAACACTATAATCCCCCCCTCCACTAAACTTTACAATTCACAGACAAGTACCGTTTTCTTCACAACTGCAAAGCCAGATTTGTCAGTTGGGTTCCTTTATGGAAAAGTGTGATTTGTCAGTCCAGAGACCATGTCTCCAATGCTCTGATAGCAGTGGTTCTGTAGTTTACACTGCAGCATCCAATACTTGCAATCGGTGATGTAAAGCTTGTATGTAACTGCTTGGCAATGGAAACCCATTCCATGAAGCTTTCTACTCTGCTGTTCCTGAGCTAATCTGAAGGCCACAAAGTTTGGAGGTCTTGTAGTTATTGATTGCTGTTATTGATTTGTGAACCTCTGTGCACTATGCACCTAAGCATCGACATTTTATTTGGCCTACAGCTTTGTTGTCGAGTTGCTGTCATTATCAGTCGTTCCATTATAGTGTTGGTTATATCACTGACAGTTGACTATGGAATATTTTAGTAGCGAGATAATTTCACAACTAGATTTGTTGAACAGGGCATCCTATCACAGTACCACCTGTGGCCACGCAAGTGATTGAACACCTGAATTTAAGGATTTGTATGGGTGAATAAATACTTTTGCAGTATAGTGCATATTGTAATACAGATTGTGTCTGTATTATCCCTGCATGCAGATTAAGAAGCATGTGGGCATGTGTTTCCCTAAAATAGTAATAAAATAAGTTGGTTTCAAGTGCTCACAAATTTTTTATCTTCAGTAAACAAAAATTTTGCCACTAAGCATGTCTACCGATCAAGTACATCTGCAGAGAATGTGGAAAATGTGTACATTTCATTTTTGGCCAGACCAATACTTTAAGAAGAGACATTCTGGAGAATGCAGCAAAATTTAAAGCCAGTTAAGCTCTTAAGCCACTAACTGGGATTGGGACATAATTCTATGGATTACCTACAGCTCACACATGCCAAAACAAACAATTTTCTTAGGAAAGGCTGAACCAATAAAATCTAAAATAGGAGTATATAGTATATAGTAAAAAATAGTTTAATATAAACTGTAACCCTGAGCTATTACATATTGTTTGTGTGAGAACTACCTCTTAAATGAGGCAGTGAAAGTGAAATGTAATTAGTTCTACTCTTTATGCCATGTTTTATGTGATATATCATGATGCTTTTCCAGGAATGTACCCCCCAGGTCCACCACTGGCTCGCCCCATCCTACCTCGAGAACGCAGTTCAGTGGATCGGGTTATCGAGTACCTTGTGGGAGATGGCCCTCAGAACAGGTGATCCATTTGTCCAAATAAATGTCAAAGTTACATATTTATGTACACATTTACACAACACACTTATCAGTAGCTAAATAATGTTTTTTGCCATCACTATTATTTATTCTGCTAAAAAAAAAATCACACATACGTGAACAACCTGTGGTCTGATTGGCTGCTGAGTCTGAGCTGAATGAATGATTGAATGGGCTGGGCTAAATTGGTAGATGTATATGATCTAAAGTATTAGATTACTATTTTTGTACCATAGTTTCTAAATACAGACTGTGCAAACTCAATCCTGCCCTGTGACCTTCAGTCTTTCAGACTTTGAACATAAGTTTCAGTAAAGTGCTCAACGTCAACATGACATGGCTGCAAGGTGCATAAACTAGATTCCAACATCTGATACCAGAAACAAGATGTAATAACTGTTATGTGTGGTAATATTTTTCTCTGCTAAATATATTTGTTTGTTGGCACAATACAGTGCATTTATCACATACATTAAGAAGTCTTTAATGAATCACAAACATTTAGTGTCTAAAATAATATAAATATTGCCAAACAAATTGTTTATCTATTACACTAGTGTACCTTATTTGTAATATGTCTGCAGTTACCTGCATCTGGTACAGGGCATAACTATGAAAAAATGCAAAATGCATCTTGGGGCCTAAATGAATGATATAATTAGACAGCACTATGAATTTATAGGCTGTGGATTATGGCAGCTCTTTTTAGAAATGTATACATAATACATTACAGTCTTTTGTTTGGTGAATAATGAAAAAGTATGTTTAAAATTCACAATATTTGAGAAACTTTTCTGAATCTTTTATTCTCTCTGTTTTATTGTCTTCCTCAGATATGCTTTAATTTGTCAGCAGTGTTTCTCTCATAACGGCATGGCCCTGAAAGAGGAATATGAATATTTGTGTAAGTCTTTAATCTGCATTTCATTGGCATATTTAAATAATACATACAAATGCATACACACATACATAGAGTGTATGTAATCCTACATCTAGACATTGCCTATGAATACACATAAATTCTTATTCATATGTTGGTTTCCAGCTTTTCGTTGTGCGTATTGCTACTTCATGAACCCGGCGAGGAAGACTAGGCCACAAGCTCCCAGACTGCCAGAGTTCAATTTTGAACGCCGCCTTCGCTCTGAGTCTCCCAACCCGCCGTCCTCAGCAGCCACGGACACACCAGAGGACAGTGACGCCCATGAAGGTACCCCATGTGCTTTTAAATGGTATAATTAACTAGAATCTGCCTGGATCTGCCAGTATCAAAGAATCTAAAGCAGTCACCTGGTCTGTCTTTTTTTTTTCCATCTCATTGATTTATGTTCATGAGTTTGTGTGTATATATATATATATGTGTGTTTGTGTGTGTCTGTGTTTTAGAGGGTTTAGTGTCAAGGCGTCTTGCCCCCACCTCGGGTACTACACCATGGAGCAAAGTTCACAGTTTCAGAATAAATCTCGGAGGTTCTATAACTCGCGTTTCAGCTCTCTTATATGTACAAGCATGCTCTCTCTCTTGATCTCGTACACACTCTGCCCACTTCTCACTCTTTCCTTTTTGCTTACAAGTACACATGCAAAACAGCAGCAAACACATGCACGCATACTCAATACAAAGTTCAATCCTGTAACCACCTTGCTAATCGCTGTAAGGATGCCAGTCATTGTTTCAAAGCGGCTCTTGTGATCAGGGGTCTGTTGTGTGCGAGAATGTTGAATTCATGTGCTGTAGATCAGTGGCCCCAACCCTCCACCTTCATGCAAGCTTCACCTCTACCCAAACACAGTGGATTTAAATGTGAAAAGATTTTAGAAGTTGTCAATGCTGCTGCACTTGTGCTGTGCTGATCCAGTTTTACAGTGTTGATCCAGATGTGAGTAGCTCGTCCCTTTCCATGGTCACATTGCTTTGTGGGATAATAGTGTGTGTTGTAACCACATTTAAACACCCACCAGTTCTGAGTATGTATTTGAGTTGAGTATATATCTATACTACATACTTCATTCTCAGTAACTAATTAGTGTTAGTATTAGTTGGGGTGGACGCATATAATACCCATTATAACGCTATTTTCCATTTTTTTCCATTTTCTCTTTTTGAGATCATGTAAATCTGGAAGTTCTGCTTTCTATTGTTTTAAAGTTTCCTGATCAGTGGGATAGATAGATAGATGTATATAAAATTAATTCAATTTATATCGTGTATAATATATATATATATGTGTGTGTGTATATATATATATACACATAATATAGGTCATCACGAGAAAATTCACTTTCGAGTGAATATATGCTGTGCTACTTTGACATTTTGGAGATATGTGGACGAAATTGATCTTTCTCGTGATGTGTACTCCCCATACACTGGGCTTGGTGTACGTGCATTTCCAATAGTTGCAGTACCTCTGCTTTCCACTAGTTGTCAGTAATTCCCATTTTGTATTTTTCACTGCATTAGATTGCAGTATTTCGGGTTCACTGGGGAATTACAGTATTGCAGGGAAGCAAATAATTGTTATCCAATTCTAAGATAAATTTGACCCCTTTATTTTTAATGTAGCCACACTACATTAAGGAGGTCTAGTCAGCTGTACAGTTGTCCATATGTGCTGTTTCTGGAGGAATGGCTTTTTAATGGTAGTTTTCTAACTGTATTCACTGTATTAACGGGTCCAGTCAGGTGTGTGTATATCTGTGAGGGCATGTTGTTACAAATACACACTCATGTGTATCTCTATCACACTCTGGTTTATGCAGGAGTTATTTGGGGATTTAATGTACACGTTCATATGAATGACTTTAGAGCTACCTAAAAAGGCTGAATAAACACGGGTATAAACTAGATTAGGGTTGCCAGGTAATGGTAATTCATCAGGATGTTGGATTATGGTTCTTAAAGTCCTTGCTCAGGTATTCAACAGTGGTAGTTTATTAGACCCATCACTCTAACCACTGAGAAGGAGATCTTTATGATGACTCACTGATTTACAAAAATTACTCACTGTGCTATACTAAACCAGTGCCTTCGCAAATGATTCATCGAACCTTGTTATAAAAAAAAGGTGTAGGGTTGGGCTAATTAAATTAATTTTGCATGTATGGCCTGATGCTAAGGGTACATTCAATCTTGGGTTTGTATAATGATGTTTTTTGAATTTAAACCAAATATTCATGCTTTTTCTTTAATTAATCTATATCGCATGCACACTCTCCAATGTTTTATAGTTTCTCATCAGTAATTTATTTGCTGTCATGACATTTGAATATGTCCTGCATTTCTTTTGTGTTTTTTCATGATATGGGCCAGTTACTACTGCTTCTTAATTCTAATGATTAAAAATGTTTTTGCACCCTTTTTACAAGTAAAAGTTCCAGCACTTTTTATTTTAGTGCATACATGGGAACTAAACACAAGTGATATTACAGCCATGTACCCAGTTACATTTGATCCTTCCTTTCAGCCTACAGTAAACATGTCCAGCCATTCATGTTTGTGATTGAGTGTTACTATTTACAGTCTGTAACAGATGTATTGTGCTAAAAAAAATTAGTAGCTTGCTTCGCTTTTGGATGCAAAATCTAGACATCCAAGAAGAATGGCTAAAGTGTGAACTTTATGCTTAATTTCAAGTCAAGCATCAGAAAATATTTGACACAGACATTATAAAAGCAGAACAGTGGTCACTGAAACATAATGTATGGACAAAAGGATTGAGACACATTAGGTTTTTTTTTTTTTTTATGACCTCCCATTCTAAATCATATGCATTAACATGGTGTTTTTATAGTTATAGTTTTTTTTTTATTTTAAACTTAGGAAACACTTAAGGAAATTACTCACTGCCCAGCAGATGGAATTAAAACTTAATTCACTCTCTTTAATTATTATCTCCTTAAGTCCACCCCATTGTTAATAAGTTATGTATTAGTGGTTGGCAGTGGTAGACTCAGCTTTTTGAAGAGTGGGGGCTGAAAAATTAAAAGGGCATCTAGACTCTCCATCAGTGTGCAAAAAGTGATGCACAATGTCTAATAACAGTTTATATCTTTGATCAAGATTAACTTAACAATATTAGACAGTGAAGGTTATCTAAAATGCCACTTTACAGGCAGTGTCAGGTTTATCCCATGATAACAGCAGAGCATCGCATTTCATATACTGAAGGAATCTTCCCCTTATTCCTCTTGCATATAGGACCCTTTACAGCATTGTATATCAGATGTAATCCACTGTGAGCACTTTGTCTTTAAAGGAGGACATAACTGGGCACTTCATTATGTCCTCTACCTGTAGGTGACCCCTATTATAGCACTACATCCCTTTTCCTCTACTTAAATGTGCAACCTTTGGTCCACTGTCACATTAGGGTGCAATAAAGGGCACTTAACAATCTGTGTTCTGTTGGAAGGGCAGTCATATAAGTGCACTTATTAAGACACATTATTGAATTTTCTTCTGAATTTTTCATCATAGTTTTTTTTTCCAAGAAAGGGAATATTTACCATATAACAGGCAGCCAATAGGGCACTGTGTCTTATTTTTGAGAGTGTGCTAGTGTGCACTTTAGCAACATTTATTAAAGGTTTGTCTGTGGTTAGGACTATATATGAAAATTAGCCACTAAATCACACTATATTTTAATTTGCTTTTCAATTACAGTGTAACATTAAAGTGCTTATTGGTGACTATTGAAAAAAAAATGGTTATTTTTTTATGTAGTAGTTAATTTCCGTTATAAAGACTATTCTAAATCAGATTCTTGTAAATAACTTCTAACCCATGGTGTTTTTGGAGAGAATGATAAATAAAGTATTGGTGCCATCTACAGGGCAAAGTGAGTAAAGCACGTCAGTGTTTTCTTCATATTTAAAAATTATCTTAATATGTAGTTAATTTGAAAAAAATGATAGTTTTGTCCGTAATAGAAACATGATATTCAGTTTATTCCTTTAGTGATTTCAGTGACTATTTATAGCTTTATTTATTGAGCTAACTGATATTTGCAATTTATTTATTTTTTTATTTTTTATTTTATTTTTATTTTTTTGCAGATGAGACAGAGCCCACTGTCTCTGCAGACCAGCAGGAACCAGGCTCAGACAAAGCCTCACCCACCCATGAGACAGCAGAAGATACGACATGCCCCCAGCATAGCCCTCCCTTATCAGAGGATTCCCAGCTGGAGAAAGAAGAAGATGGAGCTCAGATGGGAGAACAGGAAGAGGCGGAGTCAAACTGAGTTATCTGTTTGTCTGGTGCTTGGATATGCTTTAGAAAAGTTTTAAATCTTCTGCAAGTTGCTTACAATGGTTAATAATTTAATCTTTTGCAAATTCCTGGCAGCTTTTAATTTATTGCCTGGTATCTATTCAGCTGAATTCTGTTTGCACTCATTTGTTTTTGCCAAGTTTTATTTGCCAGTATTGCCTGTTGTGTTGTAAATGCAAAGATCTGCGTCTAGGTCTGTGTTGATATTCTACAGCGATCATGCATTGGCGTATGACCACCTCCTTGTTTCTGCGCTCATTATCCAGAGTGGATAATGGGCTTCATCTCCAGAAGTCTTTCTCTAGTCCTTCATCAGTACTCACAGGAAGCTACTCAGAGGATGCTGTTGGTGGATTATCACTGAAAACTCCAGTACAACACACACTAACTCACCAACATCATGCCAGTGTCACTGCAGTGCTGAGAACGACCCACCACCCAAATGTTAGCTGCTCTGTGGTGATCTCTACTGTGAGGTCCTGATAATTGAAGAATAGGGTAAAAGAAGGATAATAAATTATGCAAACAAACAGAAGGACTACAGTCTGAAAGAATTAAACTACAAAGTGCTCCTATATAATCAGTAGATTTAGAAGATGGATAATGGGTGTCGAAACAAGGAGGTGGTCATAATGTTATGCTTGATTAGTATACACTCACTAAAGCATAATAAAAGTGCATCGCATTAAGACAGTTTAACTAAACTTAACTTATAGCATAGGCTTGGAGTGTCTAAACAGGACAAATTATAAGAAACAGTAACTGTAATGGCTGTTCACCTTGGCTAGCAGCGTACTGACTGCTGGTCATTTAAATGAAAAGAATATGCTATTGTTATCAACCTGACATCTAAATACGTTAATTTTTACGTTTATTTTTAAAAAATGTTGCTAAAGGTGCTTAAGATGAAATAACCACATTATATTGGCTGAAATGTTTATATATTATTTTTTTTTACATTTTTGTTTAATTTTCCCATTTGCCTAAAAGGTTAAAATAATTGCTGATGTATTCCTTCATAGCTCAGGATCCACACTGGGGTCCTGGGGTACTCCCACTGTTATGCTCTAACATCCCTCCTAATAATCTTAGAGGAGGTTTATTAATTTACCTAATTATTACTAATTAGTTGGAGTATTATGGGTACTCGGGTTGTTTATTGGCCATACAATACATATCAAAATACAGGGGTAATGGGTATATATCACAATATATTGCTATACTGTAAGTAAGACAATATATTGCGATTTGTTAGACCTGAAATTATTTTTGTTCAGACTATTTAGTCAGTAAAATAATGATAATATAACAACTTAATACTGTTACACAACTTAAAAAGCAATGAGGTGTTAATTATTAACCATATTAATTGGAATTAGAATATAAGCATTTTGTCAATATCCTAAATAAATAAATATAGAAATAGTACAAAACTACTGTTAAATAGCGCTGACCCATTAGCTAATTCATTTTGTGATATAGATAAAATAAGATTAATTGGGGTTAGCAAAGTTTATGGAAGTAATTTACATATATTGTAAGATAAGCCAATTATTTAATTATCGTGACCAGCCTATTAGTTGCTTAAATACAATTGTAGGAAAACTGACAGTGTAAAAACATTTTTATAATCTATATAGGAGAAAGGTTTACTTTATATGCGATGAGAACAGTGTAATCTAGTCACGGTACAACACTGCTATCTAGTGGCCAAGATTCGGATATAACACAAAATTAACCACCAATCTTAACAGGCAAACTAATAATTAATTAAAAATTGTTTTTGAGAATCAATACAGTATTGAAACCCCCCCTATTATTTTCTACTAGACTACAGTTGGGAACAACTACGTCACTGTTTTACTGTTTTATACTCCTGTCAAAGTCCTGCAAAGTTAGGGTAATTTAGTAAATGGCTCTGTAAAAGTGGCATATTAAAAATGTTAAGGTCGTATATCAGTATCAGTTATGTACATTTTGGAGCATTTTCTAATTCAAGGATTAAGGACTTGGACTATACAGCGTTATAAAATGAGATTTTATATTTAAATTATTCTTAGGCTATGACTAGCCTTAATCCTTGTCTGAGAAACTGTATGTTATAGACAGGCAAAGGCTTCTTAAAAAAAACTGATCATTTAGTGTTTTAGATGTCATATTGTTTACAGTTTTGTGCAACCTCCAAACCTAAGTTATTGGTATTCTTTCTTTTCTTTTTTGAAAGCGCATGAAGTGTTTTTTTCAGTGAGAGCGAGATGATTATATATAGGTAGTTGCACTGTTTTATTTAAAGTTTCAGATTTGTGTTAATTAGTTCTAATTGTTTTAAAGGCAAAATGACTTTACCTTTTTGTGTTTAAGCTGTCAGGTGCCTTCCTGGAGTAATGAGCATTGCTGGAAGTAGTTCTTTGGAGAAAAATGACTGCAACAGTGGAAGCAACAATGCCCAAGTGAATTGTGCAGTATGTTGGCACTCCTAAGGCTCTTTTACATCGAGTCGAGTTCAGATGAGTTGGAGGAGTCTGACATCACATGGTTCCACTACATGAGATTGTGTTGTTTTCTTTCCATCAGATCAAATCATACTCTGATCGAGGGCCTTAAATCAATCTGTAGCTTGGTTCATTTTCAGTAATCCATGATTGAGGTTACCTGGCTTAATAGGAAATGTATACATGTACAAATTTTTGCCATGATTTATAAATCCGTACAGTACGTTTACAAATCAGAGTAATCACAGTCCTCCACAGAGTGTACCGTGTTCACAACCAGTTTATACTGTCTTATCACATGATCTCCTCAGCAGTGGTTTCTGGTTTGTTCTGTCCAGGTGCACTTGGGCCTTCAGCTGGTGTCTCTCTGTGCATGTCAGCTGTGTTTACACTAGGATAGTCGTGTATGTGCATGGCACATCCAATAAAGTTTCTTTTCTAAATTTGTGTTGTGACTTGTTGCTTTTGATGTATATAAACGCCTCTCAGTCTAATGCACTGGAGTCTTTTTCTAGTGTTAAGTAACATGATTTAGGTTAGCAGTAGCTTAATAATTAGCTAAATATTGGATTTGGATGTAAATTACAAGTGGATGCAGTTTCCAGTGATTTAACAGGAAAAATAAACTCAAATTTTACTTAAATGTGTATATTGGGGCAAATTTGTTTAACCGTCATAAGGATTTCCAAGCTTATTTTGAAAACGGAGTTGTATTCTTAAATGCCCATCCTGGTCCCTTCACTGAGGGGCCAACACAGAACTTGTAGCTAAAACTTTATATTTTCGAGGTAGGGGCTGCCCATGTAGGCCCCACATGGTCATGTTATCTAGGAAATAAAATTGAATATACAAACAAAAGGTGGTGCAGAAAATTACTGAAAAAATTAAAAGCCCATTTTTTTTGTCAACTTTTAGAAATAAATTTAAACACAATATCCTGAACAACTATCAGATTAATTTCATTAATAAAGCGATTGATAATGCTATTGATTTATTAGTCTTTGTATAAAAAAAAAAAAAAAAAAAAATATATATATATATATATATATATATATATATATATATATATATATATATATATATATATATATATATATATATATATATATATATATAGCGCTCCTAAACAAGGTTTTAGTGATTTTACCCATGTAACTGAAATAACCTACAAGAGCGCCCTGAGTTCTCTTGGTTTATATAGGTGGAAAATTTATAATTTTACCAATTACTGAAAGAAACGTGTCTATCACAGAAGTTTAAAATGTACAATGGCGGTGCCTCCAATATCTACTAGGGCTAGGTTTAAATTAGTCCTCACTCTCTGAATAACAATGCAAAGAAACAAACACTTTAAAGACAGTATGATATATTATTTACTTACATATGAAGATATGAATATGAGTTAAGCAATTATAAAATATATATATATATATATATATATATATATATATATATATATATATATATATATCAGGTATTTGTATATATTAGCAAGATATAATGTAACAAATATGGTATCAATTCTCAACAAATACAATCAAATAGGTTTTAACCCAGTTTCAGCTCTAAATAAAATAAAATCCTTTTTCTTTAAATAAAACCAGACTTCTCTAATTATACAAATTACTGTAATAAACCTCCAAAAACACTGTACTCAATGGTTATAAACTCAACACTGTAATTTTAACTGTGTAGTGGGCCCACACACACACACACACACTCTCACACACTCCTAAGCCGGCATCTAACTAACCAAAAGTACTCGTTGCAGGCCTGGAATCGTAGCTAGCGTGCGTGGTGGCCTTAAAACGAAAAGTACACTGGCCGCTTCACTCTTTCGAGCAAGAAATAAAAGTGTAAACAGAAGTATTCCACCTTACGTTGTGGTTGAACTCGCTCGGGTGAAAACCCAGTCTCACTCGGTGTCTCCCACTCACTCTCTCTCTGCAGCAGCACAGCGGGCGGGGCTGCTCGGGCGACGGGGGGTTAGCTTGGGTGGCTAGGCTAACAGTTCAGTCCTCCACGGAGCTTGTGGAGATGCAGGCTGGCCGGACTGGCTAACCGCCAGCGATACTGGTCGAACAGGCAGGATCTTCGGCTTGGTTGGACTCACTAGCGCTTGGTTTCGCCAACCAGACAAGTCCAGCGTCCACGATGCACAGCGTTATCCTGTACTAGGTTAACACACACTCAGTGAACTTAACTTACTCTTGATCAGCAGCGTATTCACAGTTTAGTGTGATATCGGGCAGATAACACAACTGAAATACTACGTTAATGCTCCGTAGTCCACGGAGACAGCTTAGCTAGATAAAACTAGAACTTTATTTCTTTCACACTCCTCCTTACTCTCTCCTTCCCTCTCGCACCCATCCAGCTTCTCCCGCACTCTTTCAGACCCGCCCCCTTTCTCCCAGCAAACCTACACTGCAGAGAGTTATGGGACAAAATAAAGTAAAATAAAAACCAGGTAAATATAACAGTGACTGAACAGAGATTATTCTTTAGAAACAATTACACGAACTATTCAAATAAACATTATTATTTTAGGAATTATTATAGCTAGTTATTCACCAGGGTTACATATATATATATAGCTGCAGCAATGGAACTAAAATCTGTAGTATATACAAATATACAAAATACAACTACAATGATTAGACGACGTAATCGACAACGTCGACCAGAAAAATTATGCTTATTCGGCCAGTGAGGTTTCAGTGTGGGCGCCACTTGCAGCGCGAGAAAGATAGTGAAATAACGGCAGTTCTGCTCACTGCACAGTTTAAACACTGACTCCTATATTACTTGTGGTGGGTTAAACTACTGCAGAAAGCTTGATAAGGTGGGTTTAAACAGGATTAACTCCTTCATTAACATTACTAACGCTAGATAGAGTAGGGGCAATAAGACACCATGATTAGTTTTTTTATTTGTTATTTGAATATCTCTGGAATATAGCCAAGAGGAAGATGGATGATCACAAGCCATTGAATCAAGCTGAACTGTTTACATTTTTGCACCAGGAGTGGCATATAATTATCCAAAATGCACAAATTTTGGATAATTGAGTCTTGGGCTCTAAATGTTTAACAGTGAATGTGCAGTAAAATATGCATTGAATGAGGAGCTTTACCACTAGAAAGTGCAAATAGAGGGTATGGCTAAAAATAATCGTGACTTTAAAAAAAATATATTGGCAGATTAGTCGACTACTAAAATAGTCGTTAGTTGCAGCCCTACTGTAGAATGCACTAGATACTGCCATTTTAACATATTTATTCTTTACACATTTCTCTGATTTGTCTTTGTTTTTATTCAGACTCTGATGATGTCTAGTGGGAACAGGGGCGTAGCAGCAAATTTTGGGCCCTGTACACTCTCAGTGTCAGTGGGCCCCTATCCATGCCAGTACACAAGGAACATGATTTTCATGGGCCCCTCCCCCTACTTGGGCCCTGGGTAGTCAGGTACACTTTTCCCCCCACTACCACGCCCGTGAGTGGGAATGTATTGCCCCTTCTGTGTGAACTACAAATTGCATATGAAACTTGGGACAACTTTGGCCTAAAGGTTAGAAAAGTGATCATGGCTCCTGAAGGTAGCCAGTTCCATTCACTGGACCAGCATGAAGTGGGAGTGGAAGGAGTGAATAAACAGTGATTTCCTTCACCCTCTATGTTTACGGTAGAGGTGACCCTGAGCAAGACATCCAACCCCAACTGCTCCTTGGGTACTGAAGTGACAGATCACCGCACTGGATGTGTCTTTATGTCTTATTAATTAGTGAGTGTGTGTTCACTGCCATGATTGAGATGAATGCAGGTGTTAAATTCCATTTTTCCCCCTTTTAAACATTTTGTATAATTTCAGTTACTTTGCTATTTTGCTGTACATTTTACCTTTGACCAACTATTTGAACAACTATTATTTAACATTACCTCAGGCGCTATAGGCATTCTTACACTGAACTAAAACTCATTTAAAGGTTTTGAATGGTTGGAGCTCTTCTATACTCACAATGCTTTAAGGCAACAGGTGTTTGCCTCAAATAGGGGTGGGCGATATGGTCCTAAAATAATATCATGACAATTCATGGTATTTTTGTGATAACAATACTCTTGGCAATATGATAAAACACTGAATTAAAAAATATTTCAAGAATACACTACTGCAACAAAATGAAAATAAAAATGTATTATTGCATACAATATGATATGGCACACCCCTAACTGAGAAATAAATAAAAAAAATTATCAGATTTGTAACAGAAGTAAATGATCCAGAATTCCATGACACTTATAATGCACTCCATTTATCTCCATATATAAAATAAATGATACTGGACAGATCTGACCTCTAGTAGATATATAAAGGAAAATGAGAACAGTGTGATTTTTGTGATATTTTTGTGATGTGATAATTAGGGGTGAGTGATATGGCACGACATTACATGCAAATCGTTTTATACAAACAATGCAAATAAAACTATAACATTGAATCAACGTAAAATCGGTGTGCATTAACAAATCAATATGACGCCAGGAGACCAGGGCTGTTTACGTGTATTAGAGACGGAAAATGAACCTTTATTAAATGTTTTCCCCTGTCTGGGTTAGAACTAACCCTCCATTCATGTCATTGAATGAGTCTCCCCCTTTTACCCTTCTCCCCCCCCCCCTTTCGTCCATCGTGACTTTCAGTGACGCAGCCCCAGCATCCGGGGTTTTCTCTTTAAATGGGCTGAGGCGCATGCGCAGCGGCTTCTCAGCGCTTCGACCTCTGCAGCCCGGTGAGTGAAGGAGAGATCTAACCAGCTCTAAAGTTTCACAATCCGCCTTCATCCTAACTCTTTACCCTGTCCGTGCTCGCGTGTTTAGCCCTGACTGAGACTGTGTGACTGTTCTGTGTTGCTGAGGCTCTCATTGGCTGTAGTTTTGCGCGGTTGTGTGCAGATATTTCACTGACCTTACCTTGTTTCGTTTGCCCGCAGTGATCCGGCTCATCCCGCCCGAGAGTGAGTGAAGCGGTCGGTCAGCTCAGCTGAAAATGTACGCCTGCGCTAAGTTCGTGTCTACGCCTGCACTGGTAGGTTTTGCCGGGGTTTTATGTTCTTTATTAGGTTTATAATAACAGCTGTGCCGTAGTTTGTGCTTGGCTTTAGTGTTTAGTGCAAAAAATGGCCTGGTGAACTTGAAGCCTTGTCCTCCAGCTAACGTCAGGACTGGGATCTGTGCAGTCTGAGTAATGCTGCTGTACTGTTCGGAGTGTGCACATTTTACACAATTTTTATGTGTAACTCTGTGTAACCGTTAACATGGCTTTGTTTCAATCTCCTCTCTTAATGCTGTTTTTTTTAGCTCTAAATCTTTTAAAGTTTTGCTTGATAGTCTGCTAGTTAGGTTAGCTAGCTGTGTTGCTAATGCTAATGTATGAAGTGCCTTTCCCCACTCAAGGTCATCTTCCCATACAGCCAGCAGTAACACAGTGCTGCAGTATTAGAGAAAATGTAACCTATAAAAGCACTTCTCATTTTCACAGGTGTCATTTAGCTCTTAAAACTGCGAAAAAGGCCTGTTAAATCCAGGCCTGCTGACATTTGTTGGTGTTCTCTGCCACAGTTTAGCTAGCTAGCTAGGCTAGCTGGAGACATTTGAGGGCCATAATCAATATAAGTTAATTCATTATTTGCGTTGGATTCTGCTTCTATTTGTTTCTTTCTGCTTGATTTATGACACAACTGTTATGGGTTAGTTGCTATTTTTAAGTTAACTTTGAATTAATGTGCAATGCATTAGACAGTTAGGTAGCTTAGTTAAGCTAGTTAGCTAGTTGGATCTCGGGTTCTGCCCATCTGGCTAATTTGTTATAGCTAGCTAGCTGTTAGGTTGCTTTAATGAAACAGTTGTGATTTATTACAAGTTGATTTATTTCTTATAATTTAGGAATGTGCTTTTACAGCTGTTCATTAACTGTCCTTTATTTTTCAGGTTCGCTCTGGCTCAAGGGCGCTGTGCAGACCCCTCTCTGCCTCTGTGCTCTCCAGGCCAGATGTCAAGTCTGCAGAGGTGAGTTCAGGTCTTTGGTTTCTCTGATGGCTGTTGCATTGTAAACAATGGTTTTGTTGTGCATGGATATGTCTTTAATTTTTGCTTCTCTAGAGTTCTTGTGCCCTGATTGTGTCCGGGTGCTTCAGTTGACTTTTGCAATTGGGTGTTTGCCATTTGGCTACCATTTCATTTTGGTCCTCTCTGGTAATCAGCTTTTGTGTTAAAATCAATTTTCTTTCTGAGAAATATACTGTATGATCAAGCATTACTTTATTTCATGACCCTTTATACCTGTGGTGTTGCTGCTTTATATTAAAAAAATTCCATAGAGGTGTGTGGAGAATCAATGTTGGAGGGTCCTTAGGGTTTCTCTCTCCCTGAACTCAGAACATTTTTTTTTTTTTTTTGTCTAGCCGAAAGCCAAAATTGATACTAGATATTCACTTTATATTCTACTTTGTGCAGTATATGGACATTATCATATTTGCATACTTTGATCTTGCCTGTTTACTAAATAATGAGGCTATTAATGTAAATGAACCAGTCTATCAACTTTTTACTCTAGTTCCAGATTGTTGTGTTTTTTTAATTGACACAACTGTCTTAAAATTCTCAACTCATCATCCAAAGAAAATTATCTATGGTATTGAGAAGTATTTTCAGTATTGGGGAACTATGCAAAGCTGTATTTGAGTGACCCAATATTTTACAGTAGCTATTACACTGGCCTTAGTTTAACACAGTGCAATACACCGACATGTCTAATGTTCATTTATTATTTTTTACTTTCCTAGTTAACCACTTAATTTTTTTTTTCTTTCTTCCTCCTCTCTTCCCTCTCCTCTCTCCTTAACTAGGCTAGCCCAGTCCTCCTGCCACAGAGCCCCCTCTCCCAGGTTGCACTGAGGGGTTTCCAGACAAGTGCAGTGAGCCGTGACATTGACACAGCCGCCAAGTTCATTGGAGCTGGTGCCGCCACCGTGGGTGTGGCCGGATCAGGAGCCGGAATCGGAACAGTGTTCGGAAGCCTCATCATTGGATATGCAAGGTACACCACAGACAACCTGTATCTACAGTAAACATTACATCTGGCTGTACAGAGTGAGCACTATGTAATTTCATAGAGTTCTGCTTAATAGAAATGACTGTGATTATGCCTACCACATGTATGAAATTGAAATTTTCTAAAATATGGTTGCTTGCATGAAGTGGCTTGGATTCATTATTGCACTGGCTGCACTATAGCACATTACTCCAGCTTGGGAACAGTTTGAGCTTGGACCTGATCCTTGAAATCTGATACAAAGCTGAGATGTTAATCCCTGGCTCAGGTCAGCAAAGTACTTTGTATAGAAGGGAGAATGAGTGAGGATTGTAGTAGTGGGAAATCAAGGGGTGTAAACATGTACACAGGTACACTGCAATGGACTGTTCCCTTGCTCAGCACATTTCAGAGGATTGCCTTCTTTAACACACACACTGAAACCCTTAAAGTGCTTGTTAATGAGCTGATTAATTGAAACGGGTGTGTTGAGACACAGGAGAGCCATAAATTTACAGGGGGTGGGGGTGGGCCAGGACTGAATAACCCTAGTTTAAAAAATGTTAAATAGTTGTTTAAAAAAGAGATTTTCTGTCTATAGGGGGAAAAGTTGTATGTCTGCATGAAATGCACCTTTTGCAGTTCATGCAAACCCTCAGATTTGTATTGGGGTTGTCCAGTGTTTCTCTATGCTATTGTCATCTAGGGGTGGGCAATTTTGGTGGTCCTATAAGGCAAAATTTCTGCACAAATTTGGTTGGTTTCCTGCTCAAGAACACCTGATTGGCTTCTGTTATTGCTGGGTTTAATAGCTATGTTGGAGCAGGTGAATCAGCATTAACTGTTCCGGGTCTGGCCTGTTTTGCATACCCAAGTCTAGTGTAATCTGGTGTGGTCAGATCTCGTTACCCAGACTAATGTACAAAATCAAGGCAGCGTCATTCATGCTGGTTGACTACCATTTGAAGCATCTCAAGCACTTGTCAAATGTTCTCATGCTCTTTGTTCCCTGCAGGAATCCCTCACTGAAGCAGCAGCTGTTCTCCTATGCTATCCTGGGCTTTGCCCTGTCTGAGGCCATGGGACTGTTCTGTTTGATGGTTGCTTTCCTCATCCTGTTCGCCATGTAAAGTCTGCATCCGTCCTCAATCTCCTGCTGTGACGACGCACGTCTTACACTGGCCAGCGAAAGTTCTGTGTTTGGTGTCATGACAGTTGTACATTTTTCCAAGTTTTTTGTGGAAGGCTGACGGACTAAATGGAAGAACATGTAAAAATGTATCCAACTACACGATTAAAGTACATGTATTTCACTATTTAAAATGTTTGAGGTTTATTTTATGTCTGTCTTTTGTAGAATTTGAGCTTGGGACATTTTTAACCTTTTTAGTTAAGCTATTTGGATGCACTATTTTTTTGGCATAACCATGAAGCACAGTTAGATCACATTTAAAAGTGATATATTTTTACTTTATACCTTTTTAAATAACTTAAATTGACCTTTAATTCTCTAATGCATTGATGGCCACCTTCGTGGAGTGCTTTTTTCATAACTGCCCCAGATCTCACCACAGTGAGGGATTTTCAGATTAAATTTAAGAGAAATCTGCATTTAAAATGCTATTAATCCATGACCAGGCTTAATTTGTTTTCGAGAAAACTACCCCATATAGAATTTACTTGGGCTAAAAGGCGTACTTGGATTCTGTTCCTGGGTGGCATTGTCTTGCATGGTTCCGCTTAAACGTTCAGCTCACCTGTTAAATTGCCAGAATTTGTGATTTGAGCAGCTGTTCTGAGGCCGTGGGAACTAAACTGTGCTGAACCCTTGCCATCCAGCACAATTAGAACACTTGCACAGTAAAGATTAAGTGGAATAGGGCCAGGGATTATATCTAGTCTGGTTCTAACCATTTGATGCACAGTGTTTTGATAAATTACCACATTACAGTTGTTCTGCCCTTATGTTTCTTAGGAGCTTAGGAGGCCCTCTAATGCCTTAAGAAAAACTTTCACAGTGACTCTAGGGCTGGGTGGTTTTTGGCTAAAATGTTTCACATTTCTTAATTTTCAGTATGAACAGTAAAAACCCATCTGTGGTAAGTCACACAGCTGGGTGAAATAGTAATGTTATGCAATTAACGATTTTCATAGAATCAGCAGTGGCAGATTCTTATCAACAATGCTTTTCAAATACACCCATGGTACTTTAACATTGATATACAGTTGGGTCACTATAAAGCACAGATAAAGTCCCAGATGTGCATGTTGATGCAATATGAAAATTGATCATGTTCTGAAGCTCTAGAAACGTCAAATCTTTTCTGCTGGATATATGTTTTAAACACAAATAGAAATGGGCAGTGCACCTGGGGGCATATCTAAGCGCATCTGTGTCATTACTGGTAAAGTGTAGTAATTATTGGTAGAAAATAAGTTACACACCGTACATGATGTCTGGTATGAGCTAGTTTTTGTGTTGCATGTATTTAACATCTTTCTAATATAAGAAATTCAGGTTTTCAATTAGTAAATTTTAGATCACATTGATTATGTGCTGTTCTTTTTTTTTTTTCTTTTTTTTTTCCTTCATTGCAAATTCTAGCCATTACAAACATGCAATCAACATAGCTAACAGAAAACAGAACCAAACCTTTTTAAAATTAATGAACCAAAGGTGGACCGGTATCAGTAATAACTAATAAAAAATGAAATTAAAAGATGCAATAAAATAAACAAAGGAATGGGAGTTTTGCACACATGAACAATGGAATTGGATCATTAGGCACATAGAGTAGGTTGCAGGCTTCATATGTGGCCGGTATTTTGAAAAATAAGCTTGTACTTTCAGAGCAGAGAAGAATGTTCTGAAGAAATAATACTTGTTACAGATTACTGCCATTTATTTACGGTTGGAGTTGTCTTGTATCCAGAGACGACCACTTAAAAATTGAGTTTCTTTAATTTTACCAAATTGAAGCCTCTGGAACATAAACAAATGGAAGATGGATTATCACAATCTTTGTACCAGGAGTGGTATAAAGTTATTTAAAAGCAGAGTGTAAGACTGGTGGAGGAAAACATGCCAAGATGCAGAAAACTGTGATTAAAAACCAGGGTTATTCCACCAAATACACCTTTATGAATATGAACTTGTTTTCTTTGCATTAATTGAGGTCTGAAAGCTCTGCATCTTTTTTGTTATTTCAGAAATTTCTTATTTTCTGCAAATAAATGCAATAAATGACTGTAATTTTATCTGGAATTTGGAAAGGAAATGTCTGTAGTTTATAGAATAAAACAACAATGTTCATTTCACAGAAATATATACCTATACATAGCAAATTCAGAGAAACTGATTCAGAAACTGAACTGGTCTTTTCCAGAGCTGTATTATCTTTACAATTATTGAACTCGGAGACAATATTCATTTTGACATTTCATTTTGACATTTTGACAAAATCCTTTGAATGAACATTAAAATCAGTGTCAGTATTTAGTATTTAGTTAGGCAGGGTTAAATGAAGGCTGCTTAAAGGTCGGTTTTTCGTCATAAACATTAAAAGATGAAGTGAAATCGTACTTCAGCGTTTATTTAGTGTTCTGTGCTTTCAGGTTGATTCAGGGTTCATTCTGTTTCGACCTTTACGACAGTGATTCATTGAATCGAATATCCAGTTGAGTGAACCAAAGACTGTTGTTCAGTTGGAGTGAGTCGTTTGGGCAGTCGATTCAGTTCGGTTCTGTTCAGTTCAGATGACTCCAGGCCCCGCCCCCGTCCTGCTCCTCCTTAAAGAGGTTTGCTAAAGTATAAAGCCTCAGAAAAACTCAGGCTGGCTCTTCATTCAGGTTGTGACCATAAAGACGAAGTTAAAATAAATAAATGAAACGAATAGGATTAATTTAGATTTATTATCTAAGCTTAGTTTAGTCTAACCATCTGGAAGATGAAGCCTTCAGTCATCTCTCATCTTCTGGTTGTGGGACTTCTGGCTCTGTTTGGTGAGTAACTTTAATAGTTAACCTATACTAAACTGTAGTCAGTGTGTTTGTACCTGACAGGTAGCTTCATATTTATAGCTACAGGCCATTCTAGCCTTTTTATTCAGAATGAATGTAAAACAGTGTAAAACAGACTCACAGTTGTAGTGCATTATTATACTGTAACTAGTGTTCCTTTTAACCAAACACACTGTGTCCAAACATTCATTAACTGTGATAATTACATTAATTAATCAGAACAGCGTTATATTAGTATGGTTTATTTAGAACAATGCCTCTAAGATGCTGAAATGTGACTATAAGTGCAGTGTTAAGTTTTTAACACTCCTCCAGACAGCTGATCCGTCGCAGGAATGCGCGCTGATTGACAGCTGCATGTGCGGCCGCGTGGCTGCTGTTTCTAATTCAGGGTACAGAACGGGCCGTTTGGGGACTTTTAGCATTTCTTCATAACTCGGGTTTTTACTCACGCTGGTAACAGGCCGTATCTGCCCGCTGTAGAGCCGTCGGGTCCCCTGCTCTGTTTGGGGTCTCTCGCTGGGTTTTGTCCCGGTGGGGGTCAGTACAGTAAGGGTTATGGGGGGCTGCAACCTGAGCTGCAGCACCGGATATTACACCTCGTTTAGGGAAACGGGAGAGATCAGTGATCGCAGGCCCTAATCCTGGAAATCTGCCTTCATGCATGTGTCACCTCTCACCAGGAACAGGTTGTGGCCCCGTGTGGCCCCTGAGGACCCCTTTAGCATGGACTGGAAAGGACCCTTACACACACAATACCACTGTAAATAGCAGAGATTATAATGTCCTACAGACCCAGACAAGTCAAGTCAAGAGGCTTTTATTGTCATTAGATCTGAGTACAGGTACACAGTGTAACGAAATCATGTTCCTCCAGAACCATGCTGCACCATGGAACAACAATACAATAGACAACATAACGTGCTAACGTGTGCAACATAGAATTATAACACTACAATAAATACAACAGACGAGACAGTTTAACAGACAGAACAGTGCAGTAACTGTGCAGTACACTCTAAAAAGTGATTTTGTGTTTTAATCAGAAGAACTATTATTATCAAGTAGAGTAAATTTACCGCCCAGTACAACTCAATAAAACTAGTTCAGAGAACTTCAACCTGAAAAAATGCTTATTGAGCCAATGAAAAAATTTGATTTGAACCAACTTTTAGTAAACTACACGTGCAAATGCTCTTTCCACTGTGTTGAATTATACAGCTTTCCCATAAGGCTCCTGGCACCATATATTGTGTAAATATAAAGTGTGTGTGTGTGGGGGGGCTTACAAAATTCTGTAAGCCCACATTACTTGAAAAGACTGTTGAGTTAATTAAAGTATTGTTGTGTGAACAAATTTAACTGATTCAAATTATCATCTAGCTTTGACTTAGTTAAGTTAAGTTGATGACTTGAGTCAAGTTGAGCTCATAATTATAATTAATTTTTTTTCAGTGTGCAATAAAATGTGCTATTGAGAATAAGTTGCAGATATATGAAACATACTGTAACATATAGAACATACGTGATCAGATAATCAGACTTGAGTAAAAGTAAATGTGCTCTGTCAAAAAGTGTCTTGAGTATAGGGCTGCGACAATTAGTCTATATTAAAGTCGTTTATAAACATTTGACGACTCCAAATGTTCATTGTCAACTAATTGTTATTTTGTAGCACTACACAAAGTACAGGGGACACTCACACAATTTACATTCAGCTCGGGTTATGTCTCTAAACATGCCCGAACACAAAATTTTCACACGCATATTTACTCATTAAATAGGAAATAAAACAGGAGCCATAAACACAGCAAGCAAAGTTGGAGGGCATGGTAAATTAATCGTTAACTAATCGACTATTCGGAAAAATAATCAACAGATTAGTCGCTTACCAAAATAACCGATCAAACTATCAGTTGCAGCCCTTCTCCCTGCCCCACACTTAAGTGGAAATACTAAAGTATTTACCATTTTTCAACATAAGTATTGGAAATATTTATTTTTCTAAAATGTAGTTCTAAAGTACTGAAAGTAAAAGTACATTACTGTGTTGTGTAGTTATTACAGAAAGCAGCAAAGTTCTCAGAGGAGCTTATCAAACCCGGTGACAGTGCAGAGCATCTACTGCTCTGGCAGTGATAATGTGGGTTTGGAATGATTCTAAATGTTTTATAATTGTAACAAGTAACAATGCAGCACATACAATTGTATCAGAGTAAAAGTATTAAACTCATTTATAATAATACTGCAGTTGATACAGATGCATCATTTTAGTACCCAAGTCTACTTCCGTACTATACATCTCTGGTAAATACAGACCTTCCATGTGTTTAGGGCCCTCATTATATAAAAGTATTTGGCGTCTATTCAGCACAATTTTGTCAATTGTGATTATCTAATTGTGCTAGACACCTACCCTCCAAGACACTACTCAGTGGTGGCTCAGCTGTAAGAGCACCTGGCCAGATTGTTGGTTCGATAACCAGGTTTGGAGGGCTGTCACTTTTGGCCCTTACTCCTCACTGCTTCCCTGGCGCCGTAGGAATGGCTGCCCACCGCTCTGAGCATTGTTTGTGTCTTCTGAGTGTACTCTAGGGTTGCCACCCGTCCCCTAAAATACAGAATCATCCTTTATTTGGCCACTAAATGATTTGATCCAAATTTACATAAATGTCCAATCCACATGTCCAATCCACACTTAAAAACACAGAAAACCCCAAGCATCAGTCTCACAATTCTTTAACCCCTACTCTTCTCCTGAGACTGATCTGGTGTGGGTCATGCCAGAACCAGATCCGTTTCCAGCACACGTATTATGTAAATGGTTGTCTTGTCTATAGAGTGCAGTACAAAGTAAGCTGAGTCTTATCATGATTTACACTAATATCGACATGATAATGCTTCCTAATATATGCTCTTCTGCCCTCCCAAGAAAAAAGGGTCCTGTATTGAAGTGTCTTTTATTCCACGCATGGGGATACTAGGGTTTTCCTGCAGGTGAGAAAATATGATGAGGTGCCTGGTTAGGTGCTCCTCTAACAGAGAAGTGCCATAGTAGTGGATTGAACATGATGCAGTGCTGTAAAGGGTGTATCTGGGAAAATGAGAGGGAGGTTCCTAATAGAAACCCTTTCAGTGGATTTAAATATGTTGTAGTGCAAATTAAATTGTTCTCAAGTCATTCCTATTGTTGAATCGGCATCTATTCGGTGCATTCCCATGTCATGCAGTATAGGTGCCCTTTTTATTTTTTCACCCCTGCCCTTTAAGCAACCTGAGTCAGCCACTGCTTTCTGATATTCTCATAGGAATGTCATCCGACCCTTTGGCTCTTTTAAAAATGGCCAAGAGCCATTTAAGTGTTCAAATGCTTTGTTGAGTTGTGAAGGTTCCACATAGAACCATATGTTATGAATCCTTTTAGAACCACCTTATAATGAATGATAGTCAGTTCTAAGTAGTCTCTTAATAACAGTAGAACACTTTTTCATGCTGTATAGAAGTTTAGCCTAATCAAAGATCAGTACACCAAAGCCAGCTATAGCATAACAGTGAGCAAAATATATTATATATTTATACCACAGTTTCATTATTGCTGTTTACTGTTATATTTAAAGATAAGTAGGGCAAAAAACAAATATTTGTTCTTCATTAATCTGAGATAACAAATAGTTCCATTCTTACAGGCACCCACCTCACTGCTAATACAGTATATTGTCATCAGATGTCACACTTCAGTCGTAATAGTTCTGAAACAATTAACTATATCTAAATGATCAGGGTCACAAACAATAGCTAAACCATTAGGTGATGTTACAGGCTATAGTAATTCCATGGCTCATTTAATGCAAAAGATGCCTAATTATAAAAATAGTAATTAATAAAACTCCATCTACAACCATACATAACATACATACAAGATTTAATTTTTGCAAAGTTTTATTTACAGATTATTTATTCACATAAATACAATATAGAGCCGCCTAAAGCTGATTTGCATTGTGATTGTGTAGCTGCAAATCAATGGTAATTTCTTTATGCACTAAGTGGTGTTTACTATATCACTTATGTTTTTTATTTAATACCAGTAGCAGTCTGGAAAGTTTTCCTTGCTTAAGTGCCATACAGGTTGGTTTATGCGCTCCAAAATATCAATAATAAAGCACAGAAACTGTCCGCTGGGCTGGTCAGAACATTGTTATTAGCAGGGCCAGACCCAGCTAGAGCTAAAGCTAAAGCTAGCTTCAGTTAAGTGTAAGTGTGAGTAAGAGTTGTGAATGTGCTGCGAGTAAACTGAAGCCAAAGCTTGTTTACTTAAATTCAGCCAAGAGACAAATCTCACGCATACTTCCTATGGCATAGATTGATTGTATGTGTGTGTGAGATGTCACAGTGTCTCCTTTAGGAGGTCAGGTGGCGTGTGTGAGCAGCTATTCATCAAGTGCAGTTGGCTGTCTCCATCATGACTAATCCCCTGAGCCGCAGAATGTTTGTGTATACGGATCTGTATTTTTGCCTCGGTTAGACTGAGGGGAAATGATGCATCTGCAACATGCAACATGTACCACTCTCTGCTGGTTCCAGCAGTTTTACCAAGAAGCAAAGAACAGAGCAGAGTTTTTAACTCCAACATGTAATCACTGTAGTACAACCTTAGGAACATCCTGCTTTTGTTGTAGTAACTGTCTCAAGAGGTGTCAAGTAACAAAGTACAAATACTTCATTACCTTACTTACGTAGAAATTTAGGTTTTTAATACTGGGGTAATTCTTTTTTAGAGGACTTTTTACTTCTACTCCTTATATTTTCACACAAATATCTGAACGTTCTACTCTTTACATTTTAAAAATAACCTAATTTTTCCTATTTTATTAGGCTTGTTTTTATTCTGGCTTTTCATCATTAAAAAAATATCCAGATCGATGTCTCCATCTGAATAGAGTGATTTTGATTGTAGTGGAATGAGAAGTATAATGTAAAAAAAATTATAATTTGGGTAGGGGGTAGTGCACTATAGGATCCTGTGGCATGGTCTAAGCTTTTGTCTTTAATGGCATTTTTTCCTTACATTATTTTTACTTTTATACTTTAAGTAGTTTCAAAACCAGTACTTTTTTTGCTAAAACAATTATCTTTATTGTTTTATCACAATTAGATGTTTACAACCCTGTTTTAAAACACAACTAAACACAAAACACTTCAACAAACATTCTTCATTAAAAACCATGAGGAGGGAAAGAAAGAACACAATAATAATAATAATAATAATAATAATAATAATAATAATAATAATAATAATAATAATAATAATAATAATAAAATGAAATATATAAATACACTGTTTTTTTCCTGTAAGGGGTGTTATGGTTATCATTGTTTCATTTGAAAACTGTACTTACACTTTTAATTGATACTTCAACTACAACTACAGAAGTATTTTTAAACCCTAGTACTTTCTACACTTTTCACAGTCTCTACTGTCTCAGGAAGGCTTTTTGGTATATTTAAAAGTGAGGATATTTGCTGTGAGGATGTGATTGCATGCTTCACTGATGAAACCATTATTGAGGTCAGGATGCTTTGTAACGCTAATAAACTAATACATTTCTTAGATCTGTTAGCTAAAGAACTATACATATTTATATATAACACTTAGGTGTTAATTTATATTTTGTATAAAATATTTATTTTCCATGACTCATGTTTTACAGGTCCAAGTCCGGGTCTCTGCTCCTCTGATGAGACGAAACTGGTGAAAGATCTATTTAAAGGCTATAACAAGGTGGTTCGACCTGTGAGCCATTTCAACGAGGCTGTGGTAGTGACTGTAGGACTGCAGCTTATTCAGCTCATCAGTGTGGTAAATATAGATACAGATCTCTGACTTTCTTTCAGGCCTTTGATTTACAAACAAATTCATATTAAATCACATTTTAATAATTATTTATTAAGGTTTATTTTGTTTTATTCTGTCTCTCTCTCTTTCTCTCTCATTCCCTATATCTCTCTCTCTCTCACTCTCAGGATGAAGTTAATCAGATTGTAACCAGCAACGTGCGCCTTAAACAGGTTTGAGTTTCTGTTAGTGTGTTCTAATGAGGGTCGTTTGATATAATTATTAACATACCTTGATACCTAAAAGATACATAAAGCCGCATTATGTGAGAATTGGTATTTTGGCTCAAGGGCACCGCCTACTGTTGGAGAGTGTAATTTACATTTACACCACTGCCAAACACACAGTCCAGATATTATGACCACATACATGATGAATGATCAGACACAGCAGTGGAGACACTGGAGTTTTTAAATACAGAATTGTCGCTGCTGGACTGAGAATAGTATACCAACAAGAAATATCCAGCTGACAGCATCCTGTAGACAGCGTCCTGTAGGCAGCGTCCCATGGGCAGTGTCTAGTGACCACCAATTAAGGTCTAGAGGATGACCAACACAAACTTTACAGCAACAGATGAGATTTTGTCTCTGACATTACATCTACATAGTGCGCAGCTAAGTAGGGGTGTCTTAACAGAGTGGAGGACAGTGAGTGAACACAGAGTTTAAAAACTCCAGCAGCACTGCTGAGTCTGATCAATTTGTACTAACACAACACACATTAACATACCCCCACCATGCCAGCGTCACTGCAGTGCTGAGAATGCAAATCTCTGTAACAAGTGAACATGTAAACGCATAGCAGTTTAAATATTTTTGTTAATTATTAAAAAAATCTTTACCATGTTCAGGAGTGGAAGGATGTGAATCTGCAGTGGAACCCAGACGACTATGGGGGGATCAGAAAGGTCCGGATCCCTTCCACTGACATTTGGAAACCAGATTTAGTGCTTTATAACAAGTGAGTTTGTGTTCCACCCTATGTTAAATTCTGTACCACTATCTAACTAGAACAGGACTATGATCTTTCATAAATGTAAAAGCTGTGCATCAAATTATTGTTTTTGTGTTCTTATAAATTTGCTTGTGTGTGCATACAGTGCTGATGGGGACTTTGCCATTGTGCACGAGACTAAGGTTTTGCTGGAACATACTGGGAAGATCACATGGAATCCTCCAGCCATCTTTAAAAGCTACTGCGAGATCGTGGTGCTTCATTTCCCGTTCGACCTGCAGAACTGCAGCATGAAGCTCGGCACATGGACCTATGATGGAAAGCTGGTCGTCATTAACCCGGTACCTGACAATATACATATATTTATATCACAAAAAGGATTTGCCCCTGACAGATTTTTTTTTGTTTTTACTTTTTTGCTATACTGATATTTTTACGATTATCAAACAAACTTTAATCAGACAAAGATAACCTGAGTAAATATAAAAAGCAGTTTTTTAAATGATAATTGTATTTATTGAGGGAAAAAAACTATCCAAAACTATCTAGCCCTGTGTGAACTTGGTTGTGCCACCCTTGGCAGCAACAACTGTAATAAAGCTTACCGGTAACCAATAACTGCCAACGAGTCTTTCACATCTCTGTGGAGGAATTTTGTTTCACTCTTCTTTTAATTCAGCCACATTGGAGGATTTTCAAGCACAAACAGTCTGTTTAAGATCAGCCACAGCATCTCAATTAGACTTTCACTAGGCCACTCCAAAATCTTTATGTTGTTTTTTTTAATCATTCAGAGGTGGACTTGTTTGTGTGCTTTGGATCATTGTCCTGCTGCAGAACCCAAGTACACCTGAGCTTGAAGTCATAAACCAATGTACAGACATTTTCCTTCAGGGTTTTCTGGTAAACAGCAGACTTCCTGGTTCCAGGTTCTATTACAGCAAGCTGTCCAGGCCATGGAGCAGCAAAGCAGCCCCAGACCATCACACTACCACCACCATGTTTTACATTTAGTGTGATGTTCTTTATCTGAAATGATGTGTTAGTTTTACGCCAGATGTAACGGAACACACACTTTCCAAAAAGTTCTTCTTTTGTCACGTCAGTCTAAAGAATATTTACCGAAAGTCCTGGGGATCATCAAGATGTTTTTTGGCAAATGTGAGACGGGCCGTTGTGTTCTTTTTGGTCAGTAGTGTTTTTGCCCTGATTAAAGTTTTGAAAACCATGTATCATTTACATTCTTTACAATTATGTGCTACTTTGTGTTGGATATTACAGAAACATTTTTAATATATTTTATTAACCACAAGATTCATACCACAATAGTACATAATCCATGATTGCCCATGTCAAGAAATATTCATATAAACATGAACTTATTGGCATCTCTAAAAAAAAATCTGGTGACAGAACTAAACATTGGCTGGGACTGTCCAGCAGACATTTGGAACAGAGCTTTGTTCTTTAGACTAGCTCACAAGATCTCAACTACTTTTTAGAATAAGCAATTCTTGTAAAGTTTCTTTACTGTATTTATGTTTATCTGTATCTGTTCTAATGTGGTCTGGAGTTTTTACAGTAAAAAGTCATGCAGGATTTATAATAATGTGTTGAGCTGATTAGAACCTCTGCACAGCACACAGTTTTCCCTGTAATTTTCAGTCTGCTGTTTATTCATTCCTCTCTTAGCTTGTCCTGCATGTTCTCTAATTTCTCTTGTTTAAGTGTGTGTGTGTGTGTGTATAATAATGCGACTGTATATGCTTGCTATGTAAACAGGACAGTGATCGTCCAGACCTCAGTAACTTCATGGAGAGTGGTGAGTGGGTGATGAAGGACTACAGGAGCTGGAAGCACTGGGTGTATTACGCCTGCTGCCCCGACACGCCCTACCTGGACATCACTTACCACTTCCTCATGCTGAGACTGCCTCTCTACTTTATCGTCAACGTCATCATCCCCTGCATGCTCTTCTCTTTCCTTACCGGCCTCGTCTTCTACCTGCCCACTGACTCCGGTAAGTCTATATTTTTCTGTATTTAGACAAGAAAAGACAATTATATTCACCATATACATTCAGGGTAAACAGATAGAATATGGCCTCTGTGCAGTTAACACTCACACACAGACTCACACACACTCATACACACAAATACAGTAGGATGAAAAAGTTTGGGGACCCCTCATAATTTTTATGAGTTTTCTTATTTTTATTATTTTATCATTGGTTGTTTGGATCATCAAATTCGGTTAAAAACATCATATTTATTTGACGAACTTAGTGATATTTGAGAAGTGAAATAAAGTTTATAGGATTTACGGAAAGTGTGCAATGACTCTTTAAACAAAATCAGACAGGTGCCTAAATTTGGGCACCCCAACAGAAAAATTACATCAATATTTAGTAGATCCTCCTTTTGCAGAAATAACAGCCTCTAAACGCTTCCCATAGCCTCCAATGAGAGTCTGGCTTCTGGTTGAAGATATTTTGGACCATTCATCTTTACAAAACATCTCCAGTTTAGTCAGGATTGATGGTTTCTGAACATGAACAGCCCGCTTTAAATTACACCACATTTCAATAAAATTCAGGTTCCTCTGCATAAATACTTTAGTAGATTTTGAGCAGTTTTTAGGGTCGTTGTCTTGTTGAAGTATCCAGCCCCGGCGCAACTTCAACTTTTTTACTGATTCTTGAACATTGTTCTCAAGAATCTGCTGATATTGACTGGAATCCATACGATCTTCAACTTTAACAAGATTCCTAATATCGGCACTGACCACACAGCCCCACAGCATGATGGAACCACCACCAAATTTTTCTGTGGGTAGAAGGTGTTTGTCTTGGAATAAGTTTTTTTTATTTACGCCATGTATACCGCCTTCTAAATAACTCAGTTTTAGTTTCATCAGTCCACAGCACCTTATTCCAAAATGAAGCTGGCTTTTCCAAATGTGCTTTAGCATACCTCAAGCAACTCTGTTTGTGGCGTGGGTGCAGAATACCTCTGTATAACAGTGAGCAAAAGAGCCTGGAACAGAGGGTCAAATCTGGGACTCGAATCCACAACATTGTCATCAATGGCCTGGTACTCTAACCGCTGCCCCAATTTGTCTCAATCTAACAGTCCAGAGAATTGAAAAAGGGGTCACAGAGAAAAAGGAGACATAAGATATTCTTTTTACATACGAAAGTTAAATATCTTAAATACGCCCACAGATGCCCATCCATCCCCATATAATTTGGTCCAATCCAACTGCAGAACCAACTGGTGTTCTTGACTAATGTGTACTGACTAATACGCATTATCATTATTAGCATTATTAAATGTGCTTATTAACTTAAGGTTTAATTAACATTACCCTGGCATAGTTTTGGAAGTATTGACACAAAATACATATACATAATTTGGGCTCTGGTCGGTCCAGAGGACTGAGATGATACCACAATGATCTGAGGTTTACCAGATTCAAATCCTGAATCATGCTGCTTGCCATCAGCAGTCAGAGTTTGGCCATGGCCGTGTTCTTTCTGGGTGGATAGATGGTGCTCTTTCCTCGCCTCACTCCCAAGGTGATGTCAGTCAGCACAAGCATCTATTGGCTGATGTATTCATTGTCATTGTACTTTCCTCCAAGTGCACTGGCTACTGAGCAATGCTACATTAGCGAAAGTTCCGAACGAGGTATAGGCTGCCTTCACATGTGCCAAAGGTGGCATGTGCTAATCTTCAACCTTATAGTTTTGAGTCCTAATGAGTGGGTGGGGTAATTACTCTTCTAAACTGGGGAGAAAATGGGATAAAGTAAATAATTATATATACAGCTCTGAAAAAAAAAAGATCACTTTAAATTATGAGTTTCTTTCTCAATTTTACCAAATTGAAAACCTCTAGAATATTATCAAGAGGAAGATGGATGATCACAAGCCATTAAACCAAGCTGAACTGCTTGAATTTTTGCACCAGGAGTGACATAAAGTTACCCAAAAGCAACTGTGGAGAAGAAAAGGCCAGAATGCATGAAAACAGTGCTTAAAAAACAGGGTTATTTCACTGAATATTCCTTTCTGAACTCTTAAAACTTTATGAAATTGAACTTGTTTTTTTTGCAGTATTTGAGGTCTAAAAGCTCTGCATCTTTTTTTGTTATTTCAGTCATTTCTTATTTTCTGCATTCTCTGGAATTTGGAAGAAGTTTGTCCAGAGTAAAACAATAAAACAACAATGTTTATTTTACTCAAACATACAAATAGCAAATTTAGATAAACTGATAAACTGAAGTGTTTATTTTTTACTCTTATTTATTTCCAGAGTTGTATTTTAAAAAATCATGACAATGACAGTTTGTATGTATGTGTGTGTGTGTGCAGGTGAGAAGATGACCCTCAGTATCTCTGTCCTGCTGTCTCTGACTGTGTTCCTGCTGGTCATTGTTGAGCTGATCCCCTCCACCTCAAGTGCTGTTCCTCTCATTGGAAAATACATGCTTTTTACCATGATTCTTGTCATCGCCTCCATCATCATCACTGTCATCGTCATCAACACACACCACCGCTCCCCCAGCACGCACACCATGCCTTCCTGGGTCCGCAAGGTAAGAAAATACGTCAAAAAGATTTAATTAGCACTAGATTCCACTGGAAATGTTCATAATTATTTCTGGAAACAGTTGCTTCTCCAGTTCTAGGTGTTCAACTATTGAGCTTGTTCAGCTGCTGTTTTAAAATATGTCTAAGTTACATATTCCCTCTCTTTCTGTGCTGCAGGTCTTTATCGACACCATCCCAAACCTCATGTTTTTCTCCACCATGAAGCGTCCGTCGCAAGAGCGAAAGGGGAACCGCTCCTACCCCCCAAATATTGATATTTCGGACATCTCAGGCAAACCCACGCCCACTTCTGTCACCTACCAGACACCTATCGTCAAAAACCCGGACGTGCGGAGTGCCATTGAGGGCATTAAATACATTGCTGAAACCATGAGGGATGATGAAGAGTCAAACAATGTAAGATCATCCTGTGCACGTATCCATATTGTTAATATTTTTAATACATTGGCCTGGAACAAGTTTGTAAATTCTCCCTCTCTCTCTCTATTCCTTTCTCGTTTTTGTCTCTTTTTCTCTTTGTTCCTGAGATGCTTTAATCTTCAGAATTGGAGAACTAACCACTGTTATAGACTTATTATACACTGACCTGTATGTCCTGGCTAGAGTCGAGCCGCAGTTGCGTCATCTCGATCGTTGAGTATAAGGAGGTTAGGACTGAAAGTTTTAGTCAGTCTTTTTTTCGTCCTGGTGTTCAGATAAAATCAACCGTGTTTAATATTATTGTCTTGAGACTTGGCTCACGCAAATAGTGATGTGAACAATGTCAACAACCAATAGGAGGAGAGCTACGAGGAAGAGGCAAGAATATATTTCACGTAACTATTTAAAAATGTTGCATTTTGCAGTTAATATGTCTTACATGCTTCTTATTTTAATATGTACTATATTTTAAACACAGGCAGCACTTTAAAGCCATTATTATTTAATTTTATTTTTGCACTACTTTGTCTTATTGCGCAGTGTTATTTTTAATACAAACAAGTTTAATAAATACACATTTTTCCAGAATAATGTTCTTTATTGCATTAATCTAAAACAAAGGCAAATGTATAGCAATGAAACTGTGATTCTTTGCTATAAAAGGTTGTAGCAAAAAAGGAGGGGGAAGCTTATAGGACGAGTTGAACACAAAAAATATAAAGAACTAACAGTGTGGCTGAGATGAGATAAAAGTTGTGAGTCTCTGATAAATAATAGTATTGATATACACAGTATTTGTAACTTTATATGTAATATGTGTTGTATTTAAACTCCACCAGAAGCATGATGGGAAATAATTTTTGAAAGAATCTAGTTGCAGTCTTGCAGTTAGTGATCCCAGTCTTTGTAAAATCTTAGCCTGTGAGTAAAAAGTCTGTGACTAGTCTTTAGATGTGAGAGGGTGTCAGACTTCAGTCTGTTTAAAGTCTTTTCAGAGTCGTTTCAAAGTCTTGTAGTGTATGCACAGCTTTAGTACTGATGTAAAAGCAGATGGCTCCCCTGTAATTAAACTGATTACCCACTAGAGGGAGCAAAACTAAAACTATGGCACCCCTAAAAGGTCTGTGGGCCTGCAGAAGTGTGATATTTTTTGGTTTTGTCATCTTGTTCTTATGTTTCTTTTTTTTTTTTACTTTTTATTCTCCTTCCTCTTTTGTCAGATTATTTGACTTCTCTTTAATTCTGTATCTGGTCCTGTTCTGACCCCTGTGGAACTCCTGACTTCAGCAGCACAGTAATATTATTCCTCTTTTCTCTCACTCTTCCACTCTTTCTCTTCCTCCCAGGCTGCCGAGGAGTGGAAGTTCGTGGCCATGGTGCTGGATCACATTCTGCTGTGTGTGTTCATGGCTGTGTGCATCATAGGCACTGTGGGGGTGTTCGCCGGCCGTCTAATCGAGCTCAACATGCTCTGAGCAGTGGAGGCCCAAGTGAAGCCTGGGGCTGGAGTCTGACACTTAGCCCCATCACACTGCTCCCTGCTGGGCTGCGGCGGACGAGCGGGAAGTCTCGGATGCTCAAGGGCCAGTGGAACTTATTCGATGGCTGACCAAATCACAAGCAGACGCACCAAAGACATATGAATGACATAGTTTTCTTTCACTAACACAATGACACCTTACACCACCTTTTCATATAGAGCTCAAAAGCAGACATAAAACCATTTTTCATTAACAGAATACACCCTGTAATTATAGAACTACAAAGTGTTCCGTATGAGCAGTGGAGCTAAAAATGGATAATAGGTGTAGAAACAAAGAGGTGGTCATAATGTTATGCTGGATTGAAGAATATTGTGAAACGTCAAACCAAATACAGTGCAGCCCAAGTATTTATACAGACTTAGTATGCTAGTTCATATTTATCTGCAGCATATTTATTTGCAGCTCTTGCGGTTGGTGTGTGTAATCACAGCATGTCGTTCACTGGCCATTTCTCTGTGAGCAGAGACATAAAAGGCACGTGTGGTTGGCTCAGGCACATAAATATGTGCTTCAGAGTGTGTTTGTACTGTGTGTGTCAGAGTGCTTTTAGATTTTAGGTTAGGTGTTAGTAGATAGCCTATTACTTTTCAAAATAAGAGTGCTTAAAAATGTTTCTTGTGATAGAAGTGGTTTCTCTAGTCTAAGGCATTGCACAAAGAACCAGTAGAAGGACCTTTATTTTGAAGAATGTATTTGACAAGTTTGTTTGTACAGTTTAGTTAGGATATGCTATGTGTTTGTAAAAATGGCTACAGATACAGTAGGAATGTCACAATAATGAAATCTTTGAGTTGAATAAACTTTTTAGTCTATTCTAATTGTAATTCCAAAATTTCTTAATAATCAAACGTTCATCGCCATAAAAAGGGTATAATTTAATTAATAATCATATTATATCAGTGACAATATGGTCTTATAAATAACAAGAATATTGTTTATCACAATAATTTGTGGGACACTTTATCATCTAAACAAAAGTAGTTATCATGACAGACCTAATTACACAGCTCACCTTTTATTCTTTACACAGTCACTGCTACTTAAGGTCCTGATTAGTTTTTTATGCATCTTGAATGACCCATTTTAAGAACATGGCCTTTAAAGGCAACACAATGTATCATATGTTAATCATTATCTTGATACTGGCCCTCACAATATATCATCACTGCTGTGAAAATGCCTTGAATTTGTATTTGTATTTATTTATTTATTTAGAAGGGGACAGTGCATTTTCATAAAACACATGATTATACATAGTTAAAAAAAGCCAGAATTAGCCAGAAGGCTAGTTTTCATCTGTAGTAAACAATTTTTACATTGTTCTTTCTTAAAGTTTTAAATATCATAATTAGAATGTGATTTGTGTTCAAGTTGCCATTGATGCAGCAAAAATAGTGGCAGTACTTTAAATTGTGTCCAATTTCACCAATTAAAATGGACCAATAGAAATGCTCCAGAATGACTTGGAATAAAGTTGTTTTACATTGACTTCCACCTGTTTTCCAAACAGGGTGTTTTTTGACAGTAATGAAACATTGGTATCTGTATTTTATGTGTTGATGATGAATACTTTAAATAAAACGAGTTTACAGCAAAAAAAATGACACTGACATCTCTAACTCCAGGGGCTTGTCTCACTAAAAAATAGTAAACACGACAGAACGGCATCACTCATAGCTACGATATTTCCAACACAACCTGAAGGCAGCATTAGTGATTAGTTAGCAGCATGCCCATGCTGGTGGATGACATTGATCATGCTAGTCATGCGGGTGGGCTGATCTGTTTCAGTTCACAGTTGATCATGCTGGTAGATAATCTAAATCATCACACTCAACAAAAGCACACCCTGTGCAGGCCAGGAACTAAGCTGGTTAACCATCTTAACCAGTTTTACCAGCTTGAGCTTTTTTTCTCAGCAGGATTGTTAGTCTTTGTGCACAGCGGTTTTTAACACAACTGTTATTTTGTAATTAATCAGTGTGTAGCTGTCATGATGGTGTAAATATCAGTCCTCTACGGTAGTTTATTGTTTTTTGCGTGTATTTTTATATGAACTAATCTCTGTTTTGATCAGTGAGAGCACTCCGGTCCAGTTGAACAGGGCAGTGGAGAGATTTCAGACATGTTTGTGAGTCTGCACACTCATGACAGCCTGGAATTTTCCACTTTCTTAAGCTCTTACTGTTCGTACAAACATTGTTTAACCCTTTTTAAAGCCATCAATAAAAATGTTAATGATGCAGTTTCTCGTTTCCGTGTCTTTTTTGATTTAGGATTTTTTCTATTACATTATTTTGCATTTTTTTCAAGTTATATCAACCAAGTAAACCAGCCAACAGGAGTGTGCATACTAAGTAGCCTAATGGACACCTGTATACAGTACATTAGTGGCTCTCTTATTTGCAAAGCATCAGACAAGCCTATTTACAATGCCGATATTTTTTGAAATACAATTATTTTTCTTTTCTTTTTAACCTTCTTTTCTTTTTAACCTTCACTCTTTCATGTTCATATCTCCAAATTTTCTAAACTTCTTTCTTTCTTACATTCCACTCCCTTTCTCCACTACTTTCTAATCACTATCTCAATGTCTCTCTTCTCATCTCATCTGTTTCTTTATATTTTAATAATTTTTAACTTTTCACTCAACATATCTTTCCTTCTCATCTGGTTCTTCTATTGTACTCATTTTAAACATTGCGCTCAACATTCCTCTTCAACTCTTTCTTTCTTAATTTCCTTTCTTGCTCCCCCTTTATTAACTTCTCTCTCAAAAATCTTTCTTTTTAAAAAAAAAAAAAAAAAAAAGGGTGCTCACCTGTAGTGCTTTTTAGCTCTTAATTTCTGATTAAAGTCGTAACAATTAATCATTGAAGTGTTTGGCCAGGTGGAACATATATTGGCCAGTTAGTTCATGTTGTGTGATTTTGAATAGCAGTGTTTTGATATGAACAGATTGCTCTGTCTTAAGCAGATAAACGTGTTCAGAGCAATTTGAAGGGCAATTTTAAATTGCAAAATGTTTGTTGAGAAAAAATATTGTAGAATATTGAAGAAGAGGTTATACCCTCTGAGGGTCAGATTAAATAATTGTGTGTATTTTAGTGTGTTAACAATTGGGGAAAAACTGTAATATGTTAAATATGCTGGCACAACTAAACAGCATCTGGGTCCACATGGTTACTATGGGTGTAAAACAATGTTATATTATTATTAAATCAAATTAAAATATTACATTTGATTTAAATATTCACAATATAGTATATTGATTATAGTATCACAGTGTATCCCAACATATAGAATTTTAACTCCTCTGCTCCTCTATCATTTGTAATTTTCTAACTTCCCTCTCAAAGTTTCTCCACGTATTTCTTTTTTCTTTCTTTTACTTTCTTCCCTTTTCTGTTTTAGCCTCTTACTCTCTGTGTCTCCTAACGTCTCTCTCTCTCTCTCAATGTCTCTTTTTCTTTCCTCCTCTTTCCTCCATCCCTTTCTTTCTCTTTTTGTCTTTCTTACCTTTATCTAGATCCCCCTCCTTCCTCATCACTCTTTCTCTTCCATCACTCTCCATCCCTGTTTCTTTCTTTCTGACATTTCTTTCTGATATTTCTTTCTTTCTGACCTCTCTCCTTGTCTTCCTCTTCCCTCCTCACTTCAACTTTTTTCTTTATTTTTCCCCATTCCTTTTTCTCTTTTTTCTACCTGGTCTCTCTCTCCTCCCATTCCCTCTCTTTTTTTCTTTTTTCTGACCTCTCTCCTTGTCTTCCTCTTGCCTCCTCACTTCATCTGTTTCTTCCTTTTCTAACCATTCTCTCTCTCCTCATATTCCCTCTCTTCTTACTTTCTGACTTCTTTCTTTCTGTATCTCTCTTTCCTACCCACCTAATCTTTTTTCTTTCCTTCTCCTCCATTTCTTTTTCTCTCTTTTCTAACTGTTCTCTCTCCTCCCATTCTCATTTCCTTCCCTCTCTTTTTCTCTCTCCTCCCTCTCTCTCTCTCCACCCCCAACAGATGTTGCCACAGCTCACCAGCTCCACATCTGGAAGCGCTGCTCTGTGGCTGGCGGATAAAGGGAGGGAGGGCTGTTTTTCTGTCGGCGGAGAGAGAGAGAGAGAGAGAGAGAAAGAAAGAGAGAGAGAGAGAAAGAAAGAGAGAGAGAGAGAGAGAACAGCGGAAAGTTTATGTGAGGCAGCAGCAGAGGTCTCACTCTGAGCGGAGTCAGGCGGGTCCGGCCCGGGCTCGGGAAACCTCGCTGCGGCTCGGCTGTGACAGGATACTGATACTCGCACTCACACACAGCGGCGAGTCTGAGGGGAGCCGTGGGGCGGAAACGGCGAGGAGTAGACGAGCTGTGAGAGTGTGTAATGAGAGTGTGTGTGAGTGAAGGAGTGGCTCTAAACCGTTGTGTGTTTGAGGCCACAGTCTGGAGCAGCTGAATGGTACCACGTCGGCTTCGTCAGGTTCTGCTGGACACATAGAAAAGCGGTGAGTTATAGTGGCTAATGGTGTACGCGCACACACACACACACACACACACACACACACACACACACTTGCGTTTTGTTAACTGGATTCGACTCTGTATGTTACTGCTGTCTCCCAAACAGCTTTTTAAAATGATTTTTTAAATTATATTTATGCTCTGAAACTGTATTGTTTTGGGAGGAAACTGGCTGTGACAGGCTCCTCCCCTCTCTCAGCTGCTGGATAATTTATTTTTTATATTTTGCTGCTGGTTTGTCATATGACGAAACTTTTGAATTGCAGCAGAACTCGTGCTAGCGTAAACATCAACCATTAATTTAAAGCTTTAGTTAGCTTTTTTTTGTCCCATTACACCAGTTTAATAACACCTGGTGAGCCTCTGTAACCAAAAAAAAAGCCTTTATTTCCTAATCTGGTCGAGCCTTTGAGGCCACATCATGCTTTCCTAATTGAGAGGTCACAGGCCAGCTCCTGCTCAATGGAGGCCATTGTTGTTTTCCTTCATTTACATTGGGTCTAGTGTTGTCATTGATTAGCAAAGGCCCATGTGCCTCTCTCTCATTTTCTTTCTTTCTTTCTCTCTCTCTTTCTCTGACCCACACACACACATTCTCTATGCCTTCTGAACTCTTACAGAAGTAGACAGACTAGACTTGAGTGTGTTTTTGTGGGCTAACAAGTACTTGTTGGGTCAATAAAAAGACCCGTGTGTGAGATACATGTTCTTTATCTGAATAGTTAAATCAAAGGCCTTTTCCTGTCTGATTCTTTAAGTTTGCCTAATCTGTACCCCATTACTTAACAGTTTTTGCCAAATGCTACTACACAATTTTGTAAACTAGGCTGTTTTTTAATCAAAAATTGTATTTTGTAACCCTTCTAAATTAAACTTAAATTTTTTATATATTTTTTTTCAACTCTGAATCTAATAATCTGAAAACATGTACTGATCGATCTCAGGCAGCTATGCTAAGAGGTTTCTAAGCTGAATTTAAAAAAATAATGTTTAAAAGCTATATATACATTTTTTTTACTTTGACAGTTTTTCTTAAATTTAGTTTAAACATTCAAAGTATATTGCCTCGCTTATAGTATCATTTATTACATGTAAGGTATCAGCCCTGTTGGCTGTTTTCATGTAATGTAATGTACCCTGCAATTAACTATTTTCAGTGATAAATTATATAAATATTGTTTATTAAAATATGAAAAAATCGTATCACTGTAATTTACACATTGTATAATGCACATTTTATTAATATTTAATTATTTGTACTGCCCAACTACCAATCAGGCAAAGTGCAGCACAACTGAAAGGAAGGGAAGCTTTGCTTATATGGGAATTCACTATTTTGTTTAAAAGTATTTCAGAGTGTTTTGATGTGAGACCCTTCATTATGGAGAAACCGGCAGACTTGAGTGTTTATGGTGTTGTAATAGGAACCATGCATCTCAAGCATTTAAGATCTTTTAAAAGCTGCATCTCACAGAAAGCTATTTAACCAAAATGGTTGTAAATAAGTTGGCTGATGCCCAATACTGTTTTTATTTATTTATTTATTTCTATATTTCTCAGATTAAGTTTTGACCCAAATCATTTTATTAGATATGTTTATAGAGAAAGATTTGTGCTTAATATTTCAGATTTAGCCCTGTTTTACTATTCTCAGAATTACACAAACTAGTATTATGTCCCATGACTTTTCCCATGAACGCTAAAGAATGCTGCATTGATCCGAGCAATATGTGTGTGTGGTCTCCTGCATTGAATATTGAGTCATGTGATTGTTTGTACAATTCTAGCCAGATGCTGCCAGTCACCATCATTACCAGTCACTGCTCTGTCTACAGTGGGTGGTAATGCCCTCTATGATGTATTCCCAGTACACACAACATTGTGGATGAAAGAATGATACATTTCCATTTAACTTCAGACATGGAACAGACATTTCTCATCCAGCTGGTACCCACTATCAGGCCTCGCACAATTTATTTAGCAACTTGTATTGCTATGAGCATGCCAGTGTTTCATCTCATCTTTTTTTTAAACTAAACCTGTGCTAGCCGCTGTATTCGAGGCTTGAGATTAATGAGGTTGCAGTATACTAACCAGCCCCACTTTGATTGAACTCTGTGGCTTTGAGAATGGGCTGAGTTGTGAACTGAACTGTGACACTTAGGCCTGCATGGTGTTGGTGGGTTTCTGGTGATATATAAATGTGTGTATGTGTGTGTTAATGAGCCTGTTTTTTAATGAAGCCTGGTATATGTTTAAAGCCGTACCCTCTCAGAACGTAAGTGAGGAACATGTGGTTCTGCCCACATTGTAGAGGAGTAAACACCTTCATAATACACACAGACACATTCACACTTCCTCTTCTCTCAGTTCTGATCTGTTCATTTACTGCCCAGAGCACTCCATAACGCTCGCTGCTTGGTTTTATAAGCAGATAATAGTTGTTCACATATATGTCTAATGTTGGGCTTTTAGAGAGTTCTTGAGAGCTCTGTAAACAGGGGCCCAGTTCATTAAAGCCTTTTTGAGAGGGCTCTTTAAATAATTTCTTCATCACATATTAAAGAGTGAGTTTCAGGAAAATCATAATTAAATTCCTATGTACAGATCATGTTTTGTGTATGCTCCTTTTCATAAACAATATGAGGTACACATGATTGTTTTAATAAACCAAAAAAGCAGAACACTTGGGACCTATTTTAGCCATCAACCATGCATATTGGGCATGCAAGTGTGTGTGTCTAAAAAACACACAACAGGCATGTACTAATTCCCTGAATTAATCAGGGGTGTGTTTTGAGCATAACATGAAATAAACTATTCAGCGTGTCAGGTGCCATTCCCTTTAAGAGACAGGTGCCCTCTGATTTTGGCGTATTGGTATTTTATTAATACAGCGCTTCCACACTTTTCAGCAGAAGAAACTGAGCTGCTCGTTCACGCTGTGCAGGTGATTAACGGGAACAACAATGTTTGACTAATTACTGTTGTCTGGGTTTATATCAGTTAGTGGAGCACCTGTGTTTTCCGTTACCAAGATAGTAATTCCCCAGAAATTTATCTGAACACACCTCACTTCCAGACCCCCACACCCACTGATGTAGATATATTTGTAAGCTTTATTGCTGTTTAAACAATGCAGGCAGAATAAATGAAAATAGACTGTTGACGGCGTGTAAGGTAACAATAAGCATTGTGACATGCTTAATGCAGGGTTTAAGATATTGCCCTTGATATTGTATGTAAGTGCTGGTAAAATGTCATGTAAACCAGTAAACCATAAGCTCAGGCTGCTTTTTGAACTATCATTAGGAATGAAGATGATTTCCTAAGTGCTATGAGGTTATTGGATATCAGACCAGAAAAAAATGACCATATTCGTACATCGTTTTGTAAACATCTAATTCCAGCTATGTTATTAAGAGTTATTGTCCAATAAATTAACAGTTTTTGATATTGTCCATTATTGTCCTGTGTTTACTTAGTAAGGCAAGCCCATTAATATGAATTAGCCGATATGTCTGCTGTCCTTAGTTATAAAACTTTTTGTTGACAGCAAGTATATCTGTAGTCTTTGGCCTTGTTGAAATGATCCTGAAATTTAAAATTATGCAGCTTTTCCTTCATTCTTTTTCTGTTTTTGTGTTAACTATAAGTTTGATAACTAAGAACAGCAGACATATCGAGTAATTTATATTACTGGGGTGTGTTTTTGTGTGGGCATAAAAAAGGCTCCTTTTAAAATCACTGACATCACAATGTTGACCTGCACATGGTTGTTGCTGACAAACAACAGGGTTTACGATTTCCTTACACTGTCACAGAATGCCCTGCCTAGGCCTGTCGCGATTACAAAATTTTTAGGACGATATATTGTCCAAGAAATTATTGTGATAAATGATAATATTGTCATTTTAAAGCGCAACCATAGCAAATGCTTTTTCCTGCTTCTGGTTTTCCAAAGGAGCATTAAGACAGTGTGCCACAGTTTGCTAATATTATAAAATAGTATACCAATATACTGGCATAATAATACTGCACCAAGTAAAAACAAACAGTCTCCGCTGAGTGTGTGGAGGCCGCATCACTGATACATAAGCTCTGTGGAGAGAGGGGGCTCTGCGTGCACTACACTTATTTCCTAACTGATAGATGTTGCTGTCTGACAGATTCGTCTTTGCCTAGACAGAGAGCCGATGAGAGAGCAGCACAGCGCAACTCGCTGAAATCTAGCTGCGGTTCATTACTCATGTAAACAAGGTCACGCAGAAACCCAATGGCCATTATCGACATATGCAAAAATGGTCACAGTTAAAAAAAATTATCGTGCGATAAGTCGATAGCGTAATTATCGCGACAGGCCTAGCCCTGCGCTTACATTTGGGGATTAAAGATACAACAAACCTCACTTTTCTGCCTGATCAAGACCATGTGTGTAATTCTGCTTCTATGGTACAATTTTTTGTTCCGGAACAAATCTTTTTGAGTGTGCGTGTGGGAGAAGAACTTTTGGAAACCTGCTGTCGGAACCAGTGAGAATATCTTTGTTGGTCAAAAAAACAGCTTGATCTTTAGGCTATATTTAGGTCTATATTGGCAATTATGATGGGTTCTTGAGAAATTTTACATGAAATGTTTGAGGTATTGATGTTTCTGCTGGGCTGATATGCTAACATGAGTGTTTGATGCTATGCTTTCGATATCAGGCAGAAGTGCTTCATATGTTATATTTTAAAATCAGATTTGACTCACTTTCACATAAGTTTCTATGTTGGATACTTATTGAATTTGTATGCAACATGAATGTAAACGTTTAGCACAGATTTCTTGTGTTTCTTTGCCTATATGTGTGCACCACTGCTCCTCAGTTGGCCCTGGTGTTGTGCCGAATTTCGACACCTTGCCAGAATATGATTTCCAACGCCAACAGTGTGATAAAACAGCATTGGCAATGTGCATGTGCATATTCGTTTCTGAAACAGATTCATTCACATTACACATACAGTTTACTTACATTTATGAATGTGAACCGTAAAGATAGTCCCATTACAAATGAGGAGAAATTGTTAATAAAGGCTTGTAATGTAAATGTAGCTTTAGAGTGTTACTATGTTCTTGCGTGGAGGGAAAGATTTTTAGAAAGCAGCCGAATACTCACATGACTCAGATCATTTAGCTAAAAATAGGACAAAGAATTTGGCATCACATCCAGTCTGATGTCACAGTGTGAGACATTGTGTTTAATGCAACGAATCCTGCTTTAAATGTGAAGTATTGTAGGACTTGAGTTAGTTCTGTCTTCTTCAAAGTCATCCTCTGATTTCGGTTATTTAGAGGAAGTGAGACCGTTTAAGAGAGGAACTGGAAAAACAGTGTAGAAAAGAAAGAAAAGACTGAGAGAGTCATTCTTTCCCACTGACTGGGTAATGTCTGCTGACTGTGTGCTAGCTTAGCTTTTCAAATGTGACACCTTAAATAGAAAAGCCTGCAGTTTCAGCCCTTCAGGATGATGACTGTGAAAATAAGGCTGGTAAAATTGTGTTTATAATTATGAATTTATTAAAGCTTGAGCATTTGTCATTCACTACTTAAAAAAAAAACTATCTGCTTTCCCTTTGTTGAGCAACCTAAAGCACTGAGCACACACCACAACTAAACGACCAGAGATCATACACTACAAGACTCCAACCTGCTGCTGAACTGATCTGAACACGACCCAAAACAGGCACCTCACTTTACCTAAGAGATACGCCATCTTTAGCACTATCCTTGACTAAAGAAATAGGAAATCCTCTTTGGGTGAGAAAACAGAGTCAGCAAGTTCTGTGCAGATTTCAGATTGCAAAGCACGCTGGAGGTGAGGAGCACAGTGGTCTTGGGAGGCCACGCTACATGCAAGGCAGACGTTTGCTACTTTATTTTTTTGTTTGTTTGCAGCATAATGGGGCGTGTACTAGTTCCAAAGCACAGCTGCGACCAAAGGTGTGAAAAGTATTACATTCATTACTTGGGTAGAAGTATAGATATCAGGGTTTAAAATACATCTGTAGAAGTTAAAGTATCAACTCAAGCTTTTTACTCAAGTAAAAGTGTAAAGTACTGGTTTTAAAACTACTCGAATTATAAAAGTAAAAGTAATGTTAGGGGAAAAAAAAACATTAAGAACAAAGGCTTAGGCCGCACCACAGGAGCCTATAGTGAACTACCCCCCCTTCCCAAATGTTGTATTGAAAATTGGAATGCACTTGGCTACCTGTTTGAGGGCATAAATGACCGTTGAAAATGAATGCATTTTAGTTGTTTCTTTTAAGTCTCTGCCATGGATCATCTTCATACTAGGCTACATACATCTGCTATGTTCTTGCTGGAGTGTAGGCGCGAGGTGTGCAGCTGTGATGGAGTGTATATAAAGCAATAGGGAGTCGGAATAGTATATGTTTATGCTTCTTATCCAACCATAATCAAATTGACTCTGTTTAGATGGAGAGATTTATCTGGATAGGGTTTTTTTTTTAAACAAGAAGAAGCCAGAATGAAAACAAGCTGAAATTAAATAGGAGTAACAAGGCTATTTTTAAAATGTAAGAAATAGAAAGTACAGATAATTGGGTAAAAATGTAAGGAATAGAAGTAAAAAGTCGTCTGAACAAAGTAAAAAATATTTGTACTTAGTTACTTGACATCTCTGGTAGATACAGAACTTGTTTTTTTTTTTTTTTTTGCATCATTTGAGGTCTGAAAGCTCTGCTTCTTTTTTGCTATTTCATGTCATTTCTCATTTACTGCAAATAAATGCTCTAAATGACCATATTTTTATTTGTAACACATACCTATAAATACCAAAATCAGAGAAACTGATTCATAATTTTTTTTCCAGAGCTGTATATTGCAGAACAACAAAATATTGAAAATCTTGTGCATCCCTGAAGTGTGTGCAGAAATACATTGTAAAATGTTTAAAAACGTTCTGGTGGCACTCTAATCACACACCTTCCTCCATTACCAGCCGTATGTGTCTGTGGTAAGGTAAAGCCTGTGGGCTTACAGCTGACATGCCCCAAACCTTAAGTAGGGCAGTGGGTTGGTGATGGTCATGAGATAAACCTCAGTTTGCTTACTATAAATCCCCCTTCAGCACACGCACACACACGCGTGCGCACACGCCCCCATGTGACGGTTTGTGTGTTTTTGTAAATTGCGGTTGAAGAGACACTTGTTTTCAGCAGATGACTGGGGGGGGAATGGAACAGTTTTAATGTTTCCAGCTTCCTGTGAGCGTGTAAGAATCAGAGTGAGGGTATGTATAATGCAAAAATCATGCTGGGGTGAGGACAGGGTCCTGCAGGGGAAGTCCCCTCACTTCTTTCTTGATAACATTCCACCTTAAACGACCCTACAGTTATGGTGTAACTTTTACTTTAGCTTGTTTTGTTGTATATGCATAAAACATTAGCAGTGCTCAACATATTAACATACCGATTTGGCATTTGTGTTTTTGTACTTGTGTCTTGCATTGAATATGTTTTTGGCCTTACTGCTACAAACTGAGAGTTCAGGGAAAAATATGTTCTGCTTCTGTTTCTGTTTCTGTTTGGTTTTTGAAGAATGATCTCATGGGGTTCAAGATGTCCAGCAAGTCCCACTGTCTGCTTCAGACATTAAGAGACTTAAATCTGTGTAAAACATTACTTGTGTCTTACCAGGACAAAAATATGCTATATTTTGATACTGTATCAAAGTATCAGTGCTTAAACAATCACCCAGCTGTACATTTCATTACAGAGAGTGTAAAAGTATTGTTACCTGAATGATGTGCAGTAAAATGTAAACAAAATCACTGCAATATAGTTTTTTAAACAGCAATTTTTAAGAATGTGACACTGCTAATGCATTTTGCATTTTGGATAACATTGTGTAACTCGAATAAACTCATCCTGTATCACCCTTCCTGGACTTGAGGATACTTTCAGATTTCTTAACATGTTTAAGATTGACTAACCTTCATTGCTTTACTTAGTTAAGTAGTTCTTGCCATAATATGGATTAGAACGTTACTCAGATGTGGCTATTCAATGTATACCAACTGTATAAAAACTATACTAGTTTGGATGAGTTTAGTGTTATTCTACAATGCAGTTAAATAAAGCTACAATTTTTAATTAATGAAAAAACACTAAATTTAAGGTGTCCAAAGTCTTGACTGGTACTTCCCTACTTGCACGTGTTTCTGCATTGTGACAATTTGTATATTTTTTAATTTTTCAAATATGCCACTAGTGCTGGGTGGTTATAGCAGTTCATTCGGAACTAGAACCGGTATGCATTTTTTTCATACCGCCATACCGCTAGAAGGCGCTGTGGAGCGTCGTGCAGAACAGCACCATCTAAGAAGCACACGCAGCCGTGTGGAGCCAAATGCTGGTCTAGCTCTGTCCTGCAGAGAAGTGAGAACACCTCCTGCTTCTGTTTCACACTGTATGAGTGTTTTATCCCAGCAAAATAGAGCAGTAACTACAGCCTTTTAAATATATTTATACTGCAGCTTAAATGATGATTTGAATGTATTTTTTGTGACTGATTTTAATTACTGTAATGCCTCTAATGGCTTCAGAAATAACATATTGTACATTTATATTAACATTGTGTCTTGTGCAATAGAGCTTTTAAAAATTATCTCTGAGAAAACTCAAACATTACGTTTTTTAGGTCCATTTGTAGTGTTTATGGAACTATTAAAAATATTTGTAATATTTTGTAAAGGAAGTTGTGTTAAAGTTGCAGGCGTATCTCTTTTTTAGGTCTATTGTTTAAATTCTTCAGCTTTTTTTTGCCTTAATAATAATAAAAAAGCCTTAATTTAAAGCTTTAGTGTTTTATATTAGATGTACTCCTAACAGTACAGTAACTCACAAACATATTAAAGCCCAGTCATGCAAAAAGTAATAATCAAAAAAATAAATACTGTGATATACTGCAACACCGTCAGAATCTTGAAAAAATACAGTGATATGCATTTTTTGCCATACCACCCAGCACTATATGCAGCCAAAATCACCCAGAAATCCATTACATTCGGGCGTCGAGTGGTCCAGCGATCTAAAGCGCTGCCACTATGAGCAGGAGGTCGCAGGTTTGACCCCCCGCTCATGCAGCTTTGCCATCAAGCTGCCGGCGCTCAGAGGGAACAAAATTGGCCCTGCTCCCTCCGGGTGGGTAGATGGCGCTCTCTCCCCACATCACTCCTAGCACAGGGCGTCTGTGAGCCGCTGCGCTTTCCTCTGAGCGTGCTTTGATGCTACCCAGTGATGCTGCATCAGCAGCTGCTCGAAAAGAACGATGGCTGGCTTCACATGTATCGGAGGAAGCATGTGCTAGTCTCCACCCTTGTGAAGTGGCTGTGAATTGGCTGTGTAAATTGCGGAAAATGAAGCGTATTATATTTTATTTGTCTTATTTGGGATACAGATACTGACCAAAATAAAGCCTATGAAAAATGTTGGTTAAGTCAGAGTTAATGTTGGTATTTTTACTTATTAGTACTTACAGATATTTAAACATTTGCATCAGTATCTGAAGGGGAAAAGTATTCTCAGTGTATGCTTTCAGACCGTTGTGGTAATTTTAACATATTGGATGAAGGATTGGGAGTTGCACCCACTATATTGCACCCACAACTCAACAAAGCAGAGGGGGTAACCACTCCTTCTGGTGCCCCCATGGTACGTTTTAAAGATCCCTTTTTGGGTGCCAAAATTCTGGTTCCTGGTAAAGTGCCCCATCTTGTAAAAAAATTTTTTTTTTGATATGCCGTCTAGGTTAAGAAATTTTGATAATTAGTCTTAGCAAGTGTGAATCATTCTGCCTGTTCAGTAGAAATGTGCTCTGTTATGAATCTTTTTATCCTGAGTTTATGACTAAAATCACCATTTTTGATACTGTCTCTCCTGATTTTGAAGGACTTTTTCTCTGTACAGACACATGCTTCATGTTCCTGCTGTAGGACGTGGGTGCTGATGACAGTATGGAATGAAAACAGACTGTAGTCCAAGCCTTTTAAAGTGCCCTCGCACTCTATGCTTCTCACTTTCTCTAGTGTCAGCAGAACTGCTGTTCCTTTTTTTTTTTTTTTTTTACTTTACTGAGTTACTCTGCTCAGACTTGCCTATATCTTTCTGTGAAAAAAGTTCACAGTTAAGTGAGTGTCTTATTAAAGCTTATAATTTTCATTCTGAAAATTTTTAACCATCTTCAAAAAGGTGAATTTTATACATGTAGAGCTTAATGTATGCATAGGTCTGAGGGACTTTTTCATCAAAATGTTCTGTAGAAACGTAAAAAGGGGGTGCACTATTTCAGTTCTTGTTTGGCGATTTCTCTCAGCTGTAGTCTGTAAGAAAGCACAATTTATAATATTTTTATTATATTTATTAATATTTTTGGGTGTGTAGATCGATGGTTTTGATGCTGGTCAGCACAGGCATCTGTTAGCTGATGTATCAGAGCTGGGGATTCGGCACTTTCGTCAGAGTTCACTGGTTAGCCAGTGATGCTGCATTGACAGAATCTGACTTCAAATGCATGGGGAGGATTCATATAAATAAGGATTGGGTTATTAGCCTTTCTAATATGGTAGCATATATGGTAAAATGAGATAACGATGATATCATGATACTTTTAACCTGCGGTTCTTCATATATCACAAGACAATTCTCTACAGTACTTTACAGTATCTGTATTACTGAAGAGAAAATACTCCTAAATAAAAAATAATTATTTATTTATTGGTGTCAGTTGAAACCAATATTCTTCACCGCTGGTTCACCCTGTTCACCACATGGAGTATTGAAGCAGTATCTTTACTAAATGGGGGTGAGATTTGGGACATTTAGAGGGCCTATATGTTTCAGTACAAATTGGAACCCAAATTACGACATGGTCATTTTTTTATATCTTGTATAGAATGTACCTTTAATGATATTTATGATATATTGTCCATGTCTAGGGCCAATACCCCACATAGAGCTTTATGTTAGTCTAACATTCAGGGCCTGCAGAGTGTTCATCAGCACTTTTAGACAGAACAGCCACATCTGTCGAGATCACCATGTTTTTGTATGTGCAAATGAGTGAGCGAGTGAGAGAAAGAGAGGGGCCCAAAATGGTGTGTGTGTGAGTGTGTGGGTGTGGGTGACTATGACCAGCTTTTTCTGCTCAGCAGCAGGAAGTTTGCCCACTTCCCATCGCCTGTGCACCGGTGAGCAGAAGTTTTGGCACACTCAGCGGATGTCCGTTAAATGCAGTAAAAACCTCCTGTCCAGAGAGAAAGAGAGAGAGAGAGAGAGCGCTAGAGGGAGAGAAGGGGGATAGACGGAGGAAGGGAATTGGAGAGAAATGGAGTGAAAGAAGTGATGTGGCTGACTGGGAGAACCTCGTGGGGACTCTGGGCTGGTGTGAATAAAAGTGTGAGGGTTTTACGGAACTCGTAAACAGCATGTGCTTCTCTGCCGGACTGATTTACTCTTACAGCTCACTCTCTGTCTGCTCCCTGCTGTGGAGTTTATTATGAAGTGAGTGTTTAACTCCGTGTGTGTGTGTGTGTGTGTCTAAGTGTAATGCAGAAAGAGAAGTGAGAGGTATATCTGTTGTAGCTCTTCCTGTTTATGGTCTACTCCGGATGTTACCAGTGAGAGGCTCTCGGAGAGAAAGCAAGAAAGAAAGACACTGAAGGAATGAGGGAGCAGTAAAATGTGTGTGTGTGTGTGTGTGTGTGTGTGTGTTTGAACATCTGTGTGCATGCTCCAGTATGTCAGGGCTAAATTATAAATTAGTTGTCCAATATTGGTAACGTGTAATTCTATATGTCTACATATATGTGAATTTGTACCCACATGGGTGAATTTAAAAACATGGTTGAGCCTAGAGGTACTTTAACTATTACAATCTCTTTTTAAAAAGATACAAAAAAATACAAACATATTTTTTTTAACTTCCCCTAATACAAAAGAAAGTTCATAATATTTAATTTTTTTCACAATGCATCAGTCAGACCAGTCTTCAATACACAGAAGGCATTATTGATATCATAATTTGTTACATTACTCTCGAAATCTATTATGAATTTGTCTTCTCGTTCTTTAGTTTTGCTAAAAATTGTATACACTATATTATTATGGTTTAATGTTTAATTATATTGTGCACTGTGTAGGGAAAATGTGCAAATACCTTCCAAACTGGAACATATACTTTTTTCTCATTACTAACTCTAAATTGATTAAACAAGACATCTTGGAAAGTTTCTTGGAGTAATATCTGTATGCATTTAAATAAAAGTTAATTAAAATGTATTAAACACTGTGAAGGTTTTGCATGTTCCATACTATCTCTGGGGTTGTACAAAGTAACTGTCTTTGTGTATTCTCTAACTTCTTAACAGTCTGTTTGTAAACAGATTGTTTACAAAATTGTGTAGAAAAATAGAATCCCTCCATTAATTCTGAGACTGAGTAAATAAACCCAGTGCAGACTGAATCCAGATGCAGCCAGCAGCGCACAAAGAGTCTGGGTCAGTTGTTATGGGAGATGTTTGGTTTGTATTATTCTGATTTAGGTGGGCTGATCTCTGTTTCTTTATCTCTCTGCTGGACAGGTTGCTGATGTGTGATTTTCCTTCTCTCTGCTTGCTGTGAAAGAAGGAGATACCAAGGAGAGAAGATGCCCGTCCCGCCGCCACCACCTCCACCCCCACCCCCTACATTTTCTCAGGTACCATAAGAGTCTGCGATAAGCAAATACAATAAATGTGATACAGTCACACTATTGTTCTATTTAAATTGTATTCTTCTTGTTATCTTTATTCCATTTATACTATATTTTAAATTGTAATATATCTAAGAGTCTAGTCATTCTGTCAGTCAGGGGGTGGGTTGTCCTTATTAGTCATAGAAATTTGACAGATTAGGAAATCTGTAGCTATAGATAGATAGATAGATAGATAGATAGATAGATAGATAGATAGATAGATAGATAGATAGATAGATAGATAGATAGATAGATAGATAGATAGATAGATAGATAGATAGATAGATAGATAGATAGATAGATAGATAGATAGATAGATAGATAGATAGATAGATAGATAGATAGATAGATAGATAGATAGATAGATAGATAGATAGATAGATAGATAGATAGATAGATAGATAGATAGATTAATAAAGTGATCGATCGATCGATCACTTTATTAATCCCAGAGGGAAAATCATACATTGCAGCAACCTAATCACATAGAAACAATAAATTTAAAATTATGAATAAAATACAGTAATACTATATTCATATTGCATTAAATTATTAATTAAATTATTATAGATAAATAAATAAATAGATAACCAATCCTATCCTGCTGGGGAAAATACAGTGTAAAGCCGTCTGGTGCACAGTCTGTTAGTACTAAAGTGTTCATGCTTAAATGTCTATTGCTGCTGCCCGACAGGGTGAAAATGTGCTAATGACATTGAATTCTTCACTAACAAATATTTTTTAAAAGTAGTGTGCAAAGTGTGGGGTTTTCCTTTAGCAATCAGTCCGGCTCCCCTGACACTGGACTGTCTGTAATGTGGCCCATTACATGAAATGAGTTTGACACTAGGGTTGAACAAAATCTAAATTAAACTGAGAATGACCGCTAAATTCCAATTTAATTCTTGAACTGTGCCTGTGGTCTTCCATTTCCTCACTATGTTCCTCACAAAGAAAGGAGGAAAAACTTGCAATTGGCCACCTTAACCCTCTCTCATAATTGGATCTCTCGCTATCTTCAAGAAACTCCTGAAGACAGAGCTCTTAAAAGAGCACTTACTCTCTTAACACCTCTAACACACTAACTACTTCTAACCTCCTTTCCTTCTTCCCCTCCTTCACTCCTCTATCCCCTTATTTCCCTTTGACCTCCTTTATGCCCTATCTTAGATGTTTTTACCTTTAACTTCTATTACTTTTGTAATTCACTATTGTAAGTCGCTTTGGACAAAAGTGTCTGCCAAATGTAATGTAATGTAATGTAATGTAATGTGATTTAATGGATTCACCTTTGTTTGTTGGTCAAGGGTCAATGAGCTTACCAAACTGATTTTTGTGGTCCAGTATTTAGTGCTAAAGGTATCCAAATCAATAAAATAACAAAGATACACAAATTTATGCACTTCTCACTTTTTTCACCTGCAATATGATATAATACAACTGAAACTGCTGATCCGAACAAACATGATTTATAAGGAAAATTGAAAACGACCAAGGGTGCCCCAACTTTTTCATACCACTGTATGTGTTCCCAATAAATTGGTTATTGAGTGCATTTCATTTCATTTTCTTATTGTGTGTGCACATGTGTGTGTGTTTGTGTGTAAACAGGCAAACACAGAAAAGCCAGTCTTGAACAAGAATGAACAGCAGGGCAGGAATGCGTTACTGTCGGACATCAACAAAGGAGCACGACTCAAGAAGACTGTAACCAATGACCGCAGTGCACCTGTACTCGACAGTAAGAGGACACACACACTCACACTCACACACACACACGCTCTCACTCTCACACACACTCACACACTCCTACACACACACCACACACACACACACACACACACACACACATTCTTGGCTTTGGGTGTCACTCCAGGGGGCCAAGTATTTCACAAAGCACGAGTTCTCTGCCAAATAAACCCAAAGTTGACGATTGTCCGACAAACCTCTTAGACAGTGTAGTGTGACATGTATCCTCTTTCCAAACAACGCACCCTTTTCATTAATTTCCATCAGTTTTGTCAGAGAAAGTTATAAAATACACTGAAATAACATAAAAAAAATTAAAAGCACTTTTATACAAAACTGATAAAAATAAGATGTCTTGGTGCAGTTTACTGGTCTAGCTGGAATTAAGTGGACATACGGCACTCCTCTCTTATTGCACAAGCTTGACTTTATCAAGTCAGGAATCCCAAAAGTATGAAGTGTAAAAATGTATTATTAAATTAATATCATATAATAATATACCTTGTTGCCAGTGTGTAGTACAAATTTAATTCACATTAACGTGTTTAGAAAATGTATGTTGTTTTATTTGAGTACCGAACACTTGTGCTTCTTTTGTTAGAGCCCAAAGGTGGTGGAGGAGGCGGAGGAGGAACAGGAGGAGGAGGAGGTGGTGGAGGAGGAGGAGGAGGAGGAGGAGGAGGAGGAGGAGGAGGGTTTGGAGGCGGCGCTCCTGGAGGACTTGGAGGGCTGTTCCAGGATGGGATGCCAAAGCTGCGCTCCACCAGAGATGGTAAGAATTACACACACACATACACACACACACACACACACACACACACACACATCAACATGTACACGCTGATTAGGTCAAACATTATGACAACCTTCTTGTTTCTAATTATAGAACTACAAGGTGCTCCTACATGCTTAGTGGAGCTAAAAAAAAGGATAATGTGTGTAAAAAACAAGGAGGAGGCCACACTGTTATTCAATACTTTTTCTAATCTAATTAAAAAAAATAGTTTTTGCACAAAAAAATAAAAAAATCACAAACTGCAAATTGCATAAAACGCAGTGCAGGTAGAGGCGAAAACCTAACATGGGCTTACATAAAGCCTCTACCTTAATAATATAAAAAAATATATATTACAACAAAGGTAACTTCAACAAAAAATACCAAATTCCAGCTGTATAACACAAAAAACAGTGAATTTGTATAAATAAAAAAAATTACAATACATTTATCAAATGATCTTTAAACATCTTTAATAATGTTTTATAGATTAATCTTTTTTTTGCCAAATGGTTAAAATCATTCCACAGTTTTGTCCCCCTATATGTTACTGAAAATTGATCTCTACAAGAGAGAAATTTAGGAAGATAAAGATCTAAAAACGATCTAATTTTTTTTTTAATTTTTTAATAAATATACATATTTGAAATATATAATAATATTATAAACCGAGAGAATCTGAAGTTTCTGAGGAGATAGAGAAGCAAATGGTGTGTTTAAATTTGATCATGTTGCAATATAAACAAATCTTTTCTGAAGAACCAAAATTTTAGTAAGACTAGTAGAAAATGTACTCCCCCAAATTATATTACAGTATGAACAATATGAAAAAATAAGGCTATAATATAGAGTAAGAAGGCATTTTTTGTTAACCAGATAACCAAGCCTCCTTATTATACCAAAATATTTATTTGTATTTCTACTAACCAGTCTATTCACTTTTTCCAACTTAACTTTTCATCAATAATCATTTCCAAAATCTTTGAATTTCGCACTTGAGGCAACAACCTCAGTGAAGCTGGCCCCTCATATTATTAGAAATGAAATAAAAATATGTCCATTGGTTAGTGCTGCGTTTGTGCTGGTTTGTGCAGCAAAAATTAACGTTTGTGCTGTTATCGTTTTTGAGATATTAAACATTTAATTTTCTGACCTGTTATGTAACCCAGCCCCTCATTTGTGGCCAAATCGCACGAAAGTGGTCTCATTGGTTAGTGCTACGTTTGTGCTGGTTTGTGCAGCAAAAATTAACGTTTGTGCTGTTATCATTATTAAAATATAAAAAATTATATTTATTACCTGTTATGTAACCCAGCCCCTCATTTGTGGGCAAATCGCACCAAAGTGGTCTCATTGGTTAGTGCTACGTTTGTGCTGGTTTGTGCAGCAAAAATTAACATGTGTGCTGTTATCGTTGTTGAGATATTAAAAATTATATTTATTACCTGTTATGTAACCCAGCCCCTCATTTGTGGCCAAATCGCACCAAAGTGGTCTCATTGGTTAGTGCTGTGTTTGTGCTGGTTTGTGCAGCAAAAATTAACGTTTGTGCTGTTATCGTCATTGAAATATTAAACATTATATTTACTGTTAACCTTATTGAGATATTAAACATTTAATTTCTGACCTGCTATGTAACCCAGCCCCTCATCTGTGGCCAAATCGCACCAAAGTGGTCTCATTGGTTAGTGCTACGTTTGTGCTGGTTTGTGCAGCAAAAATTAACGTTTGTGCTGTTATTGTTATTGATTTATTAGGAAAAAAATATTGAATAGGTGTGAAGCTGGCCCCTCATATAATCAGAAATGAAATAAAAATATTTCCATTGGTTAGTGCTACGTTTGTGCTGGTTTGTGCAGCAAAAATTAGTGTTTGTGCTGGTATCATTATTGAGATATTAAACATTATATTTACTGTTATTGACATATTAAGCATTTAATTTCTGACCTGTTATGTAACACAGCCCCTTATTTGTGGCTAAATTGCACCAAAGTGTTCTCATTGGTTAGTGCTACGTTTGTGCAGGTTTGTGCAGCAAAATTTAGTGTTTGTGCTGTTTTCGTTTTTAATTTATTAGGAAAAAAATATTGAATAGGTGTGAAGCTGGCCCCTCATATAACCAGAAATGAAATAAAAATATTTCCATTGGTTAGTGCTACGTTTGTGCTGGTATCATTATTGAGATATTAAACATTATATTTACTGTTATCATTACTGAGATATTAAACTATTTAATTTATTACCTTTTATGGTAAGGCCAGATTTCATCAAAGTGGTGTTGTTTTTCTAGTGCTGTGTTTGTACTGGTTTGTGCTATTAGAATAAATATTTAATGGGTGGCATTATCCAGCCCCCCAATACAGCCCAAATCACAGTGGTCTCATTCAGCAGTGCTGTAAAAATAAATGTTTCAGGTATTTTGATTATTCAGCTACAGGAAAAACAATATTTATTTACACATCTAATAAAGCACAGATGCATGTCTTCAGGTGACATGACTGTTCATGGTAAAAACTTATTTACCATGGTAAAAATTGCTCCTGCACTTATGAAAGCATATATTTAACAGACTGCCATGTTAATGCCTTTTAACCGGGCTGAGTGCCTTTTTGTGAGCACTAACCACACTGATAAATGAGGGGGGCTGGGTGATGTGTGTAAATAAATATTGGGTAATGCCACCAATTAAATATTTTTTTATCTAATAACTCTCATAACTAAACTTGCACAAACATTTATTCTAATAGCACAAACCAGCACAAACACAGCACTAGAAAAACAACACCACTTTGATGAAATCTGGCTTTAGATGAGGGGCTGTGTTACATAAAAGGTAATAAATTAAATAGTTTAATATCTCAGTAATGATAACAGTAAATATAATGTTTAATATCTCAATAACAATAACAGCACAAACCAGCACAAACGTAGCACTAACCAATGAGACCACTTTGGTGCAATTTAGCCACAAATAAGGGGCTGTGTTACATAACAGGTAATACATTTAACGTTTAATATCTCAATAACAGTAAATATAATGTTTAATATCTCAATAACTATAACAGCACAAATGCTATTTTTTGCTGCAAAAACCTGCACAAACGTAGCACTAACCAATGAGACCACTTTGGTGGAATTTGGCCACAGATGAGGGGCTGTGTTACATAAAAGGTAATAAATTAAATAGTTTAATATCTCAGTAATGATAACAGTAAATATAATGTTTAATATCTCAATAATGATACCAGCACAAACGTTAATTTTTGCTGCACAAACCAGCACAAACGTAGCACTAACCAATGGAAATATTTTTATTTCATTTCTGATTATATGAGGGGCCAGCTTCACACCTATTCAATATTTTTTTCCTAATAAATCAATAACAATAACAGCACAAACGTTAATTTTTGCTGCACAAACCAGCACAAACGTAGCACTAACCAATGAGACCACTTTGGTGCGATTTGGCCACAGATGAGGGGCTGGGTTACATAGCAGGTCAGAAATTAAATGTTTAATATCTCAATGAGGTTAACAGTAAATATAATGTTTAATATTTCAATGACGATAACAGCACAAACGTTAATTTTTGCTGCACAAACCAGCACAAACGCAGCACTAACCAATGAGACCACTTTGGTGCGATTTGGCCACAAATGAGGGGCTGGGTTACATAACAGGTAATAAATATAATGTTTAATATTTCAATAACGATAACAGCACAAACGTTAATTTTTGCTGCACAAACCAGCACAAACGTAGCACTAACCAATGAGACCACTTTGGTGCGATTTGGCCACAAATGAGGGGCTGGGTTACATAACAGGTAATAAATATAATTTTTTATATTTTAATAATGATAACAGCACAAACGTTAATTTTTGCTGCACAAACCAGCACAAACGTAGCACTAACCAATGAGACCACTTTCGTGCGATTTGGCCACAAATGAGGGGCTGGGTTACATAACAGGTCAGAAAATTAAATGTTTAATATCTCAAAAACGATAACAGCACAAACGTTAATTTTTGCTGCACAAACCAGCACAAACGCAGCACTAACCAATGGACATATTTTTATTTCATTTCTAATAATATGAGGGGCCAGCTTCACTGAGGTGAGGCAACACCATGGATTCATATTTCTGAGATGCTTTTAGCATTAACACATGTGCCAATAAAACACATTTTGTAGCCGAGTTGTTTGGAAGAACACCATGCCCTAGATGCCAGGTGAGCTACTGGGATAATATTAATATATTAGTCAGCAGTCAGCAATATTGTACTGTAAAATGGGTTAATTATTGCACAGTACAGTTTAGATTGCAGTTTGATTAAATTTGCTAAATGAGATTTAATTTACTTATTTACCTTCTCTTAGACTCTGGTGGTGCTAGACCCCCCTGCCTTCCTCCTGGTGCCCGTAGTTCCGGTCCACGGCCATTTACAGGAGGTGCTGGCTCCGCCCCTCGTTTGCCTGGGCCCCGTAACGGTTCATCTGACCCTCCGCGGCCTCGAATGACTCCTCCCCGTCCTGAAACACATGGAGGTCCGCCCCCACCTGTTCCCAACACTCCACGCCCCAACCAGGGTGGCTTTCAAAGTAGAGGACCACCCCCACTGCCTGGTGGACCCCGCCCCTCAAGCTCTTCACCTGCTCCTCCTCCTCCAAACCCCCCTGGAAGACAGCCCGCACCCCCGCCCGTGCCGGGTGGTTTTGGACGTTCGTCTTCAAGTCCTGCAGCCCCTCCTCCTGTTCCGCATTCTGGGCGGCCTCCTCTTCCTCCAGCCCCTGCCCGAGATGACCGCCCGCCGCCCATCCCCCCTGGTAACCGCCCAGCTTTACCCCTCCCACGAGATGGTCCACCCCCTCCACCTTCTGCCAACAGCAAGCCGACACCTCCTCCATCTTCCTCTCGCACACCTGTAAACTCCGCCCCTCCACTGCCACCAGGAAGACCGGGACGGCCCAGTGAGGAACACACCCCTCGTCTTCCTCAGAGACACCTCTCTCTCACCTCACATGCCCCCTCCCCTCCTCCTGGGAGGGCGGGACATCTTCCTCCACCACCAAGTGAGAGACCGCCACCTCTGGGTCGAAATGCACCTGGAAGATCAGGTAAGGACTGTGTGAGGTCATTTCAGCTGAGCACATTAGGCTTTATGTCAATTACTGTACAATCGTGAGAGTTTAAACTCAAGTCTGCAGTTCTTACTGTATTTCTCTGTTATTCTGATTATTAAGTTAGTATGCATATTAATTACTATGCAACCTTTGGTTGGTTCTCTTACCAAGGCACCTAAAAGTCTGAGAGAAAATGTTCGCTGTTGGAAAGCACAGATGACTGACGAACACAACTTATATTCATTTCTAAAATACAATCAGAAAATAAATGTAACTATTCTAGGGAAATCAGTAAACGATAGTCCAGAAAGTTTTGGGAGTTTTATGGCTAGCAAATGCGACTAGATCTTGCACTGGTTTTAGATTTATGCAGCTTATTGAAAAATGTGCTTCAAACCAAATCAGCACCAAATAATGGGCTACTTAGTAAAAAAAATACAAATACCTGGACTGAACTGCACTTATAAAGCAAAATAGCCAAATAGCAAGCGATGGAAAGGGAAAGCGTTATCTTGCTGTTATCTTGCTGTTATCTTGCTGATTCACATCTAAGAACCAAACCAAATCTCAAGGCTCTGAGAGTAAATAAACCCTTATTGTTATTGTAATATCCCTACATTAAATGGGATCATGTGAATCAGAATTTAAATGTCTTTGGAAATATTTGATGATTCGCAGTTTTCCTTAGTTGAAATCCAGTCCAAGTTTCTCCTTTTCAACTTCTTTGCCTCAGCAAGGTTCACACTTTGCAAGTTATAAAAAGATTGTGAGGTGCATTGGCTACTCAACAATGCTGCATCAGCAGCAGCTCAAAAAGAAGTGGTGGCTGACTTCACATGTATCGGAGGAGGCATGTGCTAGTCTTCACCCTCCTGGTGTGTTGGGGCATCACTAGTGATAATGAGTCCTAAAAAGTGGGTTGGGTAATTGGCTGAGCACAATTGGGGAAAATAGGGGAAAAATTAGAGATAAAATTATATATAAATGTCACAGTGACGGAAAGGAACAGAATGGCGTGTTTGATTGCCTGCTTAAAAATATTTATTTGATTTTTTTTTTTTTGTCCAATTCTTACATGTAGACCCAGAGAACTATATATGTGGCCTTGCTGTCTCTGGGTGCCCATTAATTGTGTGGTGCTAGTCAGTGTGGATGTCTGTTAGCTGATGCAACATCTGGCGGTTAGTGTTCTCCTTCAAGCATGTTTAGCTGTTGTGTTAGCAGCAGCCTGTTTCTATATGTAAAAGTAAATTAAAATTAATTATAATTATAAAAGGGTTTCTGTGTGTCTGGCTGTTTATATCAAGTACTCTTGTTTTCATATGTGTTTCACGGTATGTTTGATGCCTTTGTGTGACTCCTCTTCTTGTGTTTGTGTTCAGGTCCTCTTCCACCTCCACCACCTTCTGGACGACCAGGCAGTGTGAGGTCACCAGCAGCTCCAACTCCACCAAACAGGCTCGGGTCTGAACCTCCTCGAGGTGGCAACAGACCACCCCTCCCACCAGACAGACCAGCCATTGGGGGACCACCCCCTCCACCTCCACCCATGGGCAATGGTTACCACAGTCAGGGACAGTTTGCAGGTGATCCTGTGTGCATGTTTAAATGTATTATTTAAATGTATCATAATGTTTTGACTGATATATTTTCCCTAAAACTATTATAGCATTGTCAAATTTAAAACCATTATGAAGATAAAATTATGCCCTAATATTGCATTTAAGAGCAACAAACTTTTATTTATTGATAGTTTATTAATAGAGATTGTTTTTTGTTGCAGTTTGTACTGTCTGTAAGAATTTGCAGTGCAGTTTTAAATGCTGTTTGTTTTGATTTTGTTAAACACAATGTGGAAAATTGATCATATTAAGGCTAGCAAAAAAAAAATGTGATCAAGAATTTTTATTTTTCACACAAAATTTAAACAACAAGGGGATTGGGAGCAACAGACAGGTAGAAAGAGTGAATACAAAAGACAAAAGGAGCATGAATGACACATTTCTATGGGTACAATCATCTTCACAGATAAAGATAAATAGGAGGAAGTGTCCGCATTGAATGCTTTGCAGAAAATCCAAAATATTCAGCACAAAAGTCAACATGCCATGTTTCAACAGTTATGGGCTTAGCATGGTGAAGACGAGCAGCAGTACATACAAGTTTTGCTAAATTAAAAAAATTATTCCATGTGAAATTGTATAATAAGTTGTTAATGCAATTATTGTGATTGGTATGTTTTTTTTATTTTTTGTTTGTTTGTTTTTAATGTTTTTTTTATTATTATTATTTATTTAGATGAATGGGAAATGCGCTTCAGTTTCCGGCCAGTATCTGATTTTCCTCCCCCGGAGCCCTACATCCCCTTTCAGAAGACTTATCCCAGTAAATTGGCCAGGACAGATGGCAGAGGTACTCGAGCGATTATTTATATATATATATATATATAAATGTATTGGTGTGTATTTATATGTGATATATCGATATATAATTTTTTTTTGTAATCAAGTTTTTATTGAAAGTTTTGTAGACAACAGATGTAACAAACAGAGTGTAACACAAAGCTGACAATGTTTTCTTATCTCTTTTAAATCCCATCCCACTCCACCCACATCCATCCCACCCCACCCACATCTAACCCACTACATCCAGTTCACCTTACCCATTATTATAATATATCTATATTTTTATATATATTGGCTCTGGCATTTGTAAGGCTTTGAAGAACAGCTGTATTTTCTTGTTTTTTAGAATAATACGTTTTGTATATTTATGAAATGAATACAGTGCCACATACTCTTTTTCGGACATCATGCAGTTTATTTCAGGTACAAGAGAGGAAATGGTGAGTCAACTGGTCAGCATTATGGGAGTGTGATACAAGATTGCACTAAGAGGTTGTGCGTCTTTTCCTGGTTTGAAAGATAGTGATCTTGTCGACGTTTACCTTAGTGTGTTAAAATGGGTCAAGTGTGACACCATCATCTTTATTATTTAGAAAGAAAGATGTAAAAAGATAAATCTTTACAGCATCTTTACAATCTTTAAATTTTGTGAAGATGTAAATAATATCTTATTTACACACCTGTACATCTTCAAAAAGCTTAGATTAAAAAAATTCTGAATTTTTCACTTCATACAGGCATTACATTTTAATATGATGCCATGTGTATAAATGGCTGACCGTGGCCCTGTAGGTGGAAACTAACCACTGATAAAGAGGCGAGGATTGTATTTAATCAAACATGGTTTTTACATGAAAAATTTTTTTTTTTAAACTCACAACAACTTTTGTATTCACTGTTAGCCATGTCTTGGCTTAGAGTGGTCCAGCTGGCTAAGCGCTGCTATTATTATAAGGAGAACTCCGGTTCAAATCCTGTTCATGCAACTCAACATCAGCTGCCGGAATCCTGAGAGAGCCCAATTGGCCTTGCTCTCTCTGGGTGGGTAGATGATGCTCTCTCCCTACATCACTCGAAAGGGTGATGTCGATCAGCACAGGGCGTCTGTGAGCTGATTTATCGGAACCGAGTCGCTGCGCTTTTCTTGGCGCGCTGTGATGCTACTCAGCAATGCTGCAACAGCAACAGTGTGTAAAGAGGCGGCATCTGACTTCACATGTATTTGGGAGAAAATAGGATAAAAATTAAAAATAAAATTATTGGCCTCCCGGCCTGTGTAGTAAAACCACTCCAAATGATCCAGAACGCAGCAGCACGTCTGGTCTTCAACCAGCCAAAACGGGCACATGTCACCCCACTGCTCATTGAGCTCCACTGGCTACCAGTTGATGCTCGCATCAAATTCAAAGCTCTTACAATCGCCTACAAGGTGATGACAGAACAGGCTCCTTCCTACCTGCACTCGCTCCTGAAGGCTTACGCTACCTCCCACCCGCTGCGCTCCTCCAATGAACGTGGCCTTGCTTTGCCAAACATTCACACAAAGCAATCCAGACTGTTCTCATACAGAGTTCCCCAATGGTGGAACAAACTACCTTCTACTACCAGATCAGGAGAATCTCTCGCTATCTTTAAGAGACTCCTGAAGACAGAGCTCTTCAAAGAGCACTTACTCTCCTAACACCTCTAACACACTAACTACTTCTATCCTCATTTCCTTCTTCCCCTGCTTCACTTCTCTATCCCTTTATTTCCCTTCGACCTCCTTTAATCCCCATCTAAAATGGTTTATCTAAATTCCTATTATTTTTGTACTTCACTATTGTAAGTCGCTTTGGACAAAAGCGTCTGCCAAATGTAATGTAATGTAATGCTCGTTCCCGTTTATGTTTACAATTATCTCTTTTAATTATACGAGTCTTTTTCTGTATTAAAGAAACATAATTAATCAGTTTATAAATATAGAAAAGTTGGAATTATAGTGGTAATTCATAAAATATTCTGCCTATATATATATATATATATATGATCCTGATTTTATCTTTAAGATGGTGAAATGTTTTACTTTCTTGTAATTATGCAACAACTCCACCAATGTATTTTTTTATTATTATTATTATTTTAAGTAGTTTTGACTCTGTGTTTGTGTGTGGTTTTTTTTTGTGCTTGTTTCAGGTTCAGGGAAAAAGGAGAGAGGTGCGCCCCCATTGCCCCCCATTCCAAGATGAAGGAATTGGACAGGATGTTCTCAGTTATTTCATTTCTCTTTTTACCCTTCTTCCCTTCTTTCCCTTCAAAACAGTATTCTACATATGTGGCACCTGAGGGCTGTTTCTGAATATGTCCCACCGTAGAGTCACACAGTAAATTAAATCAGATGCCAGTTTCCATGATTTATACTCATGGTATATACAGTTGTAAAGCTCTGTGAAGTGCCTGACACATTCCGGTCATACTGTGCCAATATTTTTTTTATTTTTAAGTTCTTTCTTGTAATCAGCGTAAGAAGGGCAGAATAGAAACACAGTTTTAGTAATAACTAAATAACTGAAAACGTGAAATATATTGTTCAGCTCAATCCCCAATTGCTGCAGCCGTATTGTGAGGTAGTTAAAGTAGACAAACTCTCATTGTGTGCTTTTCTTTGCTGGTAAAAGAACAGAAGCCCCCCTTATTTAGTGTTACACTCAACATTCAAGCTAGTATTGTCTCTCATGACTAAAGAAACTAAAGAACGCTGCACTGCCCTGTGGGATATGTGTGTGGGGTCTCCAGCATTGAATGTGGATGTTTTGCACAGACAATACTTGTCAGACATATCCGATTCTGATCATTACCACTCACTGTGCTGTCCACTGTGGGTGGTACTGTCTTCTCTGGAATAATCCTTGATCACATGTGACACTGTGGATTGAGGAGTATCTGGACAACATCAGAAATGCAATGTCCCATTCATCACCCACTATCAGGACCCACTATAATTCTCATAGTTCACTTTGCTATTTGTGAGTTTGACCTTTAGTAAAAAGTAGTTAATGCCAGATTTACTTCTGTTTTGGCCAATTTACTGCTTCTTAACAAATTTGACAACAGTTTTCTGATATTTAGCGCCCCCTGCAGACTTATTTGTTTGTATGTACATTTTACAGTTTCGTGTTCTCAGATTGAAATGGTGAGAAAAACATATATGTTTTCAAAATATTCAGCTATATACAGATGTGAATGGGGCCATAATGTCTTTGTAAGTATTTAAAATGAATGGCTCCTCTGTTCTTTTGTAAGGAGAGCCAGATGTGACTGAAATGCATGAATTACATAAATGTCACAGAGGGAGATTTATGGAGCTTTAAAGCTAAAATAATATTTGACTGGATTTTGTATATATTGAATTAAATGTACTTGACTTTTGATCAACTTGAAATATTTAATGGCGTAATTTATAACTTTAAATTTGTCCAAGTTTTTGATTGTGAAATTGGCTGTTGAAAATAATGCATTTTGAAATGTTCAGATTTAAAGAAAAAATCAGACCCCTACATTTTTAGATCCATAAATTCAAATCCATCAGCCTGAGCTAAACTCACCTCTTGAGCTAAATTCATATTCATATTTGAAGTGAATATATGAGTTTATGAAATTTAAAATGCAAAGAAATGGTTACAATTCAAAAGTATTCATTATGCAATTCAATATTTCAGGTTCGTCAAGTTAAGTCATTTTATTCAAACATACCAAATGCAGATTTAAATACTTATGTCAGTGTTTAATTTCCATAGTGATTAGGTTATACATTATTATAATACATTTATTTAAATATCTTACTTTTAAGCCCTTAATCAAAATGTCTCTCAATTGTACATAGCTTTATAACCTTTATAACTACCGCTATATGGCATTTCTGCTTTATTCCATTCTTTTTCATTGGCCTGGCTGATATCATGGTCAGTTTAATGCCCCTCCCTCTTTGTGAGGATGGAGTTATTTTGCCTTAAAATATACTATTTTTGTGTTTGTGCAGGAGTATTACAGTGTGTATATTAGAGTGATATGAAGAGAATTCGGTGGTCTGAATGTCAGTCAGTCTGATTTCTGTGTGCACTCCTGTTAGCACACAGGTTAAAGCTCCAGATCAGTGTTTTCTGATGTGTACTTTTATTTCCTTACTCGCTTTATTGAACACTTTGGACTGTGGACTGTAAAACATGGTCCTAAAACATTTCTTCGATTATGTGTAATTGTGCGTTTTTTTACGTGAAGGATGTGCCTTACTTGCTTCTGCATGATGTGTAGATGTACAATGAGATGAAAACGATATGACCACAGAGTGCCTAAAGGTTTTATAATGTGGTTTCTTGTTTACTTTTTTGTGGACATTAGTTCAAAAGTGCAGTATTGTTTTGATTCATTGTTCATTGTGTTCATTGTGTTCATTGTGTTCATTTCACAAACTATGTGTTTAAAGATGCACTTTTTTATTAGCCTTGTATGATTTACATTACACATACCCCTACATGATAAGCAGGGCCACAGTTTAAATAAATGTATACACTAAACAAGCCTAACTTTATGAACACCTCCTAGGTTCTACACCCATTAATCAGTTTAAAAACTCCAGTAGCACTGCTGTGTCTGATCCACTCATATCAGTACAACACACACTAACTGCAGTGCTGTGAATAATGACCCACCACCTAAATGTCAGCTGCTCTGTGGTGGTCTCTCCTGTGGAGTTCTGATCATTAAAAAAAACAGGGTGAAAAAAGGATAATAAAGTATACAGAGAAACAGACACATGACTACAGTCTGTAATTATAACTTCAACTACAGAATGTCCTTTAAGATCAATGGAGCTAATAAGATGTGCTGGTCATAATGTTATGCTTGATTGGTGTATATCACGCCATTGTTGCCTTAATTGCTACTTTTCAAGTCCAAAGCAACTACAGCTCTGGAAAAAATAAGAGGCCACTTAAAAATGATGAGTTTCTATGATTTTACCAAATTGAAAACATCTGGAATATAATCAAGAGGGATGATCACAAGCCATCAAACCGAGCTGAACTGCTTGATTTTTTGCACCAGGAGTGCCATAAAGTTATCCAAAAGCAGTATGTAAGACTGGTGGAGGAGAACATGCCAAGATGCATGAAAACTGTGATTAAAAACCAGGGTTATTCCACCAAATATTGATTTCTGAAAATTTTATAAAAATATGAATTTGTTTTCTTTTGCATTATTTGAGGTTTGAAAGCTCTGCATCTTTTTTGTTATTTCCGCCATTTTTCATTTTCTGCAAATAAATGCTCTAAAATACAATATTTTTATTTAGAATTTGGGAGGAATGTTATCCGTAGTTTATAGAATAAAACAACAGTGTTCATTTTACTCAAACATATACCTATAAATAGCAAAATCAGAGGAACTGATTAAGTAATTGACGTGGTCTCTTACTTTTTTCCAGAGCTGTATATAATATGAGCTTTATTGCACAGGATTTAGTGCACTTGTTTACAGGCTGTTACGAGATTGAGGCTAGTGTGTTGTGAATTGAGAGAAGGGAAGGAACTACCCTTTGATAATATGCAAATCTGTCTGCTCATAACTGTGGCAGAAGTGTGAACTTGTGTTGTCACCACTTTATGGGGTACTGCTTTTTTCTGTATGCTTGGTACATTTAAATAACTCTGACTTTATGCAGGTTCTGTGATAAATGTAATGTAGGTGTGAAGTGTTTTAAAGAGGAATTATGCAGATATTTCAGAATTTTTACACAATTCAATTATTAAAATGCAGTTGAAGTAATTTAGAGAGTTTGGTGTGAATTAGTTAATTGTAGAGAAGATTACTGGGTCTATTATAATACTATTCCAATACTAAGGGTAGTAACCAAAGGATCTCAACAATGCAAATAGAACCATTTTATTTAATATCCAAGATTTAACTGACCAGTGCACCTACTGATCAGAGATGTTATTACAATGGCATGTTGTAATTATGTCATAATAACTCATAATGATGAGATACTTTCCTATACTTATGAAGTGTTGTACGTCATAATTACAACATACATTTTTTTTATTTTATAATTATGGCATGGACAAAATGCTGATGCAATTGTATGTAGGATTCATAATGTACGTTTTCCTACAGCATGACTTTCCACACCAAACCACTCTAAATGTCTGTGTTTACATCTGATTACTTATGCAAGAAATTTTGGAAATATTATGGACACTTTGATTAGTTTAATTGCAGTATCTTTAAATCTACACGGGTAAAATTGTGTAAAATGTACATGCTTAAGAGGAAAGTTGAAGTCTGACCAAAAACCAAAGTGTACTTCCAGTGTCAGAGTACAGTAGTATGTAAGAGTACAGTATTACAGCAGGTGAATGATAATCCTGAGGCACTTGGTACTTATTAAGAGTTGCTACAAAAATAGTTAAGTCTGGTTTTTTTTTTGTTTTTTTATTCATGTACTTTGATTAATTGCAGCATCTCTTTGTGTTTGTGTGCCAAATTATGTTACGTTTTCTAAATAAATGATAAAATTAACTTGTATTTTGTTTGTGTCTGCCTTTATACTTTTACAACTACTTGAGGCAGGTTTACAGACTAGTTAATTAAGACTAGTTAATTAATTGTTGATTTTAAAAGTTGACAGTAGTATTTGAATCTGCATTACATGTATTATATTATATTATATTCTGTTATATTATATTATATTATGTTATATTATATTATATTATATATATTTGAGATTAATTTATCTTTTAATAAACTTGAAATATTTAATTGCACAAAACCTATTTTTAACATATTTTTTTTCTGTGTTATGAATGTGAGGTGGTCAAATTTTGAAAATATGCAAAATATACAAAATAATCCTACAATTTTCAGATTAAGATTTATAAATTAAAATGTAATATATTTTAAACTCAAAAATACGTTTTTAAACCAGAGGTGAAATATGAATAGATAAAGATATAAATAGATATAGATAAAAATGTATGGGTCTAAAAATAGGGCTTAATTTTAACAAAATTATTTTGTGTATTTATGTATTATTTTAAAATGTATTGATCAACAGCAAATATTAAAATATAAAAAGTTTTTTAAAAATGTTAGAAAGTTAGAAAAGACAGATCAATTTATTTTAATCATATAAAATGGCCTTGTTTTTGCGAGTCGAGCACACATTTCTGTTTTGCTTTTCTACAGTAATTGGCTGCTGCATCCAACCAATCGGATGAGCCCTGATAATGCGCGTACTGAAAACTACGACCAATCACTGCAACTAGTGGGCGGGCTTAAACACTAGGAACTTAACTTATAGGTCCTATGGCGTGTCAATCAGTCCAGCGCTCTGCGTTGAAAAATAACGGGACTGACAGTAGTGATAGAGTTGATTCAATTCACCGAATCGGTTCTTTAAAAGAATCAAATTTTAAAATGGATTCATTAGATACAGAAGCCAACTTTATTTTAATTTACGTGTTGGTGTTTTAGGCAGGCTCCCCATCCCTTCTTTAATATGTACATTTCATAGGACTGCTAATAATAATATTTTAAAGGAGTCCGCATAAAATGTCATTAAATTTGAAAAGAGGGATATTGTATTAAAAACATGGGAAATCAGCCTGATTTTTTTCTTTATATATTAATTAACTTGAAAGATTATTATTCAATTATTCATTAATATTTAATAATTAATTCAATGAACTATTAGTTAATTAATTACATAGATGGGACAATCATGAGTTCTTTAGGATTCATAATGAACATGCTTCTTGGCATAAGTATGATTAAAAGTATTAAAAACTATAAAAATTTATACAAATAGTTGAAATATTATGTAAATACAGTAAAGTAAAGGCAGTAAAGTACAGCAGACAATTCAGCAAATAAATGTTGACCCAATGATCCCCTGACGAAACAGGTAATCCCACAATACAGCTATTTTAGTGTGGTTTATGAGGGGAATTTCTAAAAAAAAATTGCATGAACATGTTGTAGCTGAACACTACAAAAACAGGATCAGTTGAACTGATTCGGTGGTGTGAAGTGAATCGGTTCCTCGGACGGTGGGTGACAGTGAGGGCGGAGCGGTGATTCAGACCGTGCTGATATTCGGGGAGAGAAACATGACGGTGACGGACATGGAGGCTGAATTCACGCTGAGATGAGCGCGTGTTCCCGCCGCGTCCTGACGGTACGGTACCCGGTGTGCGCGAGCCGTTAGCATGGCGGTTAGCGCGGGTTGAGGAGGGGCTGTGAGAAGGGGCGGTGAGGAGGGGCGGGGGGACCGGTCCGGGTTTGGCGGGTTTACAAAACTGAGCGCTCCTGGCTTGAATTGGGGAGAAATGGTGAGATTGTGTGTGCGTGTGTGTTTGTGTGAGAGAGTGTTTGTAGAAGTATTGGTGTGAGGTGGTTTATGTAGCACATAATAATAGTGTGGCCGGGTAATAGCTTGCACATTAACATAAGTGTATGGGCCTATATATTTAATAGATGTTTTATATTATATCTATTGATGTCTATTGTATGTTATTTCATTAGTGAACACTATCTATCTATCTATCTATCTATTTTAAAACTGTTTAGAATTTTATTGCATTTTCTCCCCAATATGGAGATTCATATATAAACTCCCCTTATCACTAGTAATCCCCCTCAACACTAGGTGGGTAAAGACCAGATCATCCTTTCTCCAATACATGTAAAATTAAACTCTCTTTTCAAATTTTTACCAATGTAGCATCACTGGGCAGCCAGCGCATTGAGAAGAAAGTGCTGGATCCCCAGCTATGATACATCGGCTGACAGACGCCTGTGCTTACCATCATCGCACTAGGAGTGATGGTCCAGAACGCAGTAACGTGCCTGGTCTTTAAACAATCAATACTGCTCATTGAGCTCCACTGTCTACTGGTTGCTTCTCGTATTAAATTCAAAGCTCTTACGATTGCCTACAAGGTGATGACAGAACAGCTCCCTCCTACCTGCACTCGCTCCCAAAAGCTTATGACTGATATATCCTACCTAGTGCCCTATTGATGGAACAAGTTACCTACCACTACCAGATCAGGAGCGACCCTCTCTACATTCAGGAACCTCCTAAAGACAGACCTCTTCAAATAGCACTTACTCTATACCTGTCAGGTTTTGGACCTAAAAGTAAGGAAATTTTTCCGCTGCCCGCTTCAAGCCATCCCACCAGCCCAACTGAGATTCAGTATCCCTTACATTTTAAAACAGGTTTACAACAAATCTAAAATAACCACCTATGAACCACTTAAAAACTACAATTAGATTATCAAAATATGATAGGTATATAGGTTGACACTCTTACATATGTAATTCTTATAATACAGCCTAAATAAAACCCTTTTCTAGATATTTACATAGATTTTTGGCAGGAATGCACTTTATATGATATATATATATATTTTTATTTAATGGATTTAAAATTGAACAAAGGGTGCACAAATTTTGCAAAATTACTGTTGGTGACCTAAAAATAGTATCATGAGCTTTTACAAAAAGGACATGGACAGGATATATTCCATAAGTAAATATTAGTCCTAAGGGGCCTACACAATTAATAATCTTTCATTAATACTTCTTTCTTTTAATTTCAGCCCTCTCCACATTTTCTCTTTCTCCAGCTTAACCATCTCTTCTACCCCTTCTAAATAAAAAATTACACCACAATACTTGAGATTTGAACAAATTCTAACAAACCCTAAAACTAGCCCTGAACTATTATAAATTAATTTCGCAACATTTACAACACATATATAAAAATTAACTGGCGTTATTTTGCAACATTCTTTCTCTTTATACTTTTCTCAAATTTCCTTAAACATTGTCACACTATTGACTAAGTTGCTGTATAATTGCTCAAAACATACAATTACAGTTTTACAAAAAAAAAATTGCATTTGCCTGGAATCCCTCAATTTACTCAGGACGTGAGGTCTTACTGTGATTTTGCTGTGAACTTCAAATGAACAGAAGTCACGATAGATCAGTGTTTCTCAACCCTGTTCCGTAAGATCAGTGTTTCTCAACCCTGGATATTGCATATTCTACTGCATATACCCACTGTTCTGCATATTCTAGAGCTTTCTCTGGTTAAAGGCACTTCATAAAGTAAGTGGTGGTATGATGTGTCTAATACACTGCTGATATACATAATGACTGATTTATGCTCCATAGGGGGCTAAGAGATTTTAACAGGTAAACTCAGTAAAGGATTGTTTATTAGCTGATCAGTTGGATATGCTGCAAAACACAATTTTATGGTAGAGACCAGGGTTAAGAAACTGCTTTGAACTACAAACATAAAGTACTGTAAGGTTACTAAATTCTGGCTATCCAAAACATCTTCTAGATAACTAGTTAGCTAAATTAATTTTGTTTCATTATATCTTACAGTAGGCCTGCAATCCTAAATTAATAAACACAGTTTGAAAATGAAATAGTTATTGGCTGATCAGGCACATCAGGGCAGGCTGAACATTACATATATATATATATATATATATATATATATATATATATATATATATATATATATATATATATTTGTCAAACCTTGACCATCTATTTAGCTAATTGCAGAGTTAAGCTAACTTTCCCCACACTGACCCTCGTCTGCACTCTGCAAACCAGCAAGCTGATTGGCTATTTCTCTTGAAAGGCAGGACTTTCTTCTTGAACCGGCACCACGATTGGTTAAGAGACAGACAGCGGTAATAATAAAGTTTTTTAAAATTGTAATATTATACTGGAAATTTACAGGTAAATACTAATACGGGAGGACGCCGGGAAAGGGGAGTTAAATTTGGTAGTTTCCCGGGCCAAAAACGGGAGACTTGACAGGTATGACTTACTCTCCTAACACCCCTAACATACTAACTACTTCTAACCCCTGCTCCCCCTCCTCCTTTCTGCCTACTTGTCCCTCTGTCCCAATATTACCCTTCTGGCCTCTGTCAGGCCCTTCTAAATGTTGAACTTTTGTAAGTCACTTTGGATAAAAACGTCTTCTAAATTTAATGTAATGTAATTTGTTGTGAGAGCATTACCAATTGTACTCTCTCGGACTCTGGCTGATGATGGCTGAAAGCATAATCCAGGATTTTGACCTAGTGATCCTTAGATCATCACAGCGTTTTTGTTGCCTTGTCTCATATATAGATTTCTTCTCAACATATGTCATAAATATACATTATAGCCAATTTTGTGCTTGACTTGCTGAGTAAATACATTTTGTCTGACTTCACTTCAGTATTATCCATTAGGTTTTTCCTAGCAAGAAGAGAACCTATTAAAATTAAGAAGCCAGCATGTCCACATATTTTAAAACAGTTTTTTAATGTTTAATTCATGTAAGACACTTACATTTGTTATATGCCAAATTGAATATCAGAGTATTAATAATTAAATATTTAGTACTCTTTAAAGGGTCCACTTGCGATTATAATGCTGTTATATTATAATTATATCATTGGCATATAATGGTCTTACAATGCCTAGTGTTATTTATTGCAAAAAAAATCTAGGACAGTATTGTGCAACCAAAAATAGCTATTGTTTCAGGCCTATATCCATGTATTTTATGATTAATTGTAATAATAATATAACAATAATGTAATTATCGAGACAAGCCCAATGTTAATGAATAATATAACTTTAATTAATGAATACATTTTTCCGTCTTTCTTCTCTTTTTTCTCTGCAGATTTCTCCTCTTCACTGTTTGAGAAATCCTCCGTCCATCTTTCTGATGCCATCATGGAGGGTCATTATGTCGCCATCCACGGCCTTAACATTACCCACAATCCTCAGTCTCCTCCGGCCATGTCGATTGGCCGGCTGTTCCCGGCGCTGCTGGAGTGTTTTGGGATCATGCTGTGCGGGTACGTGGCGGGCTGCACTGGCGTGGTGGGCGCCGGGCAGGTGAAGGGTCTGGGCAGTTTCGTGTCCTGCTTCGCTCTTCCTGCCCTGCTGTTTAAAAACATGGTGCAGCTGCAGTTTGAGGACGTCGTGTGGTCCTTCCTGTGGAGTGTGTTGATAGCGAAGGTGTGTGTGTTCGTGCTGGTGTGTGTTCTCACGCTGCTGGTGGCTGATCCGGAGAGCCGCTACAGTAAAGCCGGGCTGTTCTCCATCTTCACCACCCAGAGTAACGACTTCGCCCTGGGATATCCCATAGGTGAGTGTAGCACACACACACACACACACACACACACACACAAGAGCTGAGCAATGTATCTCAAATGTTGATATATTAAAAACTAGGGGTGTGATGAGACACTTTTATTACGAGACAAGACGAGACACAATACTGGGTTCACCAGAACGAGATGAGACGAGATTTAAAAATAAAATTTAAAGAAAAAGTCAAAATTGAAAAATGGCTTGAAAACTAGTGTTTATTTGACAAAATCATTTAACGCAAACTTGTTTCTCTCACACATTGATTTTTATAAGAAATAGAAACAAGAATAAGATTAAGAATAAAAAATAAAAATAAAACTTTTCTAGGTCTTATATAGTGCAAACAATAAGTGCAAACCACAACCAGTCATTAAGACTATGGTGTTTTTTTCTCCTAAATCTCTTGTAATTTAACTATGCATAACCATAACCAGTTATATTAAGACTATGCTTGAAGTGCAAACAGAGACAGAACATTTTTTTTAAATACAGTACAGAGCTAAGGAATTAGTACATCTGCCAATGAAACAGTCACTTGTACGATTTACTTACTTACAGCCTTGTTGGTCACTCTGTTAGCTTTTATTGTTTCCACTGGAGCCAAAATGCAGCCAGACATACAACTTAAAAGTAGCAGAAGCATCTTCTATACAAATACCGGAATTTTCCTCTTCTGCTGAGAGCTGCTCTCACTGATCAGCCAGCACACTCGCTGCTATTGCTACTGGGTTGTCAGATCCCTCTTAAAAAGTCCACACTTAACTGTTTTTTTTCCCGTGACGTCACGTAATCTCGCGAGATCTCGTGCCACAAGATCTCGTCACACCCTTATTAGAAACTATTCTATACAAGATATAAAAATGAATTTGTTTATTAAGCAGGAATATAACCCATGGACAAAACAGGTAAAGGTAAAATCTACCTTCTGAACTCAACATTAAGCATTTCTGTGTTTAAATAAGATTTTTTTTGTCTTATTGCTCAGCCCTAACCCACACACACACACATACACACTTTCTCTCTCTGTATCTTTCTGCTTCTCTCTCTTTCTTGTGTTTCCCACTCTCTTAGTCTCTTTTCTGTTCTCTTGTTCTTTCTTTCTGTCCTTGCCTCTTTTTCCTAATTGTATGTTTCTCACCCATTTTCCTTTCTTTCTCTTGTGTATCACTTCACTCTTTCTCTTTTCTTTTCCTCTGTCTCTTTTTTCACCACCTCTCGCACTCTCACTGTTTGTTTCCTTGTTTTTACTAATTCCTAATTCCTCTCGCTCCTATCTCCCCTGTGTCTCTCCCAAGATTCGAAGTAGTTTTATTGGCCTTGCTCTCTCTCTCTCTCTCTCTCTCTCTCTCTCTCTCTCTCTCTCTTTTCTCACTTCCCACTCTATTTTCATTCTCTTTGCCTACAGTCTGTGGCACTGTGCTTTCTCTTCTTTCGTTCTCTTTCTCCTGCTGGCTTTTTTTCCTTCTCTTTTTTTTCTCTCACACGGTATCTAATTTGTCTCTCTCACTAACCCTTTTCTCAGTCTCTCTCTATCTGTCCTGAACTTCCGTCTTTCCACTTGTCGTCTGGTTCTTATTGCTCACAGTCTTTACATTTCTCTCTCTTCTCCCTTTCTCTCTTTTTGCTCTTTTTCTCTTTATTAACAATAGTAGGGACAATAGCAACACAGGTAGAAAAAAATGATCATATTAAAAAAATATATAGTATAATAACATATTTACAACAATAGTGTACAAGAGAGCATGTTATAATAAGTTAAAGTGTTACGATAAATAGTAAACCAATATCGAACTAAGTATATGTTGCCTTAACATAAAAACAGTGTATCTCTGTCTTTCTCTCTCTTTCTTTTTCTCTCTCACTCACTATCTTTCTGTTCTTCTCTCTGGTCTCAGTGGAAGCTCTGTACCGCAGTTCTCACCCTGATTATGGGCAGTATCTGTACTTGGTTGCCCCGGTGTCTCTGATGCTGCTGAACCCGGTGGGCTTTGCCCTGTGTGAGCTTCAGCGCTGGAGGCAGAGCCCTGACCACAGCCTCAGCAAACTGCACATCATCTCCACCGTCGTACTGCGGGTGAGTGTGTGTGTGTTTATGATCCAGGATCCTTTGATATTTGAAAGTTATAATTCAATTGTACCTTAAAATATCAGTTTCAGAGTAATGTTGATGCAGTAATGTTGATGATACACAACAGAGCTTAAATTGGGGAAAAAAAAAAAAACCTAGACCGACCCGAGCCAGTGCACGTTCTGCCCGTGCCCAACCACCCCATAAACTGTCATTATGAGCCCTAGCCGATTTAAACCCAACGTTTTTTGTAAGTAAAAAGAACACTGCTTCATTAGAAGCTACTAGACATGCTCTGTAGGAGAGCCTGCCACTCTGCTGTGATAGGGGAAGAGCAGTAAAGTTCAGTAACCTCACTGCTGTACTTTAGCTAAATTTAGGGGGGTAAAACCACAAAAATTAATTGTCCACTCTAAATTCCAAGGTGATAGAGAGCTAAAGTTAGCTTTTCACTAGCCAGTGTGCTAGGTGGAAAGTGCAGCGATACAAACATCGGCTCCAATACATCAGCTAACAGACGCCTTGTGCAGACCAACATCACCCTGGGAGTGATGTGAGGAGAGAACCCCATCCACGCTCTGGGTTCTGATGGCAAGCAAAGTAATCGGGATTTCAACAGGCGATCCTCAGATCATAGTGGCATTGCCTTAAAGTCAATTCATAGTCCTGCATCAAACATACACCATAGCGTACGTGCATGCGCTATGCAGCACGTTTATACCTCTTCGCATGCGAATTAGTCGCTCTGTGTCACTATGCAGTTTAAACCGCAAAGGCAGGAATGTGTGGGTGGTTACGCAGTTTGGCAGACCAATCACAGCTGTGGGTGTCTGCGTCATGCAACATTTACATTTCTTGAGGGGTGCACGTACAGGGTACAAGTAGGTTACATAGTATATACATACTATAAGGCACACTTAAAATTGTAAAAATTTTCCAAGAACCGTCAGTGTCTTTGTGTATCCTTTGTGTCTTATGTATGAATTTTACCAGTCAGGTTGTGATGAGCAGTAAACCCACTCCGCTAAAGTACAGTGTTATAAAGGAATTTTAGTTTAGTTCTCCAGCAGTATTAGCATTAGCCAAAAACCACACTAAGCGCTAGCTCTTTCACCGTTCAGAGGTGAGTTATATCGGCCTGTAGCCTGCAGCTAACTCTGGCTTGCACTGCTGGAGAAGCATGAGCATTACCCACTAACTGTGCTAAGCGCTAGCTCTTTCATCGTTCAGAGGTGAGTATTACCGGCCTGTAGCCTGCTGCTAACCCTGGCTAGTACTACTGGGGCAGCATTAGCATTAGCCAAAAAACACACTAAGCGCTAGCTCTTTGGCCGTTCAGAGGTCAGTATTATGGGCCTGTAGCCTTCTGCTAACCCCAGCTAGCACTGCTGAAGAAGCATGAGCATTAGCCACTAACTGCGCTAAGCGCTAGCTCTTTCACCGTTTAAAGGTGAGTATTATTGGCCTGTAGCCTGTGCGTTTATTGTGCTAAAACAAGCTACCTAATATCGCCCTGGCTTACCATAACACCCAGCGACGAGACCTGCTGAATTAGAAAGAAAACATGACTGTAAGGGGCCGCCCGCAACGTGGTCTTCCCACCACTAAAGGGAGGCCACGCTCTAAGCCAGGTGGTAATCAGCGCGATTAACAACAGCTGGTGTCACTACCTTATAAGGGCTTCCTTCCGGTTCCTCGGCGCAGAGTCTTGAGTATTCCCGTCAGAAAGCAAGACCACGCCGGTTTTTCTTACGATCTCTTCAGAGTTGCCAAGTGGCTCTCTATCTTTAACCTCTATGGGAACAGTGTATACTGGGCTCAGTTCAGAGAGGTTCTCTTTAATTCTTCTAGAGCTACCTGTGTTGCTCTAACCCCTTCACCTCGCTGGTCGTGTCACCACGAGGCTGTCTGTCTCTCTTTCTCTTTGCACTTTCGTCAAAAAAGCAAAAAAAAAAAAAAACTTTCTTTCGTTTCTAGCGACCAGAGGGGGATACTTCTTCCCTTCTAACTTCGCTTACTTTTTCTCTCTAGCCCTTATTGTTTTTTCTCACAGTTTCTAAATCACTATTCCTGCTTGGATTATTTTTATTTCGCTTCGTTTATTTAGCTCTCCTTCTCCCGCTTGCAAGTCACTTAGTTCTTCCTTGCGCTGACGTCATCGGCTCGTCCCCGGTGGCGCAGCGTGTAGGTTGCATTCACTGCGCCTCAGAGCCCGTGCTCGCGGGTGTTCAAACCCCGCTCCGAGCGATTTTTATTTTATTATTATTATTTTTAAAAAAATATCTTTCCACTGTTCTATATCTGTATTCCTTTCATTTCTCAGCAGTAAAGTGGTTCTTTCTACACTTCCACACTCAATTGTGTGTATTTCTTTCAGTGTTCTAAACCCTGCCCCCAGTGTTAAAACACCTACAATCACCAACCACTCACACTCCCCAATAGTGTTGTGGTCTATTCATTGGCTTTTCACTCCAACACTCTTGGTTCGAACCCAGCTCACTGCAATTCCCCTATATCTGCTTTTGAGTTCATCCTGGTGCTTTATTCCACTAGGATAAATAAAAATTCTGAGACAGCTCTCTGGATCTTCCCTTCGGGGCAGCTGTCTCATTACAGCAAGACTCTGCCAAGTATGGACTCAGCAGATAAGGCAACAATGCAGCAAGCCATAACATCTCAGGTGCTCGTCTGGGCAAGCATGAGGAGGCATTAAATCAGCTAGCTCAGCGTATGCAGGAGTTAACCATGGCTGTCCAACAGTTAACTATTCCACCCAAGGAGGAAGCCCCACCTGCTGCTGAGCAGGCCCCGTCTCTCACTGCGTCCTCTGCAGATATAATGCTACCAGCCCCCATGAGATTTAGTGGTGAGCCAGGTGGATGTCGGGGCTTCCTGCTCCAATGCTCTTTGGCTTTTAAGCAGGCCCCTAATCGGTTCCCCACTGAGGAGGCCAAGGTCGCATATATGATTTCCCTCCTTTCTGACCGTGCCTTGGAATGGGCTACAGCCCTTTGGGAGTCCGGATCTCTAGACTGTAAGTCCTCTTCTCTCTTTGCTGGAGCCATGAGGCGGACATTTGATAGCTCCAGCAGGGGCAGTGACGCTGCTACTGCCCTCCTTAATGCACGTCAGGGTACTCGGTCTATTGCAGATTATAACATTGCTTTCCAAACCCTGGCTGCTGAGAGTGGGTGGGACTCACTGGCCCTGATGGCTGTTTACCAACAAGGCCTTAATGACGAGCTAAAAGATCTAATGTCAGTCCGTGATCCTCCTAATTCCTTGGAGGACCTGTATGACCTGACTCTTAGGCTTGACAACCGTCTCCGTGAACGTCGTCGGTCCAGCAAAAAGGGGTCTCGCACTTCTCAACCTCGAGAACTTTCTCCTCATTCCCGGCCACAGTCTAGGGCTGATGGGACCGAACCCATGCAACTCGGTCGCACCCACCTCACCCCTCAAGAGGCTGAAACACGTCGCCGTCAGGGCAGATGTATGTATTGTGGTGGAGATGATCACAAAATTGAAAAATGCCCTGTTAGGCCAGTAAAAGGCCAAGCCTACCCCCGGTAGGGGACCCCAGGGTAGGCTCTCTCCTCAGTCCCCAGTCAAGTGGGCTGTTTCTCCCAGTCACTCTGATATGGGGAACACCATCTAAGGAGGGACGCCTGACTGCCTTTGTTGACTCCGGGGCAGCAGGCGATTTCATGGACATCTCCACAGCACGCCAACTAGGTTTACCCCTGGAGTCCCTTACCACTCCTTTACCAGTGTCGGCTAATGATGGCTCCCCATTAAGATCAGGAGCAATTAACCAACAGACCAAACCCATCATTATGAAAGTGGGCCAACATACTGAACGTATGTCTTTCTTTTTGACTCAGGCACCAAACCTACCTGTCATCCTGGGGTATTCTTGGCTGCAAAGACACAACCCCCATATAGACTGGCTCTCAAAAAGCATTCGACAGTGGGGTTCCCATTGTAGGGCTTCATGTTTACGCCCTGGTCTCCTGGAGAGTCATAGTACACCTTACCAAAAGCCTGTTGACCTGAGTAAAGTACCTAAAGGTTACCATGACCTTAAGGAGGTCTTCAGCAAGCAGAAGACTGAGGTCCTACCACCCCATCGTACCTTCGATTGTGCCATTGAACTAATGCCGGGCACTGTTCCTCCTAGGGGGCGCCTCTTTTCTCTATCAGGGCCTGAGAAAGAGTCTATGGAGGAATATATCAAAGACGCCCTGGCACAGGGGTTCATCCGTCCTTCAACATCTCCTGCTGGGGCAGGTTTTTTCTTTGTTGGCAAGAAGGACGGGGGTCTGCGGCCGTGTATTGACTACTTTCCCAGCGCTCAGGTGAAAACAACAAGCTCCATCCGTGTGCGTATTTCTCTCACCGTTTGACTCCCACTGAAAGAAATTATGACGTGGGAGACCGGGAACTCTTGGCCGTTAAGATGGCCCTTAAAGAATGGAGACACTGTTTAGAGGGTTCCAAACACCCGTTCCCGTCTGGACGGATCACAAAAACCTCTCATACATCCAGAGCGCCAAGCGGCTGAATCCTAGACAGGCACGTTGGGCCCTGTTTTTCAGCCGCTTTGCCTTCACTCTGTCTTACCGTCCAGGATCCAAAAACATTAAGCCTGATGCTCTATCCAGGCAGTGGGAGGAACCCTCTGTACCACAGCTCTCGCCCATTCTTCCCCCAGAATGCATACTTGCACCCCTGCAGTGGGAAATTGATGGTTTGGTCCGGACAGCCTTGCAAACAGAGCCAGATCCAGGTGGAGGCCCCACCAGGAGGCCCCACCAACAGGCTGTATGTCCCCACATCTGCTCGGGCTCAGGTTATGCACTGGGGACACACCAGTCCAGTTTCAGGCCATCCAGGGGTTAAACGCACACTGGAATTCCTGAGCAGGCGGTTCTGGTGGCCTAGGATGGCAAGAGAGGTTCGGCAGTTTGTGGCTTCCTGCGATGTATGTGCTCGCAACAAGGAGCCCAGGGCTAAGCCCTCTGGACTGCTACACCCTTTACCGGTTCCACATCGCCCCTGGTCCCATCTGTTCCTGGATTTTATCACCGGATTACCCAAATCCAGAGGCAACACAGTCATTTTGGCGATTGTGGACAGGTTTTCAAAAGCAGCTCGGTTTGTCGCCCTGCCAAAACTCCCATCATCGCAAGAGACAGCTCAACTCATTCTGCACCAAGTAGTACGGTACCACGGGATCCCTGTTGACCTGGTATCGGATAGGGGCCCCCAGTTTTCCAGTCGGTTCTGGAAAGCTTTCTGTACTTCTCTAGGGGCTTCCCTTAGTCTGTCCTCAGGGTACCACCCCCAGTCTAACGGGCAGACCGAAAGGGTGAACCAGGACCTTGAGCAGTCTCTCCGGTGTCTGGCGTCCACCTGCCCTTCCACCTGGGCGGATCACTTGTTGTGGGCTGAATACGCTCACAACACTCTTTGGCACTCCTCATTGGGAATGTCTCCCTTTGAGTGCCAGTTTATCCGCCCCCCCTTGTTCTCAGCGCAGGAAGCCAATACAGCCATTCCCTCTGCAGCCAGTATGCTGAGGCGTTGCAAAAAAACGTGGCGACGCGCGCGTGCCACTTTGCTAGCACAGACCGCATCGCGCAAAGCCACTGCAGATCGAAGGCGTATGCTGGGGCCGTCTCTACGTCCCGGCCAGCGTGTGTGGTTGGCGGCCAAAGACCTTCCGCTCAAAGTGGTAAACAAAAAATTGGCGCCTCGTTACATCGGGCCCTTCAAAGTCGTCCGCCGAGTCAACCCTGTGTCATACAGGTTGCAACTGCCTCCGTCTCTTAGGATCAATCCCACGTTCCACGTTTCGCGTCTTAAACCCTACCTGTGTTCAACTGGGGCCAAGCCGGTGGACCTGCCGCTCCCTCGCATGGTGGCTGGCTCACCGGCCTATACAGTGAATAAAATACTCGATTCCCGTAGGGTAAGGGGCCGAGTCCAGTATCTTATGGATTGGGAAGGTTATGGTCCTGAAGAGCGTTCTTGGGTTCCAGCTGCTCGGATTCTTGATCCGGATCTCATTAAAAATTCTGAGACAGCTCTCTGGATCTTCCCTTCGGGGCAGCTGTCTCATTACAATGACGACACCCTTGTTCCTTACTAGTGTCGCATAATGCTCCTTATAATCCAGTGTGCCTTATGTATAAAAAATTTATGTTTATTTATAGTACGTCTTATAATCCGGTGCGCCTTATAGCACAAAAAATACGATAGTATAAAATGGCCTTAGTCAATGGACCACTAGCAGCGCAGATCATTTTGTTGACAGCGATGTTGTTTTGAGGGTAGGAGGAAAGTTTCTTCCTCCATCATGAGAAGCTTAAGCACCACGGCAAGGGAATGACTGTAAATGAGATTTGTTTGAATGGCTTCTGGATCCCAGGCATTCGTGGGGTATTGGCTTCTCATCCTCACCATTTAGTTAGTGCAGAAGATTCAGCAGACTGGTGGAACAACAGAAGTTACAAAGTGAAGCCAATCTTCCACCATGTTGTCAAATTTGTATAAAAGTGAGGAGCCAGACTTGCCTACTCACTTATTACTGTATTTATGCTCTGTCCACTCTGCAGGTTATTAAGAATCCCATAGTCTTCATGGTGGCGGTTGGGATTGTCTGTCACTTCCTGTTTGGTGGGCGTGTCCCGGTGCTGATAGCAGAGTTTGTGGATGGACTGGCCGACTCGTTCGGAGGGGCGGCGCTCTTTTACCTGGGATTGACGATGGTGGGGCAGATGCATAAGCTCACCCGCACCACTGGGGTCACCCTCATAATGCTCATCACTGCTAAACTGTGAGAATATGTGTGTGTGTGTTTCTGTGTGTGTGTCTGTGTGTTTCTCATTGTGGTTTAATGCACAATTTGCTATTCCAGGAAAAAAGTGTGTTTAATGGCTCTAAAAGCTACATAGAGGAAATTATTACATGAAATACACTGTCTAATGCCTGATTTTTTTCAGAATAAGTTGTTGGTATTTAAAATATATGCTTTAAAGTACAAAAATAGTCAAACAAGTACATAAATGTAATATATAGAAAAACCCTAAAGAAACCTTTGTTTTATAATATAAAATTTAATATAAACAATTTAACATTGATTAAACTATAATCATTGTTTGACTAAGGTTGTAATCATACATAGTAAAATGCTTTAATGTTTCTAATAATGTTTAATATTAGGTATGTCCCAATTATTTTTGCCTCTGAATCATTTCATTTTGTGTATCTGCCGATACCAAGTCCCATATGCAATTATGAAGAAAGCAAAAAGTGTTAAACACACCAGAATATGTTTTTGTATTGTAGATTCTTCAAAGTCGCAGCTTTTGCTTTGATGCCAACTTTACCCACTCTTGGCATTATTCTCTTCATGAGTTGCTTTATGAGGTAGAATCTGGAATGGTTCTCCAGCTGTCTTAAAGGAGTTCTAAAGGTGCTGAGCTCTTGATAACTGCTTTTCCTTCACTCTGCACTCCAACTTTTCCAAACCACCTGGTGTTTGTGAAGACCAAACATTTTTTATTTGCATATATGTTCCTATATATGTTGTAAATATTTCACATTCATTTACAATATAGTAAATAATACAAATAAAGAACAAATATTATTGAGAAGGAAAGTCCAAACTTTTGACTGGTGCTGTACTTTTTGTTAAGTCAGTAACTGTAAAGTATATAATTATGTTAAGAACTTACATTACATTACTGTGCTAGTTTGTACCAGCTGTAATTATTATACACATTGTGTGTGTTTCAGGTTAGTGATGCCACTGATGTGTAAGGACATGTTAGAGCTGCTGGATGCTGGTAACTCCAGTTCTGCGAATCACAGCAGCCTTTCTGATTATGCCTTCCTCTACGGTGTCTTCCCCACTGCTCCCAGCGTGGCCATCTACGCCAGCCAGTACAACATGCAGCTGGAGGTGGTCAGTACACCTTATGTTATACAGTATACTGTCATATCCAAACCTTTTGAGACTCATTTGATGACTGGTGTAGTCCTTAGTGGAGTGAACTCTTTAGAGATGGTTTGGTAACCTTTTCCAAACAAAGGTCTTTTGATATCTCAGTTGCTCGTGCCATTATGTACTCCTACAAACATGTGTTTAAATGAAACAGGCTCCGCCCCCTCACACCTGATTAATTAGAGTGTCAGGTGCAGGTGCAGGGAGGACGCGGAGGCGGACGCAAATGCAAACAAAAAGGGATTTATTGAAAACAGGACTGAGGAAACTGGGGAAAACATGGAGCACTGACAGACGATAAACGTACAAGGATCGACACCGGGGAAATGGAACACGGACCTTAAATAGAGGTGCACACACACAGGAAACAGGAAACACCTGGGACGAAGGGGCGGAGCTACAAATGAACACAGGTGAGTGGAAAAACACTGGGAATGAAACACAGAGGAGCCGGGTCACATGAGAACATACAGACAAGAGAACAGACAGGACATGACAGAAACCTCCCCCTAAACGCGCAGCTCCCGAGGCGCGTAAAAACGAACCCCGGGGGCCGGCGGCGGGGACAGGCCGGGGAAAACAGGAGCCGAGACCGGGGACTGAAACTGAGACAGGACAGAGAACAGAGACTGGACGGGAGACTGGACAGGGCTTGAAAACTGAACAGGGGACGGAGACTGGACAGGGCTTGAAAACTGAACAGGGGACGGAGACTGGACAGGGAACTGGACAGGGGACGGAGACTGGACAGGGAACAGAGACTGGACAGGGAACTGGACCGGGGACGGAGACTGGACAGGAGACGGAGAAAGGACGGGAGACTGGGCATGAAACTGGACAGAGGACGGAGAATGGACGGGACCGGACACGGGAACAGGGACGAGAACATTGACGGGGACGGACACAAACACAGTGACTGGGACAGGAATAGAAAAACCACAGGGGACAGGAACAGGAACAAACACAGACACGGGGACCATGACAGGGAGAGAAAGGGGCACAAAAAACACAGGAGGGTGCCCAGGACCAGCAAAAGTCTGTGGGGACAGCCTGGGCACAGCACTGGGGGCAAAGTCAGGAGGCCTTGCTGGCCTAGGGACACGGGGCCTAGGGCCAAACATTGTTCTTGGAGCAGGTACAGGAACAGGAGCGGCGGGCACCGCTGGCACTGGAGCTGAAGCAGTGGGTACCACGTGGGTGGCAGGCACTGCAGACACAGGAGCGGCGGGCACCGCTGGCACTGGAACTGAAGCAGTGGGTACCACGTGGGTGGCAGGCACTGCAGACACAGGAGCGGCGGGCACCGCTGGCACTGGAGCCGAAGCAGTGGGCACCACGTGTGCGGCAGGCACTGCAGCTTGGGCAGGCGCGGCGGGTGCAGCTTGGGCAGGCGCGGCGGGTGCCGCGGGCACAGAGTCAGAGGCGGCCGGAGCCGCGGGCACAGAGTCAGAGGCGGCCGGAGCCGCGGGAACAGGGTCAGAGGCGGCCGGAGCCGCGGGCAGCGCTGATACAGAGGCGGCCGGAGCCGCGGGCAGCGCTGATACAGCTGGCAAAGACGCCGATTCAGCGGGAGCTGAGAGTGCGGCTGCCGCCAAGATCCGGCCTGGAACAGCAGATTCAGCAGTGGGCGAGGCTGTAGAAACCGGACCGGAGCTTGCTTCTGGAGCAGGAGTCGCAGACCTGGAATCCGGCCGGGCTGGAGAGCTGGAAGCAGGTGGGGCTTGAGAGCTGGAAGCAGGTGGGGCTTGAGAGCGCGGTTGAGCTAGCAGGCTAGCTAGCTTAGCCGGAGCTTCAGAGAGCGGCGCTGCCGACGGCGCTTTCTCGGGGGGCGGCGCGGCCACCACTGAAGTCTCGGGGAGCGGATGAGCCGCGGGGGTCTCGGAGCGCGGAGCCTCAGCCGCGAGCTTCTCGGAGCGCGGATGAGCCGCGGAGGTCTCGGAGCGCGGAGCCTCAGCCGCGAGCTTCTCGGAGCGCGGATGAGTCGCGGGGGTCTCGGAGCCTCAGCCGCGAGCTTCTCGGAACGCGGATGAGCCGCTGGATTCTCGGAGCGCGGCGTCTCGGCCGCGGGATTCTCGGAGCGCGGATGAGCCACGGGAGTCACAGAGCGTGGCGTCCCATCCGCTGGCTTCACGGAGCGCGGCGTCTCGGCCGCGGGATTCTCGGAGCGCGGCGTCTCGGCCGCGGGATTCTCGGAGCGCGGATGAGCCACGGGAGTCACAGAGCGTGGCGTCCCATCCGCTAGCTTCAGGGAGCGCGGCATCTCGGCCGCGAAAGTCACCGAGCGCGGGTAGAGTACAGCCCCTGGGGGAAACGGCAATGGAGTACGGGCTGGTGCGGGGTAGAGCTCCTCCTCCTCCTCGGAGCTACTGGGCGCACATCCCAGGTAGTCCCACGGGCTGCGCGCCACTTGCTTTGGGTACACATGGCTACTGCCAAACACGGGATGAGACCCGAGGCTCACCGCACCAACCACTAGCGCCCCCCCAAGAAAATCCTCCCCCGTAAACGGATCCTCTTTATGCTGGCGGAACCCCTTAGAACGTCTACCCCGAGGCCTGTGGCGTCCTTTAGGCCTCGGAGATTCCAACGCCGGGGTCGCCAACCTGGAGCCGGTCCACTTGTTTACTGCGTCCATTTTCGGTCGATCCTTCTGTCAGGTGCGGGTGCAGGGAGGACGCGGAGGTGGACGCAAATGCAAACAAAAAGGGATTTATTGAAAACAGGACTGAGGAAACTGGGGAAAACATGGAGCACTGACAGACGATAAACGTACAAGGATCGACACCGGGGAAATGGAACACGGACCTTAAATAGAGGTGCACACACACAGGAAACAGGAAACACCTGGGACGAAGGGGCGGAGCTACAAATGAACACAGGTGAGTGGAAAAACACTGGGAATGAAACACAGAGGAGCCGGGTCACATGAGAACATACAGACAAGAGAACAGACAGGACATGACATTGAGTCGGGTGTTTTAATCCCATTGATTAAAAACACCTGACTCTAATTTTATCTTTAAATTCATTTCTAATCCTAGAGGTTTCTATACATTTGGCACTCACAATTATAAAATATTGGATCATTTTCTTAATAAATAAATGACCAAGAAAATACCTTTGTCTAATTTGTTTAACTGTGTTCACAAACTTTCAAGCCCCACTTTATGTAAAAAATTTGCTTTGCTTTGTATAAATTTGTTTACTGCACCACTATTTAATCAAATGTCATTAAACCCTGTGCCTACTTAGAATAAACAATTTTAATATATCAACCAAATAGTTGGTAACCAACAATATTTGTACACAAATAGCAAAAAAAAGCACTAATTAAATAAATATAGTCACTTTTTCTACTTGAGTATTACATTTTAATGTGATACATTTTGGTGCATCTTTCATAATAATTCATGTGTGTTAATATGGGTGCGTGTTTGTGTATAGGTGACCTCTGGGATGGTCATCAGCACCCTACTGTCTGCACCCATCATGTACCTGTCCGCATGGTTACTGACCATTCCCTGGATGGAGGCCACACACCTGATCTCAGAGCTGCAGGAGGTCAGCTTTAACATCAGCATCATCAGCCTCATCGCCTTGGTGAGTGAATGCCATGCAGCTGCATCTGTGGGTGCATTGCTTTCACTGTAAAGTATAATTTTACAAACAGCCCTGGACTTTCCCTACGTTAGGTTTGGACGGTTGCAGTCATGCTGCTCAGCAAGAAGTTCAGGAGGCTGCCGCATATGTTTTCTACAAACCTTTTCCTGGCTCAGGTGGGTCCTGATCATTGCTCAGCCAAGCTAGCACAATCTTTACACTCTTACCATGTCTTATCATATTTGGTCACATTACATGTGTTTTTAAAGTAATTTTAAAAGTGTGAGACACAATTTGGTTTGTTTACATAATTAGTTTGTTTAGGAACTAAATATGACACAATATACAATACAAATGAATAAATAAATTACGTGTGACAGTAATGGCATATTACAGGGGTTGGCAATTAAGTTATTTTTAAGATATTTTCCAAGCCATTTCGTGGCGGGCCACAAAAAAAAAATTGTTTTGGAAAATGAAGTGTAATGGGATGGAGCGCTACAGACTAGTAGCTCTCCAGCCCAGAGGGTTGTTGAACCCAATTGCAGAACAGTTGATCTCAAAGCAGGTAAACCCAAGAAGAAAGGAAAGAATAAGTAAATAACTTAACACACTCCGCTCCCCACACTGGATTGAACCCATGTCGTCAGGGTCGCCCTTATAAGGAGATGGGGAGCCCGAGAACGGGTGGAAAAACAAGAACGGGTGGAAACTAAAGTCACGCAGAGTGCGACAGAGACACAGGGGAGGGATGTAAACAAAAGCTCACCAGAGAAGCATTTTATTTACATTTTTTTCATTATCGTTCATTATAGTTTTATTAACCTTGCTGGCCACATCTGGCCCGCGGGCCACCTATTGCTATACCCTGGCATATTAAATGCTTTACTTAATGTTACATTCAGAAACTGAATTTGTGTGTGTATATGTTTGTGTGTGTGTGTTTTATCCTACAGCTTTTGGTGTGTGTGTCGATGATCTTGTGGAAGTTTGTAGTTCACCAGGACAATGTGCTGGCGCAGATCCTCACCTTCACACTGCTTTACGGGTCTCTCTACAGTACTTATGTGTGGACAGGTAAAACACACACATCACTTTTCACATATCAATCCATGTGAAATTAACATCTGACCAATATCACCTGCTTTTATTTTCAGATACCCAATTAATACAGTTGCACGGTATTTTATTTTCGTAATATAGAGGTTTTAAAGTGAGCATTGGACAGTTGCAGTTTGATAAGCACTTTGATAAGTGATTACTACTGAAAGAATAATTTTTTCAGAGATTATTGCAGAACAAAACACACAAATATAACTGTCTGCCATTTCATTGTTTTCTAAAAAGTATGAAAAAAACTTGTTTTAGTGTACTGGAGCAAGCGTGGCACTACACACTATACAATCTGTCACGTTCTCGTCCTGTTCTGTGTAGTGCTGGGCGATATGGGAAAAATCATATATCACGATATGGAATTTTTTATGTCACGATAACGATTTATATCATGATATACCACATTTAAGTATGTTTCCAGTTATTCTTCGAAAAATAGGACACAATAATATCATTGCTTACTTTTTTACAACTTTATTACAAAGTGACATTAAACCCAACTTTCACAAATGAGAATTACTACCTTTTAGTGCAGCAATATATATGCATCAAAGGAAAACAGATGAGGTAGATGCAATAGTTAATTTTTTCAAAAGAACAATGCGTCTCCATTGTTCAGCTCTCATGAGTTTAATAACGTCAAGCCTGTCACAAACCGGTGTGTCCGTCAGATAACGTAAAGCAGCGTCATGTCGCAAAACCACATTATGAAGCGAAGATTACTTTATTTTTGCAAAGATTACTTTATTATCACTTATATAAACTGAGTTTATGCAAAGTGACCACGCCAATACATTTCATCATAGCCTACTTTCTAAAATTTCATGAATAATTGATGAAATTACTGTAGTAACGATAGGGACGATAGAAGGTAAGTAGCACGATAGACACTTTCCTATCATCCCCACAATATTTATTGTCATATCGCACAGCACTAGTTCTGTGTTCTTCCTGCAATCCTGTTTGATTATTTACCTTCCCCCTGCAAATGGCACTGTTTGTTTCTCCCGTGTCTCCGCCCCTTTTCTTAAGTGTGTTCACCTGTGTTCATATGTGGCCCCGCCCCCCTTGTTACCAGTTTCCAGGTGTTTCCTGTTTCCTGTGTATATATAGTCTCTTTGTTTCAGGGTTGCTCGTCAGTTCTTGTACGCCTTATCGTCAGTCAGGTTACAAGTCTCTTTGTTTTTCAGTCTCTATGTTCTCTGCTACTCCTAGCTGCTTAGTTTTTTTTGTTTTCTTGTTCTTTTCTAATAAATGCTCAAAAATGGCATCCGCCTCATCTCTCCCAACCTGACAAAACCACAGAACGTTTTGAAAATATATATTTGGTAACATGCATTTTTTTGTAATATCACAGATAGAACAAGAGAAAATGTATGCATATTTGTAGCCTCTAGGAGAGAAGCTCAGTTTGGTTCCTCACAAAAATGAACTTCATAGATGCCTCATAGATGACTGATGTTTAAATCATTTTTTTAAAAATCACCACAAAGTAATATATTTCACTAGAAAGAGCATTTTTGATAATTTAATAAAGAGCATATCTGATAATTAAATCAGCACTAGGTAGGATTTCCTTGAATTTTGAAAATTACAGCTTAAAACTCACTGCAGCGCTGCATTGAGCTGTAGTAGGAGGAATAGTGGTGCTCTCCTGTCTGTGCCGGAGCTCCTCTGAGCTCAAACCAGACTCTGTAAGTTTTCCGAGGCGGCCGCAACCAACGCTCGCGAGAACTGCGACCTGCTTTCCGACCTTTAGTTCTAACAGTTCTACAATGACTACTGGTTCATTCTTTACAAACTAACATACAGACACTCTGGCAGAAGCTGGAAAGAGACCGAATATGTCTGTGAAAGCCAGAAAACGAGAAAGAGAAAATAATCCGCCTGAAACATTTATTACACTCTACAACTGTAGGGGGAGCCCACGAGCACAATATCCCAATCCTACCTAGTGGAGCTTTAAGGGCTAATGAAGGGCTAATTTTACCCAGTACCCAGTTATAGCATTTTTAGGCTTTTGTACTGCACACTGGCATGCCAGAAGTCATGGAACAGGAGACAATATTCTGCTCACCTTTGTCAAAACAATACAATGGCAAACACACGCTCCTCCTCACACACTGATTGTGGCTGTGGGTTGTGTATTATGGGATGCCAGTCTGGGCTGTGTTCTCTAGCTGTGTAGATTGTGTGTTGTGTTTCAGGTCTGCTGGCATTTGCTCTGGCTTTGCTAAAGAAGGACGAACAGCTCAAAGTCCGACCAGTCATCTTCATCCTCCTCGGCTGGGGGTAAGAAATCAATAAGAACGCGCATGTACGTGTCTGTATGTGTCTATATGTGGGGTTTGTGTGTATTTGTGTTTACATTACATTAGTATTGCTGTTTCTAAATAAATATGAACTTGTTTTCTTTGCATTATTTGAGATCTGAAAACGACAATATTTTTATTTGGCCTTTAGGAGTTTTGGAATTTATAATCAAAAGGAAGATGAATGATCACAAGCCATCAAACCAAACCAAGCTGAACTGCTTGAATTGTTGCATCAGGAGTGGCATAAGTTATACAAAAGCAGTGTGTAAGACTGGTGGAGGAGAACATGCCAAGATGCATGAAAACTGTGATTAAAAGCCAGGGTTATTCCACCAAATATTGATTTCTGAACTCTTCAAACATAATTAATATGAACTTGTTTTCTTTGCATCATTTAAGGTCTGAAAACTCTTTTTATCTTTTTATTTCAGCCAATTCAAATTTTCTGCAAATAAATGCTCTAAATGACAATATTTTTATTTGGAATTTGGGAGAAATGTCCATATTTTATAGACTAAAACAACAATGTTAATTTTACTCAAACATATACCTATAAATAGCAAAATCAAAGAACTGATTTGAAAGAAACTGAAGTGGTCTCTTATTTTTTATATATCTAGTATATAAAAATATCTAGAAATAGTAAAATCAACTGATCATTTGAAAGGCTCTCTTATTTTTCCTGGAACTGTATCTGTATGTGTGTGTGTGTGTGTGTGTATTGGTTTGTGTTTGTGTACTCTAAAGTATAACACAGAAGAGACTGTAAATTGTGATATTGTGCAGCACAGAATAAGGGATGCATTATTTGAACAGTAGTCTGGGCCTGTGTATTACAGGCTTCCATTTCTGATTGTGGGCGTGTTGCTCATGGTTAGTGAGAGACTGAGTGACACCACAGACTCCGCCTTCTTCTATGGAAAGTGGCAAGTAAGTTGCAGTTATTTGTTTTTGAATGCGTTTGTTTGGGGGGGGGGGCATAAATTAATCTGATGCACAGTTATGCAAAGATCTGAGGGTAGTGATTAAAGGTTCTGATTGATTCTTCAATGTTATAATTGATTATAGTTGTTTTAAAAAATAGTAATGTGTGTTTTCACTACTGTGTGGAAGGGGTGGAAATACATCTCAAAATCTTTATGTTTACATTGCAATGTTTATGTTTGCAGTATGCACAGTACTGCAATATGACATTTTGTTATAAACATTAATTATTTTATATGAATTATTTAAGTTATATATAAGTTTCTTTCACCCCACTTTGTAAAACAGAATTTGTGCAGGTGTTGATGCACAGTAGAACAGCGCACCAGCACTCTCTAGACTAAGGTTAAATTTACACATATGAGGGTTATTTTAAAAATGAAGAATTTCCTCTCTCCATTAAAAAATATATATTATAATTTACACAGAGACAAAAACACTTGAGCATAAGCATGAGCATGCCAGCCCTGTATGGGGACATATTACTTTATGAAGACAGACATCAACACCAAAATTGGTATTTTCTTTGGACAGGAGGCCAAAATGTTGACAAATAAACATGGGTTTTATTTGCTTGTGTGGCAGTTCTATGAGCAGCTCTGTTTGAAAGGTTTCTGTAGACTACAGTCGGTTCCAATATCTGCCATTTTTATTTATATTATGAGCTGAGGAAATGGCTAACCAAACCCTGATATGATATAAATAGTTTTTTTTTTATTGTTAGTTTTTTATTGTTATTGCTATATAAGTTTGTTAACAAACACAGCATAAGAGCTGCAATAACATTGTGAATAACAGCAAACTCAAACAAAACTTGTTTACACTGCAGACTCGTGTGACATAACGAGGCTGGAGGCAGACTGAGGTTCACTATGTCACCATAGTAAACATCAAAGTACCAAAAATTCTATATATTGCATACCCCTGCAAGGTGGATGTGTGTGTGTGTATATATATATATATATATATATATATATATATATATATATATATATATATACACACACACACACACACTAGAGGAACCTATGACTGTTGAATGTTGGGACATGGTTTGAGTATTTTGAAAACTTTGGAATTTATTTCACCTGGGTCAGTGTAATTTTTATCAGCTCAATTTGACTATTTAATTCTAAATTTAAAAATAGAAAATTGGGTGTTATTTAATTTTCTCATTTTCTTTCGTTTGTTCTGGCAAAAAAGAAACAGTTTTTATCCATTTTCCAATTCTCTAGTTTTTTCATTTCTGCTATATACTATTTTATATTTTCATTTTCAATGTTGCATCTTTTACTAAAAGAAAGTTGGATTATACCATCAGATTGGGTGAGAATACAAAACACTCAGATTGTAAAAGACAGAAAATAAAAAAAAAAACAGAAAATTGGAAAAATAGGTGAAAACTTAAAAAAAACTTTTTGATTTAAATTTTAATCTACCCACAATGTAGAAGAAGCCATAACTGTAAATAAATTCCAAGGTGTTAAATATCTACTGCTGTTAGTAATGTTAACAATAATCCCTCTGTCTGTTTGTCTGTCAGATGGTGAGCAGTCTGGCGGTGCTGAGCTGCAGTATAGTGCTGGGGGGCGTGTCCCTGCTGGGGCTGAGTCAGGGTTCACAGGAGGAGCAGAGTTACCAGGCTCTGGAGCAGGGCTCGGTGACGGGCACCACAGAGGACGTGAGGAGCCCCCTTCAGCCAGAGCATCAGACCTCAGCTGAGAGGAGAACATCTCACGCCAGTCTGCATAGAGGTATCCTACACTTGATAGACACGTGTTTGTCTGTGTTAAAGGAATAAAAATATAACTTTCACAATTTTTCTGAAATTCATTTAATCAACAAGCTATACAGACATATTATACCAGTAGTCCAGATGTGATCTACTGGAATTGAACACTTAGTAGGAACATAGATTTGTTTTTTTTTTATCTACCACATTAGGCAAAGACATAGACAAATGAAAACAAAAAGTCCATCTATGCAGGAGCCTGGTGTTCTGTGACGTGAAATAACTACCCATTGGCGTTGCAAGGATAGATTCTGAATGAACAGATTTGTCTTTAAAAACATATTTCACTAGCATCATATTGTCAATCTTTGTCAAGCTTTATTACCCTCATTTCCCCCTCTTTTTCAAGGGTCAGGACCCCACAGGAGAGACCACCACAGAGCAAGTTAAATTAGTTGATGGGTCATTCTAAGCACTCCAGTTACACTGGCATGGTGATGCTGTGTGTTAGTGTTGTGTGTTGAGCTGGCACTGTGGTGGATCAGACACAGCAGTGCTGCTGGAGTTCTTAAACACTGTTTGCTCATTGTCCACTCTGTTAAGCACGGTACCATATTTTTTGCACTATATGGCGCACTATCAATACATTTTCTTGTTTATTTTCATACACAAGGTGCACTGGATAATAAGGCGCTTTTTAAGAGACACTATAAAGAACTCCTTATTCAGCCGGTCTTACTGCTGGGTGGTGAGTGGGTAGCTAACTAAGTAAAGTAAAACTAAGCTAAGTAAACAAAACTGTAATAAAAAAGACTTTCAAATGAGCGCTGGATGTTAATCTACACAGATTTCTCTCCTGAAAACTGTTTATTTGGGTGAGTAAAGCGCTTCTGTTTATAAGTAAACTTAGATTCCCGAATTACTCCAGCACTAGGCTGCAGCATTAGCATTAGCGGCTAACTGCTCTAGCAGTGCTAGCCAGGATTAGGAGCAGGCTACATGCTGATAACACTCACCTCTGAACAGGGAAATAGTGAGCGTGGTTAGAGGATAATGCTAATGCTACTCCAGCAGTGCTAGCCGGGGTTAGTAGCAGGCTACAGGCCGATAATACCAACCTCTGAACGGGGACATAGCGGTTAGTGGCTAATGCTAAGCTGATGCTCCTGCAGCCACGGTGCTGGAAAACTAAACTAAACTCCTGTATAACGCTGCAATTTGGCAGAGTGGCTTTACTGCTCCTTACAACCTGACTGGTAAAATTCAAACATAAGACACACCGAATTATAAGGCGCACTGATCATTTTTGGGAAAATTAAAGTACTTTAAGTGCATCTTACAGTGGGAAATACAGTACCTAGATGCTCCATCTTGTAGATGTAAAATCTGAGACTGAAACATTAGGCATTGGATGGCTGGGCATTTCTGGTTGGTGAAATATTCGCAGTCCAACAGTGACGCGAATGTGTTTAAAAACTCCAGCAGCACTGTTGGGTCTGATTCCTTAACACACAGCACAACACACACGAACACACAACCACCATGCTAGTGTCACTGCAGAGCTTAAAAAAAATAAAAAAAAACACCGCCCAAATAATATCTGCTTTGTGGTGGTTCTGTAAACCACTGTCTGCCACCAATCTTTACACGTAAACTTTTAATTGAAGAAATCAATACTGCACTTGTAAGAATCGGTATCATATCAAAAATGTACAGCCCTAGAAAATAGTGTTGGTTCAGTTTTGTCACCAGGCCATTCCTTTTTAACTCTTTCTCACACACCTTTACTCTGGCATGTTTTGAACATGGAGGTCATGGTGTTGTTAAATGTGTTGTCTAACTGTGTGTACAGTTATGTGTACCTCATGATAAAAAATCTCATCTGTGTTGGTCTCAGATCATAGTGAGCCCATGCCTGATATGATAGCTGACCATCTGAATGACTCACCAGCACCACCCCCAGGCAAGAAATCACAAGAGCTGTTATTATTCAGAAATGTTGTGCTGCAGGAACTGGCACTGTGTGTGTGTTTGTGTGAGTGTTGTATGCAGTGTTATATATGCTGTTTCGGGGTGTGTGTGTGTGTGTGTGTGGTGAATGTGTTATCTCCGTTATCTCCTGCAGGTGCTGCGCTGTGTGAAGCAGCGAGCTGTGTGCGGGTGCAGGAGGAGAGGCAGGTGGCTCGACATGTACTGCTCTGCCTGCTGCTCATCGTCAGCCTGCTAGCAGTGGGTATCATTGTGTGCTCACACACACACCACAACACCACAAACCACACCTCTGGGACTTCTTCACAAAAATTGGATTAATTAGTTTAGTTTTTCATGAATAATCGCTTTATTTGGTGTATTTTTTACGCTATTTTGTGTTGCTCATTACAATTTATTGCATTTCTTGGTGGGGTTAATTTTGATAATCACATTACTTTCTGTGGTTAATCACATAATCCCTGTGGCTGGAAATCTCAGAAAGATTAGATCTTTTGCCTCTGTTGAGCTGTGCAGGCCAAACACTACCTATCCTTTCACAGTGCTAGACAGTGTAGATCTCAGCTGACAGTTAGTGTTCTCCTCCAAGCATGTTCAATTGTTTAAAATGTGACTTGGAACAAGTATAATTGACTCACCTTTCAAACTTTAGCACTTGCAGCATCATAACTAGTGTGTGGGAACTGGAAATGACTTATTTAAGAAGAATGTCTTGGACTAGATATAAAACAGTAGCTGGAAATAACTTTAAATAAACTAAATTGTTTCATATGTTCCTCATGATCAGAACCTGTCCAGCTGTCTCTGGTGGCTTTTAAACACAGATCCTGGACGTCTTTACCTTGAGCTGCAGTTCTTCTGTGCCGTGGCCAATTATGGACAGGTATGAAGAGACAAACACAACCAAACACATACAGATAGTTTAAACACATACCTGCATAACTGAATTACATTTTTGTAATTAATATTAACTCCTTGTGTCAGGGTTTCATTTCGTTCGGGATATTTGGTTTGGATGAGCATCTAATCATCTTACCGTTCAAAAAGAGGTAAGTATTAAGATTGGTTAATAGACACTTACACACAGTATCATTATTTGCAATATAGAGTGATTGATTGAAGATTATTAATGATTATGGCTAACAGCCAATGAAAACCCAAAATGTTATATAAGAACACACTGGCAAAAGTACCAATTGGTCTTATATAATTTTAACATTTTCAAGACATTGACTTTTGGGTTTTCATTGGCTGTAACCCATAATCGTCAACAATAAAAGAAATAAAGGCTTAAAATAGATCACTCTATGTGTAAGGGCCAAAATAGCCATTAGCATTAGCCAAGCTGAGGTAAAGTAGCCATTCGGTTAGCCGAGCTCAGGTAAGGTAGCCCGTTAGTGTTATCCAAGCTGAGGTAAAGTAGCTAGTTAGCATTAGCAGAGCTAATATAGCTGGGTAGCATTAGTCGAGCTGAGCTAAAGTAGGTGGTTAGCGTTAGTGGAGCTTAATTAGCCATTAGCACTAGACAGAGCTAAAGTAGCTGGTTAGCGTTGGCGGACCTAAAGTAGCTTGTTAGCATTACCCAAGCTGAGTTAAATTAGCAGGCTAGCGTTAGCGTATCTGAAGTAGCTGGTTAGCACTGCCTGAGCTAAAGTAACCAGTTAGCGTTAGCCGAGCTGTGCTAAAGTAGCTGGTTAGCTTTAGCTCGCACAGAGACTACAAGACAGTAAACCTGCGTCTAACACAAAAGTTCCACCTCTCATTACAATCAACCAGTCAGATGAGTTTACTTACCTGTCCTGTTTGGAATCCAGTCGAGAGTAAAGTAAATCCGTTCTCTCCAGTCTGATGGGTTAATGTGCTGCAGCTGCATCTGAAGCTAGTTCTCGGAGTGTGTTCCCCAGCTTTCAATTAGCAGGGTAAGAGCACAGTTTTGCTCAAAATATTGGAATGCACACAACATTATGGGTGACATACCAGAGTTCAAAAGAGGACAAATTGTTGGTGCACGTCTTTCTGGCGCATCTGTGACCAAAACAAGCAAGTCTTTATGATGCATCAAGAGCCACGGTATCCAGGGTAATGTCAGCATACCACCAAGAAGGACCAACCACATTCAACAGGATTAACTGTGGACGCTGTAAGAGGAAGCTGTCTGAAAGGGATGTTCGGGTGCTAACCTGGATTGTATCCAATAAACCACGGCTGCCCAAATCACGGCAGAATTCAATGTGCACCTCAACTCTCCTGTTTCCACCAGAACTGTCCGTCGGGACAATAAATTACTGTGGTCTAAAACCAGGTGTTTCAGTTTCATTGTCCAACCCCTGTATGTAATATTGGATTATTTTCCTCGACAAATAAATTACCAAGTGTAATATTTTTCTCTCATTGGTTTATAGAAAATGGTTCACAAACGTTCAAGTAAAACTGTATTTAGTTAAGCCAGTGTTGGTATTGGTGCATCCCTAATAAAGAGGATAATGTTTTATCAAAGATAAAAGATAAGACAGTTACAGTGTTAAGACCCTTCATGACCTAATGTGTGTTGAACTGTTGGTGATATGTGTGTTTGTGTATGTAAAGGCTGGCAGCACTATGGGGGGGAGGTCAGGAAGAGAACGGTGGTCCAGCTGCCGTTCCTGAAGAGATTCGACTGACCTGCACACAATTCGTCCGCTACCACAAAAACCAGTGTGTGCAGGACATCGTACACAAGAGGAGGTCAGTAAGCGAGTGTTTACATGCAAATTAAACACCGTGTGTTTAGTTTAGGAGATGTGGTACAAGACACATGGGCTTATGTTTACAGAGACTACAGAGAAGGCACCACTGAGTTTACCATAATTCAGAATAAGTTCAGTATTGTAATAATTACAATCCAAAACAGTAGATTCATAAGATAAGGAAAAAATGTTCATGATAATGACTGAATGAATGAAACATTTTAATTTTGAATTATCTATTAGTTTACCGACTCCACAGATTCAAGGCTCAAACTGGATTCTCATTTTTCTTGAGTCAACCTAAACATGTATTCCAAAAAAATTAAGACTCAACTCATACACTTGCCTTAAAGCCTGGACTCTCCACCTAGACTCTCTACACATTTAGAGTCTTTTACCTCACCTACTCTCACCTCAAGATACTCAAAACAAAAAACAAACAGGTTTACACTGCAGACACAAATAGACTACATTTACATTACAAAGCACATTGCTCAAATCCAATTTTTTGCAAGTAAGTGATCTGTATCTGTGTGTAATGTAAATGTATCTGTCCCTGAAATGCCTCACATGCGCACATTGATACGTATATAAACGTTGCCTTCTTCACCAGCAACAAAAACGTCATACATGAGAGACGACTCGTAGCTTTATAAAGGAGAAATGAATGTGTTAGAAGCTCATATGTGGAGCATCTTTTGCTGGAGTGGAGAGTAAACACCTGGTCTGAAGTACATGCTCAGATCGAGGAGGAGAAAAAAGGCCAGGCGTTTGCTTTTGCTGTTTTTGCAGCTACAGCTGCACCAAGAGATTTGTGGGTCTGAGAGAGAAGCACGTAGCGCATGCGTAAAAGCAAAAAGATGTATGCATTCCGATTTGACCATTCACATTTATGTTGCATGTCCATGGATCAGATATATCTGATTTAGGACACATGTGACAATGACTCAAATCTAATGTGAAATAAATTGGATTTGGCACGTTCACACAGCCATGAAAAAAAATCTGATCTGAGCCACATTGAGCAAAAAAAAACTGATTTGAGTCACTTCTGCCTGGTAATGTGAATTTAGAGACCTTAGAGACTCAAGACAACTATCACCAGACACTTAACATTCAATTCAAACAATTGAGTAAACTCAGACTTTCACCACAAAACAATCAATAATTGGCTTAGACTCTCATTCCAGACAATCAAGACAAGTCAGGCTAAAACTGCAAAGTCAAGATTGAACGCAAACTCTTGCCTTTGAGACCTGAGACATTTCAGACTCCACCACAGACATTAAACACTCAACTGAGAAGCTCACTTTAGAGATTCATAGTTAACCCTAATCTCAGAGACCTGAGACAACTCGAAATCTCATCTTTGAGTCTCACCTTAATGACTTGACACTCAACTCAGACTCTAACCTTACAGACTCAACACTTGACTTGGATTTGCACCTTGGGGACCTAGGACAAATCAGACTCTCACCAGACACTTAACTTAAATTCTCAAATCAGACAATTGAGACAACTTGTACTTTCACCACAGAAACTCAACATTTAACACAGACCCCTGAGACCATTTTTGCTTATGTACAATTTGTCAGTTTTTTTTTCCTTCTTGTACCTATTGTATGAACTTTTTAACATATCTTTTCTGCCTTTTCTTGATTTGCTCTTACTCTTGTTTCCTTTTAATTTTCCCTTTCTTCTTTTTCTCTTTTTCTCTCAGTGGATCATCTGAGTCTCTCTCAGGACCAGTGGGTGAATCCTTGCTCTAATCGACAGGTGCACTGGTCAATTCCTGGGCAGCAAGCTGCTGGATTGGCTGCTGTTGGTGGGTGTGGTGAAAAAGACAGTGGTGTGGCCCTGCACTTACAGGACTCATCCAGCATCTAAAGCCTCAACTGGATTTCCATTATGACGACCAGTCATGGTCATGCCTCCTGGATGATGGAAGCAGAGCACCTCAGATGCTTTATGACGTCATTTATATGAAGGGACTGGTCTAAATCCACTGAGCAGAACTTGACTGTGAATTGACCTACTATTTCTTCTAACTCTGGAAATTGTGCCATGTGAAATGTGTTGCATGGCATGCCAAACCTAAAGGGTATTCAGGTCTGTCTTCATACCTCCTGTAATGTTCCACCACGATCTGTGGAAAGCAGGTAACTTGAACCCCTTACAGACTTTTTAGTATTTATGATATTACCTTTACATACAGTATAGTGTATTTTCCTTTACTAAACAGCACAATAGTATCATTTATGACTACTGATCGTACTTCATATACTGGGGTTTGTTTGAGATATAAGCTAATTGTCAGTTGTTTTGGTGAGGACAGTTTTATATTGGAATTATCTGGTAAGACCTGCTGCATTTTCTGTGAATTATCATAGTATCAATTATAATAGTATTTGATTCCTTATCATTTATTTTTCATTACATTATTCTTTATTTACCCTGTTCTTTCACCCAATTTGGAAGGTTAATCTCTCAATTCCTGCTCATATGAACTCCCCCTACATTAGTAACCCCCCTTCAATAGGAGGGTGATGACTAGCACATGCTCTAATATATCAGAGGAGAGAGCAACTACTTACCCTGACAGGGCATGGCCAATTGTGCTCTCTCAGATTCCGGCTGCTTATGGTGAAGCAGCATGATCTGGGATTCAAACCAGCGATCCTTGGTTCATAATGGCAGCACCTTAGTCTGCTGGACCACTCAGAGTCTAAGGACCCTATCTTACACCCTGTGCAAGGTGTGTTGTGCTTACACCCCACCAACGTCAAAGTTCATGAATATATCTATGCTAATGGGCTTGGTGGTCTGAAAGTGAGGTGTGTTCAAGTGTGGTGTGTTCACTGACTTTAAACCTACACAACCGTTAAACAGAGGTTCATTGCTATCTTGGCAACGTATGTGCCGCCCAACGCACGTAAACCTCCGCTCGTTACACACACAAGGACAAGACCCAACTTTTACATCAACAATAACAGAATACCTGTAAATGACCTGTTAGAGAAGGTCAGTTTCCTCTGCTAAGAAATGCTGAAGCACTGCACCGTTAAAATACCAATCCACCAAAATCAGAGTGCATCTGGCTCTTAAAGGGAATGGCAAGTGAAACTTTGGTTTATTTCACATTACGCCCAAAACACATCCATGATTAATTAAAAGAATTAGTACATGCTTTTGTGCGGGTCGAGCCGCACAATTCATACTTTTCCCTCCGTTTCGATAGCAAAGACACACTGACACCCTTAATCAAGCTGCACATTGCATGATTAACGGCTCACTTATAGATCGCTAAAATAGGGCCCTAAATGTTTTTTTTATTTTTTTTAAGTCAATTTCATCTGGATAAATAACCTTATTTTAATATTAAAATGTTTGCCAAATTAAGTTGACTTTTTCACTAAAAGTGGCTTAAAATGGGTAACTGTATTTAGTTCTTCCGATATATAGGACACTCTACTTAGCTTTTACCTCAAGTATCAAATTCAGATATTTCTCTAGCAAATGGACCTCATGTTATTTAACAATAGGTGCACATAAGCATTGTCTTTTAACCCTCAGATACCCTAGCATTGACCTTGTTATATTTTTAAGCTTTTAGAAAGACACTGGCCTGAGAAGTATGACATAAATCTGTATGTGTACGTTTAGGCACCCAATAGCCAAATTAGAAATCTTATCATATTTTTATTGAGAGATAGTAAATAGAGCCTCTGCAGCTGATCAGACATAAAACAAGTCTGATATTGGCATCCGTTTGCTGGTATTTTATGGAATTCATTTATTAAAAGACTGCAGTTAGCACAGACAGCAACACAGCCCCAATGCATGATAGATCCACCTCCATGCTACACAGTTGGCAAAGTATTCTTCTCATAAAATGTAACTTCCTGTGCTGATTGTAGTCAAAAAGTTGATAAAAGGATATTCAATGGTTTACATTAATTGAGTTAATTTAAAAAATGTCATGCCTTCATATATCAGTAATTGTTATTTATTTTATTCATTTACTTCCTTAAATATTTAGATATGTTAGGATTTTAAAATAAATGGAGGTTCAGGTTTCAGTTTTAATGACAAAATATGCATAAATATAGTGCTTTATGATTTCAGAGGGTTAACACAGATGAAGGAACATTCTTTTAAAAATATGATGCAAAATGTACGGATATTGCGTATTTGATCCTGTGGAAAAAAAATAAAGTCTGCTATGGTGCTCTGTTACTGGTGAAATATACTTAGACTGTGACTGTACACTTTTATTATGATTATCTGTTAGATATTACAAGTATGTGAGTGTGATATGTTTGTTCTGTTAAGTAAGGAAGTATGCATTTTGACTTTTGTTTATTGATCAGGTAAATAAATTATGCAGTTTCCAACTCAAACTGTACAAGCTGAATTGCATTTAAAGTAGCAGATCTGCTGTATTTGTGGTTCATTTAGGTGTGTTTTCCAGTTTCAGTTGTGTTCAGATTGTTAAAGCAGAATATGAATTGATTCCTTCATGAACTCAAGTTTGACCCTTTTCTGTGCCTGCTACTGCATGTTTTATTTCATATACAAGAACTGGCTCCACACGATTTGTGATATAAATTGTAAGATATCACATTGCACATGTAAAAATTGTGTCTTGATTTACTAAATTACCTTGCATTTAAAAGTAAAATAAAAGGCTTCAGGCTTCCATGAGCAGGAACCCTATTTAACATGTATTTTGTTCATGATCCACTTGTTTCTGAAAAATATGCAATAAATATTCGATTGCATAAATCAGGGTTTTCTTGTTTTTTGTTTATATGTTATATACCTTGGTAATCATGCTTATTTCTACTATGACACGGAAAAAAAATTATAATCTGAAGAGTAAGCTATCAATGGGCTTTCAGAAGAAATGTTTACATATTTGACCACTCTGCTTAGCACAATTAGTAAGTTGGAAAGTACTGTACAAGGTACATTCTGTAGGAAATGAGTATGGAGCTAAATTAGTGCCAAAACTACGCAAAGAAAGAAAACGTATTCTGTAAATATGATACTACTTGCAGGCAAACACAACACGTTTTACAAACACAAAACTCGACTATCTAACACACACGGTGTGTTTTACAAACACAAAACCTGATGGTTGTAAATATATACGTAAACTTCAAATAAATACACAGCTGTTTTCTAATACATTGCTCTTTACAGACAAATATAACACATTTTACGAATGCAAAAAGCAATAAATAACAAGTAAAACATGATTTTTAAACATTACCGTGTCATGATTCACGAACAAGCACAGCCCACTGGTAAATCACGTGACTTTTGGCACACTTTTAGCACTCGCAAACTTGTGATTTTCTCAACACGAGTTTGCGAGTGGCAAAATTGAAAATCATGTTTTACTTGTTATTTATTGCTTTTTGCATTCGTAAAACATGTTATATTTGTTTGTAAAGAGCAATGTATTAGAAAACAGCTGTGTATTTATTTAAAGTTTACGTATATATTCACAACCATCAGGTTTTGTGTTTGTAAAACCCACCGTGCGTGATACATAGTCGAGTTTTGTATTTGTAAAACGTGTTGTGTTTGTTTGCAAGTAGTATCATATTTACAGAATACGTTTTCTTTATTTGCGTAGTTTTGGCACAAATTTAGCTCCATAAATGAGAGCGAGCATGTGAAATAGCTACAGCAGTCCAATTTCAAAACACCACAGAGTTATCTGCCCTGCCCCTCCCCAGATGCAAAGCTTACTCGGATTGCCAAATTCAGTAGGCTGAATCTACACAATCTACACAAAGTTTAAACTGAAAGGAGAGTAGCCAACTTGGAGTCAGTCTTGTAGTATTTTTATGCTCTGTCTTTTCCACCTTTCAAACTCACTGGCAATATTTATTCTTGTTTCAATCCTCCTTTTGTCGCTGAGCTTTTTTTGAGACATGTTGAGGTTTTTATAGTGAGAAGCAGCTAAAGTTTAAATGAACCAGCCCTGCTTGCTATAGCTTATTTGCTGTAACACTGCTCGCTCGCTGTAGTGTAGGTACTGGCCACCTCGGGGGTGGAGTTAGTGTTAGGGAATGAGCATCAGGCGGAAACAGATGCCAAAACAAACACAAAAAGGAACGTACTGGCTGAAGCCCTGCTGACAAGAGCTGCCAGTGTTTTCTTAATATCTGAAGATACATTCTGAACATTTTATCCTTTACTACTGAAAATAAATTACATATTGGTCCTCTAAGTACGGTGGCCGAGAAAGCCCAACGCAGTGCAAATTGAAAAGCGCTGCAAAAGCACAAAACACATCCATCAAAATTACAACACAGGCGCAGCAAATAGAAAAACGCACTGCAAATAGAAAAATGCGCTGCAAATAGAACCACAACACAACGGAGGTGAGTCACAACACAACGGAATTTTCCCGGGGGACCTTAAAAGATACTGTACCAGCTAAGCTGCGTCTTCAGTAACGTCTCGGACTTCACTATGTGTACAAAGGACAATAAGTGGCAAACAAGGCGTTTTGTGAAGCAGAACTTTTAATAATATGCACACAACCGTGGTAATCACAGGTAATAAACATAACTTACTTTTCAGAAGCTTGTTTGCCACTTACTGTCCTTTGTATACAGCTGGTACAGCATATTTTAAGGTCCCCCGGGAAAATTCCGTTGTGTTGTGACTCACTTCCGTTGTGTTGTGGTTCTATTTGCAGCGCGTTTTTCTATTTGCAGCGCGTTTTTCTTTTTGCAGCGCGTTTTTCTATTTGCTGCGCCTGTGTTGTAATTTTGATGGATGTGTTTTGTGCTTTTGCAGCGCTTTTCAATTTGCACTGCGCTGGGCTTTCTCGGCCACCGTATCTAAGTCTGGACAAAAGAAGACATAGTCCTTGAAACGGCCAAAGTGAACTCAAAAGACTGTAATGAAAAGATAGAGGCTGTAATTGTCATTTGGGAAAAAAGGAACAAAAAATATTAAGATAACATGCATTCAAAAGGCAAGGACTGTGATATTACAGTAAACATTGGTTTTGCCCTTTCTAGTCCTATCAGGTTTCAGAGACTTTAAAAATGGCACCCATCTTCTTCTTCTTCTTTCAGGATCATGGCGAATGGCAGACCAACTAAAGGTGCATTGCTGCCACCTACTGAGCAGGAGTGTGAAGTGTGACTTCGGGAAGTAAAGTGACCAACAATAATTCAAAAGATAAAGATGGGAGGATAAATAATTTAAATCAATAAAAAGGGGTGGAAAGTAAAAAAGAAAAGAATAGAAAAAAATGATATAAAGTCCAATATACCAGTAGACTTCAAAAAATGAAAAAACAGTTTGTGTACTGTGCCCATCCCTGCCCCATAAGAAAGCAATCCATTCAAAGAAAAATCTTTGTGGCCTTTTTTTTTTCAGAACAGAAAAAATAAATTCCCTTTGGTCAGCATTGTACAGTAAAACAGTACATGTCCACTGTTTCCCTCTGTGGACAGTGGCGACAAAGCCCTGTGGAATGTTTTTGTATTATATGCAGAGAAGCATTGAGCATACTGTGACCTACCAGGAGCCTTGTTAATATGTTTTCCTGTCTCCGACTGTACCCTTCACTCCCACTCAAACCAACTCTTGGTTGAATAGCAAACAAATGCCTTCCCCTGAATTCTTGTTCCCAATTATCTGCCATAACGTCCTTACATGTTGTTTTACAACTACCCTTGCCATAGCTTTGCTAAGAGGCACTGTTTTGCTGTTATATTAGCAGTCTCATTCCTGTCCACCACTACATGTGCTGGAACCCATAAAAACTGTACTAAAATAGTCTACATATGTAACTGAAATAATGCCTGATGACTTTTTAATTAATTAGGCCTTGTCTACATTTAGATTTGCCAGACTGGATGCTTTGTAAAGCAGACAAAAAATCTGAACAAACCATAGACTGTATATAAGTATAGACAGCACGACAGGGGTTAAAAAAGTAAAGCCATCTCTTACGCCCTCTGGTGGCTGGCTCCAGTAGAACTTTTAACCCCGACTATTTCCATTCAACTGAATGAGAGATGGTGGAATCTTTAATCTAAAATTACACATCCAGGATTTTTTTTGGAAGTTGGGTTCTGTACATTCTGCAAGCCCCCCTCCTGTGTTAATAACCCCCCTGTGTTTTTCTTTACAGTTAATACATTTTATAGGAGTTATTCTGTGATTTTTAAAGAGGTGTGGCGATGTGATGATTGACAGCTGAGGGCAAGTTGACTGACCGGTCGCCTGAGAGCGTGAACGTGCACTGCCACTGTGGCTCAGTCGCGGAGCTCACAGTCAGATCTTTCTGACATTTGGATTTTACTGTTAAAAATGACATTTAGTAAAGCAGGTTAGCCAACTCAGGTTAGCTAAGTTAAGTAACTTGTTTGGTGAAAATGACGGTGAAACGCAGAATAATTGAGGGGTAGGGCGGGGTTTGGGCAGTCACATGGCTCCGCCTCCCACCTCTGCTGCTCCTGTTCTGGCTCCAATTTGCCTCTACTGCGCAAGCGCTCGGAAGATGGCAGCTTCCATTTCGGCCAAATTTTGACTTCAAAACGCCGTAATGAATGCCGAGTGAATGGGGACGTCCTATCAATACTTATATACAGTCTATGGAACAAACCACCATCCTCATTGGGCTAACATCCTCAACCCACTGCAAACCCATCCGTGTCTGGGTTCAGCTCACTGTTTTACTGTACGCCACCTCACAGTACGCCGTGACGTGTTCCCGTACGTCCTTCCGTCCGGCCGGATTTCGTCCAATCGGATGACAGAATGTTTCGGCGCTTCCGCTCGGCTGTTTCTTTTCGTGCGGGTGGCTGAAGTGTGTAAAGCGTGCGGAGTGTGAGCAGTGAGAATATTACAGCACGCTCACAAACAGCGCTAACTCAAGGTGATTTAAACACACACGCCTGCTCACACTCACTGTGGGCTTCTGTGTGGAGCGTGTGTTTTACAGTATGGGCTCTGTTTACACTGTATTTACAGCAGGGGCCGGTACGCTAATATGTTAGCTTAGCTAGAGTAACCGTGTAGAAATGAATGGGGTGTGAGGCTAGCTCGCTGCTGGCTGGCAGTGCTGTAGCTCTGTGAATGCGAATAGCTGGGTCTGGCAGCGTGTCACAGGCAGCAGAAGCTCTGTCTAAGAAAATACCGGGCTGTGTAGAGTTACAGGAGCGTTAGAGTGCTGATATATTACATCTTCTCGCTTTCTGGAGGGGATTGGATTTATATTTAGCCGCGATGAGGCCGGGCTGGTCAGTTTACACCCCTGCTCTCTCTGCTGTACTCGACAGCTGCTATTCTGGGACTCTGTGGGGCAACGCTAATGGTGGCAACCAGCCTGGATTAGCTAGAGAAAGCCACCTTACTATTAACCTATGTAAAAGATTATTAGTCGTATTTCTGGATGACATTGTGCTGATTTTTTTCAGTCATGGCTCCCAAAAAGGTGTGCTTGTGTTGGGGGGGGGGGGGGGTTGTGCTGGTTGTGTTGCTGTGTCATGCTGCCTGCCATGTGTGCTGAGTGGTGTGTGAATTATGTTACAGATGCCTCCAAAGAAGGCAGGAGATGGACCAAAGCCACCCCCTCTGATCGGACGGTTTGGGACTTCCCTAAAAATTGGAATAGTGGGATTACCAAATGTGGGGTAAGTTTCATTCTCTCAGGTCTGATTACTAGAGTGTTATGGTGACATGGGATTGAGCATCTGTCTTTAGAGATTAACATATACCTTTACAAAATGTGTTTTGTGTTATGCAGCAACTTGTCAAGGCACTTTTTTGGTGATTTCTGGGGTTTGCTGTGGTTCTGTGTGCATCTCTGTCTGTTAGTGTATGCGATATGACCAGGACTATTTTTTTTTCTGTAGGGTTATTTAATCAGAGTATAATAATTAGTGGTGTTAATCGATTAAATAAAAGACCCTAATTAATCACAACAATATTCTGTGATTATCTGTAATTAATCACACTTGTTCTTCTTAAGACGCAAGTTTTATACTGGATATTTATATGTAAATAAAAGTATGAATGTAAGAAATGTAAAATGCAATTATATTTATATTAATGGTATCAAATAAAATACTAATATGTACTTGTATGTTTGAGATAAAGCCAACATGGAGAGCTGGAATAAAGAATGCATGGCAAATTAAATAGAGGAAACCTTTTTTTTTTTGTTTACACTTTATTTTAAACATATCAGCTTGGTTGTAAGGATTTCTGAATTAGAACTTAATTTGCTCAGTTTAAAAGAGCTTTTTCACACCTGTAGTAGGTTTCTATGGTCTGGATTAGTTGATGTGTTTGTTTACTTGGATTTTCTCCCTCTGTTTGGTTTGGTTTCACACAGACATAAACCTAACTGCACCGAAATGCGCACCAAAAAAACAATACAAGCACATTGTCTCTTCTGATTGGTCAGAGCTGACAGAACACTGACAATTTGCTGCGCTTTCGAACAGTGTTTTTAATGGGACGTGCAGCACAGATATATTAAAGCTGCGAGCTGTAAACCCTGCACACATAGCACAGGAAAACAACATGGAGCAGCAGAGACAGCGTTTGCTCATTGCAGTATATGATCTGGATAATATATCGGATTAAATTGTGCCTTATCAGCAGTTCAGCTAAATTAAAAAGAAGATTATATAATAGTTTGTTTGGATCAAGACCAGATTTCATTCTCACCACAAGCGAACCGCTTAAGAAAAAAAATATGTGCATTGGGCAGAGGGTGGGGCAGATTACAACAGAATGTGTGTTAACACTTTAAAGTTGACAGCCCTATTAATAATATTACAATATTTCAGGGTTTCTTTTTGCGATAATGATATTCTTGGTGATATGACAAAACAATGAATTAAAAAAATATATGTTAAGAATATTCTACTGCTACAAAATCATTTTAACATTTTATTTGGCAATGTTATTGCATACAATATGTTATTACACACCCCTAATTGAGAGTTTCACCATCTCTGACTAACAGAAGTCAATGATCCAATGTGCTTGTTATAATACAAATAATGATACTAATAATGCACTCCATATATCCAGGATTGAAGTAAAATTATTGATACTGGACAGATTTAATCTATCTATAGTAGATTAATTTTACTTTTGACACAAACAGCAAAAAGTTATACCTTGATGGCCCATATGGCCCTAATATAATATCACAGTATCTCAGGATTTTTTGCGATAATGATATCCAAACTGCCACTTCATGTGTATGTACAAAACAAAGGCATCTGCAATTTTTCATGGAAATTATTTGGAAGTATGTTACTATTCAGAGAATTTAGCCATTTAATCACATCTTTTAAGAAACATTTATCCTTTAGTAACAGTGTTTTCGCTTGCAGAATATTATTTGTATTTATTCTAATATAAAAATAGTAAAGAAACACTTATTGCCCATGTAAGTAGAGCTTATAAATAAAAAAATACAGATGCCTAAAACTTATATATGAATGTTACATATCTCATGCCTTTGGTTTTCATGATTGTGATTTCAGTAAGTCTACATTCTTCAACGTGCTAACGAAGAGTCAAGCAGCAGCCGAGAATTTCCCTTTCTGCACCATCGACCCCAATGAGAGTCGTGTGCCCATTCCAGACGAGCGCTTTGACTTTCTCTGCCAATACCACAAACCTGCCAGGTATCTGATCTTCACCTGCACGTGCAGTGTATTAAAAGTGATTGTCAGAAGTTGTTATGAATTCAAATCCCAAGTCGTGCATATCTGCATATACTGGAAATAGTGCAAGTCCTTTTTGTACTAAACAGCAATATTTAAACAACATAACATGAGTCTAATTAAGACACAGACTTTTTCAGTAGATTGTTAAATGCTTACAGATATCTGCTGAGTAATACTTTTATGCCATTTGGAGGACACTAGGCATTTTGCAATATGTTTACAACCTATCGTACAATAAATGATCATGAACTCATTTTTGCTGGCCTCGAAAATGCCCTATTGTTTTAACATTACAAGAAGAGCCCATGAGATGTCAACTTTGTTTAACAATGACCTCATTACTTTCCCTGTGTCTGTCCAGTAAAGTTCCAGCCTTTCTGAATGTGGTGGACATTGCTGGCCTGGTGAAGGGAGCTCATGCAGGGCAGGGATTGGGCAATGCTTTCCTCTCTCACATCAGTGCCTGCGACAGCATCTTCCATATGACCCGTAAGTTGTTACCCATTTGGAAAGCCTTTAGCACTGCCATTACCATTTATTTGCTTGAGGGGACTGTGTCTAAGGATTTAGATTTTATTATTATTATTTTTTTAATATACAGTTTGCACGGTGGGCACTGTGTTTGTGAGTAGAAATGAATGACAGATGTAATAAAAGGCATGCCATATATTAAGGATATTTTTATGTGTGTGCGTGTGTATCTATCTGCATCTGCAGGAGCATTTGAGGATGAAGACATCATCCATGTGGAGGGATGTGTTGACCCAGTACGGGACATTGAGATTATTCACGAGGAGCTCAGGCTGAAGGATGAGGAAATGATCGGGCCAATCATAGATAAGTTGGAGAAAACTGCTGTGAGGGGCGGAGACAAGAAACTCAAACCTGAATATGTAAGTCAGCTGCAAACATTCACATGCCTCATATCTGGATGCACATGTCATATGGCCTGTAAAATCACAGCTTTGTTTCTGTTTCTGAAACAGGACATTATGTGCAAAATAAAGTCCTGGGTGATTGAGGAGAAGAAACATGTGCGCTATTACCATGAATGGAACGACAAGGAGGTGAGAAATTATGGTATACAGTTAAAATAAAGCTAATTGAAGATAGTCCTTAGGATGTGGAATGCCTTTGGTTGCTTTCTTACCTACTGTCCTGCTAAATTGTTTGTTTGATCTAAACCAAAATGGTATTTGAAAGATGGTGTGAACCACAGTCTGGACCAAAGGACCAACATATCATTATCACAGCTATGAACAAACACCGTGCCCATGCACACGCGGTCTGTGCTGCATTCACTGTGGAATCTGTTTGCTGCGTGATGTACATTCATGTGAAAGGGAGGCAGAATTTGGTACAACTCATGGAAAGTCAATCAGTGTGAAGTATAGGGAGTCCCTGCCTATGTAGGTGTTGAAAGAATGTAGTAAAGATAGTGTTCACTAAACTGCAGTGTAAAATCAAAACCAAATATAAACACTGTAACACAGGGTTTCTTAACCTGGGGGCAGGGGGACCACCAGTGGTCCATGAAGTACGCTCAAGTGCTCTGCAGTTCCATCCTCAGGGGGAAGCAGTAGTCTGTAGTGGGCCATTAACAGCAATTTAAGTTATAAAATGATGAGGAAAATCAAGACATCAGTTGTGTTTTAACTATAGAATTCAAGGACTTTACTGTCCTTTACAACACGTTAATTAAATGTGAATAAAAAATTCAGTGTTGAACACTTAGATTTGTATTACTGATGCCAGTCCCTTAAAAAAATAATTGTATTAATCATTACAAGAGAGAGGGAGAGGGCATACATTTAAGCATAAATAAAAGGTAATAGCCCTAATAGTATATAATAGATATTGCAGAAGTACCTCATGGTAAATCAGCGTCATTAGTTTAAGACAATGCAGCCACAAGCATTCAATGCAGATAATTTGCTAACCAGAGATGGAAAAGTTTGAAAAAAAAAAAAACACTTTTCCTCAGAAAATATACTTAAACAACTTTAGTTTACAATTTTTTTTTTACCTTGTGGATCATTAAGCTTTCTAGTTATAAACCCTGATATAAAAAACACAACAGGACCTAATATATAGGCCCTTATATTCCACAATATTGATCCTAACATATTGCTGCAGAATTTGTCATTGTGCAGTGACCAGTTACTGATTTGCCTTTGATCTTTTTAAAATCGGAAATTAAATTATTTTATCCTTTCCCTCAACCCCCAGATTGAGGTGCTGAACAAATACCTCTTTCTGACGTCTAAGCCGATGATCTACCTGGTAAACCTCTCAGAGAAAGACTACATCAGGAAAAAAAACAAGTGGTGAGGTGCACAGTTTAACATGCATGTTTGTAAGTTTTACTATGATTTATAGTTATAGTAAAAGTATATAACCGTAACTTTTGCCTGTGTCAACTCCTTTCTCACTGCAGGCTGGTGAAGATTAAGGAGTGGATAGATGCTCATGATCCTGGTGCTCTGGTCATCCCGTTCAGTGGAGGATTTGAGAGCAAGTATCAGGACATGAGTGATGAGGAGAAACAGAAGTTCTGTGAGGAGAGTAAAACCCAAAGGTGAGCTACAGTAGGGGTTTGCAGTGTTGAGTAAAACAAGATCTTGATCATTTTTCTAATTTTGTCAAACATTAATAAACTATATTGTGCATTCCTAAAAATGTGTTTGTAGAAATCTTGTATTGTATTAGAATGCTAATCTGAGGGTAGTTTTAATGTTTTATATATTAGAATATTTGAATTTGCTGAGTTACAGAGAGAGAGAGAGAGAGAGAGAGAGAGACTCTGCTGTGTTGACAATATGGACATAAAAGCAGATGATTTGATAGGTAGCTTCCTGGATTAGTGCCCGTACTAATAGGGCACGTGCAGTACCGCAAGCAGACGCTAACATACTAGTGAAAGGCAAACTCGGGGGGGATGTCAGGGACTTGTCACCTGCCAGTGTGAGCTCAGGGCTACGCATATCAGCAGCCTATCTAGCATGACCTAGTGAACGTGTGGCGTGAAGTTAATTGTATCGTGCCTTATCACATCAGGGTACTACTTTTTTGAAAAAATTGCAGTTTTCATTTCCCATTTTTTATTTTGTGGCAGTAGAGTATTCCTGATATCTAGGAAAAGCATACTGACCCATTCATGTTTAAGCTTAGAAGCTTAAACATGAATGGGTCAGTTTCCTGGAGAGGATTAAGCCTAGGTATAGACTGTTTCCCTTTAAATGAAAAAACTCAATTCAAAATGCTGTGAAGTCCAAGACCAGGCTTAATCCCTCCAAAAACTGTCAAAAACTGTATCAAAAACTGTCCCTATAAGAGAGTGGTGTCAAAGGCAGCGTAATATTGTGTTAATGGTGCAATATATTACCCACACTATTTTACTAAATATATGCATCTTTATATTGTAGTGTGCTGACCAAGATCATCAAGAGTGGCTATGCCGCGCTACAGCTGGAATATTTCTTCACAGCAGGACCTGATGAAGTACGCGCATGGACCATCAGGGTAAGCACACACAAATATGGTGCTATAAATGTCTGTATTAAATCACACGCACTCAGTTAATTTGAATGTGTGTGTGTCCTACAGAAAGGTACAAAGGCACCACAGGCAGCTGGGAAGATCCATACAGACTTTGAGAAAGGCTTCATCATGGCAGAGGTCATGAAGTTTGTAGATTTCAAAGAGGAGGGCTCTGAAACCGCTGCTAAGGTAAGCAGAAAGCTGCATATGCATATCCCCTGCTCGTTCAACATTTCTTCTGAAGTCAAGGGTATCAGAAAAGTTCAAATCAGTAAAATCTCTAGACACCTTACAATTCGATTGATTGTGATTCAGAGTTCTGCAACGCGGTTATGAAAAAATTGTATGCAATTTGATGCATAATTTCTTCTATACAGGATTTTTTTTTTCCTCATTGCATGACTACTTGGTAATTTTAAAGTAAATTATCTGTAACTATCCATAATTAATCCTGCTATTTAATAGGCTGGTTGGCACTATTTCTATTAGTGCTTCAGCCACAATATTAAAACCAAATACAAGGAGCAAAAACAAAAAGGTGATTTTTAATGTTATAGCTGACCAGTCGAATGTACATAGAGCTAGTTTTTATGTTGTGGTTGATTTGTCTTTAATGTGTATGAATAGTATTATTGAACATATATAATAAAGTAACATTTTAATGGGCTTCGTAATATTTTAGATACGCACACAGGGATGGGGCGCTATAGTTCCGCACGTCATTTTTGTTTTTTAGTCAGAGCTAACATTTAGAAAATCGATTTTGTCATTTGTAAATTGATTCATTTTTTTAAATCATTTTTTTGGTTTATGCCTAGTTGTAGACTTATTTCTTTTCAGTGGTAAATTTCTATTCAAAATCACTGTCTGGGAAACTGCCCCTTTATTTTAAAACTGCAAGACATAGATCCAGCATTGTAAACTGAGGTGTGCAAATTTATGTGCTAGCATTAAAGTAGCTAAATGTACTAATAAAAAAACGTTGTGAATGCAGTAACACAAATCTATTTTAAAAATATTGTGATGAACAGTGCACGAAATGTAGTAATGTAGGTGCTCTCATCTCATATCCTATTTACCCAACAGGCAGCAGGAAAGTACAGACAGCAGGGAAGGAACTACATTGTGGAGGATGGCGACATTATCTTCTTCAAATTCAATACACCCAATCAGCCAAAGAAGAAATGATGTCATTCTAAAGCCCTTCACAGATTGGCTGGACTCTACCATGTGGGACAAGGGGGAACTTGTATTACAGATCTGAGGAATTTACCCATGAGCTTTCTTCACTTTTTGACTTTGGAACATTCAGTGTATTCACCCACACAACTTGTGTGCTTTGGGCTTTTCTTTTTGACGCTTGTTATTCGAGAGCCTCACAGCTGAGGTGTACATTATGCCTTGTCCTTTCACATTCAAATGCTGCATGCCACACTGCAAAAACAGATGGCCACAACGAATAAAACACTTCTCCAGACCTGAACTGTGTGACTGTGCCAGATTTATTTTCCTTAGCTGAAACCATGAATGTGGTTATATGCATACATATGCATGTTATATTGTTATATGAGAGAGAAAAGGAATACTTTACTGTAGTTTGTGATGTAATATGTTTGACTGTAGTTTGATAAGAGATCATGGTTTAGCAATCTGCTCTAATAGATGGTTTCCTGAACCTGGATTAAGCCTAGTCATAGAGTAATGACTTTTAAAGGAAAATCTCTTCAAAATGCTGTGCAGCCCAAGACTAGGTTCAATCCCTGTCTGGGAAATTGTCTCCAAGTGTGGCTAGAGTCCTGCAAAACTCCACCACCAGATGGAGGCAACACATCATGTCCCAATGTTTATGTTGACCATTTGAATTCTGGATGGGATTTAATAATTAAATCTGTTTTGACATCAGTTTTGAAAAAAGTTCAAACTGATCCAGAAGACAAACTTAAGCCAGCATAAATCTTTCTCTGGCTTTCTATGAAAACTTGAGTTTTGGAGTGACAACTGATCATATAAATGAAAATAATGTAACATACTTTTATTTAATGGTGAAATAGTATTTTTAAACCAAAATACCTCTATGATGTTTGCAGTTAAATAAACTGGGCTACTGGAGAAAGTGTTACTATAGCAAGTGTAGTAAGGTGGCAACTAGATGTGGATCTGGCTAGTTCGTTTAGCCACGTAATAAAACTGCATGTATGTATTTATATATTCGGGCTGTCAACATACTATAAGGCAAATTGACCACGTGACAAAATTGACAGAGCATGGTGGCACACACCTAGCATTTTTTTTTTGATATAACACAGCAACTGTTAAGTTCAGAAGGTAAATTACCTTTTATTTGATGGAGTTTATGCTTTCTCTCACACACATTTCCTCTTTTTAAGTTGTTGAGTGTGTAATGTGGAGCTAAACTATTTTATTTTGTTTATTTAAAAAACTCTGTTAAACTCAGCACATTGCAATATTCTAGTTTAAAAAGCATCAACACTACCCTGAGATATTATAATACAGTAAAAAGGTCTAACGTTACCAGGTGTAAACCACACTACAGTACCAGCATTTACTATCTGAAGTGTTTTTTCTCCACATTTACTAGTTTTCCATATCGCTCTCCTCACAACCTGAATGTCGTGATTTTCTTCCACTATCTGATTTACCAACTTTGTATGCAAATAGAAAATTTGAGAACTGAGACTTTTCTAATTCTGAGAATTAATCTGCAAAGGGCAGTCAGACTAAAAATATATAAAATAAAGCAAATTGATGTATTTGTTTACTACAACAAATGGAAACAATGCAACGATCAAGTTTTACACTTAGTTTTCTATTGTTGAACGTACACTCCGAGGGTCAAATTTAACTCGTGAACGGATTCGTTACACTCGCCATTAATTTAATGATTTGGCTTTAAACTCTATAAAACAGTCCGAACTGGGAACAGTGTTGATGTAAACTCGCGCAGGGAGAGCCGATTTGGGGAGTTTATTATTAAAGTTAATGGCGGATGAAGTTCTGCGAAACTTCCTGCGCTGCTGAAGCGAATTCCAGCTAATGTTTCGGGCTCTGCTCTCCGCCAACAAACAAACAGGAAAAACGGTGGCGGCGCGGAGGTGATGGACAGGCCGGCCAGCCAGTCACTGGCGGCGGGGTACGAGCTCTCGGCCAATCGCGGCGGAGAAGGACGGCGGGACTTCCGACAGACACCGCGGTTTCCACGGTCGAGCTGGGAAGCCCCACCTTTTGTGTTTTCCCGCACCGTCAATCAAAATACAGAAAAAAAAGAAAAAAATCGACCCGAATCTCCGATCACAGCCCGCCTTTGATTAAAACAAATCATGTTCGGAGTTTAAATGAACAGATAACCTCTCGACCCCCCCTTTTTTTCGCGCTATGACTGGTACGTAACACTTTAAGCCGATCGAAGCACAACACGGCCGGGGTGAGTTTGGAGCTCCGTTAGCTTGCTAGCTTAGCTTAGCTTTAGCTTAAGTCTGTAATCTTTTCCCCCTTTTTTCAGCAGCGAGGCTAACGGTTAGCCGGTTAGCTTTCACTTTAAACAAAGTAAACACTGCATTCGAGCGGGAAGCAGCGCAAACTGAGAGCTCAGTAATGAAGTAATCCGGAGTTTGATCCTCGTAGTTAGTAGAGCGAAAGCGAGAAACTGCTTTAGTTTGATCGAATGCGGTTAGCATTAGAGCCCGTTTCTCCAGAGCTGGAGAAAAGCGGAGAGAGCTGTAGCTAATAGTTCAGCTAGCCTAGCTTTGGTAGTTTGAGTTTCTGTCTTTTGTTCGCTGAGTTTTTTTTTGTTGCCTGTCTCCCGCAGCCCCAGAACAGTCAGCGAAACAGCAGGAAATGGCTGCCTTGGACGTGGACAGCAGTCAGAGCGAGTTTCTTCAGTCCGCCAGCTGCGCCTCGGACCAGGTAACCCCCCGAGCTCGGCTCGCCGTCTCTTCTCTCTGCTGTTTTGATGAAGTTCACAGTTTGTGAGGATTGAGGGACAAAATATATCGTAAGTGGGGGTTGAAAAAAAAGTCTAACACTTCCTGTGGAGCCCTCGGTCTTGTACGGCCACCCACTTGCTTACCCTTTTAAACCCGCCCATTGTGGGTCGGACAGCCGTCGCCTTTGCCCGCGTTACCTGCGCTTAGATCCAGGTCAACCCCACCGGAGGGAGGACCCAGGCCGCCGGAATCAGCCGCTAGCCCAGGCTCATTCAGCAGACCTCACACCCGCTGCCACAGCCTCCTTTGTTGGGGTTTTGCCCGGGTGCGCACTACCCCTTCTGAAATTCGACAAGTAGGCTGTTTAGTGAAGCACTGTTGAATTTAAAGTTCTTTCTTGGTCTTAATTTAGAGACAGAAATGCCAGGGAATGCGTTTTCTGTCAATACAGATACAAACATCTCATTCTAACTATGAATTGCTTTATATAGTGCTGTAAATTGACGCACAACCCTTTCCAAAATTTCTTTATTAACTTTTAAGGCACAAGCTATTTGTCCCCAGGTCTAAGTATCTATTTTTACTATATCTCTATAAAAATCAATGTAAAAGGCGTTTGTTCCAAGTTTTGTTGTCTTTTGGTCCATTCATGACATTTTGACTCAATTTAAAGAATAACTTCCAGATTCTAATAATGAAAAAAGGAAGGACAACCAAAAATAGTTTTTTTGCATAACTGTGACAATATTGGCAATTTACATTCTTAAAACTGCATTTAATTTGGACAAAATCTTCTTCTCTTTTACTCATGTACACCTGAATATTAGATTTAGATGTTTCAATACAATGGTCCATTTAAAAAGTACTTATTTACCCATATGATTAATCTGTATTCTAAAGTTCACATAATAAAAGAGGCCCAGATACCATACTAATGTATAATTCCTGTACATAGGCAGTTATATTTTACCAGTGAGTTAAACTGGGTAAACTGCAAGGCATAGTTTTAAATTGAGAGGTGAAATTAGCCACCCTATTTGTACCCGGGTGCAAGTAATGTATCTGGTCTTTAAATAATTCAGAAATGTTTCTCAACCAATACATTCTGTTATTTTAAGTTGAACATGTCTTATTTGGGCTACAGATCAGTGGCTTAAAAATAATGGGACACTCTAAATGTCAGGATCTGTAGACACTTATCAACTAGATAAGTTAGAACTGGCATTGGTATTAGTAGATGCTTAAAAAAATCTGGCATGTTTGTTGTATTTGGATGGGTTAAATTGCTGTAGGTTACTTTAACTTTAACTAAATGCGCATAATTGTACCTTGAAAAAAACCTTTCCTTTTGATTGCAGTAGCTCTGTTAGTTTTTATGCAATTTGAATTATTTTGATTATTCTTTCTTGCTCGGTATTTGTTTTGTAGTGTTACAATGTTTGCTGCACCACTATGGGCTTATGGCACTCACTTTGTTTAGTTGTATACTTGCTTTTTTCACTATAGTTGAATTAACCTTACTTTTGTTTATTTTCTTTGCACAGCAAACAACAGACCTCTCGTCCATCCAGCTCACAGGCTCAAGCGACCGATGGGAGGTGCTGACACCAGTTTCCACAGGCAAAGACGAGTCAGGTGTAGTACACCTACCCAGTGGGGGACTTGTGGGCACCAATGGGCAGTATGTGGTCCCACTGCAGACTATGGCAGGACAGACTCAGCCTGTTTTTGTTACAGCAGGGGCAGATGGTACCTGTGCCAATGGTGTGCAGTACCAGGTCATCCCACAGCTCCAGAGTGCAGACGCAGCATCATTGGGCTATGCTACTTCGACTGCTGATGGAGCTGCACTGGGTACAGACATTGCCATACTGCCTGACGGGACCCAGGGCATCTCCACGTCAACTAACGCTAACGATCTCCAGAGTCTCCTGGCCCAGGCTGGGCACGTGCAACAGATTCCTAGTGTCTCATTGACCGGAACAGGGTTCGGAGGTCAGGGCCAGGTGGTGGCTAACGTCCCTGTTGGATTGCCTGGCAACATCACATTCGTGCCGCTCAACAGTCTAAGCAATGCAGACCTGGAGTCTCTGGGGCTGGCTGGTGCTCAGACCATCGCCACAGGTGTCACGGCTGACGGGCAGCTCATCATGTCCGGCTCAGCCGCCACCTCGAGTGAGAACGCAGGTGAAGCAGTGATGGACAAGTCCACGCAGCAGCAGCTGACTGCTAGCAATACAATTGCTAACGCAAACACCTTCGTGCCCACAACCAGCGCCACCTCAGCCACGTCGCTCCCTGAGACGATAGATGGCACGGGGGTCCTGACTCAAGCCACGGCCGTTTCTGCTGGGCAGCAGGACCCGTCCTTCGTGCAGCAGAACCACGCGGCTACAGCAGAGCCTGTGGTGCAGCTTCTTCCTGCTCAGTCTGCAGATGGCACAGCGCAAGCATTGCAAAGTGTGCAGCTGCTTAATGCAGGAACCTTCCTGATCCAGGCCCAAACTGTCTCGCCGACAGGCCAGATCCAGTGGCAGACCTTTCAGGTGCAGGGTGTCCAGAACCTGCAGAATCTCCAGCTGCCAGCAACTAGCGGGGTGACTTCACCACAGATCACTCTCGCTCCTGTACAGACCTTGTCACTTGGGCAGCCCGGGACAACTACAGCCGGGCAGATCCCCAACCTGCAGACTGTCACGGTAAACTCCATCACTCAGTACCAACCAGATGACAACACGGAGAGTCCTTCAGGTACGCACAAACACACACACACTTCTGTAGTTCCTTACCGTCGTCCTCGTGTTGCTCTGGCATACAGAGTTTTGATGTTTACTCTGTTGTTACACATTCAATTAGAATAAACGCTTTGTTATCTTCTCAAATTTTGGACACATAGTCCATTTAGTTGGTTTTATAGGTAGTGCTGGACAGTATTATAAAAAACATACGATTATGTTACAGTATATATCCTACTTTCGGTTTATACGATAAAATTGATAACCATATGAACACAGAAAAACTGCCAGTAATGCCCACAACAGATGTCTGTACCAACAAGCTTATGAAATATTTGTCAGTTCTTTGAATGCTCTGTAATGAATGTCAGTTAGCCACAGATACTGTAAATGTAAAATGTAATGTGTTTTAATATATTGGACATTTTTCCATTGCAACATACAATACAGTGCATATGATAAGAGCCAAAGCACTCAAAACCGTTTATCTCAGCCGTAAGTAATACTTTTTGCTTGAAAAAAAACCCCACCACAAATCGGAACAAATTTACCATACCAGGTGTTTATATAATATATTAAATTTTACTAGACTCCCCTGAAGAAAGATTATTTAATACAATAGATTTTACACGATTGACACCACTAATATAAATAAAATTTATGTTTGTGTTAATCTAATGCTGACTCTGTACCTTTTAATATCCATTATTAAAAGCTTAAAAGCTGTCAGGACACATTGTTTAGACATATGTGCCCTGTGATATTTGAACTGCTGATTTTAATGTTTAAAAAAAATAATAAAATAAATGTATTTCCCATTTTTTTATTTTTAGTATGCAGTTATTATCCTTTAAAAAGTTCAGAACAGTACAGTATAAGACATTCTTATGATAAAGCTGTATGTTTTGATATCGTTTCAGTAATAATACAAAATTAATTTAAAAAATATATCCTCAACAGACAACTTGGATGTGTTAAATATTTCTGCATTGTTAAAGTATCAGATCGGGACTCTGTAGCGTAAGATACTCAGAATCAAATGACTTGGACTCAAGTCAAAAACAACAACAAAAAAAATGTGATCAATATAACCCAAAGTATAGTAAACATGGTTTATTAATCAGCTGCTAAAATAGATTGTAGAGTGTACCAAAGAAACAGACCAAACAAAGTACAGATGATTTCACCTGTCTCAGGCCTCTATACATCAGTGATTATCAACTAACCAAATGTATAGGTGTGCCATATTTACCTGTCCACACCTTGTGCAGAGCAAACAAAGAAAGCTGGTGCCACGGCATAAGCACACACAATCTGCCACTGGATAGACTACTGAGGTAGCACAAACAAATGTATAGAGTAACTGCTGAATATGCGATACTGACGCATAGCATTTGGTAGAAGAAAAAAAATGTAAATTGCCACAGAATTATTGCATTAAACGATATTTATCATTTAAAGACCATATCATGTCACTGATATAATATAAGTGCAGTAGAATAGTAATTAATTTACACATTGCAATATAAAGAGCAATGGACTTTTATATATGAAGTATGTTTAGATATTGGAGTTTGTTTTAATATCCAAAATGAATAAAGCATATTTTAAATAATGCCACTATTTTTGATACAGAGTCAACATACTGGCTCAATCATGCTAATGGACTCTTTTACTGCTAAGTAACTACAATAGGCAATATTGAGGTTGGGAATTATCCATATATTGTATGATAAGTCAATAATATTGTGACCGTACTAATAATAGGTCATATTACCGTATTTTTCAAACTATAAGGTGCACCTAAAATTCTTAAATTTTAATATAGTGTACTTTATGTATGAATTCAGCCAGTCAGATTCTAAGGAGCAGTAAAGCCACTCTGCTGAAGTGTAGCATTTTACAGGAGTTTCAGTTTAGTCCTTCAGCAGTATTAGCATTAGCCACTAACCGTGCTAAGTGCTAGCTTTTTGGCCGTCCAGAGGTGAGTATTATCAGCCTGTAGCCTTCTGCTTACCTTGGCTTGGACTGCTGGAGCAGCATTAGTTGCTAACCACAGCGCTAGCTCTCGTACTGTATATCAGACTGTAGTCTGCGTGTTTACCATGTTAAAGTAAGTAATGTGGGACGAAACACTGGCTAATATGGCCCTGGCTCATTGGAACATTAAGGGTTCTGCAGTGTAGTGCTGTCAGGTGGCATTATCTGCTAACCCCTAGCCTCTAATGCTAATGCTCAGGCCTTAGTGGAAGTCTGTAAATCTGTGTAGATTAACATTCAGTGCTCGTCTGACTTTTTTTTTTTTTTGTAAGAATTACAGTTTTGTTTATTTAGCTTAGCTTTACAGACCTGCTGAATTAGAAGGAAAACATGGTGACACCCCTGTTCCTACTACTAATTAGTAGTGTTGCATAAAATGTGCCTTATAATCTGGTGCGCCTCATGTATGAAAATAGACCAGGAAATAACCATTTATTGATGGTGCGCCTTATAATCTGGTGCGCCGAAAAATACGGTAAATGAATTACATGGTAATAATCAACGGTGAACAAATGCATCATACAGTTACGGGATGATCATTCCTCTTGTAGGTAGAAATTACTATGCTAAATCAGAGGATGCATGAAAACGTGCAGAGATACTTATAACTATTTTTAATTCGACAATATATTCAATGATGTCCTAGAAAAAAATGTACAGTCATATGAAAAAGTTTGGGCACCCCTATTAATCTTAATCATTTTTAGTTCTAAATATTTGGGTGTTTGCAACAGCCATTTCAGTTTGATATATCTAATAACTGATGGATACAGTAATATTTCAGGATTGAAATGAGGTTTATTGTACTAACAGAAAATGTGCAATATGCGTTAAACCAAAATTTGAATGGTGCCATAGTATGGGCACCCTTATCATTTTATTGATTTGAATACTCCTAACTACTTTTTACTGACTTACTGAAGCACAAAATTGGTTTGGTAACCTCACTGAGCTTTGAACTTCATAGTTTTTATACAGTTTTTAAACATAGCACCAACTGCAGTCATCTATATATATAACTGCAGTCTATATATTGTGCTACAAGTCAATATTGAAATTATTGGGACAGGCCTTGGTCAGTGTGTGTATACAAAGACTGATCACATTTGATCTTTAATTTTTAGAATGTTTTTGTTTTGTTATGTGTACATGCCTTATACTGTGGGTTCTATGTAGTTCATTTATTTAAATATATATGATAAATATTAAAGCTCACCTTCCGCGAAAATCCGATTTTTCTTGTTTTTTGTGGAATACAGTAGGTCTCTCCGAGTTGAATGTGTACACCTGCACATTAAACTGTTTTGCAGCCCCCATTGTCTGCAGGAGCTAAGCAAAGAAATCCCCCCTCCCCCCCTCCGAAAAACAGGTGAATTTTGAATTATCTTTCTGCCTACGTAGGCAGAAACTCACAGACCAGCCCACCTTGGCTCGAGAAACTCCCAGAGGCGGAGCTGAAGCGACGCAACATCACCGCTCATCAGTTAGGAGGTGGGAGGCAGTGAGCGGCGGAGGGGCGTCGCAGTGCTCCTAGCCAATCAGAGGAGAGATATTTGCATGCTGTTTGCATGTATGAATATTCATGAGCAAAGCTGGAATCCGGTCATTTTGGACACACCCCTAAAACAGTCCATTAAAAAAGAGCTATACAGAGACACCTGAGCACTTTTTTTTTTACAAAAACGGCTCACGTCATTCATTCATACTAGAGACCACAACTAGACATTTTAAAATGAAAGAAAAAACGACGGAAGGTGAGCTTTAAAGCAAACTAAATGTACTTAATGTATATATGTGCTTGCCCATTTAAAATTTGGTACGTGTACTAGAGTGTATGACTGTAAATCTTTTGTGTTTTCCAGATATTCATATTAAGGAGGAGCCAGACTCAGATGATTGGCACTTGAGTGGAGACTCCACCCTGAACACCAATGACCTGTCACACCTTCACGTGCGAATGATGGATGAGGATCTGCAGGGTATGGGTCAGGAAGGGAAGAGGCTACGTAGAGTTGCATGCACTTGCCCCAACTGCAAAGAGGCAGGGGGGAGGTAAGCTACGAGTGTGCCTGTGTGTGTGTATATATATGTATGCATATAAGGTATAACGTAAAGCAGGGGTCACCAACCTTTTTGAACCTGAGAGCTACTTCTTGGGTACCAATTAATGCGAAGGGCTACCAGTTTGATACACACTCGTGAAATTACAAATTTTCTCAATTTACCTTTAATTATATGTTATTATTAATAATTAATGACATTCATCTATGTGAAGACACATATCAATAGGCAACACTATTATTATAAATCTCTGCAAGTGTTTACATTTTATATTATATTTTAATATAATATTACATATTATATTACATTATATTGTATAATAATATATAAACTATAGGCTATCTCTAAGCTAATATTAATGTAATATAATCTAAAATTACATCAATGCAACTGTGATTTAAAAAAAAAAAAGAATAGCAACAAAAATGCTATTTTTAGACCAGGCCTGCGGGCTACTCATAAGGTCCTTGCGGGCTACCTGGTGCCCGCGGGCACCATGTTGGTGACCCCTGACGTAAAGAGTTTGTAAAGAAGTAATTTGCATGTTAGGAGGCTCTGAGTGGTCCAGCGGATTAAGGCACTTCCACTATTATCAGGAGATTGCCGGTTCGAATCCTGTTCATGTAGCTTGCCATCGGCTACCAGAGCCCTGAGAGAGCACAATTGGCCTTTCTCTCTCTGGATGAATAGATGGCTCTCTCTCCCCATATCACTCCATAAGGTGATGTCGATCAGCACAAGACATCTGTGAGCTGATGTATCAGAACCGAGTTGCTGCGCTTTCCTCAGAGCACGCTCTGATGCTACTCAGCAATGCTGCATCAACAGCAGTTCAAAAAGAAACGGTGGCTGACTTCACATGTATCGGAGGAGGCATGTGCTAGTCTTTACACTCCTGGTGTCAGGGCATCAGTATTGATAGGGGGAGTCCTAATGAGTGGGTTGGGTAATTGGCTGTTTAAATTGGGAAAAAATGGGATAAAAATAAAATAATGAAAGATATATATATTGTCCTGTGATAACAGTATACTTGGTGAAACAACAAAACCCTAAAAATATTTTGGTTAAAGCATATAGTACTATAACAAAATTAATGTTAGTTTTGTTTAGTATAAAAGTTTCAATGTTCAGTAGAAATAAAAAATATATATTATTTTGATTTTGTAAAAAGTGTCTACTGCATGCATATAAAATGCAAACATTAGCACTTGTTTTATGTTTTTGTTACATTACTTTTTTTATTTAACTTTTATTATTCTTAAAAATTCTTCCTAAAAATCAGAATGTTTGAAACTGTGAACATGTATTTTGCTGCAGTAGTGTATTCTTAAAATTAATACAAATATTTTTCATTATTTTTAACATGGGAAAATACTAAAATTTGCGTGTTTCTTTGGTTGCTTGTGCCATCATTTAGCCAGTGATTCTCTGCCCTCTGAAAACTTTCAGTTTAAAGGGTCATGTACCCCTAACATTTCCCCCTCCAGCCTATCAGGAATCAGGACACCCTACCCTAAGACATGCACCATCAAAACAAAGGGGTAGGGCTAAGTGGTAGGACTAAAAGCACTGTAAAAGCACTGCTGCTTTGCTGGATGTGGTGACTGACCCTGTGTGTGTGTCTGTCTGTCTGTCTGTCTGTTTTCAGAGGTTCGGGTACAGGAAAGAAGAAGCAGCATATATGCCACATCCCAGGCTGCGGTAAGGTGTATGGAAAGACGTCTCATCTGCGTGCTCACCTCCGCTGGCACTCTGGGGAGAGGCCCTTTATCTGCTCCTGGAGCTACTGTGGCAAAAGATTCACTCGCAGTGATGAGCTGCAGCGCCACCGGAGGACCCACACAGGTACTGTGTGATTCATTTTTCAATCGTTGAGCCTCGTTCACCAAACATTTTTAGTAAGACATTTCTTCTTAAAACTCACTTGCACATTTTTTTATACACAAGTGTCTGTTACTTGCCAATGTTTTCTTATATGGTATGTGCTCAATATATGTGGACAATGGAATTGATTTTTGGAATTGATCGTATAGTAAAACATTAAATCCTAATATTTTAAGACACTTTAACAATACACATTAGGTTATTCTTTTAACATGCACAGTACAAAGATTTCTATACATTTTTTTTTTTCTTGCAAATCATCCAATTATTCAATATTAATTTCCAAATATTTTGCACTATAAGGTGCACTGGATTATATGGTGCACTAATAATAAACCTCTATTTTCTAGTCTGTTTTCATACACAAGGTGCACCAGATTATAAGGCGCATTTTCTTTAAAGTCAGTCGAGTGCTGGATGTTAATCTACACAGATTTCTCTCCTGAATACTGTTCATTTGGGTCAGTAAAGTACTTCTGTTTATCTACAGTAAGCTTAGATTTCCAGATTTCCACTAATGCAGCCAGACAGTACTACACTGAGGAACCTTGAATGTTCCGCTAAACCAGGGCAATATTAGCTAGCAGTTAGTCCAATGTAGCTTGTTTTAACACCGTAAACAGGAAGGCTACAGTCCGATATACTCACCTCTGAACGACGAAAGAGCTAAATAGTGCTTGGTGTGGTAAGTGGGTAATGCTAGTGCTAATGCTGCTAAAGCAGTGCTAGCCAGGGTTTGGAGCAGGCTACAAGCTTAGTGATATTAGCAGCTAATAATATTAGAACTAAACTATAATGCTGTACTTCAGAGGAGTGGCTTTACTGCTCTTTGCACCCTGACTGGTAAAATTAATACATAAGGCACACTGGATTATAAGGCGCAATAGTGATTTCTGGGATAATTTAAGGATTTTAAGTGTACCATATAGTGTGCAAAATCTATCTATCTATCTATCTATCTATCTATCTATCTATCTATCTATCTATCTATCTATCTATCTATCTATCTATCTATCTATCTATCTATCTATCTATCTATCTATCTATCTATCTATCTATCTATCTATCTATCTATCTATCTATCTATCTATCTATCTATCTATCTAAAAATGTACAGTTAGGTCAGTGTTGTTTTTTTAAGCACTGATTTTATCTTTAATATTTAAAAAAAAGAGCTAATATAGAAAGAAATATTGGCATATTGTTCATGTCTACTGTGAACAATGTGACACTTTAATGTATTTGGTGTAGACTTTGTTAGGACTGTTCTCAAGAACAATTTTAAGGAAATCTTTAGGATGACTTTGCCCCAGAAACCTTTTTTTTTTCTTTTTTTTGGATGGTCATCATAAGTGGCTTAAGTTTTAAAGTTTTAAGATCGTCTGAGTAGTTACATACCAGTGGAGAACCTAATCAGGGTTTGTGAAATGTCACTCTAGTACCTTAGCTGCCTTCCAAGTCTTGGCTGCAGCTGAGGTAGACTACATTTCCCTGTTGTTATGTCTCAGGAGGCTGTTCCAAACTGAAGCCTAGAAATAAATCCAACAGTGGATAAATGTTTCTACAAAATGACTTGCACTGAAAATAAAGTCCAGTGACAAACTAAGCCCTTTTTTTAATAAACAAATGTAAGATCAGTTCTGATTTTGTGCAAAACTTCTCATTTGTTTTCTTGACATATTGGCTTATCAGAAAATGTAGCAACTACAGGTTTTTTGTAATCCCAGTATTGGTGTTGTGTGCTTTCTACCATTTTCTTATTGTGAAAGTGATCTTAAATAAAAAGTCTTAAAAACCTCAACTGGACTCTGAGAGAGCACAATAGGCCATGGTTTGATATGATATGCGGATTATGGCTTGAGTTTACTTAAGTTATTGAGCTCAGAATACTGGCATGTACCTTTCAGATCAGTGCTAGCTAACAGCAGAACTGTTGGTCTAGTGCAGGGGTCACTAATAGGCGAACCGCGGTCCTGTTCCGGACCCAGGCGTTGTCCAATGCGGACCCAAACCGACAAACTACTGAGAATGATTTAATTCTGACATTGTTTATTTAAAGCGGCGGAGCTTTTCTTACATTTATATCTTATATTAAGTATATGTGCTTTGCGGGGCAGTAAATTCACAGACCAATCACGTGTGGTGTAACATCACCAAACGCTCTCCTCTGCCAATCAGATCTGTGCAGACCGCTGCCCTGGCTAGTGAATTGGGACGCTGCCGGGAAAAAGGCCTTTTATAAAGAGAACGGGAGCCCGAGAACTGGCCAAAAAACAAGAACGGGCGGAAACTAAAAGACACGCAGAGCGCGACAAAGACAGGGGAGGAATGTAAAAATCTGTCCAGAGAGGCGTTTTAGATAGATAGATAGATAGATAGATAGATAGATAGATAGATAGATAGATAGATAGATAGATAGATAGATAGATAGATAGATAGATAGATAGATAGATAGATAGATAGATAGATAGATAGATAGATAGATAGATAGATAGATAGATAGATAGATAGATAGATAGATAGATAGATAGATAGATAGATTGATTGATTGATTGATTGATTGATTGATTGATTGATTGATTGATTATTGATCCCCGGGGGGAAATTCTTGGCATCCAGCAGCAGGTTACACAATACACAAAGTTAAAAAAGATAAAATATAAAGATACATATAAATACAATCAAATAAGAAATAGAATATACAGTGTAAATGTACAGTCTTCGTGTGTGTGTGTAATGGAGATGGAGAATGGAGGTAGTGCAGTTGAACACAATAGACAGTGAACACCAGTTGATGTGCATAATGTGAGGATAACTGATGTCAGCCAAACAGAAAGTGCAAATACACAGTTATATAATAATTTAAATTAAATTAAGCAGTGCAAAAGATACGTAAACAGTGCAAAAGATACGTAAACAGTGCAAAAGATACGTAAACAGTAGATGAATTAACTAGTGAATGAACTACTAGTGCAAAATATGGTAGAACTATAAAAAGTGTTCTAGGTATCAGCAAGTCTGAGAGTGTGTCCATAGCTGGGGGTGTGTCCATGGTGTGGCCAGAGTGGCCGGAATGAAAATACTCCTGGTCTAGAGCATGTCAGCCCTGATGCTGTTTTTCAAGCTGATCACTCATTTTTAAAAACACACTAGAGCCCTTACAGTTACATCATTATAACTTTTGCACTGGTGTGAAAAAAATGGTGCACTTTTTTCTTTGGTGCACCAGCACAAAAGTAGGTGCACCCAAATTTTCCACTGTATTTAACATCGCAATTTACAAGTTCACTTTTTTTTTTTTTTTTTTTTTATCGCTGTTTATATATGCAGTTATGTACCTTTTAATTGAAAAAGAGTTTCAAGGTCTATGAAAAAGATCAATCACAAAGTCTTAATCGCAAACATATATATAAAACCTTTAAATTATATTTTGTGTTTAAATAAATCAATTCCTAATCCATGAGAGCTTTATTGCTTTCATATAAAGAGAGCATAAAATCGACTAACAGGGGTGAGCTTTGAACACTTGACTGTGCACAAGGCGCCCTGTTTCCATACATTTGCCATTACATATTTATCCCACTTAGCCACTGCGGGGCGCTAATCGCCTGTAACAACACTGGTATTTATTAAACACTACAGTGTTTAATTCTTTTTTTTTTGTAATAATTTATTTTTTGTGATGGTTTATAGATTTATGGATTAGCACTTAAATACATTGGAATTGATATTTCATTTTTTTTTAAATAAAAGCCCTGCCTAATATTATAATAATAAACATTATTTTTTAATACATGTATATAAATAATTTTAGTTGCTTAGTTCTATTTATATTATTGTGGCTGCTGGTGATGCTGATTCAAATGGCCTTAATAATACATTAACCCTTTCTGACCTGCATCCATTACAATGGACATCATGTATTTTCTTTATTTTTTAAATGTTTTGTTGCACATAACACTATTAACACTATTTAAAAGCTGTAGTCCGTCAGAATAGACCATGAACCAGCCAATGAACAAGTTTATAAACCGATGTAACAGCAGCCTGGCTCCGCCCACTGCACTGGAAAAGAATGGTAGTTCAGTACTAGAGCCATTGAAGCAAAGTAACAGATCCTTTTTACTAATTCACTGTGATTTAGAACACTTTTAATCTGTATTTTGTTTAATATATAATGTTTAGGGATGGTTGATTAAATTAAATAGGCCAATTTATTTGAAATGTAAAATATTACACAAAGGCTTTAAATGCAATGGAATAAAAAAAAAACATTATAGGTTTAGTTAATTTGACTTATTTGCTATATAGAGTTTATGGTAGAATATTCTTTTAGAGAGTCTTTTTTTTAAGTGCATTACAGACAGAAATCAGTGAAAAACATTTCTGATTTTAGTATATTTTGCTAAAATCAGAAATGTATAAAGTATGTGTGGGCGATATGGCCCACAATATTTCATGGTATTTTTGCGATAACAATACAAAAATGATAACAACAGCAAAAAAAGTAGTTCCCTGATGTGATAATTAGGGGCGGATGATATGGCACGATATTTTAGGGTATAACATAGTTTACTATATTTAAAAATGTTGACGATATTATTGCGCACCATACAGTATGGCACATCTCTAGTATAAAATAAAGTAGAGAGCCAGACTTGAATAAAAGTACAAGTGCTCTATCAAAAAGTGAGTTGAACAGTAAGTGTTTAAGCTCCACACTTCACACTACTAAAGTATTCAAAAAATGTTTTGTTCTAAGTATTGCAAGTACTGAAAGTAAAAGTGCAAGTATTTGTTATGTAGTTATTACAGAAAGCAGTCAAAAGTTTAAATATCCTTTTGTTTATATTATTTCAAATGTTTAAGCTAAAGGATATTAGTAGTTACTTTGGCTCCAGCAGCAATACAAACTGAATGTACATGGGGTCTTCACTTCCTAAATATACCTTCCCGAAAGTGAGGCTAAACAAAACTGACATCAGGCAATAAAGACATTTTAACCAATTTGACATTCACTAGTCACTAGTTGCTCTATTGTCACTATTTGTAAAATCAACTAAAGCTGTCCAAGGCCACATACAAGTGTTTCATATCTAAAAACAAATGATTAGAGCTCTTTAAAACACTGAGCTTAACTTTTTATAAACTAAAACCAATCAACTGTGTCTCTTCTCCACTCCCAGAAATACAAACATGAACTTGTAAGTGAGTCAGGGGTGGTAGCAAACCCGGTGACAGTGCCCTCTACTGGTCTGGCAGTATTAATGTGGGTTTAAAACGAGTAATAATTAGGGCTTTTTTTCTGTACTTTTTTCATTTCTTTATTTGAGACCTTTATCTAAATTGTAACCAAAAAATACAATATAACAATAATAATAGTTATTTTCACACAACATGTTTATTTAACAGCTAACATGAGTGATCTCATTCTCATACTGTCACCATTAGAGACTCCAAATTGTTGATTCTTGTTGAAACAAACAGTGAGCATATCTGTGGCGCTTTATTAAGAAAAAAAAAGAATTGCCTGCTTTATGCATTTCAGTTTTGAGTTCTTTTTAAAAAGATTTCAGCATTACGTTGATTCAATTAATTTGTATAAGTGGCTTCAATCACTTAAAAAATACCGTATTTTTCGGACTATAAGGCGCACCGTATTATAAGACGCACTATCAAAGAACGCCTATTTTCTGCTATTTTTCCATACATAGGGCGCATCGCATTATAAGGCGCGTTAAGTGACACTAGAAAGGGTGCCTATATCAAAGTGAACAGGGGTGGCGCCATGTTTCCCTTCCCCCACCGGGGGTGGTTGCTTGCCGGTGGAGCGTCTCAGTATACAAATATAGCTCTTTCAAAGTCAAACGAGTGCTGGATATTAATCTACACAGATTCCTCTCCTGAAAACTGTTTATTTGGGTGAGTAACGTGCTTCAGTTTATTTACAGTAAGCTTAGATTTCCAGATGTCCACTAAGGCTTGCTGCACCAGCGTTAGCATAGCTATCCGCTAGCACGCTAGCTAGTCCCCTAAACTAGTAAAGTTAACCCAAACTTAAACGACAGCGTTACACTGAGTAATCCTGCGTGTTCTGGTAAGACAGTGAGATATTAGCTAGCGATTCGTCCCCCGTAGCTTGTTTTAACACGGTAAACAAGCAGATTACAGGCTGATAAAACTCACCTCTGAGAGAGTTAGCGCTTAGCATCTAGCTAATGCTAGCCAGGCAAAGCAGCACAGACTTACAGGCCGATAACTCACCTCTGAACGGTGAACGCTTAGCGATTAGCATCTAACTCTAATAATACTGCTCCAGCAGTATTAAAAGTGCTAAATTTAGAAAATACTGATCTCTGAACAGTGAAAAAGCTAGCTAGCTAAGCGGTTAGCATCTAGCTAATGCTATTTATTGCTGCTCCAGCCTCGGAGCGGCACGGCTCTGCACGGAGTGTGTGTTTACTGCTCCTTACACCTGACGGGTAAAATTTAGATAATACTGATCTCTGAACAGTGAATAAGCTAGCTAATGCTATTTGCTGCTCCAGCCTCGGAGCTGCACGGCTCTGGACTCTGTATAGCACTGAAACTCTGTATAACGCTGCACGGAGTGTGTGTTTACTGCTCCTTACAACCTGACGAGTAAAATTTAGATAATACTGATCTCAGTGAATAAGCTAGCTAGCTTAGCGGTTAGCATCTAGCTAATGCTATTGCTGCTCAGCCTCGGAGCTGCACGGCTCTGGACTCTGTATAGCACTGAAACTCTCTATAACGCTGCACGGAGTGTGTGTTTACTGCTCCTTACAACCTGACGAGTAAAATCCATACAAAAGGCGCACCGTATTATAAGACGCACTGTCAATTTTTGTGAAAATTAAAAGTTTTTAAGTGCGCCTTATAGTCCGAAAAATACGGTAATTAGAATCTTAAAAGGGGGAGGAAGAGGAAGATACAGAGACATCACCAGGGCCAGTGCCTAAGATTTCAGCACAGCAGTGGTGTGTCGATAATTTGAATGATCACCGATTTGAATGATCACCGCAAACATGCTCACCGCATTTCTAAGCACGTTGGTTGTGTGCGCCAGAGCATCATTGTGATTGTGTGTTTTGTTTTTTTGTAGACCTTTCAGTCTGGGTCTTTTTGGTGTCAAATTGTGATGCCCAACTCTAGTAACGATGCAGCACAAAAAAAAAAGGTCATTAGATTGTTTTTTTTTTTTGTCCATTATTTTGTTTTGTTTATATATACATGTTTTCTTTGAGTGTGGCTTGGTTTGTTTAATTTCATCCCCAGATGCGTTTTTCAGTTTTTTCCGTTTTTTTCAGTATTACAAGTTTTAGTAATTTTCTTTGGTTGTGTGGAGAATTTCGTTTTATTTTTTTGAAATTCGTTATATTTTTGTCAACATGTTGGGTTTATTTTCGTTTGTTATTTTTCTAATAATAATAGTAAATGCATAATTGATTTCCTTTTTTTTTGACGGGCGAATAATAAAAAGTAATGCGATAGTTACTTTTACTGGTAACTAATTACTTTTACAGTGGAGTAACTCCGTTAGTAACTCAGTTACTTTTTTGGAGAAGTAACTAGTAACTATAACTTATTACTTTTTCAAAGTAACGTGCCCAACACTGGTCATACCTCATATGTTGGTTACTAAGCTGTTTTCACACTGAGCGTCATATGTGCATCACTCGCCATCCACACAACTCTGCTTACTGATGCAACTTCCAAACACTGGATAAGGTTTTCTGCCCCAGACATCAAGCCTATGTGGATTACCAGATTAAAAGTCTTACTTTGTAGCATTAAATTGGTGTTGACCTTGTTCAGCAGAAATTAGCCAGCTTGCTCATTACCATGACTGCAGCGCACTGTTTATTTGCTGTTGCCTATATATGACAACCCTGAGAGTGGAAATGGGACTGGCGAATGGCGGTGGGCAGATTCGGAGACGTACTGCACAGTTCAAATAAGGGTGTACTCACACTAGGCAATCCGAACCGTGCCCGGGCACGGTTACCTCCCAAAGCACGGTTCGTGTTGGCTAGTGTGATCGCTCCGAACCGCTCCGAATCCGAAGATGCAGTGTGAGCGCAAACTGTGCCCAGGCACGGATCAAGATGACGTCAGTGATGCGACGCTACTGTAAACGGAGGACGTTTTATACACAATTCTGCATATAATATTTTTGAAAAGGGTTCTATATAGCACCATAATGGTTAGTGTTACCCATAATAAATTAGGACTACTATCTACAAGTCCTAAACAACAAACACATTACTTGAGTTTAATGTTCCGCTCCTTTGGTCACTATTTATGTATATAGCAAGTACGTCTCTTACCTTACTGATGAACGTGAATTGTAGTCCGCGAGTAAAGCTGCAAATTTCTCCCTGGACGTCTGCTGCTTGTGTAAAAACCTTCTTACGCGTGCAGCACGATTAGCAGTAAATCGCTGTGTTGCACAATCAATGAATCTCTGGTTCAGTTGCGTATTTGCACGCCCAAAACGACTCCAGAGAAACAAAAACAACAGTACAATCCTGAACTCCATTGTTTTGCGAGCATACTGTTCTTCAAAACGAAAGTCACCTGTTGATGACGAAAGCGTGCTCGGGCACGGATCGTTTAGCGCAGTGTGAGTGCAGGCCTGCGGGGGAGTGTCTAGTGTGAGTACACCCTAAGAAAATACTGGTAGAATTCAGCATTGAACTCAGATCTTACATCCTGATCATGTTATGAGTCATTAGAGAAACTATAAAGCAGCCCTAAATGATGTTAAAGCTTGTTTTTAAAGTGTCGTATTCTGTGTCCACAGGGGAGAAGAAGTTTGTATGTCCGGAATGTTCAAAGCGCTTCATGCGGAGCGACCATTTGGCCAAACACATTAAAACTCACCTGAACAAAAAAGGGCTGAACTCTGCCTCTGCAGCGGGGCAGACAGAAGCTGCCGCCCCCTCGGACAGCATCATCGCCGGGGGCGGGGCCACCCTCATCTTGACCAATCTGCAACAGGCCGGCGCCCAAGACCTTCTCTCCAACGCCGACCTTCCACTCCAGCTGGTCACTGTGTCTGCCAGCGAGGTCCTGGAGTAACCAAAAGTCCTGCCCACTTTCACAGCTCGCTGGCTTTTCACTATCAATTTTTATATATGTCATTAAATATATATATATATATATAAATATAAATATATATTTTAAAAAAATGAATTATCCATTTATGTTCAGTAGCAGTCTTTTTGTACAAACGTCAAGAAAAAAAAAAGTGTGGTTTCAGTCCTCATGCCGACATGAACACACAAGTGCACACACACACACACACACACGACACGTACACACACACATATATATGTACGGTCTGTCTCATACTTGCATATATAGTATATACAGACACACTAACACACAGAAATGCCTTATTTTGTATCATACTCTGTAGAATACGATGCTGGAGTGCATGTATTTTTACTTTTGCTGATCTAATTGTTCAGGGGATGATGATGTGAGTGTGTGTGTGTGTGTGTGTGTGAATGGGAGAGTGAAAGTCATGGTACAGGGAGATTATGAATTGTGAGTTGTTAGTGTGCGTGTGTGTATTTTATGATTGTGTGATATATTGGCAGCAGGAGAGGGAAGTGGTGTCCTCTGAGAGGGAGGTTCTCATCTGTCCATTTTCTTTTCTTTCTCTTTTTTTTTTCATTCTTCCTCTCCTCCTCATCCCTCTCTCTTGCTGCTGGCCTCGGTCCAAATGTGTCTTCACTTTTTCTTTTTTAAATTTCAATTATTTTTTTTTTTGTAGTCCAATTTTGGCTCTGTGCTTTGTCCTTTTTTTTCTATTTTTCGTTTCTTTGTTTTCCCAAGTTTTGCTTTTCTGTCGTCCACATGCAACAATTATCCAGGCGACAGTGTCAAACCATTATGTAATATCTTCTTTTCTTTGTGTTGTTTTTTTCCCGTCTGTAACTTTTTTCTTTTGCTTTCTTTCTTTTTTTTTCCAGTCCCAAGCTGTTTATAGCTGCCATTTATTTTAGTATATAACTGAACTGTTGTATCAAAGACTCCTCATTTTAATTACTTTTTAAATGTGTAAAATGTATTGTTACTTTTGTACAACTTTCTTTTGTTTTCCCCCAAACAATGGAACACAATTTAAGTCAGAAACCTTCCTATAACTCTTGATACTTAACACTTGTTACTAAAGTACTGGTGTGCTTGTTTGTCCTCATGGAGTGTGTGTGTGTTTTATCGATTAGGTGCTTACATGTCAATTTATGCCTTAATGAATATTCATAAAATGTGTTGGTATGTTTATTTTTTTTTATTACGTACAGACAATGCAACAAAAACTGGCTAGAATAGCAAAATGTTCCTATTATTACTAAGAAAGAACTTGCGGAAGGATGCTATATAAAATGTGGCACAGACTTTTAACAATATTGGGAATTCTAAGCTTGTGTTATGTGTATCCATAAAATAAGGAAATATACAGATGTATAATTATAAACTATACAGAATTGTAAACTGTAGCTCATCTGTTTCTCTGCATACTTTATTATCCTGCTTTCATCCCATTCTTCAGTGGTCAGGACCCCACAGGAGAGACCACCCCAGAGCATCTATTATTTGGGTGGTGAGCTTGTGAAAAAACACTATGCCTCTATCACTAGCGTTGTAAGCCTGGTGGGAGCATCGGCTAAAAGCGCTGTATTTCAGAATGCAGGGGGTGAAAAGAGGTGGGCTATATAAGTACAAAATTACTTTAAGTTGAAGATTTAACATTCCTCTGTATTTGTTAAAATGTGTTTATTCAGAGTAAATGTTGAAAATGTATTGTTACACAGTGTTTCTATGAAATTTAAATATCTCTGCTGTGGGTATGAATGGCATGTTATACAGCTCTGGAGAAAATAAGAGACCACTAAAAAATTTAAAACCTCTGGAACATAATCAAGAAGAAGGTGGATGATCACAAGCTATCAAACCAAGCTGAACAGCTTGATTTTTTGTTTCAGGAGTGCAGGCATAAAGTTATCCAAAAGCAGTGTGTAAAACTGGTGGAGGAGAACATGCCAAGATGCATAAAAACTGTGATTCAAAACCAGGGATATTCCACCAAATATTGATTTCTGAACTCCTAAAACTTTATGAATATGAACTTGTTTTCTTTGCATTTTTTGAGATCTGAAAGTTTTGCATCTTTTCTTGTTATTTCAGCCATTTCTCATTTTCTGCAAATAAATACTCTAAATAACAATATTTTCATTTGGAATTTGGGAGAAATGTTGTCTGTAGTTTATAAAATAAAACAACAGTGTTCATTTTACTCAAACATATACCTATAAATAGCAAAATCAGAGAAACTGATTCAGAAACTGAAGTGGTCTCTTAATTATTTCCAGAGCTATATATAGAAAAGTGTGAAGGTGAGTACAAGGGGTAAATCTAATAAAGTGGGTGGTGTGATGCACAAGTCTTAAAACCCTTGGTCATAGTGAGAGAGTGACGAATAGATCATCCTGATTGTCCTTTCTTCATCCTTATTTAAAGGTGCCTGTGTGGATGGAAGGGGGTTGGAGGAGCTACAACCTTGAGTTTTTGCAGGGTGGGATATTTAAATTGGTGAAAAATAGGTTGTCCATTCAGGCAAAGGAGGATTTGCAATCTGGTGAAGACATTCCTTCGAATTGGATAGAAAATCCTTGCTGTGTGTGGATGAGCGAGCATGATCCTGTTGAAAAGTACCAGTTTGGAGCTCTGTCATGAGAGGTAACACATGTGACCACAGGATCTCCTGCACATACAGTTGCAGAAAAAATATGTGATCCCTTTGGGATTACCTGGATTTCTGCATAAATTGGTCATTAAATGTGTTCTGATCATCTTCATGAAGCTGGAAAGGATTACAAAAGTATCTCTAAAAGTCTTGATGTTCATGTTTCCATGGTAAGACAGACGATCTATAAAAGGAGAAAGTTCAGCACTGTTGCTACTCTCTCTAGGCGTGGTCGTCCTGTAAATATGACTGCAAGAGCACAGCGCAGAATGATCAATGAGGCGAGGAAGAATCCTAGAATGTCAGCTAAAGACTAACAGAACTCTCTGGCACATGCTAACATTTTTGTTGACAAATCTACAATAAGAAACATTAAACAAGAAGGGCGTTATTGGGAGGGCAAAGTTTGCAAAAGATCACCTGAATGTTCCACAGCAGTACTGGCAAAATATACTGTGGACAGATTAAACCAAAATTGAGTTGGAAGGAACACACAACGCTATACGTGAAGAAAAAAGGCACAGCACACCATCATTAAAATCTCATCCCAACTGTGAAACATGGTGGAGGGGGCATTATGGTTTGGGGCTGCTTTGCTGCCTCAGGGCCTGGATGGATTGCCCTCATCAACGGAAAAGTGAATTCCCAAGTTCCATGACATTTTGCAGGAGAACTTCAGACCATCTGTCCGCCAACTGAAGCTCAACAGAGGATGAATGATGCAACTGGACAACAACCCAAAGCTTAGAAGTAAATCAACATCTGAATGTCTTCAACAGAAGAAAATACGCCGTTTTTTGACACTGTTGGGGATTTATTTAAAATGAAAGGCACACTAAACCAGCATGGCTACCACAACGTCCTGCAGCGACATGCCATCCCATCTGGTTTGTGTTTAGTTGGACGATCAACAGGACAATTACCCCAAACACACCTTCAGGCTGTGTAAGGGCTATTTGACCAAGAAGGAGAGTGTGATGGAGTGCTGCGGCAGATGACCTGGCCTCCACAGTCACCGGACCTGAACCCAATGGAGATGGTTTGGGGTGAGCTGGACCACAGAGTGAAGGCAAAGGGGCCAACAAGTGCTAATAAACACCTCTGGGACCTCTGGGACTGTTGGAAAACCATTTCAGGTGACCACCTCTTGAAGCTCATTGAGAGAATGATGCCAAGAGTGTGCAAAGATTTTAGCGGAAGGAGACCTTTAAAGTATGTCAACTTGACAAAATATGTTTAAGTGTGTCATAAACGCATCTCCAGCAGTAAAGAATCTCTCGCCAAGAGGTACCCTACCACATCTGTAGTCATTTATATATCTTCCTGGGATGTAACTACATGGTAAATTTTGCAGCAATCCAGGTGTGTTATTGTTTTTGTCAGTGAGTGTATTAAGGTGGACCGATGACTCAGTAGAGTCAGGTGTCTCTGTTGGTGCGCTAATGTGATACTCTTGATGACTTTTCCCAGACAGGCTCAGGTTTCGTTGGCAGCAGATGCTCTGTAGTCTCACACAGGTTTCAGGACACAAAGCCACTGAGCCTCGTCACTATGGTGAACTGACCCTCCAGCAGGGGTTCAGTTTCCTTCCCTCAGAGAACCAGAGAGGACTCCCAGTACTCCCAGTCAGCTCTAAGGGTAAAGGAGGGCAGAAGGATTATAAAATAATAGTGAGGGGGTGAGCTGCTGGAGGTAAGTGCTGCTATAGTCCATATTCTGCTTTTCTAATCTTTACAGAACTTTCTGCATGTGGAGTGTTTTTGTATGATGAAGAAGTGTACAATTGCATCTGTATAAACTGATCATCTACAGTTGCAAGAACAAGTATGTGAATCCTTTGGGATTATGTGGATTTCTGCATAAATTGGTCATTAAATGTAAATTAAATCCGGGCAAATTATGCCCTGTGTCACCCAGTCTGAAGGGTGTTTGCACAAACTGTTAAAATTTCTGAATCTCGGAACGCTGTGGGAGAACGGAGGTGTGCTATTCATCAAAGGTAAGTCCTTTTTATCATGTTTTACTACAACAAAAGTCCACTTTACACTGGAGCTCTCCCTTAAGCTATCCACCGTGTCATGGTAAAATATTACATAATCTGAATAAATGAAATGCCAATTTTCCTCCTTGTCGTGCAGCTCGATTTAGTATCTTAAGTCATATTTGTAAACGTTTCACAACTGAATAAACATTGTTCAGAAGTTCAGAGATTTACATCTGGTTCTATGTAATCCAGCATGGCTGAGGGAGGAGTTCGCGTTCCCTCCGGGCAGACGAAGGTCAGTGCAGTTTCAGATGAGCGAGTGGACTTCCTGAGGGAGCAGGCCTTCACGGCTCTACGTCTGAAAACGGATAAGTGGAACCGATTCATCGGAGCCGAGGAGAACCAGAGGGCTCTGCTGGACTTCCTGGACCACAGCTGGGGTCAGCGACTCACACTGTTTACTGGTCCTGGAGGAACCCTGCATGTAGGGGATGACCAGGTGAGTAGAATATATGAACCCATGAGGTCCAGTGGAATACGGTGCTTGTCTGTGATCCGGGTATCACCGGTGCAAATCCAGGGTCATTCTGCTTCACCATCAGCAGCCAGAATCACAGAGAGATCAATAGGTCATAGGGATCTGTTAGCTGCTGTATCGGAGCCGGATATCTAGCGCTTTTCTCAGAAAGCACTGGCTACTAGTGATGCTGCGTTAGTGGCAGTTGGAAAAGAGACAGAGTCTGATGCTGCATTCAAACTGCACGGTCGCATCAACGCACAGTGATGCATCCCATACATTTTCAATAGGAAGCGCCAGCTCTCTCAGATGCAGCCGTGCATCATGGGTCTATCTAGCATGTGCTAATCTTCACCCTCCTATTGTTGAAGGAATAGTGATGTGGGAGCTCATATGAACAGGGATTGAGTAATTGGCTGTCTAAATTGGGGATTAAGTTTGAAACTTGATTTTTATATTGATTTACATAATAAATATTTTTATTATGATTTACAATCATTTACAAATCACCAATGCTAAAATACATTCTAAAAAATAATGGTTCCAACACAGTGCTAGACTTCAGTGTAAAACCTTTATTTACTAACACTGTTAAATTGTTTAAATGGTAAACGTTAAATACATTATTAGTCAAAAACACCCTAAATAAATTGTCATTATTTTAAAATGTAATTTATTGTAGATTAATAGTAAACACACTCAAACTATGAAAACGAAAAACATATGGAATTATTTAGCAAACAAATAAAAGTGTTAAACAAACCAGAATATTTTTTTATATATTTTAGATTCTTTAAAGTAGCACCTCTTATTTAGATGACAGTTTTGTACATATTGGCTGGATTTATCAGTCAGATTTATGACGTAGAGTCACCTGGAATTCAGTTAACAGCTGTGCTGAACTTATCAGGAATTAATTACTTGAATTTCTTGCCTATTAATGTGTTTGAAATTATCAGTTGTAAAGTTGTGAAGAGGTAGAGTTCATATACAGTGAATAGCTCTATTTGAATAATGTTCTAATCCATATTATGGCAAGAAATACTCAAATAAGTAAAGAAAAAATACTTTAAGAAATTAAGATCAGTCAATCCAAAACATTTCAAGAAGTTTGAAAGTATCATCAAGTGCAGTCGCAAAGACCATTCAAAACGTTATGATGAAACAGGCTCTCATCAGGCTGCCCCAGGAAAGGAAAACCAAGAGTTACCTCTGTTGTACAGAATAAGTTTTCAGCCTCAGAAACCACAAGTTACACCACCCCAGATAACAGCACCTAAACACGTCAGTTTATTTTGGTTTGTTTAACACTTTTAAGTTACTATATCATTCCTTATGTGTTCCTTCATAGTCTGGTATACTTCAGTACAATAAAAAACATTTAATGAGAATGTCCAGATTTTTGACTGGTACTGTGAGTGCCCCCTTTCTTCGTTTCATCTTTCAGTGTAATCCAGACACATTCACCATTTCTTTATATAGATGTTGAAGGTTATTGTTTTTTTGAGTAATGGAGATTTCCCACTATGTCCTGTGTACTGACCTGATGCTGGCGTTGAAATAAGTCGCTGCTTATTTCCAGTGCTTTCTTGTCTGAAAGCGCTACGCCCCTGTTCTCCCCCCATAAGAACTCGTCTCCATGGAGGACCAAACTGCTGTGTGTGCTGAAGAAAACCAGCGGCAGTGTCTCCAGAAGCTCCTTTCGGTCACAGCTTTGGATGGGTGAAGTGCCGGCGCAGCCACTGGACCACGCCCCCATTCTCATCGGACAGGTACCATCACTGTCTTCCACCAGTGGGGAATCATGATGATATTGAGAGTGAAAATATATGTAAATGATAATAATGTGTCATCTAAATCACAACAACAGACAAACACAGTCTGCTTAAACTAATACTACACAAAAATATATATATATGTTTGCATGGTTGTATTGAACACATGTTATCATTCACAGTGCAGGGTGGAAAAAGTATGTGAACCTTTGGATTTAATAATTGGTTGACCCTCCTTTGGCAGCAAAAACCTTAAACGTTTCCTGTAGTTTTAGATCAGACCTGAACAACAGTCTTCATAAAACTGTTTCAGTTTAGCGATATTCTTGGGATATCTGGTGTGAATCGCTCTCTTGAGATCATGAGGCAACAGCATCTCAATTGGGTTGAGGTCAGGACTCTCCAGACTCGCCATTCGGTTGTTGATTTACTTCTATGTTTTGGGTCGTTCTCTATCATTTACACCTGATTCAGTACAACACCCACACTAATAAGGTACCTGGTAAACAGCAGATCTTGTAAAAGTAAACAGTGGGTAAAGTAGCTAACTAATTAATGGTTATTTATAACGTCCCATTATCAAAGTGTTTGATTGATTTGGCTACAGCAGCGAGCTAGCAGCGAGTAGCTGATTTATTGTTAGCTGAGTTGGGTTAAAGTAGCTGGTTAGAGTTAGCTAGCACAGAGCTGGCTGTGTGAGTAGCTGAGTTAACATTGGACGAGCTGGACTAAAATAGCTGGTTAGCGTTAGCTAGCACAGAGGCTACTAGACAGTAAACCTGTATCTAACACAAGCTCCACTGCTCATTACTGAAGCCAGTAAAATAGGTTTATTTTGCCCTCCTTTTGGAATCAAGTTAAGGCTGAATTGATGCTACACAGTGAAAGACATGGCCCTTAAAGACCACTTTTAACATCTGATGGGTGCTTTTTGTTCTGTTGTGTATAAAATGTGGGTCTATGAGATTTACAAATCATTGCATTCTGTTATATATTTAAGCAAATACACGAGAGGTAGTGCTGCAGTTGTAGGCACAAGGCCAAGTATTGCAGATCAGCACAGCAGTGCCAATATTACACGTTATAGCACGAACCTCGAGTGTATTATTGGGATTATACCACAGTTCCATTATAGCTGTTTATTAAAAGATTTTGAGTTAAAGAGGAAGAGAAAATAGGATCTGTTTGGTTATAAAAACTATGCATGTTAAAATAGTTACATTGCTGTTCTGTTTGTAGCTGCGCTCTGCTTTTGGCCATTTCAGTCAAAATTATGTAAATCTTAGCGTACTGTAAATAAATATTAGAGCTTTACTCACCAAAATAAACGGTTTTCAGGAGATAAATCTGTGTAGATTAATGTCCAGTGCTGGTTTGACACAAAATGTTTTTTTTTTTTTTAAGAATTAAAGTTTTGTTTATTCGGCGCCCCCCAGTGGCAAGACCTGCGGAATTACAAGGGTCCCCTATTTTACATTTAACTTAAAATACCCTATATTACCCTATATATACTCTTAAGCTTTTATTTTAATAAATAACTTTTAACCTGATATTGGTGGCTGATAATCTGTGCAATAATGCATATTTTTGAATCGCTGGGCTTATTTATTTGTGGGACCGCATCTTTGTCTGCACTGCCTATTGGAGACAAATAGTTTCTGCACTTGTGCTTAAGGGGGTCCAGCGCCTCCCGGTGGTGTATAATGATATCACATTTGGTTTGTATTTGGTTTGTAAGAGCTGCATCATTGCTAGGTAATGGTAAAAAAGTTTCGGTTACAGTGCATTACCAGCTAATAATGTCACTCAAAAAATGCCTCTCAGCCAATCCTATTGTAGGGTCAGAACTAACTGTGGTATAATTACGTTTTTGGAATTGAAGTTGAAGTTAACAGCAGCAAATAATTGCTCAGCATGTGAACCTTTAGAGGATCAGAGCTTCTGGAAAAAAGGGTCAGTTGGCTCCTCAGTCAGTTACTTGAGAGAAAGCCAAGAGTGGACAAAGCTGCTTTATATTACCTCATCATTTCCTTTATGACTGTGCTAAATCTGTGTTGCGAAATGAAAGGTATTACTGAGTAGCTGGCCCAGAGCTGTCACACTCCAGCCCTTCACTATAGCAGACACTGTAGAGTTCTGGAAGATGGGAACATACTTGAGCCAGGTCGAGTTAAGCTCTCCGGTTAGAAAAGGTGCATGAATAAAGCTTGGCTTGCCTGGGATTCTGATTATGGCTGTGGTTCTCTACGTCTGTAGGTACTGGTTTCAGTGTTGGCCAACCCCCTGAACCAGACAGGCTGGCCGCGGGTCATGGGTCAGGACATGCGCAGGCAGTTGGAGCAACTGCGCAGTCGAGCAGTCACACTGCAGGGCCTCGCTGAGGGACGAACACTGCTGCCACTGCCTCTGACTGTGGAAAAAAAGAACCAACATCAGCTCAGGTGTGTGTGTGTGTGTTTCACTTCACTTTCACTTTTACAGTATTTTACTCTTGAGAGAAACAGATTCTTTATTAAAACATTTGACGCAATTATACAAAAAATTTCAATGCATCTCTGTAAAGCTGATGTCCGTAAGTTTTGGGATTTAGGGCCCTCTCTGGTGAAAATGGGTAATTGAATCGAGAATGCATTAGAATCATTTTAAACTGGGTAAGTGTGATGCGGTCTCCTTACAGAGTGGATGAATCTGAGTCCAGGTTATGTTCAGTCAGAGAGAGAAAGAGAGCGAGCACGCTCAGTCAGACACTTCACTCCTTCGTTTCCTAGTTTTTACTATGAGTGAATGAGCTACTGAGCTCTGAGTTTCCCCTTCTGAAGTCTCCATTGCTCCACCAGCTGCTCGCGTTCAGTAAAACTGAGCCAGATCCTCTTTTAGAAGCTGTACATGTGACGTAAATATGTAAAGACGCGTGACGTGGCCAGAAGAACTCCAGCGAAAAGCGACCCGATGCCCCAGTTTTAAGAATGAATATATTACGCTTAGCACATTAAGTACCATTAAACACAATATTTTATCCCTTCTTCATTCAGAAATGCTTCTGCTTTCAGTTTAGAAACTAAATAATACAGACTGCTGCTTTAATAACAGATTTTTGCTGTAAATTCTAACCAAACTATATGTAAAATGAAGTGAAAAAAAGTCAAATAAGGTAAAAAAGGTAGCAATATTTTCTTTTACATTCAACAAAACTGCTACACATACAGTACCAGTCAAAAGTTTGGACACACCTTTGGATTAATACTACAGTCATCCAAACTATGAAGAAAAACATTGGGAATTATTTAGAAACCAAATAGTGTTAAATAAACAAAGAATGTTTTTTTTTATTTAAAATTCTTTATAGTAGCACCTCTTGTTTAGATGACAGTTTTGCACATCTTGGCTGGATTTTCTCAGTCAGCTTTATGAGGTAGAATCACCTGGAATTCGGGCTTTTAGTTAACTTATCAAGAGTTAACTATTTGAATTTCTTGTCTCTTAATGTGTTTGAGAGAATCAGTTGTAAAGTTGTGAAGAGGTAGAATTGGTAAACAGTAAATAGTCCTAGTTGAGTAATATTCTAATCCATATTATTGTAAAAATGACACCTGTGTTTTGAAAATCTCTACAGTAATGTGAAACATAATATGGGGTGTGTGTGTGTGTGTGTGTGTGTGTGTGTGTGTGTGTGCATGCGTGTGTGTAGCTCCGATATGTGTTTGATAGACAGAGCTTTACTCTACTCTATTGAGACGATGGTGATCCAGTGGAGTCAGCAGATGGGCTCTGTGCTGCAGCGGGACTCTTCAAATCTCCTGCGCCAGGGAGACCACCCGGGCCCCATGGTAGAGCTGCAGTTCTGGACTCAGCAGAAGGAAAACCTGCTGGGAATCCAGAAACAGGTAGTAAAATGTTGAGTGTGAAGTTTAAAACGTGTAACTTTATTAAGTGTAACTTTTACATGATGTCTACTACAAAGTTCTATAATTTAATTAATCAAAACCTTTGATTCTGAAAATGATATGGTCTCAGAAGTGTGTGTAGTTTTTGTGTGTGTGTTCTTCAAAAATAACGATAGTAAAAATGTGTCTGTCATACAGAGTTAAATAACTCCATGTCTCAAAACCTCTAAAACTATAGTAATCTAAAAATGTTACCAAAATATTTCACGCATGGAGTGTGGATTTAATTAATCTAACGTTCTTCTGCCGATTGGTAGAGATGGCACAATCAGGCTGAATTCAGTTCAACATCTTTAATAAGATGATAACTTAAATGCGCTGATGATAAAGGGTAATAACTTGCTCCCTTCTAAATGAAATTGAACCATTTTAATATCAGTAAAATAAATTTTATGAAATTTCAGATCACAAAAATGATATTCTAATAGTAGGAAATAAGGTAAATTAATTAATAGATATGTTTTTCTTAAATCATCATCATGCAATTATTGTGTGTGTATGTGTATATGTATGTGTATACAGCTGCAGAATCCCAAAGTGGACCAAGTGCTTGAAATTCTGCAGAGGATTAACAGCAGTTACTACGCTTCCTTTTACAGCATTATACAGAAAGTCAACCAGGGTAAATGACAACACACACACGCGCACACACACACACACACACACACACACACACACACACACACCCACACACACAGAAAATGTTCAAAAAACATTATAAAAACCCACATATATACATTTTCTCGTATATGCTTGGCATTGTGTACAGTTTCTGTGACTTTATGTAAATACATTGATTGCTGGCTATTAAATACAGTAAGTGAGTGTCTGGCTTTTGGATAACTTAATGCCACTCCTGGCAGGGGCGTAGCAGCAAATTCTGGGCCCTGTACACGCTCAATGTCAGTGGGAAACAGGTGGAAAATGAAAACGGTTGCAAAACAAAAAAACAGGTGGGAAACAAAAACAGGTGGGAAACAAACGGTTGCGAAACAAAAACGGGTGGGAAACAAAAACGCGTGGGGAACGAAAACGGGTGGGAAACAAAAACGGGTGGGAAACAAATGGGTGGAAAACGTAAACGGGTGTAAAGCGAAAACAGGTAGAAACAGAGATCATGCAAACATAAGCGAGGAAGACAAAAGGCAGGGTAAACAAAGGCCATCCTGGGAAGCGAGACAAACACACTTGAAAGAAGCACGAGGGAGGAGGAGCCAGGAGGGAGGAGGAGCCAGGGGGGAGAGGAGCAGGGGTGTAGCAGCAAATTCTGGGCCCTGTACACTGTCACTGTCAGTGGGCCCCTATCCATGCCAGTACACAAGAAACATGAGATAAAAAAATCTGGATTTTCATGGGCCCCTCTCCGTACTTGGGCCCTGGGTAGTTAGGTCCACTTTTCCCCCCACTACCACGCCCTTGACTCCTGGTGCAAAGATTCAAGCAGTTCAGTTTGGGTTGATGGCCTATGATCATCCATCTTCCTCTTAATTATATTCCAGAGGTTTTCAATTTGGTAAAATCAAAGAAACTCATAATTTTTAAGTGGTTCAATTTTTTTCCAGAGCTGTATATATTAAAGCTTATATAGCACTTAACTTAAGTTAAATCTTTGTAAATATATGGATATGGATTTCAGCATTTTTTTTTAGCTGTATTACTCGCTGATAGTTGTTGACAGACTGAGGACACTGCACTGGTATTTTATAGAGTAAATGTATGCAGTAATTTTTTTTTTATTTTGAGAAGTAAACTGTTCCCATGTTTTTCGTGTGTGTGTGTGTGTTGCAGCGGTGGTGGAGGCAGAGGATATAGATCTGTATCTGAAGCCGCTGCGTAAGCTTATTGTGGCGTTTGAGGAGAGAAGCTTTACTGATCTGGAGCCGCTCCTCCCAGCTCTCTTCCACACACTCGCTCTCATCTGGACACACTCCCGCTTCTACTGCTGCCCTCCTCGCATTGTCACACTCCTCACAGAGTTTTGCAACCTGCTCATCGACAAGGTGTGTATCTGATCAGAGTGTTTTCAGGACTGCTGTACTGTACAATAATGATTGATCATGCAGGGCACTGTGACATCATCATAACTAGCGTCACAATAATTACAGGATCAATGTTTTGTTTATATCCTCAGTATTTGTACAGTGCCAAAGTATATTCAACGCCCTTGAACTTTCCAACCTTTTGCCACATTTCAGGCTTCAAACATAAAGAAATAAAATTGTAATTTTTTGTGAATAATCAACAACAAGTGGGACACAATTGTGAACTGAAACAAAATGTATTGGAATTTTTTTATTTTAGAAATAAAAAACTGAAAAGTGGGACGTCCAATATTATTCAGCCTCCTTGCGTTAATACTTTGTAGTGATTCCAGCTGCAAGTCGCTTGGGGTATGTCTCTATCAGTTTTGCACGTTGAGACATTGGCCGTTTTTGCCCATTTATCCTTGCAAAACAGCTGGAGCTCAGTGAGGTTGGATGGAGAGCGTTGGTTTGTGAACAGCAGTTTTCAGCCTTTTCCACAGATTCTCGATTGGATTCAGGTCTGGACTTTGACTCAGCCATTCTAACACCTGGATATGTTTATTTGTGAACCATTCCATTGTAGTTTTTGCTTTATGTTTTGGCTCATTGTCTTGTTGGAAGATAAATCTCTGTCTCAGTTTCAGGTCTTTTGCAGACTCCAACAGGTTTTCTTCCAGAATGCTCCTGTATTTGGCTCCATCCATCTTCCCATAAATGTTAACCATCTTCCCTGTCCCTGCTGAAGAAAAGCAGGCCCAAACCATGATGCTGCCACCACCATGTTTGACAGTGGGGAAAGTGTGTTCAGGGTGATGAGCTGTGTTGCTTTTACGCCAAACATAGTGTTTTGCATTGTGGCCAAAAAGTTCGATTTTTGTTTCATCTGACCAGAGCACCTTCTTCCACATGTTTGGTGTGTCTCCCATTTGGCTTGTGGTAAACTTTAAATGAGACTTTTTATGGATATCTTTGAGAAATGGCTTACTTCTTGCCACTCTTCCATAAAGGCCATATTTGTGGAGTGCAGAACTTGTAGTTCTCCTGTTGACAGATTCTTGCACCTTAGCTGTAGATCTCTGCAGTTCATCCAGAGTGATCATGGGCCTCTTGGCTGCATCTCTTATCAGTCTTCTACTTGTTTGAGCTGAAAGTTTAGAAGGACGGCCGGGTCTTGGTAGATTTACAGTGGTCTGATACTCCTTTTTGAATCATTGAACCATTGAATCATTCAGAGATCCTCACTGAACCTCTGGAGTGAGTTTGCTGCACTGAAAGTAAAGGGGCTAAATAATAATGCACTTCAGTTTGCACTTCAGTTTTTATTTCTAAAAAAGATTTAAATATCTAATCAATTTTGTTCCACTTCACGATTGTATCCCACTTGTTGTTGATTCTTCACCAAAAAATTACAATTTCATATCTTAATGTTTGAAGCCTAAAATGTGATAAAAGGTTGGAAAGTTCAAGGGGGCCAAATATTCCCATGACTCCTCTGGATTATCTAAATGGTCAAAACTTAAGACGGGTCTGGACGTGAGCTGATTTAAACAGGCGAAACTTCTGTGCCATTCATGACTTTAAACTATGAAGTCTTACCCACATATGAAGTCTTATTATGTATTACCCACAGTAACCTTGGAAACAGTGGTGCCAGCTCTCTTCGGGTCATTGAGCAGCTCCTCCCGTGTAGTTCTGGGCTGATTACTCACCTTTCTTAGAATCATTGATTTCCTACTTGAGATCTTGCATGGAGCCCCAGTCTAAGGGAGACTGACAGTCATGTTAAGCTTCTTCTATTTCTAATAATTGCTCCAACAGTTGATCTTTTTTCATCAAGCTGCTTGGCTCCAGCCATGTGGAGGTCTACAATTTTGTCTCTGGTGTTTTTGGACAGCTCTTTAGTTTTAGCCATTTTAGTAGTTGGAGTCTTACTGATTGTGTGGGATGGACAGGTGTCTTTATGCAGCTAACAACCTCAAACTGGTGCTTCTAAAGTAGAATAATAAGTGGAGTGGAGGTGGACTTTTTAGATGAGGACTAATAGGTCTTTGAGGGCCAGAATTTCTGCTGATTGGCAGCAGTAACACAAAAACAAATGGTTTAAACATCATACATTGTGATTTCTGGATTTTTTTTTTTCACAGTGGACATGCACCTTAGATGAAAATTTCAGACCCCTCCATGATTTCTAAGTGGAGAATTTGCAAAGTCGCAGGGTGTTCAAATACTTATTTTCCTCACTGTATTTTGCTAAACATCTCCAGAGTTACTTGGTACCATTCCTTCTGGCACCAACAATCGTATCATGCTCAGAATCACAGATATCACATTTGCTCTCATTGTGATTGTTTTGTGAACATTACCTCGAGCTGAATGATTGCTCTCGTAATAAAGAAAAAGTGAGTTTTTAACGTTGTAACGTTTTCTTCTGTGTGTTGTTCTAAACACAGGCGATGGTGTTCCTGATTCCAGAGGAGCTGTTTAAGATGGAGCTGGAGGAGGGGGTGGAGCGGGTGCAGAGGGCAGTGCAGGTGTTTCGAGCATTTAAACGCACGTTTCAGCAGTACAGAGACAGGCTGAGCCCCGCGGGACCCTACAGCAGCCCAGGACGCTTCGTTAAACCGTGGGACTTTCCTTCCTACCTCATCTTTCAGCGCATTGATCACATGATGGAGAGACTGCTCATGATTGAGGTGAGTTATAATTAGGGTGCTATGCAGAGTAATCAAATAGTTACACTACTTATTAACATTATTTTTTTATTATTTCTTACATTACAGAAACGTTAAACTGTGTAATAAGTGGACTTTTGCAATATTTTTTCATGCATATGTATAAATGTGTTTTTGTTTATGTTTGTTATATATATGTATATCACTATTTACAAATGTTACAACTGCATCTATTTTTTTTAATCGTTTTTTTTTATCTTTATATGTTTTCATTTATTATCCGTTCTTCAGTATGTGTGTACCAAATTAATGCAACAAACAATCTTTTTTTTCCCCTAATTTTTCCCATTTTCTCCCCAATTTACACGGCTCATAGTGGCAGCGCTTTAGACTGCTGGATCACAATCTTAATTTTTTTATTGAAATCTAATAATTAAAATCCTTCAGAGATGTAATTTTTTGCATTGTTGTGTGACTCCAAATCCTCCTATGCTTTAATATGTAATGCTTTAATTTTTAAGTTAAAATACACATTTTATTTGTGTCCCTGAGTTTTTTCAGAAAACATTTACAAGTTACATCTACGACAGTAGGTTGGGCCGTCAAAGTCCCATCACCTCCTCCTCGTGGCGACGGCTGGTAACGGGACCCTTGGGGTCTCGGCAAACGGTGAGGGCTTCCAACGTCAGATGGAGCGACGCATCGGTTGGAGAATTGTCGGTCGCACCAAAATGGACATGCCAGCTCGAAATTTGGTAGTAACAACTAGGGTGTCCCCCGGAGGCGACGTGTGCTGTCCTCACCTGAACGGCGCGAAAAGTAAGCAAGGGTCCCCCGCCCACGGGCGAGGCGGGCCAAAGAAGTTAGCCCAACTTCGAATTGGAACCATCAACATCGGTACAATGACCGGAAGAAGCCGCGAATTGGCCGCATCCTTGAAGAACCGCCGCATCGACATTGCGTGCGTTCAAGAAACAAAGTGGAAGGGATCAAAAGCCAGGGACATCGGCGAAGGCTTCAAGCTCATCTACAATGGCCACAACTCGGCTCGGAATGGCGTAGGAATTATCGTAAATGAGAAGCTCAAGGACAGTGTGGTCGAAGTGAACCGAACATCAGATCGGCTCATGTCAATCAAGATCCATTCAGGCGAGGTGGTCCTGTAAGTAATCTCATGCTACGCCCCGCAAACCAACTGCACCTGCGAGGAGAAGGACAAATTCTGGGAACAGCTGGATGCTGTGATCCAATCAATCGGACCCGAAGAGCATCTGGTGATCGGTGGAGACCTTAACGGCCACGTAGGATCCACGAGGAATGGCTTCCATCAGTACCACGGAGGCCAAGGCTACGGCACCCGTAACGACGATGGCCAGCGCATCCTGGAGTGTGCCGAAGCACACAACCTTGCGATCGTTAACACCTTCTTCAGGAAGAATGCGCCTCACCTGATCACCTACAGCAGCGGAGGAAGGTCAACCCAGATCGATTATATCCTCGTCCGGCGTCAACATCTCAAGCTCGCTATCAACGTGAAAGTGATTCCATCAGAATCAATTGGAGCGCAGCACCGCCTCCTCGTATCGGACATGCGCCTCGACCTCGGTCAACACCGTAAGCTGCGCACGACCCTGGGATCGAGAATCAAGTGGTGGCATCTACCGGAATGCAAGCAACAACTTGCCAATGCCATCAGTAACCTCGGAATTGACACCGACCAGCCGGCTGACGCCATGTGGAACGACATGGCGTCACGGATCCACTGCGTGGCGGAGGAACTTATGGGACGAACAAAACCTGGCAGAAAATTCATCGATAAGCAAATTTGGTGGTGGAACAAAGAAGTGCAACTGGCGGTCAAGGACAAGAAGGCGGCCAAGAAAGTATGGTTCGCCTCCCAGAACACCGCCGATCACCAGCGCTATCGTGCCCTCAAGTCGGCGGCAAAGCGAGCAGTCGCAGTGGCTAAGGCCGCCCACTACCAACGCCTCTACGACGACCTGGACACTCGAGAAGGGGTGAACAAGATCTATCGACTGGCTAACGCCCGCCACCAGGCGACACTTGACATCAGCCAAGTCAAGCACGTCAAGGACGAACAACACCAGACGCTCCGGGGGCCGCGAGAAATCTTGCAACGATGGGGCACCTACTTCGCCAAGATCTCTAACGAGGAATTTCCCCACCCACCAATCGAATCTGCTGATCCAGTCTCTGGCCCCGTCCCACTGATTAGCACCGCCGAAGTCGAAATTGCCATAAAGAGGATGAAGAATGGAAAAGCCCCAGGACCGGACGATATCCCTGCGGAGGCATGGAAGCTTATGGGCCGCCAAGGTGCTGCACTGCTCGCCAGCCTTTTTAACCGCACCGTCGAAGATGGAGCCGCCCCTAAGGCTTGGCTGACCAGCACCACGGTGCCCATCTGGAAGGGCAAGGGCAACGTCCTGGAATGCGCCAACTACCGACCCATTCGCCTCTTGTGCCACGCCATGAAGATCTTCGAACGAGTCATTGATGCCCGGATTCGCAAGATAGTCGAGATCACACCCAACCAGTGCGGATTCGTCAAAGGCCATGGAACAACCGACGCCATCCATGCAGCCAGGCTGCTTATTGAACGCCACCGAGAAAAGAACCTGCCGATCCACATGGCGTTTCTGGACCTGGAGAAGGCGTTCGACCGAGTGCCTCACGACCTCATCTGGCACGCCCTGCGGTCCCATGGAGTACCCGAGATCTACGTCCAGTGGATCCGGCTACTCTACCAAGACGTCAGCAGCGTCGTCCGAAGCCCAGTGGGAATCTCACCACCATTTCCAATCACGGTGGGAGTGCACCAAGGATCGGCCCTGTCTCCGCTCCTGTTCATCCTGTGCATGGACACAGTAACTGCTGATCTCCAACACCCGCACCCGTGGACGCTACTGTATGCCGACGACGTGGATATAGCTGACGAAGCCCGAGGACAACTGGAGGCCCAAGTGCAACAATGGGACGCACGGCTGAGTGAGAATGGAATGCACCTAAACATCGCGAAGACTGAATACATGGAATTTGGCGAGCAAACTGGTGGAACCATCAACGTCAAAGGCGTGCCCCTCAAGAAGGCCACGCAGTTCAAGTACCTCGGATCCATCCTTAGCAGCGATGGCGACACGCTCCCAGATGCCCGTGCCCGAGTCAGCGCGGCCTGGGCCAAGTGGCGCCAAGTGACGGGCGTACTCTGCGACCGCAAGATGCCAGTATGCCTCAAGGGCAAGATATACAAGACCATCGTACGCCCTGTCGCCCTCTACGGTTGCGAATGCTGGCCCGCAACCGCACGACACGAGCAAGCGCTGCACGGCATGGAGATGAGGATGCTCCGGTGGAGCCTCGGCCTGACGCTGCATGACCACATCATGAACGAGGACGTCCGAAGACGAATGGGTGTGGCCCCGATTACCGACAAGATGCGAGAAGCACGCCTGCGGTGGTACGGACATGTTGCCCGAAGCGATGAGAACTCGGTGGCCAACACAGCGGTGCGCCTCAGCCCACGAGGGAGGAGGCCCCGAGGACGGCCAAAGAAGCGGTGGCTTGACCGGATTAAGGAGGACATGAAAAACTTAAATGTTGCTCCTGAGGACGCCATGGATCGCACCAAGTGGAGACTGGCATGTCGATACGCGGACCCTGCGACTTAAAGCGGGAATAACGCGAGGAAGAAGAAGATCTACGACAGTAGGTTACATCAGATGGTTCTTCTGAAGATCATGAGAAGACCAAAATGAAGCTCCCTCATTTGTTTTTCTGTATATTTGATCTTATTGTAACTGTGACTGAGGAGCTCTATCTTAACACTCATTCCTGTTACCTAAATTAATTCTTAGATCTTATTTGTTTATATTTAAAATACAAATTTTGGAAAAATTAATAGAATGTGCTCAGTGTCCTCATGGTATTAGCATATCCACCATTAAGCTGTTTTTCATGTTTTTGCTAATTCTGTGCTAAAAACTCATTCCTTTTACTTTCAGTCCTATTACTCAAAACATAAAAAGTGACAGGACTGAGTGAATGAGTGTTAGTAACAGAAGTGAGTTCCAGTAACAGGAACGAGTGCCATTAACAGCGGTGATTTTTTTTGTTTGTTATAAATATCAACTATTATTATATGAACATGCAGTCAACCATTTCTTTAAAATAAAGACTTTCTTGAGAGAAAATCAAGGGTCAATGCCAGTTAACAGGAGCCAACAGGGAGTGACATACCATAAACGAGAGACAGTGCAAGGTCAAAACATAGGCAAACAGCAACATAGAGCATGCAAAAAGCAGAGTTGAGGTACACAGAAAGATGGTTGTATAAAAAAGGGGTATATATACAGAGGAAAACAGGTGAGACTAATTGCACAGATTACTTCCTGGAAGTGACCTGTGCAGAGTCGTGTAATCATGTGAGCAAGTGTAGTTCATGTGGGGTGCGTTCTGGGTTTTGTAGTCCGGTGACTGAAGTTTGCAGGTAGAGCTGAGTGCAAGGGAGACAGATGCGCTTTCAGCGCCAGACTAGACATTAAATGAAGCCCAGAAAGCTGTATGTTTAAATATATTCAAAAAGACAAAGAAATATAAAAAAAAAATTGTATTTTGCAAATTTTTCCCAGTATCATGCATTTGTTATTGTGTATGTGTATATATATATATATATATATATATAAATATAAATATATATATATATATATATAAATCATGTCAAATGTGTTAAGCAGAACAGCAAAATAAAATCATGTCATTAAGAATGTATTGTAAGAAACATAAAATAACACAAAATTACAAGGCATAAAAGAGCCTTTAATTTAGAAAAATAATTTAGTAAAACAAAGGGTAACTGACAAACAGTAAAGTATATTCATATGAGTAATGTGTGTGTGTGTGTGTGTGTGTTTTTGTTATGTGGTAGGAGCTGTTTGCATCAACACTGGACTTCCTAAAGCTGGAACGTGTGGAGCTGGGAGGCTCCAGAGGAAAGATTCTGAGTGAGATGGTGTACAGCATGAATGATGAGTTCCACGACAGCTGGAGAATCCTCAGAGAAAGCAAATACGACCCGCTGGACTATAGTAAAAAGGTTCTGGAATGCACACACACTCGCACTAATTGCAATACCAGTTGGTGCTCGTATCAAATTCAAAGCTCTTACAATCGCCTACAAGGTGATGACTGAACAGCTCCTTCCTACCTGCACTCACTCCTGAAGGCTTACGCTACCTCCCGGCCGCTGCGCTCCTCCAATGAACGTCGCCTCGCTTTACTAAACTAACATTCACACAAAGCAATCCAGACTGTTCTCATACAGAGTTCCCCAATGGTGGAACAAACTACCTTCCATTACCAGATCAGGAGAATCTCTCGCTATCTTTAATAAACTCCTGAAGACAGAGCTCTTCAAAGAGCACTAACTCTCCTAACACCTCTAACTAACTACCTTCTACTAGCAGATCAGGAGAATCTCTCACTATCTTTAATAAACTCCTGAAGACAGAGCTCTTCAAAGAACACTTACTCTCCTAACACCTCTATCTAACTACCTTCCACTACCAGATCAGGAGAATCTCTCGCTATCTTTAATAAACTCCTGAAGACAGAGCTCTTCAAAGAGCACTAACTCTCCTAACACCTCTAACTAACTACCTTCTACTAGCAGATCAGGAGAATCTCTCACTATCTTTAATAAACTCCTGAAGACAGAGCTCTTCAAAGAGCACTTACTCTCCTAACACCTCTAACTAACTACCTTCCACTACCAGATCAGGAGAATCTCTCGCTATCTTTAATAAACTCCTGAAGACAGAACTCTTCAAAGAGCACTAACTCTCCTAACACCTCTAACTAACTACCTTCTACTAGCAGATCAGGAGAATCTCTCACTATCTTTAATAAACTCCTGAAGACAGAGCTCTTCAAAGAACACTTACTCTCCTAACACCTCTATCTAACTACCTTCCACTACCAGATCAGGAGAATCTCTCGCTATCTTTAATAAACTCCTGAAGACAGAGCTCTTCAAAGAGCACTAACTCTCCTAACACCTGTAACTAACTACCTTCCACTAGCAGATCAGGAGAATCTCTCGCTATCTTTAATAAACTCCTGAAGACAGAGCTCTTCAAAGAGCACTTACTCTCTTAACACCTCTAACACACTAACTACTTCTAACCTCATTTCCTTCTTCCTCTCCTTCACTCCTCTATCCCATTATTCCCCTTTGACCTCCTTTAGGCCCCATCTAAAGATGTTTTACCTTCTATTATTTCTGTAAGTCGCTTTGGACAAAAATGTCAATTGTAATGTAATGTAATTGGAAAATAATTATCTAAGAATGATTGGTTTGAATCCTGGAACACAGAGCATGCTATCAGCAGGCAGATAGATAGTGCTCTATCCCCTCATCACTCCTAGTGTGATGTTGGTCAGCACAGGCATCTGTTAGCTGATGTATCGGAGCTGCGTCGCTGTGCTTTCCTCAGAGCACACTAGCTACCTGACTTCACATGTATCGGAATTTGCCCTTCCAAATTGTGTAAAAAGTGGTTAAAAGTATAAATAGTAATATAAATAAATGTTATTATGTGTTATTTGTTCTGTCTTGTAGGAGTTTGTACGTGATTATAATCGCATTGTGGAGCAGAATCAGGACTTTGATCAGAGACTGGGCACGGTGCTGAATCTGGCCTTCCAGCACTCTTCCAGTTTAGAATCGGCCTTTAAGGTACAACATGCTTTCTCAAACACACACGCATGCTTATGCTTATTTACTTCTATACTGTTAGGATCCATTGAAATGATGTGAGATGCATTACAGTGGCTTGCAAAAGTATTCATATCCCTTGAAGTTTTTCATATTTTGTTACCTTGCAACCACAAACCTAAATGTATTTTATTGAGATTTTAAGTAAAAAAAACAAACTAAAAAGGAGTGAAGAATTGTGAAGTATTCATCCGCAGCTCCTGTGGGAGAATCTTTCCACAGGACCACTGTAAGTCGGGTGTTCCACAAATGTACCTTTTAAGGAAGAGTTACAAGAAGAAAACCGTTGTTGAAAGAAAGTCATAAGAAATGCCATTTGCAGTTTGCCAAAAGTCATTTAGGGAACACAGCAAACATTTGGAAGAAGGTGGTGGTGGCAGCATCATGCTGTGGGGATGCTTTTCTTCAGCAGGAACAGGGAAGCTGCTCAGAGTTGATGGGAAGATGGATGGAGATAAATACAGGAATACTGGAAGAAAACCTGTTGAAGGGCTGCAAAGGTTTTGAGACTAGAAAGGAGCTTGAGCTGTTTTGTATAGAATAAAATCTCTAGATGTGCAATGCTGATAAAGACAAACTCTACTCTAATTATTGATATAGGGGGCTGAAACTATTAAAAAAATGTATGAAATGTTTTTTCCTCATTACAATTATGTGCTACTTTGTGTTGGTCAGTTCATGATCAAAGTTCACAATTTTAATTCTGAACTAGTTCAAAGTTCAGTTCATTTTTTTTTTCGTGAGATATTCAAATAAATACTTTTTTTCACACTACAAGCTAGAAATCTCTATAGATTTTTTGAAACTGCTAATTGTAGACATTTGCTCATGACACTGCAATTGTGGGTTTCATACCAGGTGATGAAAATGTTCATAAGGAGAATCGGTGTCTGTCTCCGTGCATCACTTCCACTAGCAATTTTTTTTTATTGCAGCGCTTTCTCTCACTCTCGTCATTGGTATCTCTCTCTCTCTCGCCCTTGTGCTCCGCGCTCTGGTCGTCGGTCCCTCTCTCTCTCTCGTCCTCGCGCTCCGCGCTCTCTTGCCAACGTTCATTTACAGTGATGTCTCCCGTTCACGACACATAATGTGAACTAATTCAAGTTCAAGTTCTTTATTAGAAAATGTGTTGCGCTCAGTTCAACGTTCACGAAAAAATGAGCGTGTTCAATGAACGCGTTCTTTTGAACTCGTTCACACACAACACTGTCGAAAGGTAACAAGGGGTATGAGTACTTCTGCAAGCCACTGTAATCATCATTGTCTATATTGTGTGCTTAACAATGGACAGTTGAGTGTCATGTAGATAGAACCACAGATTATCTTTGGGTCAGTATACTGTGACTTTTAACTTTCCTAAACATTAATTAAGATTTCATTCATATTATACATTTTTTTAACAGGGTGGACAACTTTTATTTGATGCAAACCTGGTTGATAATAATGTGTTTTTTCTGAGTAAATCTTGAAAAAATGTTTTGTTACAAAGTGTTTTGTATGAAATGTGTGTTTGTAGCTTTTACAGATTTTCGGTACTCTGTTGGAGAGGCCGAGGGTTCATCAGCTCTTCTCCCCAAACTACACCGTTCTGCTAACAATGTTCCAGGAGGAGGTCAACATCTGCCAGAAGATCCTAGACACTCACAGAGAGAGGGTCAGTGTCAGTTTTTATACTTGTGTGTGCTTCTAGACTGATGTGCTTTGATAGAAAAATATTTGAGGGGCGTTTTCACACCTGTAGTTTGTTTCTCTGGTTCTGAATCAGTTGATGAGTTCGTTTACTTGGAGCGTTTTAATCCGTGTATCATTCGTTCATTTGATATTCAATTGAGAATCAAAATCGGAAAATTAAAAAACCAATTCGTTTTTTCGTTTTTTCGTTTTTGAATATAATACCAAAAAACGAATAACGGCTTGTATTTTGTATTTTTATTTGGTTATCCAAACAAAAATTGGAAATTTAAAAAACGGACCAGGAGCCGAATTTGATTTTGATTTTGAACTTGACCCATTTGTGTGCCCCGGAAGTTACTGATTTGTTTATTCTTGGTGGGTTTCTGTTGCGCGGGAGTTCACTGCAGTGTTATCTACACAGTCTGTATTGCTGTAGGCAGCATGGCCGGACTGGAACCACATTCTGGCCTAATTAAAGATCTTTTTGAAGGTATTAACTAAATATGACATTTAGCTACGGAACGTTAGACAAACACCTGAAAGATCCTGCCGATTTTTTCTGTTGTCATATCGTCTTCTTTCACTGCAACGCGTTTAGTTCCTCTGAACAAGATAAAACTCTCCATCCTCAACTCCATCCAAAGCCTACAGCAATACAGACTGTGTAGATAACACTGCAGTGAACTCCCGCGCAACAGAAACCCACCAAGAATAAACAAATCAGTAACTTCCGGGGCACACAAATGGGTCAAGTTCAAAATCAAAATCAAATTCGGCTCCTGGTCCGTTTTTTAAATTTCCAATTTTTGTTTGGATAACCAAATAAAAATACAAAATACAAGCCGTTATTCGTTTTTTGGTATTATATTCAAAAACGAAAAAACGAAAAAACGAATTGTTTTTTTAATTTTCCGATTTTGATTCTCAATTGAATATCAAATGAACGAATGATACACGGATTCGTTTTCTCCCTCTGTTTGGTCTGGTTTTACACAGGCATAAACCTAAATGCACCAATACATCATGCGAGCAGGCTTTGTCCTCTGATCGGTCAGAGCTGTCTGGCATGGAAGTAAAATTAAATATATGAAAAAAAGTAAATATAGCGAGAGGATTCTGTGTTTCAGCGTGTATATCTTTGCTTTAACACTGAACACTGAAACGCTGCACTTCTAAACACAGTGTTTCTACGTGCAGCACAGATTTATACATAGTAAACAGAGTCGTGCGTCTGTGAGCAGTGAACGCAGCACAGGCCGCGCGTGCACGGACACAGTGTTTGTTCACAGCTGTGATAATTGGCTTTATCTGGCTAATATGTTAGATTAAACTGCGCCTTATCAGCAGTTTAGCTCAAATAAATGGACTATATTTAATAGTTGGGTCGGAACGAGACCGGATCACACTCTCACCACAAGCGAACTGCTCCAGAGTTCGTTTGGGTTCTTTTGATCCGCACCCGAGTGCGATTACTGTTTTCACATCTGCTGAATCGAACTAATCGCACTAAAGTTACAAACGGACCAGAGTTCGTTTTAACCGGATTAAATAGTGCTGATGTGAAAACGCCCTTGAATTGTCTCTACCAGGTGTTATTTTTTTTTACCACCTCACTCACCATCAATATATGGTTAATCCCCACAGACCACCTTCTCCTAATCGTTCAAATGTAATTATTATTATTGGGTTGTCCTTGCCTGACCTCATTGTTGTAGTCTGTAAGAGCTGTCATCTCTCTTCTGCTGAGCATAGCTTTTTGCAGGCTGAGCACTACAGAGACTACTTATACACAAATGCAGAATTATCGTATTTTTCACAGTAGAATGTGCACCGGATTATAAGGCACACTATCATTTAATGTCTATTTTCTGGTATATTTTATACATAAGGCACACCAGATTATAAGGCACATTTTAAGAGGCATATAAGGAACTTCTTATTCAGCAGGTCTCACCGCTGGGGGTAGCTAATTAAGCTAACTAAAGCTAAGCTAAGTAAATAAACTGTAATAGAAAAGGACAAACGAGCGCTGACAGTAAATCTATACAGATTTCTCTCCTAAAAACTGTTTCTCCAGCACTAAGGTTGGAGCATAAGCATTAGCAGCTAACTGTTAGTGGGTAATGCTAGTCTGGGTTAGGAGCAGGCTACAGGCCGATTATACTCACCTCTGAACAGTGAAAGAGCTAACGCAGTAAGCAGATAATGCTAATGCTGCTCTAACAGTGCTGGTTGGGGTTAGGAGCAGGCTACAGGCCGAAGATACTCACCTCTGAACAGCGAAAGAGCTAGCGTAGTTAGCGGCTAATGCTAATGCTGCCCCAGCAGTGCTAGCCAGGGTTAGGAGCAGGCTACAGGCCGATAATACTCACCTCTTAAAGGGAAAATATCGGTTAGCAGCTAATAAATGACTAAAAGGGTCAGAAACCAGATCAAAAACACCAAGGTAAACTAGTGATGGGTCTAATGGCCCTGAAACCTCGACACATGCGCCGAGCTGTCAAGGCGAAACCCCGTGTCGGTGCGCGTATCAAGTTAAGGAAAACCACGTGACCGATACACTTCCTGTATCGTTTGGTAGCGATGGGTCTGACGACACTGGAACCTCAGCGCATGCACTGAGCAAACAAGGCGATCCCCTGTGTTAGACCGCGTATCCTTTTAAGGAAAACCACGTGACCGATGCATTTCCTCGCGCAGTTGTTTGCAATGACTTTCTTAGTCCAGCAGATGTCGCCATTAAGTGATACAGCAACACAGTTTCAACACAGTGTCGATGCAATTTGGGAAATGTGCCATACACCCAATGAGGTTTCATCTGCCCATCACTAAGGTAAACTAGCAAAAGGAAAAATAGGTCATACATAGAAATAGACAATAAAAAAACCACGCTGAGTTTTCAGCTGAAACAACAGAGGAAATACTTTGCCAAAGGCCAAACAAACAGGCCGATATTTATACATGGGAAAACAGCTGAAAGGAATTAAAACACAGGTGAGGCTGATCTACCAATCTGATGCTGATTGGCTGGCTGAGACATGACATGAGGAGTGCATTCTGGGAATTGGAGTTTGTAAAGGTGAAAAAGTCTGTAAAGAAATTGGAAAGCGTGACATGTATCTGGGAGATGGAAGCAGCTATCCCAGTTTGGTATTAACTCCCAAAAGTGTAAATAATGTACAAAGTGTATATTTCATTTTGGTTTACTTTTGATTGTGTTTTAGAGCATCTGTTTTTTTTGTGTCATCACAAACAAATATTTAAAAGTGGGACTTTACCTTATTCTAAAGCTTTTTTACATCTCATAAACACCTTTCACCACTCACTTTCACAGTACCACAGTCTGGATGTTTGTTTCAGTGTTCTGTATGTTTGATCGTTTCTGTGCAGTTGCGTAACGGCTGCCCGGTCCTTGGTAAAAACATGCCAACCGTAGCTGGGAACCTGAAGTGGTCTCAGGAGCTCAGAGAGAGAATCCTGACCAGCCGCAGTAACCTTAACCAGCTTACACACATGTAAGTTATTTTACACACTCACACACTTTATTTACTTTACATTTTTACTTTTTTAAAAATTCAATCTAATTAATCACAACAATATTCTGTGATTAACTGCAATTAATTGAACTTGTTCTTCTTATGATGCAAGTTTTATAGTGGATATTTAAATGTTAATAAAATAATGAATGTAAGAAATGTAAAATGCAATTATATATATATTAGTAGTGTTAATTAAATACTACTATATATACTTGTATGTTTGAGGGGAGATAAAGCCAATGTGGGGAGCTGGAATAAAGAATGCATCATAAACTGGCTAGAGGAAACTTTTTTTACTTTATTGTAAACATCTCAGCCTGGTTGTAAAAGAGTGTTTTCACACCTGTAGTTGGTTTCTATGGTCCGGATCAGTTGATGAGTTTGTTTTATTGGCGCATTTCTCGCTGTTTGGTTTGGTTTCACACAGGCATAAACCTAAACGCACCAAAAAAAACACACCAATAAACCACACAAGCACATTGTCCCCTCTGATTGGTCAGAGCTGTCTGGCATAGAAGGAAGAAAGTAAATGGGACATTCCAGAATTTTGGTGCATTTCAGGGGTGGTCACTTCTGAAAATTTGATCTTCAATTTGGTCATTTTTAGTCATATATTTATTAAATACAGGTAATAGACAATCAAAAAGTTTGATTCGTCAAGCTCAGGTATCAAAGCAGTTTTTTTATTAGATGCTTAAGGTGGTATGCAATATATTTGGTAACTTACAGTAACAGGGTTGCGAGTACCAGGGTTGCAAATCTAGGCTAAGTTGTGGTTTACCCCAGGAACAGATGCTAACTGTAAAATTTAGCTATGTATACAAGATCAAGGACAAACATGGTTCTATAAGTATATAAAGAAAAATTTGACTCTACTCATTATTAGTCTTACAGTATGAGTAACCGGGTTGCGTTCACTGAGTGACACACACAACTTGGACAAACATATTTGAAAAAAAAAAACTTGAAAATTGTTAGAGCACTTACTCTTGGTCTTGCCATGTGGGCAGAAAATGTCCTTGTGATGTAACTTCCTTTGTGCCAGTAGACAAATATTTTTAACTCTTTCTCTGCCAGGTCAAATTCCTTATGGTAACAGGCTGAAGCGCATGTTGTGGGACACAACTTACTAGCATAAAAACTGTAACATGCAAAACAATGTAGACCAAAGAAGTTGTTTTCATAAGTAAAGCAGATGCATATCAACAATATACAAGAGGAAGTAATTTATTTAGAGCTTATTTTAATTGTTAAATTTGCCAAAGGAGTTGGTCACTCAATGTGTGACATTTTTTGAGGTCTTTTGAATAATATCTAAGGAGCTCATTTTCCAACCAAATTTTACAGTTTGTCTTATAACAAGTACATTGTTCACAAAAAATAGTCATTTAGATATTTTGGATATGTACATTTAAAATTTAAGTGGTGGGACAGGAAATGTACCAAAATCCTGGAATGTCCCAAATAGTATAGTGAGAAGTTTCTTGGTTCCAGCGCGTGTATCTGTGCAGTGTTAACACAGAACGCTGAAGATTTGCAGCTGTGTCAATGGTTCAATGGGACGTGCAGCGCAGATGTCCGTGTAGTAAACAAGGTTGCGTGGCTGCGAGCAGTGAACACTGCACATACTGTGTGTGTAAACAGCATGAAGCAGCAGAGACAGCATTTGTTCTTAGCAGTATATCATCTGGCTAATATATCATATTAAGCTGTGCCTTATCCGCAGTTTAGCTCAATAAAAAAATATATATGTATATATTTGATAGCTGGTTCAGATCGAGACCAGTTCATGTTCGCACCACAAGCAAACCATTCCAGAAAAAAAATCTGCACATTGGGTGGGGGTGTAGCAGATTACGGCAGAAGTTGAAGTCAAACTTGATGGTATAATTAATTTGCGTTAAAACAGTTATAATGTTACTGATTCCAAATGAATTGTGTCGTTAACACTTAAACCTTGACAGCCCTAGTTTTTATATATATAATATAATATTGTTCACAAATTGAAGTGTTAAAAATAGTTATTATCAGAATACTGAGGTACTATTGTGTATCTGTTTGAAGCCCGTTGGAGAGTCCTGATGCAGAGCAGGTGTTACGAACATGTGAGTGTATTCTGGAGGCTCTAGATCAGCTAGACGAGGACGTGTTCGCCAACTGGTGTGTAGGATTGGACGAGCTCTGCCACACCCACATGCATGAACCACTGCTGTCACTGAATGAGGAGAGTGGACTCTACAATGTGAACTTCAACCCTGCAGTAAGATACACACAAACACATACACACACAACCACACACACACACACCGCACACATACACATACACACTCCAGTGGTGGATGGTAACAAAGTAAATGTAAATGGTTACTGTGATTAAGTAGTTTTTTGTATTTTTACTGATTTACTGTAATTCTGTTTTGGGTTATTATTCAGATACAAGCGTACAGTACAGGCCAAAAATTTGGACACACCTTCTGATTCAATGCGTTTTCTTTATTTTAATGACTATTTACATTGTAGATTCTCACTGAAGCCATTAAAACTATGAATGAACACATGTGGAGTTATGTACTAGGCAAAGAATCTTTTTAAGTGGTCTCATTTTTTTCCAGAGCTGTATATAAGCCCAGCCCTACTTATAGCATATTTAATAAGACACTAAAAGCTTTCAGTTTATTAGCCATCTCTCTTATCTCTTATTTTTTTTTTTTCTGTGTATCATTCTCTGTGTGTTTGTGCGTGTGTGTTTGTGTGTGTGTGTGTGTGTGTGTGTCTGTGTGTGCTTGCTAGCTGACGTCAGTTCTGAGAGAGGTGAAGTATCTTGGGATACTGAAGAGTCACACCTTACCCAAAGCTGCGCTGAACCTTTACTCTAAACAGGAAACACTGTATATGGTAACCAAACACTTTCTTTCACTATTCTACCATTTCTACACTCTGTCTGTGTTACTTGATTTTTTTCACTTTACTTTTTTTCACTTTACTTTTTTTCACTTTACTTTTTGTTTTTTGTTCCTTTTTTTAAACATACTTTTTAGTTTTTTTTTTTCACTTTTAATTAACAAATGTTTTTTTCTTACTTTATCTTAATTTAGTTGTGTTTATTATTGGTATTACTTTTATTTCTTATATAATATAAGGTAAGATTGATATAATTTATAAAATATAACTAATATTTTATTTTAGTCAGTAGTCAAGCTAAGCCTTATTGTATTCTTCATGTATGATTCTTTCTTTTTGTTTTATATGTAGCCCTCATTTATTTTAGCATTTTTATCTCATTTGTGATTGAATCTTCTTTCATTAATTACTATTCAAAATGTTTAACTTACTTATTTTCACCTATAGTTTTTAGGCTCACCCTTGAACTCCCTCCACATGAAAATAAAGGTTGATTAATTCATTAAATAATATGTTTATTGTTTATTTGTGTGTGTCTGTGTGTGATTCTAGTACACTAGCACCCTGTCTCAGATCACTCAGTGGTACAATAAGCTGCACAGCACTATTCTGCCGGTGGAGCTCCAGCTAGTGGCGGCTGAAATGGAGGAAGTGAGATATAAACTAAAGCCTGCGCTGAGGGAACTGAGGTGGAATCATGAGGACCTGTGGGATTACATCAGAAGGTTTGTACATTACCATTCTCCTCTCTTAGTCATTTCTTAGTCCATTTCTTCTCCTCTCAAGTCATAGTCTTAGATAGTCTTAGTCATATTCAAGATGAATATGATAATCTTTTACTGATGTTTGGCACAGTAGTTTAATTGTTACTGGTTATTTTCCCATGTTTAAAATATGTTTTAATAATTTTGTCATTTGAATTATTCGCACAGCATTTTTTTTTACAAAAATGTCAAGCTCATGCAACAGAAGATATCATTTTTTTTTTTGGATTTAAAATACACTGCCTGGCTAAAAAAAAGTCACCACCAAAAAAAAAAATGCTCACACACCCTAATATTTAATTGGACCGCCTTTAGCTTTGATTGTGCAATGCGTTGTTTCAATAAGCTTTTGCAACATCACAATATTTATTTCAATCCAGTGTTTCATTAATTTCCACCAAGATCTCGCTGCATTGATGATGGTAGAGTCTGACCACTGCACAAAGCCTTCTCCAGCACATCCCAAAGATTCTCAATGAGGTTAAGGTCTGGACTCTGTGGTGAACTCTCTCAATCCATGTGTGAAAATGATGATCTCGTGCTCCCTGAATCACTCTTTCACAATTCCAGCACCATGAATTCTGGCATTGTCATCCTGGAATATACCTGTGCCATCAGGAAAGAAAAAATCCATTGATGGAATAATCTGCTCTATATTCAGTATATTCAGGTAGTCAGCTGATTTCATTCTTTCAGCACTTACTGTTGCTGAACCTAAACCTGACCAACTGCAGCAACAACCCCTCATCATTTACTTAGTTAAATCCAAATAGTGACTTTTTTTTTTCGGCCAGGCAGTGTATGATGAATTGTCAAAAGATTAAAAAAGATTTGAGGGCCAGAAGGCACAGTATTTTGTATATTGATTCAACAAATTGATTTAAACACATTTGCACAGGTTTCTCCTGTATCAATACCAATGACAAAACTGTTGCAGAGCATGATGCTACCACCACCAAGTATAACAGTTGGTCCACCATCGTTGGTAAAGATATTTTTTCTGCAGGAAAATAACTTATTTACACTCTGAAAATTTGAGTGCTATAAATTTGGAGAAGCGGCCTGTTTTCTCTCTACTCCACTTAATAATTCCTGATCAGCAACAGGAAGTTAAGTTGTTTGGCCACAATGACCACCGATATGTTTGAAAGAGCAAAGCTGAGGTTAAATGCCTCACCATTACTCTTTCAAACATACCTGTGGTCATTGTGGCCAAACAACTTAACTTCCTGTTGCTGATCAGGAATTATTAAGTGGAGTAGAGAGAAAACAGGCCGCTTCTCCAAATTTACAGCACTCAAATTTTCAGAGTGTAAATAAGTTATTTTCCTGCAGAAAAAAGGGTTTTGTATCACCTACACCAGTAGCCTGTATACATACAAGAATATATATATACTTTACAAATATAAATGTAATATAAAGAAAAATATGGAGTGAATGAAGTTTATAAATACATATATTTAATGAAACATGCTGTGTGTGTTTGTGTCACTATGCGCAGTACACGTGATCTGGTGCACGGCGTGGCCGAGCGTGTGCAGAAAAGCCAGGCTAACCTGGAAACCCTGCATTGGCTGATGGGAGTGTTCAGCCACTCAGCCTGCATTACACGCAGGAGTACTCGCCGGGGTAATCTGCTGCACATGGCCGACGTGGAGGAGAGCTTCAAACGGCAGTACAGACTGGTCTCACAGACGGGAGAGAAGATACACGCTCTTGTTCAGGTAAACTGGAACACCCTCAACCTGCTGAGATGCACAAGCAATGCTGGATTAAATCTCTCCCTCATCTGTGTTCAAACTGGGCGAAAACTAAAACACTCATTCATTTGCTATATAGATTTTATAGTAGAATATTAGAGTCTTCTTTTCTGTGCGATACAGACAGAAAACAGCATTCTTACATTCTCTCATCACAGGAGATAAGGTCCAATGTGGCAGCATTAAAACAATTCTGTAAAGAAGAGTGGACCAAAATTCCTCCACAGAGAAGTGAAAGATTCCTTGCCACACAGAAAATTCTGTTTTTTTGTGATAAACTCCCTGAGAGTTAATATTAACTCATTTTAGGTGTATATGCATGACCATCGAATACACTCTATGTCAGAGTAAAAGTAACTATTTTCTGGGAATTGACCTTTTAACTCTATTCAGGAGTTAAATCTGAGCTGTTGTGGGAGTAAAATACTAAAATCCCGTCTAGAGTAAAATACAGCTCTTAGCTGGAGTTCATTTTAACATGAACTCCTTCAGTGTTAACAATTAATGCAAAAATGTGTGTTATTAAAATAATATTATTAAACAATATTACACTTAACAGTGCAGAAAATTGTAACTTGCTCTTATAGTCAACAACACATCAGCCATGCAAACAACCATCATATAAAATATAAGGGAATATCCCATGGAAGGGTTGGCAAGACTTCACACTGATAATAAGCTAGGATTGGGGGACATGCCCATTAGAGAGTTCAGTCACGCTCCTCAACACCTTGGAATAAACTCTGAAATATTACACCACTAACGAGTTCCCCTCAACTCAACTTATAGTTTAAGTTGGAAAATAAACTCACACAATTTAACACTCTCACACATTTTTGTTTTACTCCAGATTTTTTAACTGCTGTGCAGTTATCGGTAAAGCTTGATTGCAGTTGTTGCTGCAAACCCTGCGTTCACACTGGAACGCGACGAGTCGCTTGTGTCGCCCAGCGTTTGTCGCTTGTGGGCATGTCAAGCTCAACGCCCGCGTTTATCATGGTCCAGCCTCCGACAAGAAAAAAGGCACAAAAAAGGAATCACTTGGCCACTTTATTCTCCAGCTATAACTCCCAAACTTGCTGGACTCTTGTGCGTTTCTGTGATTTAACTGCGCTGGAAACGCAGCCGTTCCCACAGACTGATGTGGGTCCACCCCGTTCAACAGAAAGAACCGGGAAAGAAACTAGAAATTCAGAGGACGTCGAACCGCCTTGTTTGTGATTGGTCCAAAGAAAAGCTAGGAGCCAATCGGGTTAGAATGTCGCTTCACCGCGTCATAACTCATTTGCATAGAGTTGAGAAAAATTAATCTCTGTGTCGCTTGTCGCTCTGTCGCTCTGTCGCTTTGTCGCCTCTCGCGTGTCGCGGCGACAAAACGCGCCCTGCCATAGGAAATGAATGGTCGCCTGTCGCTTTGTCGCTTTCCAGTGTGAACGCAGGGTTAGAGTGGCACAAGCAAGTTATTAAGTTTAGTGGGCAAATATTTTTTTCACACAGGGCAAGATTGGTTTGGATTTTTTTATTTTCATAACTAAAATTCTTATTTAAAAAGCACTTTTTATGTTTGCTTAGGTTACCTTTGTCTGATATTTAAGTGTGTTTGATAATCGGAAATATCGGATATCAGAATGACAAAAAAGCAAATAGAGCAGATAGAGATGCTCACATTCACGCCTCCTAGTTTGGCTACCAGTTTGTGAGGTACAACAGCATTAAAGACAGAACTAATGTCCACAAATAACATCCTCACATGTATGTATTTGGCTGCTCTGGGTGTTTTAGTGCTGTGCGGACATATACTTTGACATATATTGTAGACTGCATCATTGGTTGACAGTTTGCTCTAGAGGCAAACTGCTCCTGGTGCAAGTCTCGAACAGAGTCTCAAAGACTTGCCCCTAGGGTGAAGTGTTTGGGCTAAATGGGGTTTAGAAGGTTATAGGCGCTAGCAACCAAAGTAACCACAGTCGAGCTGCGAGGTTACTGAACTTGGTTACTGACCACAGCCTGGCAGGGTCATCAACAAAGCACCACTAGCAGCTGATAATAAAGCAGAGTTTTTTATTTATTTATTGATTTCGCTTTCTTTCTCTTGCTCTTTCAGGAGAATGCTGTACTCCTGAGAGCTGATGTATACTCTCCTTCCTGGGAAGCTTACACAGATCATGTGGATCGTATGGTCTTGGCAGGTTTCTCCAGCTCTATACGCTGTTCTTTACAGTACCTGGTGGAGAACACAGACCCAGCCCTGCGCATCGCACCGCTGTTCGAGGTGCAGCTGACCCTCACCTCCGACATGACTTTCCATCCCTCACTCGACCTGTCCAAGAAGGACAACTTCTACGATATTATTGATAAGATGGTGTCGGATATTTTCAGAATGGCCTCGTTTATGAAGAGGATTGCCAAGCATAAACAGACAGAGAGTTACCAGGTAGGTGCCTGTGTGTGTGTGCAGCAGAACTGTACGATAAATCGTATTTTTATCATTTTTATCACATTTTATCAGAATGAGGTAGAGCAAGATAGAGTGAGGCAGATCAAGGTTAGAGGGAAATAGAGTAAGGTGAATTGAGGCAGAGTGAGGTAGAGTAAGGTGAATTGAGGCAGAGTGAGGTTGAGTGAGGTTGAGTGAGATGGAGTGAGATGGAGTGAGGTAGAGTGAGGTTGAGTGAGATGGAGTGAGGTAGAGTGAGATGGAGTGAGGTAGAGTTCGATGGAGTGAGGTAGAGTGAGGTAAAGTGAGGTGGAGTGAGGTAGATGGAGGTAGAGTGAGATGGAGTGAGGCAGAGTAAGGTGGAGAAAGGTACAGGGAGATAGAGCAAAGTTTAGGGAGCTGGAATAAGCTGAATTAAGGTACATTAAGGCAGAGGGAGGTAGAGTAAGATGGAGTGAGGTAGAGTGAGGTGGAATGATGTAGAGTGAGGTGGAGTAAAGCAGAGTGAGGTCGAGTAAGGTACAGAGAGGTAGAGGGAGGTACATGGAGCTGGAACAAGCTGGAGTAAGGTACAGTGAGGCAGAGGGAGGTAGAGTGAGTTAGAATAAGATACAGTAAGGTAGAGTGAGGTGGAGTGAGGTGAAGGAGGTAGAGGGAGGTAGAGGAAGGTAGAGCGAGGTAGATGTCCACAGGGAACACTTACACCAAACTACATCTGAGCTTATGAAAAAGGAGTGCATCCAGGCCAAATGCTGAAAAACATTTGAGAAATGAATTTATCTTGTTTAATGATATTGAGATGTTTAGCAGTGTTACCACACCTTTCTTTTTCCATCCATATCATACCCACCTACTATGTTGCTTTTTTGTAATTTGTTTTATTATGTAAAATGTTGAACTCAAGAATTTGTGCTTGTGTGTGTGTGATTGTTTTGCTGCAGGTGGATATAGACCAGGTGCCAGAGTTATCAGAGTTGGCTCAGCTGATTCGTGGTCGTGCACGTGGAGCCATCGCTAAAGTCAAAGAATTCCAAAACTCTTTCAGCTCTTATCGCTATCTTTGGGCCGGAGACAGGACCGAGTTTATGAGACAGTTCTTACTCTATGGCCACGCCCTCTCAACAGAAGAGGTGGAGCTTTATGCTGAATATGAGCTCGCCAAGAACCCGCCCAAACTACACCAGTTCAAAGAGCAAGTAAGGGTCTTTCTGTGCCACCTTTAGGAACATTCATCTTTCTAAGAATTTTCATAAGAAATCCTAAAAAAGTGCATAGTTTTTACAGGTGTGCACTTATAACGATTGATCCAATCATCCTTGTGAACTGAACACATCTGAAATATTTGTGAAAATCAGAATCTTCATATAAAACTGTAGGTTTAAAAACAGTAAAGTAGACATTTCTTTGGTATAGGGAATTAAATGGTAAATGTTTTTGCCTCAAACTGTCACAGTATGGACATTTCATTACTAGAGAGTTTCCAATCCATGAATTCTTTTAAGGTAAACCTTGAAAAAGAATGAAAGTGTTCTGAAAATATTTTTACAGTTGGCAGGTGACTGGAATTGACTGGCCCTACTGATGATCCCATCATGACACATAGCTTTTTAAAGCTTGCTTTAGACATGCTAAAATGATAAATGCAAAGCTTGTCTGGTAAAGTGCTCTGCACTGCTCTTGCAGAACTGTTTGGTGTGTTTGCGCTCCTAGATGTGTAGTGTCAGAGTGGCACAAATAACACCTTTAAATAGTGGAAAACATGATTCTAAAATCAAGAGAGTTAAATCTATTTTTTTTTTTGTCATCTAATGTTTCTTTGCATAACAGTAGAATAGATGACAACACGACTTTGAACTTTAATGAGTGTCGCCCAATCCTGTTTCTGCAGATTTACGACTCTGTAGAGATATGGGGCCCTCTCTTACATCTTGCATCATTTCTAGGGTTGCCACCTTTTAGAATTTAAAATAATGGAAAATATGCGCTTACTAAAGCCTGTTTGGGCAAAGTGCACAAAATACTGGATTTCAGAAAGCTGCGGGAGAACGGAGGTGGGCTATTCAACAAATGTAAGTACTTTTTATAATGTTTTAATAGACCGAAAGTCCATTTCACACTGGAGTTCTCCTTTAAAAATACCAATCCTTTAAGGTAGTAGGTAGTAGATTTCAAGGACCAGGATTGAGCGCCTCTGCCCAACAGTGTCAGTGTCATTCATGAATTGTCTTTCTTTTTATCTTCATGTGCCTGTGTTGCGTGTATGTGTATGTATGTGTAGATCAGTGAGTTTGAAAGTCTGTATGAGAAGGTGCGGGTGTTGGAAGAGAAGAGGGTGTTCAGCAGTTGGTGCCAAGTGGACATCAGACCTTTTAAAATGTCCCTTATGAATGCCATCAAGAAATGGAGCTGGATGTTCAAAGAGCACCTGCTGAATCACACCAATGATAGGTGACTTTAGTGGAATATTGTGTCAAAGACTAAAACCAGACTAAAACCAGAATATCATATTGTTTCCTCCTCTCTGTGTTTATCTATCTCTCACTCTCTTTCTCTACCTCTCTCTCTCGATTCCGCAGTGTGCAGGAGCTGGCGAGCTTCATTGCGAATGCTGAGTATGGTTTGGGGAAGACTGTAAAGGAAGGAGACTATGCTGCGCTGGTGGACACTATGGGCCACTTGATGGCTATCAGAGACAGACAGCAAAACACTGAACAGCAGTTTAAACCCCTCAAATCTACTGCTGATCTGCTGAAGACCTACGGCCAGCAGCTGCCAGAGCAAATCTATGCTCTGCTTGAGGTACACACATACACAATGCCCAATGCCAACTAGTACACAGAATAATGAGGATCTTCTTCATATCTTTGTTGTTTCTCCTAGACAGAAATGAGGTCAGATGGAAAAACAAAGGAGACTTTGTTTTTGTCTCTCCTGAGAAAAGAGCTCAGTTTCCTCTTTAAGTTTACTATACACTCATGGGCCCCTTTATTAGGTACACCTGTCCAACTGCTTATTAACGCAAATGTTGAATCAGCCAATCACATGGTTGCCTTCTCCAATATGGCAGAGACCCTGACATGCCAGGAGGCAGGCTATGCTGTGTTTATGTATATGATGTCTATGGGGGAGAGAACCAGGGTTAGCAATGAGCCAGCTAACATTAGCGGCGAGCTAGCTAACATTAAAGAGGAGAGAACTAAGGTTAGCAGAGCTAACTAATGTTATCGGGGAGAGAACTAGGGTTAACAGAGAACTTTAGGGTTGTAAGAGATCTTACAATGCTAATGTTAGCAGCTAGCCGACTAACGTTAGCAGCCAGCTAGATAACTGGAAGGTCAAAATAAGTCTTTACTAAGACTATTATGAATAACAAATAATTTTAGGCTGCAGTTTACAGCTGCGGTTCTCAAATGTTTCAGTTAGAGAAACCCTTTTTCCATGGTAAGTGCCACTTCTGCCACTCTACCCAGGATCAAATTCAAAATCTGCACGCTTCATTAGTTTGTTTTTGTTGGCTTTTATTTTTTAATCACCACTTTTGAAGATATGGCCAAATCAGATAATGATAAATGAACAGATCTTGAGTGTTCCCATTGTATTAAAATAAAGGTAAAAGGTATGCCTTTTTGTTTGTTTTTTTGTTTAGTATAAATGTTTATTTGTTTGTTTAGTATAAGCCAACATTATATGTATACTAAACAAACAAATAAACATATTTATACTAAACAAATAAACAAACAAACACAAAAAAAGACACCTTTATTTTAATATGATTTTAATTGATCATTTCCACTTTTTCTGTGCAGAAAGCTACAAAAGAGCTCAATCTGGACAAATGCTTATACTGTAATTTTTAAAGTGTTCTTTCATTTTTCTTTCTATGGTTCCTACATGCAATTCAGTGTGTTGTTTTAACAATGCAGCTTACATATGTTATGTTGGCTCTGTTCTGCATCACAATGCAAATTTGAGCAAAACAAATGGGAAATTTTGATTTCCAATACAATAAATTGTTTTGTACCAAAGAAATTATGACTACATTTTTAGGTCTTAAAATATTTATATTTTCTTTAACTTTGACTAAAATAAAATAAAATTAAATACACAGAGACAGAAGACAGCATACTTAATTGCAAGCATGTTTATTATTACAGAACAAGCAGTATACTTCATGGTGTACATTGCAGTGAACTGAAGTATTTGTCCCTACTGTAAGAATTCCCTCTAATGTATATCTAAATACACTGATTTTAATTCATCATCATAAGCCCATACGCTGTCCTCTCCATGCTGGGCTCCATATCAAATCCATGACCCCAATTTGGCACCCTCATTCTCAACAACCCTGCATTTAAATTTTCAGAGTTTTTTTTATTCTTCTTATCTGGGTCCAAGACTCTTTTCTTTTCAGCAAGCCAGAGCAACAGAGGCAAAGAAAAAGTCCCTCAGATCAATAGGAAGAAACCTTGAGAGGAACCATGGCTCTAATGGGGAACAAGTCCACCTCTAGTCGACACAGGATAGCGCTAAAGCAAATACTAAGCCCTCTTCTGGTGTGGTGTTCTCAATTCGGAACAAAGCTGCCATGATGGAACGTCTAAAGAAGCCTTGAATGGAAACAACAAGAATTCATTTAGAGTTACTACAGTTCCATAGTTCAGGTTTTTCTGTGAAGGAAAACCTTAGGGTGCTTTTAAAAAACATTAGAAAGGATTTTTAGAAGAATGTGTTCCTTGAAACACCATTAGCTTTTTTTAAGGTTCCTCAAAGCACCTTTGGGTGTTTCTCCACAGTTTCAACCCATAAGGTTCCTCAAAGAACTTATAATACTTTAACAATGTATGTCAAATAACAGCTCATTTTCTCATTTTCATTCAAAACTCACCTTAGGTGTGAAAAACATTCAGACAGTTCATCGATAACATCCTCAGGACAGCTTCTAACATAGTCTGTTCACAAAAGAAAAAACATGAGTTGACAATTTCACAAATCAGCTAAAAAAAAAGAAGGAGAAGACTGTAGAGATTGTCTCTACAAGGTCATAAATTAATTTATCAATTGTTATTCTATATATATATATATATATATATATATATATATATATATATATATATATATATATATGTATATATATATATATATATATATGTATATATATATATATACATATATATATATATATATACATATATATATATATATATACATATATATATATACAGTCATAGGTAAAAGTTTGGGCACACCTATTAATCTTAACCATTTTTAGTTCTAAATATTTGGGTGTTTGCAACAGCCATTTCATTTCAGTTTGATATATCTAATAACTGATGGATACAGTAATATTCCAGGATTGAAATGAGGTTTATTGTACTAACAGAACATGTGCAATATGCATTAAACAAAAATTTGACCGGTGCAAAAGTATGGGCACCCTTATTACTGTGTCCATCAGTTGTTAGATATATAAAACTGAAATGGCTGTTGCAAACACCCAAATATTTAGAACTAAAAATGAGATTAATAGGGGTGATTAATAGGTGCCCAAACTTTTTCATATGACCATATATATATTACTTATCTAGCTTTCCATTTTTGCTTTAGTAATAAATACTAAAATCAGGGACCAATAAGTACAACTAGACCTAATTTACCTTCACAGTGAAGTACAGGCAGCTCTAGTTGCGCTCCACACCACTCCATTTCATCACTAGCACAAGTGATGAGGTCCCTTCTGACATCTGTAGAAACTCTACAGATGAAGGACAGAGGACAGTAGAACATCTTCAGTGACTGAGTCTGATTCACAACTTACAGTGTTTAACTCTTTATTATTCAGTTAATTCTCCTTGTTGGTTTGATTTAGACAGTTTGATTTAGGTGTTTCTCCACAGTTTGAACCCATAAAGGTCCTTAAAGAACGTGTACTTTAACAGAATATGTCAACTGTAGCTGATTTTCTAACATTCAAAGCTCACCTTAGAAGTGAAAAACGTCCAGACAGTTCATCAATAACATCCTCCGGACAGCTTCTAACATAGTCTGTTCACAAAAGAAAAAAACATGAGTGAGAGTTTCACAAATCAGCTAAAAAAAACTCTACATGGTCAAAAAAAAAAAAAAAAAAAAAAAAATATATATATATATATATATATATATCCGGTCCTCTTAGGGGTTCAGGAAACGAATCTTGCGTTTTCTCCGTAGGTGTTAAACGACACATATAAATAAACAGCGCTCTTAATTCTGCTATTGTCTGATGAGATGCCACCATCCTGTGTGTGTGTCCGCGCCCGTGCGTGTGTATGTGTTCGCGCGCGCGCGGGTGTGTGTGTGTGTGGTTTCGTGTTTGCCCTGAAAAACGATACTGAGTAGTTTTCCACTTGTAGCTTTTTACATAAGACCAGATAACGAGGTATCTTCATGAGGTATTTTTTTGATAGGAATATTTAATTTTTTTTATCTCTTTATTTGCTGAAAAGGTACTTAAAAAATATCACACCTGCCCCCTGTACATCATAGTTTGTGTGTCTGATTTGATGCAACATGTGCTCAACACCCCTAAACCTCTGATCCTAGAATCCCCCCTGCTTGTTAAAATAATAGAAATGAGGTTTGATGAAGCTGCTCTAATCTCTTGACCTTCGACAGCTTTAGCTGATTTTATAATAGTGATAGACCAACTAGTGACCTTTAATGCTGAATTTTTTAATGTCTGTTTAGCTTCTCTTTTAGGGGAGTTTGTTTAGAGAGTTAATGTAAATGTACTCTATTCTGTACATTCCTGTTCTTGTGCTGTTGCTACAGCTAGATAAATTGTGAGTGTCCTTCAGACTTATGATTTCTTTTTGTAATAACTACACAACATAGTTGTAATTTTACTTCAGTACTTGAGTATAAATTCTAGAATAAACTACTTGCAATACTAGAAAAAAAAGTAGAAAAAATGTTGAATACTTTAGTACTTCTACTTAAGTATGGTGTTTAAAGAACACTTCATCTTCTACTCAAATCCCTTTTTTGACAGAGTACTTGTACTTTGACTCAAGTTTGGGTCTCTGGTACTTTATACAAGTCTGTTTAAAATATACATTTCAAGTTTAAAAGAAAAATCTGGTGTGAAATGGACTTTGGGTTTAGTGAAACAAGATAACAAGTAACTTTTGTTAAATAGCCCACCTCCATTTACCCCCAGCATTCTGAAATACAGTGCTTTTAGCAGATGCTCCTAACAGGTTTACAATGCTAGAGATAGGGGCACTGTATTACCCATGCAAATAAATCACTATTTGTACATCATTAATAAGCTCAAAGTAGCTCCACATTAGTAGTGCACAATTGGTAGTGTGAAGATACTATGAGCTGTTACTAACATTGGCTAAAATTTCAGAATGCTGGGGGTAAATGAAGATGGGCAATTCAATATAATTTTGTACTAATTATCATGTTTTGTTGCACCCCAAATCCATTTCACACCAGATTTCTCCTTTAACTGTTACATGATATTTGATAATGTTTAGTTTGAAGAATAATGTAGCTGGTAACTTACTTCTGTCCTGTAATCCACCTTTCTTCAGCTCAAGCCTGGCTTTTTTCTGAGCTGGTTCATCCTTGTGCGTATCAGTCAGCTTTCTCTTCATAGTGGTTCTTTTTTTGAAAAGAAGCTCCTCAGACTTATCAGATCCTCTACAGGAGAACATAAAGCCAAAACTCAAGTGTTCAAATGAGTGAATAGTGATTTAAGATCAGTAACCCTGTGTTGATGAATCAGTCAGAACTGGTGTTCTTTAACCTCAACAGTGACAGATATTCTGTCAGTTTGGACAGTAACTGCAGGTGGGGTTTTTAAGATCTCTCAGGAAGTGACCCAAACACAGCCATCAAATTGTTATGTACTATGAGTTATAGAGATGTGAAATGGTAAATGTGGGTGGTGTCTGACCTGTGTGTGTAAACTTGATGTAGAAATACAAAAGTTGTGCTTTATAAAGTAAGAAAATAAAATAAAAATGGTCAACAAAACTTTTGTGCGGAAAAAAAGTAGATATGCGCTGCTTAGAAAATGATTAATGATTCATTTATTTCAATTAAATTCAATATCATAGAAACCCTCAGCCATACATTAAGTTACATAGAAAATTAATGCGGCTTTATATAAATATAATATAAAGAGGGTTTTGTTCAAAAAGTAAGATAGGAAAAAATAAAATAAGGATGTATGATGATCAAAAACAAGAGAATTGAGGAATACCTTGAATACTGATTCAGTTAATTTATTGCAAATATATAGAAAAAGAAAACACTTTTGACCCATGTTACACATCAAAGAGTTAAGTAACTAGATAGAAATAAAATGCTGATTAGGGGCTCAAAATATTCAATAGTTATACTACCAAAAAGTTTTGGGGTCAGTATTAAAAATTAAATTTGTTTGCGTCCGCATTTCAATCAAGTACTGTGTAGCAATATATTTCCAGAAATAAACAAATTCTTACAAAAATAGAGGATTGTAACCTTCACTTTATTTTTTTCATTTGTACGAAATGATAAACAGTCAAAAGGATAAACATTAATTATTATTATTATTCTAATTAATTAAAATGTTTGAAGGTTACAGGGTACATCACATTTTAATTTTCACGGCATCACATAATATATATATTCTTGTAAATATTTTGTAAGTATTTGTGAAGGTCACAGGGTACATCACATTTTAATTTTCACAGCATCACATAATATATATAATGTATAGAAGACCAATTCTCAGCATGTCTATATCTTAAAAATCTATATATCTATATATTCCATATCCATCTATATATTAAAAATATCTTATTTGACTGAAACTCACAAAATGCAAAACTACAGGTAAATATTTTGTAAATATTTGTGAAGGTCACAGGGTACATCACATTTTAATTTTCACAGCATCACATAATATATATAATAATGATTAGTAGACCAATTCTCAGCATGTAGATCTGCAGGGCACCATGGTCGAAATTCAGTGGAGGGGGAATTCTGCAGTGAACATGTTTCTTCTTATTTTAGAGCAGGTTTCTTTTTCATCAGTTTAAAAAGAGTCTGTCTGCTAGTGGTAATTCACACCAGCAGTTAATAAACATCTTCAGAAGTCTAATCACGCTCATCACTGATCTTCTGCAGGAGCTGCCTGACAAGTGGAAGAATCTGAAGAAGGTGGCCTTCACTGTGAAACATGAGGTTGCTCCTCTGCAGTCCAGCGAGGTTGCCGTCATCCGAAGAAAGTGTGTGCGCTTTGAGGTGAGCTAGGTTCAGTTCTCCACTAGAATTCATTTCATTTTTTTCATTTCAGCTTGTAATTCCAGACCTAGTTTAACTCTATCATGATCTAAACCATACTATGGTGTAACTCACTGTCTATCCAGTGAACAACTATAATTTTATATGCTTTAATGGGCCAATTTACATGCAAATAATTAGCTTTACAAAGATTTTACAAATATTTTTTAGAGAATAAAAACAGATACATTTTAATGTTTTGTTGCCTGGTGGATTATCTTTACACTGCATGCATCATCTAGTAAATTATCATGTCATTGCATAGTGTGAGGGGTTAAACAATTTTGTGTTCTAACTTCACGCACAGAATTCACAGAAAATGCTCAGGAAAGGAGCATGTGGGGTAGTAGGTGTGAAATTCGCAGCTTCTGCTTCACTGAATCACCGTGAACTAAAAGATCAACACAGATCAACACTAAGGGAGATATAATGAAGGAAAGCTGTGCAGCTGTTTATTAACAATGTAAATATACAATATGTTATTAAATGTAATTTTATATACACAAGCTTTCATCACTTATTTTCTCCAGTTTTATTTACAACATGAAAATGCTGTTCTAGTGTAATATCTTAAATAGAGAACTAGCCTCCTACTTTAAGGAAAACCTGGCATTAGCCTGGCAGGAGCTAATTGTATACTGTAAAATATTTATTTGAACTATTGAATGTATAATTAATAATTTATTATATAATAAAAAATGTTTAAGAAAATTATATTTTAAAAGCCATTGCGCTCAAAAAAATATGAGGCAGATGATCCAGTGTGATTAAGAGTTATAATCTTCTATTTTAAGGAAAACCTGGAATTAGCCTGGCCCGAGCTGATTTTAGCCTATAAAATCAACTGGCAACATGCCATACTGATCCATAATGCACAAAAAAAATTAATATAAAGCTGATGTTCCAGTGTGATTTTGAAGGATTTTTCATTTAGGGCCAGACCAAATACAGATCAGATGAAGAGCTCTAGTCTCCCACTTTAAGGGAAACCTGGAATTAGCCTGGAACGAGCTGATTTTATACTGTAAAAAAAACAGCCAATGTTCCAGTGTGATTTTTTGAAGGACTTTTTTTTATCTTGGGCCAGAAGAAATACACATTATATTAAGAGTTATAATCTGCTACTTTAAGAGAAAACCTGGAATTAGCTTGGCCCAAGCTGATTTTAGCCTATAAAATCAACTGGCAACATGCCATACCGATCCATAATGCACAAAAAAAAATTAATATAAAGCTGATGTTCCAGTGTGATTTTGAAGGATTTTTCTTGAAAATCAAATAAAGAATCTGGTTTGATCACTAATCACAAATGATAAATGATTTCTCAGCTCTACACTGCAATCTGCAACCTGGTTTCATTCTTATACACTGTGCCAAGCCGTTCTGCAGATTCACCAGATCTGGTAAACCATGGCCTTACCCCCACAACCATACCAGCATAAAAACTGCGGCTAACCAAAACCACAGAGCCACCGCGCCACCCTGCAGCAGGATGGCAGCATGTTGCACAGCAGCGCCTCGCAGCAAACACTGACATTTACAGGGCATCAAAGCATGCAGTGTGTGTGTGTGTGTGTGTACATACACTAAAAAAATGGTGTTATATCTGCAGACACGTGCGCGCATGACACAAAGCCTCACGTCTGACACACAGCAACACTTCACAGAAACGTCTTCAGACAGACATCAGACCAGAATTCTGATTAATATTAATAGCACACACCGCCACCTCACACCCTCAGACTGAGCATAAAATACAGAAACCTCACTATCATTAATCTCCCCACACAGAACAAACACAGGACTTATTCATCCAATCTATTCACTCCTCCTGCACAGGAAACACACACAAGCACACACCACTAAATCTTTCCTCTGGTCATTTACAACAAAGTGATTCAACCTCAAAAACTTAGTTCTGTGGTTTATTAAATCTAGTTCTGAGGTGAAAAGTGGGAGTCTGCTGATTCAATACTTAGTTGTAGATGTTTCAGCCGCACACTGGAGGTCGAGCAGAAAAATTTAAATGAGTCGCGCGCGTGAGCACAGACTCAGACACGTGCACAGACACGCACACGCGCACAGACACGCACACGCGCACAAAATCAGCTTGGGCCAGGCTAATTTCAAGTTTTTCTTAAAGTGGGAGACTAGAACTCTTCATCTAATGTGTATTTGGTCTGGCCCAAGATGAAATTTCCGTAAAAATCCTAAAGGAACATCAGCTTTATATTCAATTTTTGATGCATTATTGCTCGGTGTGCCATGTTGCCAATTAATTTTAAAGTATAAAATCATCTCTTCTGCTTCACTGAATCACCGTGAACTAAAAGATCAACACAGATCAACACTAAGGGAGATATAATGAAGGAAAGCTGTGCAGCTGTTTATTAACAATGTAAATATACAATATGTTATTAAATGTAATTTTATATACACAAGCTTTCATCACTTATTTTCTCCAGTTTTATTTACAACATGAAAATGCTGTTCTAGTGTAATTCATTCAGTAGAAAATATCTTAAATAGAGAATTAGCCTCCTACTTTAAGGAAAACCTGGCATTAGCCTGGCAGGAGCTAATTGTATACTGTAAAATATTTATTTGAACTATTGAATGTATAATTAATAATTTATTATATAATAAAAAATGTTTAAGAAAATTATATTTTAAAAGCCATTGCGCTCAAAAAAATATGAGGCAGATGATCCAGTGTGATTAAGAGTTATAATCTTCTATTTTAAGGAAAACCTGGAATTAGCCTGGCCCGAGCTGATTTTAGCCTATAAAATCAACTGGCAACATGCCATACTGATCCATAATGCACAAAAAAAATTAATATAAAGCTGATGTTCCAGTGTGATTTTGAAGGATTTTTCATTTAGGGCCAGACCAAATACAGATCAGATGAAGAGCTCTAGTCTCCCACTTTAAGGAAAACCTGGAATTAGCCTGGAACGAGCTGATTTTATACTGTAAAATGAATTGGCAACATGGTATATGAGCCATTTTGCACAGAAATAATGAATATACAGCTGATGTTCCAGTGTGATTTTGAAGGACCTTTTTATTTTGGGCCAGACCAAATACAGATCAGATGAAGAGCTCTAGAAAACCTAGAATTAGCCTGGCCCAAGCTGATTTTAGACTGTAAAATGAACTGGCAACATGGAATACTGAGCCATAATGCACCACAAACTGAATATAAAGCTGATGTTCCAGTGTGATTTTGAAGGACTTTTTCATCTTGGGCCAGACCAAATACAGATCAGATGAAGAGATCTAGTCTCCCACTTTAAAGAAAATCTGGAATTAGCCTGGCCTGAACTGATTTTATACTGTAAAAAAAACAGCCAATGTTCCAGTGTGATTTTTTGAAGGACTTTTTTTTATCTTGGGCCAGAAGAAATACACATTATATTAAGAGTTATACTCTGCTACTTTAAGAGAAAACCTGGAATTAGCTTGGCCCAAGCTTATTTTAGACTGTAAAATGAACTGGCAACATGGCATACCGAGCCATAATGCACACAAAATGAATATAAAGCTGATTCATTTTACAGTATAAAATCAGCTTGGGCCAGGCTAATTCTAGGTTTTCCTTAAAGTGGGAGACTAGAACTCTTAATATCATGTGTATTTGTACTGGCCCATTATGAAAAAGTCCTTCAAAATCACACTGGAATCACTGGTTTTATATTTATTTATGTTTTGTGCATTATGGATCAGTATGCCATGTTGCCAGTTGATTTTATAGGCTAAAATCACCTTTTGCCAGGCTAATTCCAGGTTTTCCTTGAAGGAAGAGACTAGAGCTCTTCATCTGATGTGTATTTGTTCTGGCCCAAGATAAAAAAGTCCTTCAAAATCACACTGGAACATCAGCTTTATATTCAACTTCTGATGCATTATTGCTCGGTATGCCATGTTGCCAATTAATTTTAAAGTATAAAATCAGCTCGGGCCGGGCTGATTCCAAGTAGAAGACTAGAACTCTTCCTCTCATATGTATTTGTTCTGGCCCAAGATAAAAAAGTCCTTCAAAATCAGCTGCATATACAATTGTTTTGTGCATTGTGGATCGGTAGGCCATGTTGCCAGTTTATTTTTAAGTATAAAATCAGCTCGGGCCAGGCTAATTCTAGGTTTTCCTTAAAGCAGAAGACTAGAGCTCTTCATCTGATGTGATTTTTTTCTGACCCAAGATGAAAAAGTTTTTCAAAATCACACTGGAGTATTATGGCTCGTATGCCATGTTGCCAATTTATTTTACAGGCTAAAATCAGCTTGGGTCAGGCTAATTTCAAGTTTTTCTTAAAGTGGGAGACTAGAACTCTTCATCTAATGTGTATTTGGTCTGGCCCAAGATGAAATTTCTGTAAAAATCGTAAAGGAACATCAGCTTTATATTCAATTTTTGATGCATTATTGCTCGGTGTGCCATGTTGCCAATTAATTTTAAAGTATAAAATCATCTCAGGCCAGGCCAATTCCAAGAAGAAGACTAGAACTCTTCATCTCAGAACAAATACACATGATAAGAAGAGTTTTCTACTTCAAGACACATCTGGAATTAGCCTGGCCCGTGCAGATTTTAGACTGTAAAATGATTTGGCAACATGGTATACAAGCAAAGAAAACCTAGAATTAGCCTGGCCCAAGCTGATTTTATATTTTAAAATGAATTGGCAACATGGTATATAAGCAATGTTGCACAAAAATAATAAATATAAAGCTAATGTTCCAATGTGATTTTGAAGAACTTTTTCATCTTGGGCCAAAATAAATACACATGAGTTGAAGAGATCTAGTCTTCTACTTTAAGGAAAACCTGGAATTAAAAAAGGAAATCCTTTAAAATCACAATGGATCATCTGTCTCATATTTTTTTGAACACGAAGGCTTTAAAATAAATATTTTACAGTTTACAATTAGCTCCGGCCAGGCTAATGCCATGTTTTCCTTAAAGTAGGAGGCTAATTCTCTATTTAAGATATTACACTAGAACAGCATTTTCATGTTGTAAATAAAACTGGATTAAAATAAGTGATGGAAGCTTGTGTATATAAAATTACATTTAATAACATATTGTATATTTACATTGTTAATAAACAGCTGCACAGCTTTCCTTCATTATATCTCCTTTAGTGTTGATCTGTGGGGTGTTTAATATAATATGCGGAACAGCAGGTGTTTGTGAACGCTCCTTTTTGTTCACGGTGGTTCAGTGAAGCGGTAGCTGCGAATATCAAACCCACTTCAGCCGGGGATTACGAGGCTGCGAATATAGAGCCAAACGAATCTGGAGCTGCGAATAACAAACCAACTTCAGCCTCGTCTCCGTGGTACAGTTTAAAAGCACAGCGACAGTTAAAAAGCTCCGCGGTACAGTTAAAAAGCTCCGCGTGACAGTAGATGAGCTCCGCGGTACAGTTAAAAAGCTCCGCGCGACAGTAGGTGAGCTCCGCGGTACAGTTAAAAAGCTCTGCGTGACAGTAGGTGAGCTCCGCGGTACAGTTAAAAAGCATAATTTTTTGTGCATAATTATATCTAACATTCCACTCTTGACTTTGTGGCTGTGTTACATTGATGAGTGTTTTCCAGTTTTAACAATGTCTTCCTTGTAGAAATGAATTCAGGATAGTTAACCGAAATTAGACATTCATTATTATGGCACTGTCACTATGTTGCAAAAAGATTTAATACAGTAAGGAACCCAAGTTTATTGTTTTAAATAAATGTTCAGTTTGTTTAAATTGTTCTTTCATTTTTTTTATATTATTATTGTGGCACTTTCTCTATGTTGCAAAAAGATTTAATACAGTTAGGAACCTAAATTTATTGTTTTGAATGAATGTTCTATTTGTTTAAATTGTCATTTCATCTTTTTATCTTCTTATTGAAAATCGTTTCTGAATCAAATCGTGACCCCAAAAATCAGGATCGAATCGAATCGCCAGGTTAAACATTTGTTTTGGTGATCTGTACAAGTCTTGCGAGACACGTTTAACACCTATCAAGAAGTATTGTGCTGTTTTAATCTAACAAAATCTGGTCACAAATTTACAGAATACATTTTAAAAACATAAAAATTAAGCTTCTCAGGGTGAAAGAGGAGGCACAGGATGCAACTACCAATATTTTTTTTTTTTAAAAGAAAAAAATTCTTTCTCTCTCTCTCTCTGTCCGTCTCTCTCTTGTTCTGTGCAGATTAAACAGCTGGAGTTCAGAGAGCAGTTTCGTCTGGAGCCCATCTTCCGCATCAACATAGAGGAACCGTACAAACTTATTGACAAGGTGCTTCATTCTGCTGTATTTGTTTGCATTTCAGTGTACTGTGTATAAATCAGTGGAAAAATGCTACATGTTGCTGCTTTAAGTGTGTGACCTGAGCATTCCGTATGGGTGTGTATCTTCTTGTGTGTGTGTGTTTTTGTGTGTGTGTGTGTGTGTGTGTGTGTAGGCCAACCGCACAGTAGCTCATCTGGAGAGTGAGATGCGTAAACTGCAGGAGACTGCCAATCTGTTCGAGGTCAGTTTCCCTGATTATAAACAGCTTTGCCAGTGTCGCTCTGATCTCATCCTACTCAAAGCAGTCTGGGATATGGTGATCTTCGTTAAGGTAATCCTGCCATTCTGTAATTTTTTTTACACATCAAAATAAAGGCCTCCTGAAAATCTGTTTACGCAGCTCTATACTTCATATTCCACATATATCCAGTTGAAACCAGAAGTTTACATACACTATAAAAAAAGACACACATGGACATATGTTTTCTCACTGTATGATGGGAAATCAGAATAAACCTTTCCTGTTTTAGGTCAGTTACGATTCCCATAATTATTTATATTTGCCAAATGCCAGAATAATAAGAGAGAGAGAGAGAGAGAATTTTGGTATTAGTATTTGGTACCATTGGCCTTAAACTGTATGACTTGGGTCAAATGTTTTGGATATCCTTCCACAAACTTCTCACAATAGTTGGCCTCCTACAGCAAAACAACCCCACAACATGATGCTGACACCCCCGCGTTTCACAGCTAGGATGGCATTCTCAGGATTACAAGCTTCCAAACAGTTTAATTTTTTGCTTTGTCAGAACACAGAAAGTGTTTCCAGAAATTAAGTTCTTTGTTCCTGTGTGCATTTGCACACATCAATCTGTTTTTTTTACCTTTTTGTTTATTTTGGAGTAATTGCTTCTTCCTGGCAGGGTGGCTTCCAGCCCATATCGATATAGTACTCGTTTCACTCTAGATAATGACACACTCTTACCAGCTTCAGCAGCATCTTCACAAGGTCTTTTGCTTTTGTTCTTGGGTTGATCCGCACATTTCAGATCAAAGCATGTTCATCTCTCGGACACAAAACCTGTCTTCATCCGGAGAGGTATGACAGCTGGACATTCCCACATTGTATATAGTTGCATATAATTATTTGTACAGATAAACGAGGCACATTCAGGCATTTAGAAATTGCACCCAAGGATGAAACAGACTTAAGCAGGTCCACAATTTAGGGGTGCCTTATAATATGTCCACAGGTGTGTCTCTAATTAACTCAGATATTGCCAATAAACCTATCAAAAGCTTTCAAAGACATGACATCATCATATGGGCTGTCCCAAATTGTTTAAAGGTATTGTAATCTAAGTGTATGTAAACGTTTGACATAATTTTGGTAATCCTAATAGACTTAACACAAAAATTTCATGTCAGACAGTGAGAAAAAAGTGCATGTGTTTTTTATTTTTATTTAAGTGTTTATTGAAAAGGAAACATACATATTACATCTTTACAAATTCTTTACATCCGTAAGTATTGTTGACAAGATACAACATAAAAGTCTAATGTCCAGTCTTACATGCGTAGATGTACACAAATCTAGATACACATACACACACACACACACACACACATATATATATATATATATATATATATATATATATATATATATATATATATATATATATATATATATATATATATATACACACCACTTTGTGTTGGTCTTTTACATTAAATTCCAATGAAATATATTTATATTTGTGGTTGTAATGTGACAACATATGGAAAAGTTCAAGGGGTATGAATACTTTGGCAAGCCCTACAGCTCTGGAAAGAAATAAAAGTATGAGTTTCTTTGATTTTACCAAATTGAAAACCTCTGGAATATAATCAAGAGGATGATGGATGATCACAAGCCATCAAACTAAACGGAACTGCTTGAGGTTTTGCACCAGGAGTGGCATAAAATTATCCAAAAGCAGTGTGTAAGACTGGTGGAGGAGAACATGCCAAGATGCCTGAAAACTTGAAAACAGGGTTATTCCACCAAATATTGATTTCTGAACTGGAATTTGGTAGAAATGTTGTCAGTAGTTTATAGAATAAAACAACAATGTTAATTTTACTCAAACATATACATATAAATAGCAAAATCAGAGAAACTGATTTAGAAACTGAAGTGGTTTCTTCATTTTTTCCAGAGCTGTGTATACATGTACACATACTTCCATACACCCTCCTCAATATCCAATACTTATATTTACTACAATATTACAGGTTATGTACATCCTAAGTGTTAAACAGTTTACAGGGTTCAAGGGAGATTACAGTGAGTGTCCTATAAAACAAATACCTTGGGGTAGGCAGAGTTACATATGTGTCTTTTTATATAGTGTATGTAAACTACCGGTTTTAACTGTAGCTCTTGGAAAAAGAATAAACTACTTCCAAATAATTCTGTTTCTCTGATTTTGCTATTCATAGGTATATATTTGGGTAAAATGGACATCCTGGCCTGGAGAAATTAAAATATTGTTATTTGAAGGATTTATGTAAAGAAAATGAGAAATGGCAAAATAATGAAAAAGATGCAGAGCTTTCAGACCCCAAATAATGCAAAGAAAAAAGTTCATATTCATTTAAATAGAAACAACTATACTAAAGCTGTAAGTCAGGAAAAGTTTAAATATCTTTGTGGTTTTTAATTACAGCTTTCATGCGTTGTGGCATGCTCTCCACCAGTCTTACACACTGCTTTTGGGTGACCTTTTGCTACTCCTGGTGTGAAAATTCAAGTAGTTCAGCTTCTTAATTGCATTCCAGAAGTTTTTAATGCACATTTTAGATAAAAAAAAACTTGTACAGTATGTAAAAAAAGGTACTAGAATAAAAATACAGTATTATATTAATTAAATATGATAAAAGAAAACTTTAGTGGGAACTTAAGACACTGTCTGCCACCAATCTTAACATCCAAATTAATAATTAAAAATAGAAAATGTGTTTTTACAGTATTGCAATTGTTTTGTAGTATCCAGAACTGACTTCTCTTCTGTTAACCTTTTTGTTTATGGGCATGCTGGGAAATGTAGTCCAGTATCTCAGACTGGACCAAGACACCCTGGAAGGAGATCAATGTGGAGCAGATGGACATGGAGCTCAGGAGGTTTGCTAAGGTGCCGGTCACACATTATTTTTCTTCCTATTCATTGATATATTAACACCAGTATTAATTTTGACAACAAATTTAGATTTAGTCAGAGTCTTGTGAAGAAAATGGCATTTTTATTTTTAGTCATAATTTAGACATCTGAAATATTTTCAGTTTTAGTCGACTAATTATCATAAGAATATAGTCAACTAAAACATACATTCAGTTTAGTTGACTAAAATATAAAGGGTGTAAATGTGAATGCTTTTTCAATGGTTCCCTTTAATTATTGAACTATACACTTGTATGAAATGAAACAATTATTAACCAGTTGTGCAATATTATTAATGTTTGAATGTGAAATATATTTATGTTTAAAATATGATTTAACATATATTATTATTGTAGCTATGTGACTGTAAATATTTAAAATATTTTGAACAGAGCTGTAGATACAAAAACAGCTTTTTAAAGAGCTCATTTTATCCCCAGCACTAACCCAACACATCTCACTACATTCTATAACTGAGGTCAAAAACACACTCTGTCCTGAAGAGATGCTCTCAGGGTGGTGTTTTTTTTTTTTTTTTATAATTTCATTTCTAATTTTTCCCATTTTCTCCCCAATTTACATGGCCAATTACCTAACCCACTCACTAGTATCAGTAGTAATGCCCCAATACACCAGGAGGGTGAAGACTACGAAACTCCGATACATGTGAAGTAAGCCACCGCTTCTTTTCGAGCTACTGCTGATGCAGCTTGGAGGAAAGCACAGCGGCACGGTTCTGATACACCGGCTCACAGACGCCCTGTGCTGTGGACATCACCCTAGGAGTGATGTGGGGAAAGAGCGCCATCTACCCACCTGGAGGGAGCAGGGCCAATTGTGCTGCCTCTGAGCACCGGCAGCTTGATTGCTCATAGTGGCATCGCTTTAGACTGCTGGACCACTCGGCACCCTAGGGTGGTGACTTTTAGTTAAACACACCATCATCTCATGAAATAACATTAACAAAAATTATTTGTCAATGAAATTAACACTGATGAACACATAATTTACTAATATAGTACATGTAACACAAGTTTATAAAGTGACATGCAAATGTTGGGGCATCTCTGGAAATGCATAGTGAATTAAATATGATCACTGGCTGCAACACAATCCCAAAGCATTACAGTAGGAGAGGTGTTCTTGTCATTAAAGATGTCTTTGCTAATAATCATAGGCATGTCACTGCAATTATTTTTAATAGGTGTTGTTTAAGCAGTGATCTGTGAAATTGAGGTGTTGTGTCTGCAGGAAATGAAGACTCTGGATAAGGAAGTACGTGTGTGGGATGTCTACACTGGCCTGGAGTCCACCGTTAAAAACCTGCTGACGTCACTGAGAGCTGTTAATGAACTGCAGAACCTGGCGGTTCGGGAGCGACACTGGCAGCAGCTCATGCACACCACTGGGGTACGGCATCTATTGCACATTCAGAACGTCACATAGAGCACGGACAAAAAGGGTGGAATTCCAGTTGAATTTGGTGTTCTGAACTGTAGATGCAAGAACCCGTTAATGAACTACCAGAGTTCCAACTCACAGGGATTGCTGGTGACTCCCAATGGAAGTTTAACACTTCAAGGGCTCTTTAGAAATGGTCCGTTTATAGGCGGTGGTATCAGGGGCGCCGCTAACACTGAAAGCTCCACTAGGTAGGATTGAGATTTTGTGCTCGTGCACTCCCCCTACAGTTGCAGAGTGTAATAAATGTATACAGCACTAGGTATTAGTGGATACTAGGTACTACATAAATAGTGGAAAATCCACCTGCATGTAAGCTACTTTTTTATCAGAAAGTAAAAAGCACACGAAAAATAATTACCATCATCAATTTGTCTCTTTTAGCATGAAATGTTTACTTTATTGTAATCACGACTGAAACAAGACATTTCTTCTGTGTCTACAACTGATAAAACAGCATGTTTAAAGTAGCACTGTAGCACTGTTAGCCCTCACCACCAAACAAGCACAGCATGAAATAATATTAAAACAAAAACACACTATCAGTAAAAGCTTTTACAAGCCCCAGACTAAAATGTATATATCAGTTTGGGGCAATATACTGCACGCTAAGCTTACAAACAGCCATATTTTACACTTAACATGAACTATTTACACATTTAACCCGATCGCTAATGCTAATCGCAAATGCTAATCGCTGCTAGCTTCCGCCTGCTAGCCTACAGCTTTAGCAGTTAAAACAAACACTTTAACTCAACTTATACCTCACATATTTACACTCTGATTGTTTTAAGAACCTTTTTACCCTCTTATTAACATTTTAAGCTCCTTACAAAACAGAAATACCCACTGGTTTACTTATAATCTGTCTTTATCTGGTACTATCTGGACTCACCAGCGCTTCTCCGGTACAGCACAAAAGATTCATTCGAATGAACGAATCTTTTTAGTGAACGGATTCTAACGATTTAGTTCATCTAAAAGAGCTGTTGTGCCACTACTAGTTAGCTTCTGTAAATAATAAACCAACTCCAAAAAGCGGGTTTTTGTAGTTCTTGTAGAACTGTTAGAACTACATACAGGTCTGAAAGCAGGTCGCAGTTCTCAAAAGAGGCGCAGTTCTCGAGCGTCGGTCACGGCCTCCTAGGAAAACCTACAGAGTCTGGTTTGAGCTCAGAGAAGCTCCGGCACAGACACGAGAGAACCGCTATTCCTCCTATTACGCCTCAGTGGAGCGCTGCAGTAAGTTTCAAGCTGTAATATTACTTCTTTAAAAAGTTAAATAATCAATGAAATCATACCTAGTGTGCCTTAAACAGGGGACTATAAGCCTCCCGAAAAGTGAAAGCAAAAAGTTTTTGTTGTTTTTTAATCAGAAGGGTGTCTCTGGTGTCTCTACCTATCCCTCCGAGTGGGCGCTCTCTCCCCATCACACTTAAAGGTGACGCCCGGTATTGATTGATTTAAATTAGATAAGATAACAGAAAATTAAGTTGTGGAAGGAATGTTTGATTAAAAACATTATAAATTCCATTATAAAACAGTTATCTCAGAAACAGCAACTTTAAAGGAGAGAGAAAAAAAACCTTCTAAACTTTCAGTGTAAGAAACAGTTTGTCTGTTCAAATTATTTAGTAAACTAAAGCCCCAGAGCACCTTTTTTCCACAAAACAGCTCACATGGCATTCATACTAGAGACCACAACTAGACATTTTAAAATTAATGAAAAACAATGGAATGAGACCTTTAAAATAATAAAATTTTCACTAGTTCTTTGTTTAAAAATAGAAGATGTCACATTTCTTGTCTATATTCTGACTTTAGCTATTTCTTTCTCTCTCTGTCTCTCTGTCTCTGTCTCTCTCTCTCTCTCTCTCTGTAGGTGAGCTTTATAATGAATGAAAACACCACTCTGGGGGACTTGCTGGAGCTGCAGCTCCACCGTGTGGAAGAGGAGGTGAAGAACATTGTGGATAAAGCAGTGAAAGAAATGGCCATAGAGAAGGTACAGTATATACAAGATAAAAAATATAAAACAAGATAAACAAAACCAATGATTGCACCCAGACGGAAATGTTATATTGCATTGTTACTCCAAAGGAAGATCAAAGTGACCAGGAACAATAAATGATTACAAATTTAGGCTTATTAAGGCAATATTTATTGAGCTACACATTCAGAAGTAGAGTGTGTCAGTTGGGGATAGCCCTGGTGATGCAGCTGGCATGTTCAATTTTGCTGATTCTTTATATTTGTGTGTGTGTGTGTGTGTGTGTGTGTGTGTGTGTGTGTGTGTGTGTTGTAGGTTCTTGGTGAAATCAAACAGACGTGGTCAGTGATGTCTCTATCATATGAGACTCACTCTAGCACTGGAACCCCTCTCCTTAAAGCTGATGAGAACCTGATTGAGACACTGGAGGACAACCAGGTGAGACCATTCCACCAAATATGCCATAAGAGTCCCCAGGAAAATATGTGTATAAATGTGCACACAAAATAACTTTACAATCTAATTTATTATTAAGCATAGTGTCTTGTACTTTGACCTATTTGCAAAATTAAAATGTGGAATTAAAAACATTAATAAAAAATACATAGAAAACTAGCATGTTACCTGTCCCCACTCTCTACCTATAACTTTACCATGAAATATAATTATTCAAATCCTTCAGAGATGTCATTTTTTGCATTGTTGTGATGGATACACACCTACAGTCAAATGCACAATATTGAACATTTCTGTTTCGATTACATCTTTGCATTTTTCCAGCAAATTGTAAAAGCAAAATTATGTTTATTTGCTATTCCTAATGTGCAAAACTAATAGTAAAAACTAAGAATTATTGATTGTTTAAAAAAAACTGATTCTCTTATGTGTTTTCAATGGTAAGGTAAAAATATTTTTTCTTCTTCTTCCATTTGCATGCGGATATACACAGACATGCCAAATGTCATGGGACAGGAATTAGTAACATATACCATGTTTTGCCATGTCCCATGGAAGCTAATGAAAGCTGCATATGTGGCCTCCTGCATTTAATATGGATGTTCTGATCATGATACATATGTACCAGCAATAGTGGCCTCATATGGAAAGAGGCCACTATCAGGCCTCTTTCCAACTCCCATAATTCACATCACCTTGCAAAGAGCATGCTGGCCAGTGTTTAACCTCACTCACTAATCACAAGATTACACCTCACACTTTATAGGCAGTGTAATGTATTTTTTGTATAGCATCTTTCAATCACAGTGGGAGTTCAAATTGGTACTTTTGGCAGTGTGGGTAACGTGCCAAGTCCTGCTGGAAAATGAAATCCACATCTCTATAAAAGTTGTCAGCAGAGGGAAGGATAAAGTGCTGTGAGATTTTCCGGGAAAACTGTGCACTGACTCTCCAAACCATCACTGATTGTGGAAACTTCACACTAGACCTCAAGCAGCTTGGACTGTGTGTCTCTCCACTCTTCTTCCAGACTCTGCTCCCTTGATTTATGAATGAATTGCAAAGTTTACTGATAATCAATAATGGGTTGGAGAGTCATGTCATCTGCTGGTGTTGGTCCACTGTGTTTTATCAAGTAAAAAAAATAGTGCATTGTTTTCCCAGAGAATTCTACAGCACTTCATGCTTCCCTCTGCTGACAAATTTTATGGAGATGTGGATTTCATTTTCTAGCAGGACTTGGCACACTGCACACACTGCCAAAAGTACCAACTGGACTTTTATAATATTCTAATTTTCTGAGATACTGACTCTTGGGTTTTCATTCAAGGCATAATCATAAAAGCTAAAAATAGATCAATCTGTGTTCAATACATTATATAATATATGATTTTCACCTTTTTTACGGAATTACTTAAATAAAGTAACTTTTTAATGATATTCTAATTCTGTGAGCTGCACTAGTATACAGAAAAAATAATAAGAGAGTATATTTGAACTACTCCTTGAACCTATATTGATCTCAATTCCTAGAAAGAAGACTGGCCAAGACTAGAAGAGGTGTGCTCATTTCTGATCCTGATTAAGATCTTTAGAAACATGGGAATATTCTAGACTCAGGAGTGTTAGATATAAAATCACCAGGGTGGTGGATCTTCAGAATCAGAATCTCCACCATACTATCAGTGGATAATGTGAATCCGCTATTTGACTTCACCACTTATTTACAGTGCTGTAAGTGTGTGTTGTGTTGTGTGTGTTTGTGGTTGAACAGGTGCAGCTGCAGAATATCCTGATGAGTAAACACGTGGAGTACTTTCTGGTGGAGGTGAGTGGTTGGCAGCGGCGGTTGATGTTGGCAGACCTGGTGATTGGCACTTGGCTGGCTGTGCAGCGCACCTGGGCTCATCTGCAGAGCATCTTCACCAACTCGGAAGATATCCGCAACCAGCTGGCCCAGGATGCTGAGCGTTTTCAGGGCATCCATCTGGACTTCCAGGTACCACAGCCTTTAATCCCCCTTCCCTCCATTACTTAGCATGATGCTAATCAGTGCAGATGTCTGTTAGCTGATGATAAGTAATAGAATTGTAGTGTTCTCCTCCAAGCGTGTTGAGCCGTCCAATGGTGTTGCATTAACAGCAGTTCAAAAAAAGAGGCAATAGAGCTTTATGTGACTTGAATCAAGCACACCCTCTCAGCACTGGTACAGTGTATCACAAAAGTGAGTACACCCCTCACATTTTGGCAGATATTTAAGTAAATCAACAAAACAAAAGTGTCCAAATTGAGCACTGCTTGTCATTTCCCCTCCAAAATGTCATGTAACTAGTTAGTTTTACTAGGTCTCAAGTGTGCATAGGGATCAGGTGTGTTCAATTTTGTAGTACAGCTCTCACACTCTCTCATAATGGTCACTGACAGTTCCAACGTGGCACCTCATGGCAAAGAACTCTCCAAGGATCTTAAAAGTCGAATTGTTGCGCTACATGAAGATGGCCCAGGCTACAAGAAGACGCCCTAACAACACCCTAAACAGCATAGTGACCAAGATCATCCAGCGGTTTAAAAGAGCAGGGTCCACTCACGTCCAAATGCTGTCTTTAAAAGATAGGCGCAGGAGTGCTGTCAGCATTGCTGCAGAGATTGAAGGGTTCTCAGCCTGTCAGTGCTCACATCATACGCTGCACACTACATTAAATTGGTCTGCAGAAGATATCCTCTTCTGAAGTCTGTACACAAGAAAGCATGCAGACAGTTTGCTGAAGACATGTCAACAAAGGACATGAATAACTGGAACCATGTCCTATGGTCTGATGAGACCAAGGTTAATGTTATATAAAGGAAATTATTGCCACTGTCAAAAAGAAAAAAATCTACCTAATCCTTCAATGGATGTTAATGTAAAAAAAGAGTTTATTCCAAGTAACAGATTTAAATAGAATTAATTTCTATTTGTCCATTTGTCATTTGATATTTTGAGAGAACACAAAGAAAACTGTAAGATTTTAAGTCATTTTTGCTTGACATCAACACATTTTCTATTTTATACTGTTTGTGTCACCAGGGGTTGATTGTGAATGTTGTAAAAAATGCAAATGTGATTGAAGTCACCAACAAGCTTGGCTACTTGGAGGAACTTGAGACACTGCAGCAAAGGTTTGTGTCCACAGAGAGTGCTGAATTATGAAAAATAAATGGGTTCATATGGAGCATTTTAGAAAAATCAGAGTTTATAAAAATTTTAAAGATAATTGTCATACTGGAAAAATAAATCGTTTTCTCAACTCAGAACAATATCAAATGTTTCAGTAGTGCAGACATAATTGTTTAAAGCTTTAAAACTCCAATTATAAGCCTTTTAAGCATTCTCTGGCTGTAACTCTAACATTTTTCACCAATCAGTCTGCACAACAGCAGCAATTAGTCAGCAGCACTAATGCTAGCGCCTTTACTACCTAAAATAGGGGTCGGCATGTTTCATGTATCAAAAACATTGTGATGAAACTGGCTCTCATCAGGACTGCTCCAGGAAAGAAAAATCTCTACATGAGTTACAACACAAATGCTTTACAGAGTATTTTGGTTTGTTTAACGCATTTCAGTTACTACATGATTCCTTATGTATTTCTTCATAGTCTGTATGACTTACGTATTCATTTACAATGTAGGAAAACTCTGTTACTGTAAATATACTTTACAATTAATTATATTTATAAAGTTACCCTCCCAACCCTAATCATTAATCAGATACAGTTATTATTTGCTTGTTTTCTGTTTGCACACTCAGGTTGTCTGTGTGTGAGAAAGCTCTAGCGGAGTATCTGGAAACGAAGCGTCTGACGTTTCCACGCTTCTACTTCGTCTCTGCTGCAGATCTGCTGGAGATAGTTTCTAAAGGAACTCAGCCCAGACAGGTAGACCATTATAGCATACATTACCTGAACTGTGTTTAAAGCATGCTGTGCTCTGTGTACACGACTCTCTCTGTGTATAGAATAATTAATGAGCTTCACTGTCACCCGCTGCAGGACACACACACAGCTGGACAAATGCTGCATGTGTAAAAATGGCTCTTTTATTGGTGTGTGTGTGTGTGTGTGTGTGTGTAGGTTACGCGGCATCTGCTGAAGCTCTTTGATAACCTGGCTGATCTGAAGTTCAGAGATGAGGAGGAGGAGGAAGATGAAGGGCGGACTGAGGTTGCAGTAGGGATGTACAGCAGAGAGGGAGAATATGTCCCCTTCTCTGAGCCCTGTGTGTGTGAGGGACAGGTAACTATAAACACAGCAGGGTATACACAGTACCAGTCAAAAGTCTGGACAACCAATGTTTTCTTTGTTTCTTTATTTAAATTTATTTTCTATACTGATATTAAAAACATGAAAATAATTAAGGGACACAGCAACTATAGTTCAGCACCTCTAGGAACTCCTTCAAGACGTTATCTTTTGAAAACTCTGACATTAAAATACCAAGAGTGTGCAGATCTGTCTTCAAAGCTAAATGTGGTACTTAGATGAATCTATATATATATATACACACATATATCACAATAATATTATACTATTACTGTATTAGTATTATTGTAGTTTCTGTTTATCAGCATAATTTATTATCCTTTTACCCTGTTTTTCTATGTTTTCTTGTCAAAGAAAGGCTGCAAATCTCTCATTTCATATTCATCTTTTAAATCCAAACATTCAGATGAATCTTAATATATAGAAATTATTAGAAAAGATACACTTTGATTCTTTTTTTCTTTCATTTGCTTTTTTTTCTCTCTCAGGCTGAGTGTTGGCTGGGTGGATTGGAGCTGGCCATGCGCTCCACAGTGAGGCATGAGATCTCTGAAGCTGTATCAGCTTATGAGGATAAACCGCGTGATCAGTGGCTTTTAGACTACCCTGCGCAGGTGTGTGTGTGTGTGCCTGTCAGTAAATGTAGAAGATGATAAGGTGTTGATACATTTATATTTCAGATGATGCATACAGTATACTGTATGTGTGTGAATGTGTGTGTGTGTATGTGTGTGTTGCAGGTGGCGCTGACTGGTAGTCAAATTTGGTGGGCGACTGATGTAGGCATAGCCTTTGAACGAGTGGAAGAGGGTTTTGAAACAGCGCTGAAAGACTACAATAAAAAACAGGTCCTTATTCACTGGAAATCAAATTAGAAACCAAAAAGGCATTGACCGAAATGTGTCTGTACTACTGAGTACCGAAAGGTTTTTTTGATACTTTGCATGAATCACGCAGCTAATGCTAATACTGCTCTAGTCTCGAGCAGTATTTAATTTCGTTGACGTAGAATTTTCGTCATAGTTTTCATCAACGAACCTTTTTTTCAAAACGAAAACAAGATGATAACTTAATAAAAGCTATATTCTAATGATATTTAATCGACTAAAATTAGACTAAAACGAAAAACATTTATGCTGTCAAAATGAATACTGGTTTTTAGTCTGGGTGCTAAACTATAGAACTAAGTTATAGCCCTATTTCAGTAAGGCTATACAGTAAGAATTGGAAAATTATATATATTTTTTTATTTAAGGTCAGCCAGCTGAACTCTCTGATAAACATGCTGCTGGGTGAGCTTACCCCAGGAGACCGGCAAAAAATTATGACCCTCTGCACCATCGACGTTCATGCTCGGGACGTGGTGGCCAAACTCATTTCACAGAAGGTAATGAGATACAGTCAGCCATTCTGTATCTGATCTTGATGTGGTTGTATTGTATTAACACGCTGTGTGTTGTGCAGGTGATGAACGGACAGGCCTTTGCGTGGTTGTCTCAGTTACGGCATCGCTGGGATGAGCAGCAGAAGCACTGCTATGTTAATATATGTGATGCCCAGTTCCAGTTTTCTTATGAATACCTGGGGAACACCAACCGGCTGGTCATAACACCACTTACTGATCGGTAAGTAAAACAAACGTGCACACACACACACACACACACAACCATACCCAGACTGTGCTGTTCAATTCAATGCTGTCATATATTTTGCGCAGATGTTACATCACTCTGACCCAGTCTCTGCATTTAACGATGAGTGGCGCCCCCTCTGGCCCTGCCGGCACCGGCAAGACAGAAACTACCAAGGACCTGGGCCGCTCGCTTGGCATTATGGTCTATGTATTCAACTGTTCAGAACAGATGGACTACAAGGTAGGCTATAGTAACACAGATTTCAAAGATATACTGAAATTATATATGTATACACTACCGGTCAAATGTTTTAGAACACCCCATTTTTTAGTAGTACAGTAGCAGTGCTGTTTGGCCCAGACAAGCTGTTTTTTTTCTCATCTTAGCAATGACTTTATTATAGTCTGGGTCAGTCAGACTTTATCCTGTACCAGTTTTCTCCAGTTTCCAAGAGTCTTTTGAAAGTGTAAAAAAAACAGTACTCACCACTCTCTTGCTTCATCTGTAATTTCTCTAAAAAGACTTTTATACTTTTAATAGTTACAAGGTTCTCTGTGTTCTGTGTCTTTTTGTAGTTATTATGATGAAAGTGTGAATGTGCTGTGTGTAAGTGTGTAAATGCTGCAGTAGAGAGTGCAGTAATATGATCTGTTCCAGCACTGCTTTACTACAGACAAAGGCTTTGTAAATTGACATTTTTTAAAAACTGTTTCCAAAGCTCAGTTAATTTCCATTGCTACTTACCAGCTATAAATTGTTAACTAATTATTTTTTTAATTCTCTCAAACAGTGTATTATTTTTTTTATTACAATATGCGTTTAAAATAAAATAATTTTATTTTTACAATACTAAAATGATATTTTTTTAGTTATTAGTTTAGTTGTATTAGTAGTTGAGTACACAGACACATTATCCTCCTCCATAGCACAGTTGAACCTTAGAGGGCGCTGCAGAGGCGGGAATGACCCCAATAAGAGCATTTTTTAAAGTTTAGAAAATTTCTAAAATATTTAGTCAGGACTGGTATGTTTTATTACTTTGAAGGAACACATTTCAGCTATTAATGAAAAAAATGGTTTAGGGTTTAGTGGCTCTTTAAAAGATTAAATTAGATTTGGTTGGATTAATGAAGAATAATGTGAACTGATTATCAGAGATGACGACTTGGAGGCAGATCCGACTATTAACAGCCTAACAAAAACTACCATGCCAGATAAAAGCAACAGCAGCGCAGTTTACCACAATTCCTTTAGTTCATGAACCCCTGAATCTGCAGTCTTATCCATAATGGGAAATGAATTACTGTACCAAAACACTACAACAGTAAAACATAGAATTTAGCTTCTAACAATTAGCTTAACATTTCTCCAGTCGATTAGCATTTCATGTTCTCCGTCTTAATCTCTGTTCTTTCATCTCTCAGTCTATAGGGAACATCTATAAGGGTCTGGCTCAGACAGGGGTGTGGGGCTGCTTCGACGAGTTTAACCGGATCTCTGTGGAGGTTTTGTCTGTGGTTGCTGTGCAGGTCAAAACCATCCAAGATGCTGTTCGCAACAAGAAACACAGGTCAGACCGAGTCATGTGTGTCTAATACATTAATCTGATACAGCTGTGATTCTGCATGGAGAGCATACATATACAGCTCTGGAAAAAAATATGAGAGCCCTTAAAAATGATTTTTTTTCCTTGATTTTACCAAATTGAAAACCTCTGAAATGTAATCAAGAGGAAGATGGACGATCACAAGCCATCAAACCAAGCTAAACTGCTTGAATTTTTGCATCAGGAGTGGCGTAAAGTTATTCAAAAGCAGTGTGTAAGACTGGTGGAGGAGAACATGCCAAGATGCATGAAAACTGTGATTAAATTCCACCAAATATTGATTTCTAAACTTCATGAATTTGAACTTGTTTTCTTTGCATTATTTGAGGTCTGAAAGCTCTGCATCTTTTTTGTTATTTTAGCCATTTCTCATTTTCTGCATATAAATGCTCTAAATGACAATATTTTCATTTAGAATTTGGGAGAAATGTTGTCTGTAGTTTATAGAACGAGTACATTTTACATGTACTTATAAATAGCAAAATCAGAGAAACTGATTCATAAACTGAAGTGGTCTCTTATTTAAGAGCTGTATAGGCTATGAAAATACTTGATGTGCAGCAGTTCCATATCTAGTATTATGTTCTGTTCCATTTTATTTAATTACACTGATCAGGTTTCATTTCCTGGGTGAAGAGATTGAGCTGAGGCCGACTGTGGGGATCTTCATCACTCTGAACCCTGGATACGCTGGCAGAACTGAACTACCAGAGAACCTCAAAGCACTTTTCAGGTACCACCTGTCTCATTTCATCCACCTGCCTTAATCAGCTGCCTTGGATAATACACTCCAATCTTCCTCCATTCGCTGTAGCTACAGTTAAATGCTTTGTCTGAATGAGACACAGTGGTTCTTTTTTCAATTATCTAAGTTTTTCATATGACAATTTTGATTCTTCATTATGAACACAGCTGTAAGCTGTAGACACCAGTGAAAATGGGTTTATCATCACTGTTGAGGTAATGCCATGGCTTGGGCTTGCATTGCTTCGTCTGGGATGGGCTCAGTAATCTTAATCCATAATGTCATGCACGATGGCAGCAGTGCAGTGAACTCAAAAGTCTACAGAATAAAAACAAATGCAACCAAAGTGATGAAAAGATCTTTCAGCATGTAGCAAGATGGATGATGATCTTAAACTAAAAAAGTTTTAACTAAAAAGTGAAAGGTTTTAGACTGAACTAGTCAATCACTAGACTTAAAACCAAAAGTGTGTGCATTTTAACTGCTAAAAAAGGTGACTTAAGGGAGTAACCCCCCAAAACAAACACTAACTGAAAGAGGCTGCAGTTAAAGCCTGGAAAAGCTTTACAAAAAAAACAAAAAAAAACTTGATGCTCTTGTTTCAAGTAATATTCGCTGTAATGTATTTAAGCAATAATACACTTGAGCTTTGTGCTATAGCATGTAATATTGGCGCAGTCATAGTGCCGTAGATCAGCACAGCAAAGCCAGTAATACATGTTATAGCACGAACCTCGAGTGTATTATTGTGATTATATCACAGTTCCATTATCAATGTTTATTGAAAGATTTAAAGAGAGTTAAAGTGGACGAGAAAATACGATCTGTTTGGTTACAAACACTCCACAAGTTAAAATAGTTCCATTGCTGCTCTGTTTGTAGCCGCGCTGTTTGGCTTGTATAGTTGATAGGTTACCTGTATGTGTGGGAGTAATTAGTGCTGGACGATATGGCCAAAATTTATATCACGATATATTCCTTAAATTTCGGTCGATACGATATAATTTCGATATCGATAAATACTTTGAAGGCCTCAGAAAAAGAATCCCTGCCATCTCTGCAGCTTGCACTGCAAATTTAAATTATTATTTAACTGTGTATTTGCACTTTTTGTATCAATCTATCTAATGGAAATCTGTACCTACTACTGTATGAAAATGTTTTTTAAGTCTTTGAAACCTCCTTTCACAAAAACTTTAATACTTTAGAAATAAAAGTAGTCAAAATAAATCAATGCTCAATTTTATTTGCATATAGCAAAATAATAACATGACATCCCTGTCAAACATAAGCCTATATAACTATTACAAATAAAAATAACTTTAAATGACAACAGAGGCAGAGCTTCTTATTCATTGTAAACAAATTTAACAGATTAAAACAAAAGTGTTTTAACTAGGATATATAATACAAGAAGCCTTTATATACATAAAAGCAACAAGATTTTCCCGTCAAATAAACAAACCTAAAGGATTCATAAACTTTAAATAACTTAGTTTCAACATAATCTATTAAAGTGCTTCAGTCAGTATAAGGAAAATATTGTATGTAGTGAAGATGCTTGAGGTGGTGGAACAGATTAGATGTATTAACGTTACGCTGCTTGTCGGCTCCACTCACCGGCACAATTTGCAGCAAAGCGGCAAGCGAGCGGACCCGCGGCTGGGCGAGCGGAGCCGCGGATGAGCGAGCGGAGGCGCGGATGAGCGAGCGGACCCGCGGCTGGGCCAGCGGAGCCGCGGATGAGCGAGCGGACGCGCGAATGGGCGAGCGAAACAGCGGCTGACCGAACCGAGTCTACCCTAGCCTTGGATCCGCTCGTCCCGGCTCCGTTTCGAGACATTTTAGATGCGTAGCGGAGCGGACCTGAACCTAACCTAGCCTAGCCTAGCCTAGCCATTTTAACCTAGCCTAGCCTAGCCTATCTGGCTACGTGCCTGTGTGATTGTGTCATCACGCACTGAGGTAGCACAGCTATGGGGGCTGAATGTGTTTGGCTCTGCGGCGAGCTGACGCCAGTAAAAAACGCCTGTCCGTGACAGATTCTGTACATAATACATATCGATATACCACAAAAGTGATATCACCGTTATTGAAACATTTCTTATCGCGATAAATACCGATATCGAATTATTGTCCAGACCTAGGAGTAATACACGAAGAGCTTTGATTATAGTACATTACCGGCTAATAACTGCACTCATAGAACTCCTCTCAGCCAATCACATCACAGGATTGGAATTAACTGTGGTATATTTTAAGTTTATCCACAAAGTTAATATCATTATAATATGTCTATCTACTTCTGCTCAATGAAAAATGGGCCAGTTCAGAATAAAAGGTAAAATCTACTGAACTGTTTATTAGGTCCAGATGTAAATGACTGGAAATAAAAGCTGAAATGTTGATACTTTGTCATATATTTATCTTTTTATGTCTAACCTAAATGTTTTTAATATACAGCAGAAATTAAGGGATCGGTCTCACTGTTCCAATACTTTGGAACACTAATGGAAGGCAATGTAAAATAAGCTTAGTTCACTGCAATGTAAATGCCCAGCCTCTATTTTTTTTCTGTCTAGTGTTAGAATATACTGCTTTTTTTAAGTAAGGAAATCAATGTGTGTGATTGCGTGTGTGTGTGTGTGTGTGTGAAATCAGGCCTTGTGCCATGGTGATTCCTGATTTTGAGCTGATCTGTGAGATCATGCTGGTGGCGGAGGGCTTCATAGACGCTCGTTTGTTGGCACGCAAGTTCATCAGTCTCTACACTCTCTGCAAAGAGCTGCTTTCTAAACAGGTACCTGCTTATCTTCACTGACATACCACATACACACAGTACAGACTAAATCACTTTCATAGTTCTCTAGAATGACGTGGTTACAGTTTTGCCTTATTAATTCAATATTAATTTGATTTGGTATTTCAGGATCACTATGACTGGGGTCTGCGTGCAATAAAATCAGTACTGGTTGTGGCTGGATCACTGAAGAGGGAGGACAGGAACCACCCAGAGGAGCAGGTGCTGTCAGGAACTGTCATTTAAAGATCAGAGGATCTGCAGATCCTTCAAAAATCTTAAATTAGTTTTATCTAAAAAGGATTTAATTAAGCTTAAATTCCTCTTTCAGTGGTCTTAAAAATGCTACAGATAGTACATACCTTTTTGGTTTAAGTTGCATTTCAGGATTTCCAAAATAGATATACTGATTTAACGCAAGACTGAACTAAACAAAAGCACAAAAACACATTTTTAAGGCTCTGAGGGCGATATTCTTATGTACTTTCAGGTTCAACTGTAGGGATATGGTTCAGATAACCTCAATATTGCAAATTTACTGGACCATATTCTCACTCAGTGCTGTATCTTTATAACTAAGTATAACGCTATACCTCTGAAAACATTTTGTCCTTTGACTTTTAGAGATGTAAAACTTACTGTGGGGCAAAGGCAGGTAGGCGGGTGGTTGCAGAAGGGTTACCCACTATATTCACTGCACGCCACTGCTAAAAATCACAACTAGACTGTTTAAAATGAATGAAAAAATGATGGAATGAGACCTTTAAATAATTTCAGTCGTTTTGATACAATGTTAAAAATGTAGATCTTAAACTGGTTTAAAACTTAGTTACTGGTGCCACAACAGCAATCCAGCATATTTCACTCCAAACAGAGTTCCATATTTACTATTTATATTATGAGTGGGCGATATGGCCCTAAAATCCACAATATTTTAGGGTGTTTTTGTGATAACAATGTAAAAATAGTAAAATGAATAATAAAAAAAAAAAGATACTACATCAACAAAAAAAAGTTAAGGTTTTATTTAGTATAAACAGTTTAAAACATTTAGTAGAAACCAAAATGGTAAACTTTTGTCTGTTTTGTAAGGCACTGATTTTGTATAAAATGACAATAATGTATGAATAAATAAGTAATATTAACATAATGTATCAAAATTGTGCCACAATTCTAAAGTTCAGAATATCTAGTGGATGCATGCTTTACAGCAAAAAGAAAAACAAAAATAAATCTGACTGCTTTTAAAACAAAATTATCTAATTATCATTAGATTTTTCATAAATGTTGACTATAATTACTGTATATACTGTATATAATATGATTTTGGCATTCAACAAATATACAACAAATAACAACACAAAACAGCTTTTTATGTCACCTTTAAAGTATTTTTTAATTATTTGTATTTATAACCTAATTATACATTGTGTAACAGTATGTGTAATGTTTTAATAAGGTTCTTATGCGAGCTTTGCGGGATTTCAATCTGCCAAAAATCGTGACGAGCGACGTGCCGATATTCCTGGGCCTGATCAGCGACCTGTTCCCTCTGCTGGACGTCCAACGCAAGAGAGACCTGCAGCTGGAGCAGCATGTGCGTCAGGCCGTCACCGAACTGCGGCTTCAGCCTGAGGAGAACTTCATCCTGAAGGTCAGCTTAGATTCACTTCTGAATACACAGAAACCATAGTGCACAGGTTGGACAATAGTAAGGTGGAGAATTTAAGTGACAAATGGCATTTGATGGAAATATAATTGACCTAGAGTTGCAGACATGTTGAATTGTTCATGGTGATCTTGTTCTGTTTCAAAGATTAGTAATTTAGATTTTCAAAAAATAATTTATTTACTTTGTAATTTTACCGCAACGGGGTGAACAGTTTATTCTTTACCTCAGCTAGTCTCAGTATAGAGACAATATAAGAAACATTAAGAGAAATTAATACAATTAATTAAAAAACATGTAGCAGCAGGAGTCTTTAGTCAACTGATATAAATATAATCATAAAAAAGTTCCCTCACTGTAAACCCAGAAGTTGTTTGAACTTCTGTTTTAATCTGTTTTACATAAAATTGGAGATTTCTAAACAATACTCAACTATTTTGAGTTAGTTGAACATTTGTCGGCACATATACATTCAAACTGAGATCTTTGAGTTGAACCAACTTATAATAACTGAGTTTAGTCTGTTGCCATTGGCTGCCTCTTTTCCATTGGCTTCTGTCACATTCGATTTGCATACTGGGTGTGTCCAACAGTTTAAAAAAAATAGTTGAATGAAACCAGAAAGAAGACTAAATACAAGTTTAGAAAAATATTAGTTTTAAATATATATGTATTTGTTAAGTTCACTGTACTTAAAAAATTATATTACATGAACTTAACATTTATTAGGTAATCGGTTAAAACAAAAGTTTTGAGTTTAGTCAAATTATCGGGTTTTACAGTGCTGATATAAATAAAACAGGATGAAGGTTGTGATGTCACTGATTTCAAGGGTTACTTTCTTAAAGTGGAGGATATCTGAAACTGACAGGGAATTCTTGGATCTTTGTGAATTGTCTGTATTTCTGCAAAAAATCTTTAGTAATCTTTAGCAAACTGCAGACGAGCAGCAATGTTCTATTTACATTTTAAAGCAATAACTTTATCTTGGCAATCCTACCATGCACAACATTGTTGTTCAGTGTTAGGCTGATGGTGCACTCATGAACATTAACATAGGCTAATGCGATCAAAGGCCTTCAGTTGCTTAGAAGTTACCCTGGGGTCCTTTATAACCTCAATGACATCTTGCTCTTGGAGTGATCTTTGTTGGTCGACCACTTCTGGGGAGGGTAACAGTGGTCTTAAATTTCCTCCATTTGTACATAATCTGTCTGAATGTGGATTGGTGGATTAGTTCAAACTCTTTATATATGTTTTTTTTTTTTTTTTTACCTTTTCCAGCCTGATGAACATCAACAACTGAGCTCAGAAATCTCATTTGTTCATGCCATGATACACTTTCTTAAACATGTGTTGTAAAAAAAACACCTGACTCTAATTTTACCTTCCAATTAACTGCTAATTTTAGAGGTTTACATACCTTTGCCACCAATATGTAATATGGGATAATTTCCCTCAATAAATGAATGACAATGTATTATTTTTTGTCTTATTTGTGTTACTTGGTTCTCTTTATCTACTTTTAGGACTTGTAAAAATCTGATGATGTTTTAGGTCATATTTATGCAGAAATATAGAAAATTCTAAGGGGTTCATAAACGTTTAGGCACCACTGTATTAAAAAAATATATATATTATAATTAACTTCACCAGACAGCACTGCAAATATGGCAAAATCTACCCTCTGAACCAAATAAAACTGTATAAAATGTACAAAAAGTAAAGTAAAAAAAGTAAATGTTAACATTCCTCTATATGTGTAATTATGTGTTCTTTTAGATTACATTTTAATACAATATATTGTTACAGTATTTGGACTTAAATTGGACTTAAATTTGGATTTAAATTGGAATCAAAATGTTATATCGATATTGACTCTTGCAATAACTGCTGTCCCTCTGTGCTATGCTATCTGATTTTCTGTAGGTCACTCAGTTAGAGGAGCTCCTAGCTGTCCGTCATTCTGTGTTTGTGGTTGGTGGACCTGGAACAGGGAAGAGCCAGGTAGGAAAATGTTAAAATACTAAATCCTTAACTAAATCTAATGCAGATCCAGTGAGACAGCATGATAAACAGTGTATATCTGTAGTGTAAATGATGCTGTCTGATGCATTATAGATTTTGAAGACACTGCATAAGACTTACTCCAACATGAAGCTGAAACCAGTGTGGACTGATATCAACCCTAAAGCTGTGACTACAGACGAGCTGTTCGGATTCCTGCACCCCGCCACGAGAGAGTGGAAAGATGGTATGATGTGTATGTGTGTTATGTATGCACATATAGGTGAACTATATACACTGCCTGGGGAAAAAAGGTCACCACCTGGATTTAACTAAGCTAGTACGTAGGAGCCTCCCATCTCCCATTGGATAATTACTCAGCTGGCGAGAAATTATTCAACCCTAACTGATGCAGTGAGTAGCTTCTCATTTGTTAAACCACCATGTGGAGAGATGCATCATGTGATCGTAGAAAAAAGATGTTAATCTGTTTCAGAAGGGTTCAATTATTGGCACACATCAAGCAGAAAAAAACATCTAAGGATGTTGCTGAAACAACTAACATCAGGTTAAGAACTATCTAACGCATTGAGGAAAGTGGGAAACATCATCTTTGAGGATGAAATGTGGTCAAAAAAAATCTTATATGGTCTTGATCAGTGATAATTTAAATGTTTGGTGAAATCATATTGTAGAAAAACATCACTAGAACTTAGTAATATGTTTAATAGTGAAAGTAAGAGCATTTCCACACACACAGTATGAAGGGAACTCAAGGGATTGGGACTAAACAGCTTTGTATCCTTAGAAAAAACACTTATTATTGAGACTAATCAGCAAAAACAGCTTCAATATGCTAGAAAGTATAAAGATTGGACTCTGGAGCTATGGAAGAAGAAGGTCATGTTGTCTGATGAATCCAGATTAATCCTGTTCCAGAGTGATGGAGCATCAGGGTAAGAAGAGAGGCAGCTGAAGTGATGCACCCATTATGCCTAGTGTCTACTGTACAAGCCTATGATCTGAGGTTGCTGATGTTGGTCAGGTTTAGGTTCAGCAACAGTATGTGCTGAAAGAATGAGGTCAGCTGACTACCTGAATATACTGAATATAGACTGAATAAGGTTATTCCATCAATGGATTTTATCTTATCTGATGGCACGGGCATATTCCAAGATGATAATACCAGGATTCATGGGGCTGGAATTGTGAAAGAGTGATTCAGCGAGCATGAGATCATCATTTTTACACATGGATTGAGAGAGTTCACCACAGAATCCAGATCTCAACCTCATTGAGAATCTTTGGCATGTGCTGGAGAAGTCTTTGCACCGTGGTCCAAATCTCCCAGCATCAACAGTAGATTTTAGGGAAAAATTAATGTAACTGTGTGCAGAAATATATGTTGTAACATTGCAGAAGCTTGTGTAAACGATGCCACAGTGAATGTGTGCCGTAATCAAAGCTAATAGTGGTCCAATTAAATATTAGTGTGAACTTTTTCTTGGCCAAGCAGTGTACAAGTCAATATAATGTATATTAATTTCATAAGAAACTTTTAACTAAAGTCACTGGTGTGACCAGCTTGATGTTTTAAGAAAAAAAAAAAAAGAAAAAAGAGAATATATACAGCAGATTTGTCATGATTGACAACATGTGGTTGGATGGTCAGATGGCAGACATATTTTTAAATACATTTTTCTTTGCTATCTACAATATTTTAATAAGTGCACAACAGGTATATTATTTGTAAGTAATTAAGCTGTCATTTATGCATTTCTATAGCTAATAAGTTGTAATTAGCTGTAATAAAAGTCTAAGTTTAAATGTTAAAAAAAGTTTTTGGCAGAATGATCAATTAATGCTGTCATTTGCAATTTGTGTGTGTCGTTCACAGGTAAACGTTTGTACACAACTAACTTTTTTCCCCTACATTGTAAATGAATACTGAAGTCATCCAGACTATGAAGAAAATCATAAGGAATCGTGTAGTTACTTAAAAATGTTAAACAAACCAAAATACCGTGTGAAGCATTTAGGTGCTCTTATCTAGGGTGCAGTTAACTTCATCTAAGCAAGAGATGACTAGTTAGAAGAATCTAAAATATAAAATATGTTCTGGTTTATTTAACACTTTTTGTTTATAAGAAATATTCATATGTTTTTTTTTTTTTTAAATAATAAATGAACACTGACGTTTGACTGGTACTTTATATATATGTTAAGGTCTTTTCTCCTCAACCATGAGAGAGCTGTCTGCTTTATCTCATGATGGTCCAAAGTGGATTGTGCTGGACGGTGACATCGACCCGATGTGGATAGAATCTCTGAATACAGTCATGGATGACAACAAGGTCAGTCACAAAACTGCATTTATTTATAGATACCATTCAATGCATTTATACAGAATGTTAAGTTTATTTTGCCTTAGATTAAAATATTAATTCATAAAAACAAATGAATTGCTCATTAGCCTTACTCACAACTTATGAGGTGTTAATATAACCTTACACCTCTTATGTATGTATATAAACAGTTATATATGCATTACTGTACTGTTTAGTACATTAATTTTGTAATATCTGTGTCCATATCTGTATGTAAACGTTAGGTACTGACCCTGGCTAGCAATGAGCGCATCTCCCTGACCTCCTCCATGCGTCTGCTGTTCGAGATCAGCCACCTGAAAGCCGCCACTCCAGCAACTGTATCTAGGGCGGGCATCCTCTACGTCAACCCACAGGACCTTGGCTGGAGCTCGTGAGTGACACTTACTGCCTCAAGGCCTAAATCAGGCCTAGCCTAGAATCCCAGTCTGCTCTATATGGTATATTATATTAAAACAACATTACTTTCCCTTTGTTTTTTCAGGTACGTAACAAGTTGGATTGACACTCGAAAGGCCCAATCAGAACGAGCCAATCTGACCATCCTGTTTGATAAATACGTGCCCTACTGTTTAGAGCAGGTCAGGTGCAACCTGAAGACTATCACACCTATACCTGAGACCAGCATGGTGCAGGTGAGCTACACTCTGCACTCAGAAGGGGTTAGACAGCCATGACCCCACCCCAATATATATATATATATACTGTACACATACTGTATTGTGCAAATTAAAATGAAAAGTAAAGCACTAATATTAGATTAAGTACATATAATTGATTGTATGCTAAAAATATTACTTTCACATTACTGCATTTATTTAAACATCTCCAAAGCTCTGCTAATAATGTTATTTTTCTGCTGAATTTTTGCAATTTTTACCATTCCTACTCCAGATTATTGAGTTTTGTATACAGTTATTGGGCTTGTATACAGTTTTTAAGCTAAAATGTCAGTACAGTCAGTACTGTATGTACTGTATCTATTTTTGATAATGGTACAGTACAGGCGATACACTCATAATGTAGAAGTGTGTGTGTGTTTTAGACTCTGTGCTGTTTGCTGGACTGCTTGCTGACAGATGAGAACACTCCGGCTGACTCTCCTCGTGAGCTGTATGAGATCTACTTTGTGTTCACCTGCGTGTGGGCTTTTGGAGGGGCTCTCTTCCAAGACCATGTGAGTCATCTATTCTGATCTCTGCTAGTCTGCTTATTCCATGTTTTACTAGGGATGCACTTATCTGATATTTGGATTAGGATATTAACTCAGTCAGGTCAGTCACTCGAAAAGTTTTGTCCAAAATAGACACATTTAAAGAATGATCTCATGATTATACGAATCAGTGTTGAATCATCAAATAAACATCAAAATGTTTTGAAAAATTCTTATTGATCTTAAATGATTTTTCAATTTGTGTTTTCAGGTATTGATCAATATGCAAAGTTAATTTATTGTAACTGGAAAATACAAGTTGATGCATCCCTCTTTTTTACGGGGTTTGACTCAAAGCAACACTGAAGCCTTACTAAGTGCTTTCTCCCCATCTATCTACCTCTCTCTCTCTCTCTCTCTCTCTTGCTTTCACTCTTAGCTGATAGATTATCGTGCAGAGTTCAGTCGCTGGTGGTGTAAGGAGATGCGAGCAGTGAAATTTCCCTCTCAGGGCACCGTGTTTGATTACTACATCGACCCAAATACGAAAAAGTTTACTCCCTGGAGTGAACGAACTCCTCCCTTTGAGCTGGAACCTGATGTCCCAATGCAGGTGCAACTATGATCACAAGCACCCACCCACACATAACCCACAAACCCACCCACACAACCCACACACCTACCCACACATAAAACCCCAATTCCAAAAAATGTATGTGAATAAATTACTTAAAAATCTCATACACCCACATTTATTCACAATAACAACATATATCATATCAGACAACAAAAGTGAGAAATCATTTCACTAAAACAGGTAACTCATTTAGAAACTAATTTCAGCAGCGCATCTTATAAAAGTAGTGACAGAGCTGAAAAAGTAGCCAAAAACGGCATCTAACAATTTTGGAACAATTTCAGAAAAATATTCTGTAACATAAAATTGCAAGGCATTGGATATCTCACCATACCCAACAGTACTATGGAGCCAAATCAGGGACAAACGTTTTGTCAATAAAAAAAATAAAACTGAAAGTTTAAATATTAAGCTAATTATTAAAAGTAAAAAATTATAAAAAATAAAATGAAGAAATAAATGAAATAAAAAGGAAAAAGACCAAAAGTAAAAGCAGTAGCAAAACAATTAAAATGATGAAATGATAAAAATAAATAAAATACAAGGGCTAAAAGATAAAACATAAACTAAGATGAATAAAAAGAAAAACAAATAAAAATAAATGACAAAAAAAATCAAACACAAGAAAAAAATCAATGGGTGTGCAAAATATTAATGGGTGTGCAATTTTCCCCATGACTCAAGGTAAACCTCCCTGTTATTCTGATGTGTATAAATCCTAAAAAAAAGTCTCAGCACGAAGTTTCACTTCCAAACCATCATTGATCATCAGTGAATTTTAGATTTCATTTGTAAATCAAGGGAGCAGAGTCTGGAGGAAGAGTGGAGAGACACACAGTCCAAGCTGCTTGAGGTCTAGTGTGAAGTTTCACACAATCTGTGATTGTTTGGAGAGACATGTCATCTGCTGGTGTTGATCCACTGTGTTATATCAAGTCCAAAGTCTTTTATGGAGATGTGGATTTCATTTTCCAGCAGGACTTGGCACACTGCCCACACTGACAAAAGTATCAGTTTGTCTTATTTAATATTCAGATTTTCTGAGACACTGATTTTTGGGTTTTCATTGGCTGTAAGCCTAAATTATCAACAATATAATAAATAAACACTTAAAATATATCGCTCTGTGTGTAATACATCTATATAATATATGAGTTTCACATGTTGAACTGAATTACTGAAATAAAGTAACTTTTTAAAGATATTCAATTTTTTTGAGATGGCCCTGTACATAATAATATCATCAAAAGATTTAGAGAATCTGAAGAATAGTATCGGTGTGCACAAACACAAAAACAGCGGTCAGTATTAAATGTTGGTGATCTTCAGGCTCTCGGGCAGCATTGCATTAAAAACACATTCAATTAGAAAGGCATGATTCTATCCTCAAAATCACTGCATGTGTTTAGCAACACTTCCAGAAATCATTACTGTCTGTGAACACAGTTCACTATGCAATCAACAAGTGCATGGTAAAGCTGTATCATGCAAGGAAGAAGCCATATGTCAACACCATTCTAAAATACCCTGTCTGTTCTGGTACTGAGCAATTTCTTGGTGCAGCTAATTCAAAAAGCCTGTTTTATGATTTTAATACATAAAAACCCACTTTAACTCTCTGGAGGGCTTTTCTGAGTTCTGTATGCCATTTTCTTTTTTTTGCTAATGACTCATGAGTTAATGTGACAGCATGTGTGTATGTGTGTGTGTGTGTGTGTGTGTGTTCAGATGGTGTTGGTTCACTCAGCAGAGACGATTAGTTTGGCGTACTTTATGGAGCTGCTGCTGGAGAAAGGAAAGCCAGTAATGCTGGTGGGAAACGCAGGCGTGGGCAAGACCATTCTGGTGTGGGACACCATCTCCAAACGCAAGGAGGAGTACATGGTGGCCAAAGTGCCCTTCAATTATTACACTACATCAGCTATGCTGCAGCGTAAGTGTGGAGAAGTGAGATTCAATTAAGGTCCAATCATGTTTAACTCCTTTACCTCACCACTTAACCCTAACTCTCTGTTTTGCTTTGTGCCTATAGGTTTCTTGATTCTTGTTTTCAGTAAGACACAGTTTAAATGTTGCGTTCATGAGGAACCCACAAATCTTCTTTTTAAAAAATAACAATACCGTATTTTTAACACTATGATGGACACTAAAAATCCTCTAATTTACCCCTAAATCTTTAGTGCGCCTTTTAATCAAATGAACCTTATGTATTAATTCTACCAGTCAGGTTGTAAAGCAGTAAAGCCACTCTGCTGAAGTACAGTATTATACAGGAGTTTAGCTCTCTAGCACTGGGGCTGGAGTAGCATTAGCATTATCTTTAGCTGCTAACAGCTGTTTCCCCATTCAGAGGTGAGTTTTATTGGTCTGTAGCCTGCTGCTAACCCCAACTAGCACTGCTGGAGCAGCATTATTATTAACTGGTAACCACACTAACTCTTTAGCCGTTCAGAGGTGGGTATAATCGTAATGAAACCTGCTGCTAACCCTGGCTAGCACTGCTGGTGCAGCATTAGAATTAGCCGCTAACTATTCTAGCTAGCTCTTTCATTGCTCAGAGGTGAGTATATTGGACTGTAGCCTGCGTGTTTACTATGTTAAAACAAGCTACATGGGATGAACTGCTAGCTAATATCACCCTGGCTTACCAAAACACTCAGGTTTCCTCAGTGTGGCGCTGTCGGGCTGCACTAGCCGCTAACCGCTAGTGGTTAGCTTCTAATGCTAATGAAATTCGGGAATATTACTGTAAGCTTACTGTAAATAAACTGAAGTGCTTTACTCCCCAAGTAAACAGTTTTCAGGAGAGAAAAGTCGATTAACATCTAGCACTCATTTGTCTTAAAAAAAAAAAGCCTTTTTATTACAGTTTAGTTAGCTTAGCTTAGCTACAGTTACAGTTACTTAGCTTAGCTTTTCTTAACTTATCAGCCACCTGGAATGTCCACCTGGAGGACCTTAGAATATTTAAATTTTACATTTTTCTGGGCAATTTAGAGAATCTAATTTGATCTTCGTGTTTATGTACGGTGGAGGGAAAGCAGAGTCCCTGTAGTAAACCCACGCTCGGAACATGAAACATGAAACATGGACTACAGTCAGATAGGGGCTTGAAAACAAGACCCCAGTGCTGGGAGGTACTAAGAACATCTGTTCAGCAACACTGTACTGAGGCGGCTGCATAATTTAAGGTGGAATAGAACATTTTTAACAAAAAGCTAGGAAATATTTACTATAGCTCCCTATAACTGAGGAATTTATGGGTGAAAGATCCTAACTAAAGTCTAACAGTGAGGTTATTGAAATTTTCTCGCTCCTCTGCATCACAACAGACTGGCAGGTTTTCCTACAGAGCACTAATAGTAGCTGCGAATGAAGCAGTGTTCTTTTTATTTATTCATTATGAAAATATATCCGGTTCTTAAATGGTTGTTTTGTTTTTTATAGGCAGGATTTTAACCACTTTGTCTTGTAACTTCATTCTGAGGGAAGGATGACACTTGAAAATAAGGGATATGGGTTAAATTTATAAATGGGGTTGAGCCTAAAAGACATGCTAGCTCCGATTGACTCAGATGCACATACATACAGTCTCTGTACATACTGTAGACAGAATGTGTGTTGTGATGTCTGGCAGGTGTGCTGGAGAAGTCTCTGGAGAAGAAGGCTGGACGGAACTTTGCTCCTCCCGGCACTAAGAAGCTGATCTACTTTGTAGATGATCTGAACATGCCGGAGGTGGACACCTACGGAACAGTCCAGCCGCACACACTCATCAGACAGCATCTGGACTACTCTCACTGGTGTGTTTTGTGTGTTTGTGTGTGTGAATTAAAGTAGGGATGTCCTTATCTGATTCAGTGACTCATGATCGAGTTTGATCCAGGCATATTTTAAGGGATTGGGTATTGGCTATTTTAATCCCAATCTGGTTCTGAGTCTTTGTTTTAATCATGGTGTTCAGAGCACCATTAAGAGTATAAGTATCACTATTGAGGGGGAACTCCGGTGTAAAAAGGACTTTTGTTGTAGTAAAATATGATAAAAAGTAATTACCTTTGATGAATAGCACACCTCTGACCCCTCAGAGCGTTCAGAGTTCCAAACATTTTAACAGTTTGTTCAAACACCCTTCAGACTGGGTGACACAGGGCATAATTTGCCCTGATAAATCACTTTTTCCACTGTTATCCAGCTCAAAGTAGCTCCACACCTCTTTGCTAGACTCTAGAGAACCCTGAGATTTAAAACGAGGCATTAATAACATATAAAGCTTATTAAAAACCACTGTTTCATCCCATGAAGCTAGTTTCAGCTCTGTGCGCCGCCATCACTGTACTGATAATAACATGGACTTATACATAGACTCTGCTTGCCGTAGCAGCCGGCGCCAGGAGGCAGGCTATGCGGAATCTATGTATATATATGTCTATGTTATTTTCAGTTCAAAGATGGCGGCCCTCGGAGCTAAAGCTAATATATATATATATATATATATATATATATATATATATATATATATATATATATATATATATATATATATATATATATATTAAACACAGTATAAAACAATATAGTTTATTTTTAAAAAATAGGATAAACAAAACAAACAAAAAAATCTGCAGAAACTGACAAAAAAAAATTGTGTTGAAAGGCCACTAGTGTTGTATAGAAATACGTGATACATAATAACATAGATTATGCTTGACTGGGTGTGTGTATGTTTTCAGGTATGATCGTCAGAGACTGGTCCTGAAGGAGATTCATAACTGTCAGTACATCACCTGCATGAACCCGACCGCTGGAAGCTTTTCAGTCAACCCTCGACTTCAGGTAACATATAGTACTGAATACACACAACACCTTTCTAGGACCTTATACAACTCCAATTCCAGAAAGGTTGATATAATTGATGTTGTGTAAATTTTAAAGTAATGTAAATAAGAAACAGAATACAAAACTTAAAAAATATTCCAAAAGGGCATGGACAACTCATCCAGGAGGTCACAAAAGAGCCCAGAACACATTTAAAGATCTGCAGCTCTCACTCACCTCAGTTAAGGTCAGTGTTAATAACTTAATAATAAGAAAGAGACTGGTCAAAATGGTTTCAATGGGAGAGTTCCAAGGCTAAAAACACTGCTAGTGTTTTAGATTGACATGATAAAAATATTACTTTTTGAAAGGTGTTTGTCCTGTTACATCTGGCGTAAAACTAACACATCATTTCAGAAAAAGAACATCATACCCACATGGTGGTGGTAGTGTGATGGACTGGGGCTACTTTACTACTTTAGGGCCTGAACAACTGGCTGTAATTGATGAAAACAAGAATTCTGCTGTTTAACAGAAAATCCTAAAGGAGAATGTCCATCCATCTGTTCGTGACCTCAAGCTCAGTAGTACTTGGATTCTGCAGCAGGACAATGATCTAAAGCACACAAGCAATTCCACCTCTGAATGGCTTAAAAAAACATTTGCGTATAGTGGCCATCCTGTTTACAAATTTAAACTTTTCTTATTGAATATTGAAGGCCATTTTCTCCCAAGTATTTTGATACCAAATATCAAATTGTTCAAAATGCCTAGGACTAGTTCGCAAGAGTAGGATTCGCATATTATGCAAATAAGCAGAAAATCTAAGAGGACGGAACTTTATAATAGTTGGGATTAACCCAAGGAATCCAGGAAAAAATAAATTTGAGTGTATGTTTTATGGTTCTTAAGTTATTGAGCAAAATGTGAAAAATGAACTTTACTTGTTAATAGCGCCCGCCAATGACCAATCGGTATTATTTTTGTTGTCCATTGAAATTCACTGATTCTACATCTACTTACCAGGAAAAAGAATAATAATAAATAGACTTTTGTTAGCAAAATCAATAGGGTTTAATCTGTAAGGGGGGGCAATCGTTTTTTACGCCACTGTATATCAAAATACAGTATATAAATAGTAATTAGTTCTATCTCTCTTTCTGTTCTCTCTCTCTCTCTCTCTCTCTCTCTCTGCAGAGGCATTTCTCTGTTTTTGCGGTTCACTTTCCGGGAGCAGAGGCTCTGAGCACTATCTACAGCAGTATTCTGAGCGGTCACTTCCTGCAGGGGGGCTACAGTTATGGAGTGAGCCGCTCTGTGGGGACCCTCGTCCAGGCTGCCATCTGCCTCCACCAGAAAATGACCCAGAACTTTCTGCCCACTGCCATCAGATTCCACTACATCTTTAACCTCAGGGACATCTCCAATATCTTCCAGGTGTGTGGCTGTATCAGGATGTGTCAGCACTGGACTCGTACATGTCTACTCATACTAAGGTTTCTAAGCTGCAAAGCAATATTTTTTATAGGTTTATAGGTTCCACAATATACTAATTCACCAGTAATAAAGCAATGATGTCACAGAAAAAAACAAAAACATGTACAGTGGCGTGAAAAAGTGTTTGCCCCCTTCCTGGTTTCCTGATTTTTTGCATGCTTGTCTCACTTTAAAAGCTTTGGAAATGGCTTTATAACCCTTTCCAGACTGATGGATCTCAATTACCTTCTTTCTCAATTGTTCCTGAATCTCTTTGGATCTCAGCATGATGTGTAGCTTTTAAGGATCTTTTGGTGGACTTCATTTTGTCAGGCTGGTCCTATTTAAATGATGTCCTGATTGAGAACAGGTGTGGCAATAATCAGGCCTGGGTGTGGCTAGAGACAGTGTACTCAGGTGTCAGAAACCACAGTGACGGTATGTATTAACAAGGGGGCAATCACTTTTTCACACAGGGCCATGTAGGTTTGAATTTTTTTCTCCCTTAATAATAAACACCTTCATTTAAAAATAGCATTTTGTGTTTACCTGTGTTGTCTTTGACTAATATTCGTAAACATTTAAGTGTGACAAACATGCAAAAAATCAGGAAATCAGGAAGGGGTCAAACACTTTTTCACACAACTGTACATCGTACAGGTGCTCTTTAGACACCTGTGAACATTTCAGTAAAGAAAAAGCTTCTTATCTGTGTAGTAAGTGTTTATAAGCTCAGTAAAACATTACATAACTAGCATTACAATAAATACAAACAGCACTTTTACAAAAAGTACACAGCCCTGTTTTCCTTAAAACATCTCCTAATATATTTCTCATCTGAGTTTAATAGATTTATTCTAGTTCTCATCATATCAACACCTGTTTTGGTAAATTGGTAAATGTGGTAAATCAGGTGAGCTGCTGACGGAACTGAACATAATATACACATCCTCGCTGAGGGAAATTATCCTGGAGAAATCTGGAACTTCACTTTTTCCTTCAGCTTGGCTCACAGGATATAACATACTTAAAAATGACAATTCCTTGTTACGTTTTACTGTATTTATGTTGGTGCTTTTTTTTTTTAGGTAAAAACACTTATATTGCTGAGATAAAAGGACTAGTGTTATTTACTTTGGTGCCTAAAACATTTGCACAGCACTGTATGTCTTACAAAAAATGGTACTATTGTAATGTTTCATGATTTATTAACCCAGTGCTGTATATTTTACTCTGATTTTTAATCACAGTAAATGTTGCATATATGTAAATAATGTATAACATATTATTTGTATGTGCAGGGAATTCTCTTCGCCCAACCAGAGAGTGTTCGGTACCCTATAGACCTGGTGTACCTCTGGCTGCACGAGTGTTCTCGTGTTTATTCTGACAAACTAATGGAGGAAAAGGATGTGGAGCTCTTTAATAAAATACTACTGGATACTGGCAAGAGATACTTTGAGGTCAGATTTGTTGTTTTACTGTTTTATTTATTTTATTTAATTATGCACCAAATATTTTTACAGTGAAATATTTTAAGCTGCCAAGAGCTGCTTTAATACAACAATAGAGTAGATATTTTTAAATGTCTAAAAGCATAATATCAGAGAAGACTTACATTTCGTCGCTGTCCAATGAAAAACACTTATCTCCAAAACAGCAACTTTACAGGAGAGAGAAAAAAACCCTGTAAACTTTCAATGGAAGTCAATGTAAAAAGAGTTTATATCAGGCAATTTTGAAGAGTTTCTATTGGTCCGTCCATCAAGAAATTTTGGCACAGTGTAAGGGACAGTTTGACTGTTCAAATTATGTAGTAAACTAAAAATCGTCAAAAATGGAGATAAATGTTTTTTTTTTTAGGACAGCGACGATTTACATTTTATATTCATGACATTTAGATGACCCTCTTGTCTGGAGCCACTTACAAGGTTATTCCTATTACAGTGAGGGGCCAGTCTAGTGTTAGGATGCTTATTGGTGTAGCACAGCTTACTAATTTAAATTGTAACATAATCAACAGAGCACTGTGAAGAAGTGCCAGCAAATGTCAGGTTTAAGTGCATTTTTAGGCCTTTAATACACACATTTGATTAAGTCAAATATCCAGCATCACATCACTATTAGTACATTTTGATGACAATGGCACTGCTTAGATAGCTAGCTGACTAAAAAAGTGTGACTAGAATAGCATGGCTGAAGTAAATCCATGAATAAATAGCACTTCAGAGATAAATATATTTTGTGCCTTGTTACTGTATGTCTGCTAAGATATTCAAAATGTTCAGTGTTGAGAAATTGTTTTTAAATTTAATACAAAACTTAAAGAAATGAATTCACTAGTGAAAAATGTCTAATCTAAATGTTTGATATTTGACCAAATGTTTCATTTAATTTGGCTCGATTTTGAATTTTTTGTGCTTCACTAGTTTTATTTAGAATTACTGTTACTGATAATCTGTCTCATTCAGTCACATTATTTCTCTTTCTTTCTCTCTCTCTCTCTCTCTCTCTCTCTCACTTTCTTTCTATTTTTCAGGGGATAGATGAGTCTATCTTTATTCACCAGCCTCTGATATACTCTCACTTTGCGCATGGTGTTGGGGAGCCCCGGTATGCTCAGGTGAGTGACTGGGAGAAGCTGCAGAAGACTCTGACTGAAGCTCTGGAACACTACAACGAGCTTCACGCCAACATGAACCTGGTTCTGTTTGAGGAGGCCATGCAGCACATGTGAGTTTCATCCGTCCATTTATACCTGATTAAAACCATCCATTCATTCTTTCAACTATAGATTTGGTAATCTTTCTAACTATTGTGCAGTCTTGGTTAGTTTCCTTTCAAAACACTTTCTTTCAAAACACTGTGCAGTCCAAGAGTAGCCTTGGTGCATTTACACTGCTCTGTCGCGCCAACACACGCAACGTATCCCATTCATTTTTTATGGAAAGCACCGCCTCCGTCAGACGCTGTCACGCAGTGCATCATGGCTCCGATGTGTGGAGAGCGGGGGATGCGATGCGATGAAAAGTTGAGCCGAGCTGAACTTTATGCAAATGAATCCGTCCAACACGATGCGTCTATCCAATCAGAGAGCAGGTCTTCGAAGAGCAGGTTCTCGAAGTTTTAGGCTTCCCTGTTCTTTGTTAAATCCCTGCTGCTGTTATTGTTGGGGTCTTTGGTGGGTTTTTAAAATATTAATATGTAATTTAATTGGAAAAGTTTGCTTTTGTTAGGTTATATACTGCACACTAGAAGTGTAATGAAGCTCAAACATTTATATCTATAAGTACACATTTATATGTATTACTTTATAGAAAATATTAATATCCTGTATAAAAACATTTCCCATTTATTAAAACGATTTAATTGGACAATGTAGAGAATGCCTTTGTAATGCCCATATGCAACCAGTTGGAAGGGGGCAGTGTGATCATGTGCGTTGACGCGACGGAGCAGTGTAAATGCACCAGTAGGCCCAATCCCATTTCACCCCTTGGCCCTACCACTAACCACTACCCCTTCTTTTCGAGTGTAACCCTTCCCTTTAGAACAGGGTTATAAGTGGAAGGGGTAAAAACCTTCCCCTAAGAATTGGGACAACTGTTCAAGCACCCGATATGACATCAGGAGCGCTGAAGTTCAGTAATCTAGCTGCTGATTTACTAGTTAACTTTAGGGCATTGTGTGTCTTCAGAAATGGGGCCGATTGTGCAGAAATGAATTATCATTGTCCATTCCTTAATTTCTCTGTGAAGAGAAGCTGAAATTAGCTTTGATTAGATTTTATTTTATTTTTTTAAATAAAATTCTGAAACCCCTGCTGTCTGTTGCACCATTTAAGGTGGAACGGGAAAGTAAGCTAGCTAGCTAGCTACTGAGACAAACTACTAGCGATCTTTTTTATGCTTGTTATGGCCATAAAACATTAAAAGCACACATTAAACTGCGGTAATATAGTGCTAATCATCACTTTTAACAAGGAAAATGCTTATAATTGTGGGTTACCAGTGATTCGTTTGAAGTGTGCATCTGAAAAATCTCTATCGCTAACAAGCCCTATCTCTTCCCCCCACCCTTCCAACCTAACAAGAATCGGGACACCCCTACTCCTCCATGTGCACACGCACATCAGAGGGGTAGAGGTAAGGGGTAAAGAGTGAAATGGGATTAGGCCTTAATCCCTGTTTGGGAAAACAGTCACCTCTAAAAACAAACAAATAATTTAGTTTAACATTAGTTTAAATGAACATGCCTGTTAAACACAGTGGTGGTTCGACTTGGAAAAGACAGGGGTTATTAATGAGTGAGTTTGCATGCACAATGAATAACAGCTTAATGTTTCAGAATGCCTTCATGTTTGTCCAGTAAATAACATAATACAGGAAGACGATAAATCCTACACCTAACATCTGTGAGTTGTACATAGGGCCCACTCCCTTCCCCTATACTCTACTCTCAGTCTCCCACTCACTCACTATTACCTACACAACACATAACCATCCCATCACAAATAAACTAATCATTCACCACAACACACACAGCTTTTCAAAGGGGTCATCAGGTAGACAACTCCCTTTGTAAGCATTTCAGTGAATTAGCCCCAAAACACCTCAGAAAGACTTTAATTTTTTAAAGTTTTAACTTTTTTTTTAAATGTGTCTATGTAATATTCTGTAACTGGCAATGGTGTTAGCCAGGCCATTTTAGCCCGGTCTCAAAAAAATTAAATATTTTAATCTCAAGGGACCTTCTGGTTAAATAAAAGTTAAATAAAAATAACTAAATGAAATCCATCCATCTTTCATGCACCCACACAAATCTTCATGCATTAAATTATGCAACTATTCTTCTGATCATATTAAATGCTGTTGTGTTATGTTGAAGATCAGTGATGGCTATAAGATCTGTGTGTTGTGTGTGTGTGTGAGTAGCTGCAGGATCAGTCGTATTCTGGAAGCTCCGGTGGGAAATGCGCTGCTGATTGGGGTGGGTGGCAGTGGGAAGCAGAGCTTGTGTCGGCTGGCTGCGTTTCTCAGCATGCTGGAGGTCTTTCAGATCACTCTGCGCAAAGGATACGGCATCAGTGACCTGAGGGTAAAACCAACAACCCACAAACACACACACATCTTCAGAGATTAGCTGATTAATAATCTTAAATATTTAACCCCTGTTCATTCTCTCTCTATCTCTGTCTATCTCATCATTACAGAGTGATATAGCAGCTCTGTACATTAAAGTAGGAGTGAAGAATATTGGGACAGTGTTTCTGCACACGGACGCTCAGATTCCTGATGAACGCTTCCTTGTGCTAATCAACGATATGCTAGCATCAGGTACCATATATTACCATATCATCATAAGACATCCAGTAGTGACATCCTAGTGCACTAGTTTTTAAAACCTGTCCTCTCATGACTTCCTTTGAAGGAAGAAATCACGTCAACCCCCCCCCCCCCCCCAAAAAAAAAAAAAATAAAAATAGGTAAATCTATAAGGTGCACATAAAATCTTTTCCAATTTTCCCAAAAATCATCAGTGCGCCTTTTAATCCGGTAGTAGTAGTAAAGTAGCAGTAAAGACACTCCGCTGAAGTACAGCTTTATACAGGAGTTTCAGTTTAGTTCTCCAGCACTAAGGCTGGAGCAGTATTAGCATTAGCCGCTAACCACACTAAGCTCAGCACTGCTGGAGCAGCATTAACTATAGCCGCTAAGCACTTGCCGTTAATTAGGCCTGGACAATATTTCGATATCGGTATTTATCGCGATAAGAAATGTTTCAATCGGTATTTATCGCGATAAGAAATGTTTCAATAAGAAATGTTTCATTTTTAGCTGCGTCAGTTCACTGCAGCACTGAGCACAATCAGACTCCGTAGCCGGGCTACATCAGTGCGTGATGACGCAATCATACAGGCACGTAGCCAGAAAGGCTAGGCTAGGCTAGACATGAGTCGGGTCGGCTCTGCTCCTCTCCGCACCTAAAACCCACCCGCGATGAATCGAAACCGACCCTAACCGAGTGGATCTCCGCTCCGCTCCGATCCGCACCTCAAACTTCCCACGATAAAGCGAAACCGACCCTAACCAACTCGGCTTCACCGCAGGACATTTTAGATGCAGAATGAGTGCACCTGACGCTTCCACAAATGACGATACAGGATAAATAATTGAGGGATTCGGGTCTAATTCAGTGGTTCGGCGTTCAAAGATCTGATAAACTTCAGACTTCAGCTTGCTCCAAATTGTGCCGGAGAGTGGAGCCGACTAGCAACGGTAATACATCTAATCTGTTCCACTACCTCAAGCAGTTTCACTACACGCAATATCTTCCTTATTCTGGCTAAAACACTTTTGTAGTTTATGTTGTATCTAATCTAGTTATTTATAGTTGATATAGGTTTGTTTATTTGACATGGATATCATGTTCCCTTTATGTATATGAAGGCTTTTTCTATTCCCTATTCTGGTTGAAGCACTTTTGGTTTGATCTGTTAAATATGTTTACAAAAGAATAAGAAGCTCTGCCTCTGTTGTAATGTCAAGTTATTTATATTGGTGTTTGACAGAGATGTCATGTTTTTATTTTGCAAAATGCAAATAAAAGTGAGCATTGATTTATTCTGATCATTTTTTATTTCTAAAGTATTATACAGTTTTTGTGATAGGAGGCTTTAAAGACTTAAATTAAAATTTCAGACAGTACTGTACAGATTTCCACAGCAGGGATTCTTAGCAGTTTTTCTGAGGCCTTCAAAGTATTTATATCGATATTGAAATTATATCGTATCGACCGAAATTAAGGAATATATCGTGATATAAATTTTGGCCATATCGTCCAGCACTACCGTTAATGGTTCAGAGTATATTGGACTGTAGTCTGCATGTTTCCCCTGTTAAAACAGGCTACGTGGAACGAACCGCTAGCTAATATATCCCTGGCTTAACAGAACACTTAGGGTTCCTCACTGTAGCTCTGTTAGTTTAGCCGCTAATGCTGCTGCACTTAGCCTTAGTGAAAATCAGGAATTCTAAGCTAACTGTAAATAAATGGAAGCGCTTTACTCACCCAAATAAACAGTTTTCAGGAGAAAAATCTGTGTAGATTAACATCCAGCGCTCGTTTGACTATTTAAACAAGGTAAACAAGAGGTAGGTGACCAAAACCAGACATGAATAAAGTACTAAGGAACCAGACTTGAATAAAAGTACAAGTGCTTTATCAAAAAAGTGAATTGAGTAAAAGTTGAAGTGTTTTTTAAACACCACACTTACCGGTAAGTGGAAGTACTGAAGTATTTGTATAGTGTTTTTGTAATCTTTTAACACAGCTAAAGAATAAATTAGCTAGTTAGCTAGTTTTTTTAACTGCTTGGAAATTTATTGGTGGTAGCCAGCACTCCTCCCTTAATGTAATAAAAATGTTTTAGTTCCAAATTACTAACCAATTAATCCTTTCACCCAGGTCACACACCCAACTCCCCCCCAACGTCAAGCCTCTGCGACCCCCAGTCAGGGTGCGCCATGCATTTTATGAAATGCTGTCCTAGTGCATTAATACTAATAAGTGTATATGTGTCTTTTTTCTTTTTCTTTTTTTGTTTTTGTGTCTTTGTGTGTGTGTGTGTGTAAAGGGGACATCCCGGACCTGTTCAGTGAGGAAGAGGTAGATATGATTGTGGCCTCAATTCGTCTGGAGCTCAGAGGTCTTGGGCTGCTCGACACACGAGAGAACTGCTGGAACTTCTTCATTGACCGAATTCGCAAACAGTTAAAGGTGCACATCAAAGCTGATCTTCAATTTTTTACAATTAAACAATGCGATTTTAGCAGAAATGTACCTTTTCTATTTCTGGTAGAGTGAGATGCCCCCTCCCTCCCCTTTTTCCCTTAGCATGATGCTAGTCAGATATGACATCTATTAACCCTTTGTAACACAGTGGCCACTTTTTTCTCTATTTTTATACTTTGCAGTTGTGTTTAACCCTTAGAACTCTACGGCCATATTTTCCATCCAAAATCACACCTTTTGTTCTCATCTTAATTACTCAGGAATGCCTTCACACATTAACATAATCCATATATGGTTAGAAAGGGTGGAACTTGCTTGCTTCAAACATATTTATATGATGTTTCAAACCAAAAAATATCAGTAAATGACTCAAAAGTGTCCACAGAAAAAGTATGAAACTACCTGAACTCAAACTAAAGCTAGGTATGCTGCACACTACTTTATATAGTTTTTATTTCACTCTCACATTTTTACTAAGTAGATATTTTGCACTAAACATTTATATTTATTTAGACTGAAAAATGTACATTTTTGCATATAGTTTTCTTTGTGTGTCCTGACCAAATACTAAAAGCCATAGGCTGCTCTGAGTGTCTGGTTTTTAGTTTTGCTATATGTATCCTAGAGGTGTGATTATCAAGAAAAATAACTCCGCCTGATACTCTCCATGTATTTTATCAAAGTAATAATTAATAAGCCATGTAATAAACTATCATCAATATTCTTATGCTTTTAACTCATGAACACTCTAGTCTAACTATTTTTGAAAATATATCTTAGGTGTGAATATATTTAAAGTCTATACATTTAAAAATAAGTTAAAAAAAAAACAGGCGCTTGGTAAAATTTTGATCAAAACATGATCAGGTCCAGGAAAATATAACAATTCTGCTTCCTTTTACATTTTAAATGATTATATTTTTGAGCAGCCGTATGGCTTCTGGACTAAAGGAGATCAGGGCATGTGTCTGTCTGATATAATTACTGTGTTATAAGAGCTGAAAAAGGACCTGACAAAAAAACACGGGTTAAAGAGGAAATCTACATTTTCTGAAACTTTATCATGTTTTCTCGGGACAGTTAAACATGCAGCACACAGCAAATTGATTTTTTAAGGGGAAAAAAGTTATATAGTCAACACCACTAACAGTAGTGCTTCAAAGTTTATAAACCCTTTAGAATTGTATATATTTCGGCATAAAACTGCTTGTCCCCAATTGATCTAAAGTTCATGTAGACAAGCCACAAGGATATTAGAAGAACGTGTTTTTTGGAAGGATAAGAACAAAATAGAACTTTTGAAAGTCTGCTGATGTTTAAGCAGAAATGATGTTTTTTGATGTTTATGCAGAAATATAGAAAATTGTAAAGGGTTCACAAACTCAGAGAAACCACTAAATCATCACAACCCAAATCTTCTGTACTTTAATGGTTCATAATTTGTCAGTAAATCTGATGTGACATTTTCTGTGTAGCCTTAAAGTAACACACCTGGGAATTATTTTTCTCATCCAAGTGTGTTGATCTGTCAAATTATAGAGAATTAACCGTAGTTTAAATTTTAGAAATTAGAAATCTGAAAAAAAAAAAAAAACACCTTAGTTGATGGTTGGCATATTCTTGTAAATTGTAACATTTCTATTCTGTATAAATCACTGCATGCTTTCATATCACCTTTACTTCACTGTGTGTGATTTCAGGTGGTCCTGTGTTTCTCCCCTGTGGGTTTTACTCTGCGTACACGAGCGCGGAAGTTTCCAGCTTTAGTAAACTGCACAGCCATCGACTGGTTCCATCCCTGGCCCCAGCATGCACTGCAGTCGGTCAGCAGGACCTTCATAAACAACATCAGTGGACTGGAGGTGAGAGAAAGGAGAGTTATTAGTCATAGTCACGGTCATTGGCAGTGATAAAATACAAGGCCTTGAAAAAGTATTCATACCCCTTGAACTTTTCCGCAGTGTTTTACGTTACACCCACAAACACAATGATAGTAGCAAGTAATTGTGAAGTAAAAAGGAAATTATTGAAATGAAATATATGTTTGGAGTGCACTTGCTTACAGCCCTCAGTGCTTCAGAAGTCAGAAGATAATTAGTAAGTAAAGTCCAATATTATATTATCTAATCTCTCGAAGGTCTTATAAGGTTATAAAACAAAGAACACACCAGACAAGTCAGGGATAAAGTTTAATAGTGTAAATGTAATATTGATTGGGGTGAAAATTATTTGATGCTAATTTACTAGGGCCGATCATGTCATGTTTTTAATGCATCAGAATTGTATGGAAAAGATCCAGATCAATGAACTTTCAGAAGTGTAACGTTACATTTTCCGTACGTCCATGCTATAAACATTAAACATTAGCAACCATGTTGCACTTTACTAGTTGTTAAGAGCTGTCAAGTCAGTTCTCACTCCAGGAATCCGTGGTGTTTCTCTATATAAAGCATACTATATTCTGTGTAAAATATTGTGCATTACTGAAACCAAACAATACATAATTAAACAAATAAAAAATAAAAAAAATCTTGTTTTTTCAGCCTGCAGTGAAGCTGTCGATCAGTGACTTTATCTCGTTCGCTCATACGAGTGTGAACGAGGTCAGTGTGAAGTACCAGCAGAACGAGAAGCACTTTAACTACACCACTCCCAAGAGCTTCCTGGAGTTCATGAAGCTTTATGGAAACCTGCTGGGGGCCAAACAAAGAGAACTCACTCAGAAAATGGAGCGTCTGGAGAACGGCCTGCAGAAGCTGCTGTCTACTGCATCCCAGGTTTCATTTTCACACATACAAGTAAACTGTGTACTGTGTTATCCAAGAGCCTTTTCTTTATAGTTAGACCAATAAACCCCTCCCTGATTATCATGATCCTATATAAACACACTACCAGTTAAAAGTTTTAGACCATGCTATGCTAATGCTATTTAGCAATGCTGCATTAGCAGCAATTCGAAAAGAGGCAGTGACTGACTTCACATGTATCAGAGGAGGTGGGTCAATGATGATCAGTGTTGATGGGGATATACAGCTGACTAGCAGCTGAATGGGTGGGACAATCGGCATGGCTAAATTGGGGAGAAAAAATTGGGAGAAATTTAGAAATAAATCTTGAAAAATAAAGTATTTTCTTTAGAAAAATTACAGTTGAACTGATAGATAGATATTTATTGTTTCCAGAGGGAAATTCTGAAAACCAGAGAGTGGTGAGTACTAGGGCTGCACGGTATTGGAAAAAATTTACATTTCAAATGTTCTTTTTTCGACGATACATATCGAGATATTAAACAAGGAAGGGCCCATGATGTCACCAGACCCGCCCCCAACCCAAGCACTCTCTTGCGTCAGTACTGATCAAGAGCTGAGTCAGCGCAGAGTACTCAAAACCTGAGGAAAACAGCAAAACAACAGTAATCGCCCCTTTAATCAGGCATTTATTTAAATGGCTTTTTAAAAGGTAAATAAGAGCATTTCTCTGGGATTAAAAGAGTGAATTCAGCTGTAACTGGAAATATCTGCTCAAAACAGTGCTGGACTGAGGTGCACAGCTTTCAACACGTGTGTTTACAGGCACAAACCCAACCATGTGGATGGAGGCCATGCGGTTACCTCGTGTTTACTCTCACACAATAAAGTATTCAAAGAAACAGATACAGGACTACAGTCTGTATTTATAGAACTATAAAGTGTCATATATGAACTGTGCAGCTAAAAGGATGCAGAAACAAGGAAGTGGTCCTAATAATCTGGCTGAACTTTAACCCCTGTTTAAAGAAATGCTCTTTGTATAGCAAGCAATTTTTTAAACCACATAAACTTTCTCTCTCTCTTTCTGTCTCAGGTTGAGGATCTGAAGGCTAAGCTGGCTCTGCAGGAAGTGGAGCTGCATCAGAGGAACACTGACACAGAAGCTCTCATCGCTAAAATTGGTCAGCAGACTGACAAGCTCAACCAGGAGAAGAGTGTTGCAGATGAAGAGGAGCAAAAAGTGAGATACATATACAGTAAACACTGTGTTTATATAAGTAGGTGTTATTTTTGTTACATTATTTCTAGGGATGCGCTGAAATGTTTTTGTCCAAAACCAAACAAAATTATACATTTGGTTGAATAATGAATACCAAGAACATTTCAGCAGGTTTCAGTAAACATTCTAGGTTTACATTCTGATCATGAATTTATTTCAGCTGAGCTGTTCTAGTCTCATGTTTAGCTAAATAACTACCTCAACAGTGCAATCTTAATCATAAGTATACCTCAGCAGTGCTACATCACGGAACAACACGGAGTAAAATTTACCAAGAGAAAGGCAGACAGTCTTTTGGTAAGCAAAAAGATGCTGAGGGGAAGTTAGCTTAGCTAATGTTACTATCTTAGCTCTGTACAGCTTGTATATTAGAGCCAGTTTGTGGAGAGGTAGTAAACTGATTACTTTTTCCTTCTTTTAATTCTTATTTCATTAAATGAACTAAAAATGAACTTCTCCCTGTTGGCTCACACTGCAGGCCAATTTAAACTTCTGTGTCTCAACTTTTCCGTGCAAGTATCATTGGCTCTGCATCGGTACCTTAAATTCAGTACCAATACCCACACTGTAAGAATAAAAAAGTTAAGAAAACTCAAAATATTAAGGCAACTTACTGCACTACATTTTTGAGTTTTGAGACCAACTCAGTCTTTTAAGTTTTGAGAAAAAAAAAAAACATGCAGTTGTGCCAACCAGAAATCTTTAGCCCAGATCATATGTATTAAAACTTTAAATATTAAATCTCACCAACTTAAAAATGTAATTTGTGTCTTTTGATGGCCTGATTTAAATTCTACAAAATGTGTATTGCAAGTTTTGCTGACCATCCTTTAGGACCAACTAAAAAAATAAGTTGCACCAATAAAATGTTTTACATGAATCAAAATCATTTAGTGGGTGCAATGCTATACTTTTGTTAATTTAACATAGCAGCTGGGTAATTGGAATTTACAACTATCACATATCCACCTTTTGTCAGTTATGTAAAACTATTGCAATTAATGCAAATGTAACCAGACTGACTTGGCAACACAGAATATAGTAACCTGCTCTTACAAGCTTCAACACTGAGACCAAGCAGTTACTATTATATAACAAATATGCAAATTCCAAGAGAAGGCAGCTTGTGGAGAATGCTTACACACTGATGGTGAGTGAGAGGTAGAAGGACACACCCAATATGCAAATAGTGTGATTATCATTGCTCCATAGACCCCAATCAAATAAAGGGTCAAACTGAGCATGTGCAGAGTAGTTGGCATGGCCTCGACTAGGGTTAACTACAATATGTAAATTTTGCCAACACAGATTATTTATTTGGACCAACTTTTAACAGGAAACTTAATAAAGTAAGTTGGGGTGATTAGTTTGCTATATTTTAGGGTGCAATTCAATATTTCTCATATAGCTTACTTACAAATCACATTAAGCAGAACAATTTTAAGTTTTGTTTTTTACAGTGCACGCTGTACTTTTTCCGATACCTTTTTCAAAATTGCAACCAAAAAATACAAAAAGTGATGATTATTCCCACAAAACAGATTTATTCAACAGCCGACATGAATAATCTCATTCTCATACTGTCATCATGAGAGACTACCATACTTTTAATTCTTGTTGTAACAAACAAGTAATGAGCATGACTGTGACGCTTTATTAAGAACATCAACAACAGCATTACTGCTAAGCATTAACTGCTTAAACTACAGATATTTTTCCCAAAACATATTACTGGATGCATTTCAGTTTTTTTAAGTATATTAGCATTAGATTGTCAAAATAAAAATTATATTAGTGGTGTCATTGACTTAAAAATCATTAATATTACGATTTTTTTTTTTATGCTGGAATTTCCCAGTATTATTGTGAGGGGACAGTAATAATAGTATAGTATGATTTAGGACTGGCATATTGGATCATTTAGTACTGTGTTATAATATCTTAGAGCAGAGAGAGAGAGAGAGGAAGATGGGGCGAGTGAGAGGATAAGAGGAAAACGGGGCGATTGTTTTTTTTTATCTCTGTGTTTGGCATATTTATGCGCGTTTCATTCAAAATATTGAAAACAGGCACCTAATGTTTATCTTTTAGACCTTTCAGTACTATGTGGTACCAACACATTTTGATCGGTGCCTTTTTGGTATTGAATTTCATTTCCCAGGTGTACTTTGCAGTTTAATCCACAAATGTGGTAACGTGTCGATGGGAACGCAAGGCCCAGCGGACCAATCACAACTGCTGCTGTCCGCGTCACACAGTTACGTTTCCAGGGTGGTGCGAATTGAGCTAGGGCATAGGGTACAGGGTGACACACAGGTTTGACACAGAAGTATAAATAGGCCTTTAAATAGACATGTTATTATTTGTGATTAATTATTCAGTCTTTTCACTTATTTGGCCAACATTGTAATTGTCTTTTTGATACCATAGCGTCCATAATATTTAATAACTGTTTTTTGCTGTGTTGTCAGGTAGCAGCGATTCAGGCAGAAGTGACTAAGCAGCAGCAGGAAAGTGAAGATGACCTGGCTAAAGCTGAACCAGCCTTACAGGCTGCTAATGCTGCCCTCAACACACTCAACAGGGTACACCCGTATGTGTGTGTGTGTGTGTGTGTGTGTGAGAGAGAGAGAGAGAGAGAGAGAGAGAGAGAGAAAGTGCACAAGGCATACTATACATTACCTGCAAAACTCACCCATTTTTTCTGTGTGTAGCTAAATCTAACAGAGTTGAGGACTTTTGCAAACCCGCCAGTGATTGTGGCTAATGTGTTAGCGGCTGTGCTCGTGCTGATGGCTCCGGGCGGACGCATTCCCAAAGACCGCAGCTGGAAAACTGCGAAAGTCATCATGAGCAAAGTGAGCATACACAACACATACGTTTAACTACAGTATATGTATACAGAGTGTGTTCCACCTCAGTCCACAAGTGAAATGTTCTCATATTTAACCCTCCTGTTATGTTCATTTGTCAGGAACAGCAAATGGTTTCCGGGGTTAATCTAACAAGATGCATGTTTAATTATTCAGAAAAACGTCTGAAACCCCCAAAAAATCCTAACAAGCCGTGTAAATATTTTTTTACCAGCTCTATTGCTAATTATTCTATCAATATTTAGTGCAGTGGTGTTCCTTACCTCTAACAGGTAATGGTTCAATTAGGATAATTCACTCATTTTTCATAAAAAATACATAGTCAAACTTTTTTAATGTTTCACTATTTTATTACTTTTAAAAGACCAACATATAAACCAATAGTTTTACAAAACATTAAAACATAACATTGCAATTTTATTTTAGCTTTAATTTTTTCAGAGGGGTGGTTGCAAATATGTGAGATGAACCATTTTCAAATTATAAGTTGATTACACTAATTAAGGCATGCAAAAGAAGTTTCATACAAGAAAAATACTTTTAACTATTTTTCCTGGATCTTCAAACTTTAAAACGGGTCAAATTGACCCTGAACATAACAGGAGGGTTAAATGCTCTTCTTTGTAATTTCACTATAAGTTACACAGTATACAGTTAGCATAGCAATTTCTCTCAAAAGTAGATTTTCTTACTCTTATTTATTATTTGCTGGTGTGCTTTAATAAAAATGACAAGTACATCAGTCAACAGTCAACACAATACGATTAAAACAATATCTAAACTTTATACACCAAGCAGAATGTATTTATTGAGTGTTTTAAAATAGTAGAATTCATACATAAGACACACTGGATAAAAAGGCGCACTGACCATTTTTGGTAAAATTAAAGGATTTTAGTTGCGCCTTATAGTTAAAGAAATACGGTATAATATAATAGTGTCCCTTTAAAATAAAATGGTGATCTAGAAATGTGTAAAATCTTCAATTTGTATGTGTGTAGGTGGATGATTTCCTGCAGGCGCTGGTTAATTTTGATAAGGAGCACATTCCAGATGCTACAGTGCGGGTGCTGAGGGAGGAGTATCTGAGTGACCCGGACTTCAACCCGGAGTTTGTGCGTCTTAAATCCTCGGCTGCAGCTGGACTGTGTGCCTGGGTTATTAACATCATACACTTCCACGAGGTACAACCAAAACACACACACCAAAACATTTAATACCAACACACACATACAGTAAATCTGCCAGGTTTAAATTATTACATACATGAAGCGCTTCTACTCGCTCTAAAAAGTCTGTTCATAATTGTATATTAATTACAACAGAGCAAGATCTGAATTTAGCTCAGTACCTGTATTTTTGAGTGCATGTAACTGTAGTATTCTGTGATTTCTCAGTCTGCTGTATATTTAAATACTAATATCTAATTTATGAGTATTATAAGTAATATACTAGTGGATCTCAAAAAATTAAGTATTTCAGTAATTCAGTTCAAAATGTGAAACTCATATATTATATAGAGCTCTTGGAAAAAATTAAGAGATCACTTCAGTTTCTGAATCAGTTTCTCTGATTTCGATATTTATAGGTATATGTTTGAGTAAAATGAACATTGTTGTTTTATTCTATAAACTACGAACAACATTTCTCCCAAATTCCAAATAAAAATATTGTAATTTAGAACATTTATTTGCAGAAAATGAAAAATGGCTGAAATAACAAAAAAAAGATAAAGAGCTTTTGGACCTTAATTAATGCAAAGAAAGCTAGTTCATATTATAAATATTTTGGTGCATTTTTGCATGTTTCCCTCCACCAGTCTTACACACTGCCTTTGGATAACTTTATGCCACTCCTGGTGCAAACAATCTAGCAGTTCAGTTTGGTTTGATGGTTTGTGATCATCCATCTTCCTCTTGATTTCATTCCAGAGGTTTTCAATTTATTGCTCTACTAAAATCAATTGAATTATACAGTTTCTGTTTTTTCATAGCAAGTTAGAGTTAATGCGGTTAATTTAGATAACAGAGATGTAATTTTGAATCATCTGACAGTACTAATATATATGCATGTATATATATTATATATGTACAAAGTAAATAAAAATATAGATATAAGCACATATAGTTATTAGCAGGAATTAATACTGTTGAATGATGCTCCCTATGTGTGACTGTTATATATTTGATTGTTATCTCAGTTTCTTCACTCTCCTCTCTCCCTCATGCTGCCCTCTGCAGATATTTGTGAGTATACTTAATTTTCTACTTTATATTCTATATGGAAATGTGTGTATGGAAAATATTCAATGTGAAACCCTGCATGAACTGTGAGGTGTTTTCTTGTGGGTGAGGTTGAACACTGGCCAGCATGCTCATGGCAAGGCCATGTGAATGTTCAGAGTTGAAGTGAGGCTTGGTAGTCGGTGCCAGACGGATGGAATGTTCTATTTAAACCCCGCCCACAAGACTGCAATGTTGCATACTTTTATTAAATCACACTATTCTAACACAGGCAAGGAATAAACATTTAGTAGAGAGGTGTATATATGTGGAGGTGAACAGGTGAAATCAATATTCCGGTGATGAACTTCCTGGTAGTGCCGTGTTCAGTGTCATGTAATCATGATTGGGAGTGATGTTAGTGTGAGGCACTCTGGGTATCGTAGTCCGGAGAATGGAGATCACAGGTAGAGCTAAATGTGGGAGAGACAGGTGCGCCTTCAGCGCCAGACCTGACACTAATGCACAGCTCTAATTTGTGTACATTTACCTACTCAGACTACTGTTGTTTATGATATACTTTTGTATGTATAAAATAAACAAACATTACCCTGCATAAAATTAATAGTAACAGCCTAGAAGTTGTACATTTTAAAGAACATTTAAAGAGGGCAACAATGTATACAGGTTTCAGAACAGATTGCTCTATTAAAAGCAGAATATTCTGCTTATTCTGCAAGTTTACCTTGGTGAAGGACATTTCACAGGGCAGATGCTTTAGTGACTGGGGATTCCTTGCAAGTCAAGGTGCTCAGAACTTAGTTGTATATTGTGTGTACGTGTGTGTGTGTGTGTGTGTGTGTGTCTGTGCGTGTATGTGTGTGTGTGTGTGTTTGTGTGTGCAGGTGACCTGTGAGGTGGAGATGAAGAGGATGTGTCTCTCTCAGGCCAACGCTGACCTAATTGAAGCCGCAGAGAAGCTGGAGGTCATCCGGAAAAAACTCTCTGTAAGATTTTCTCTGCCTTGCGGCCTTTATATTTATAATCTCTTTCTCTCTCTCTCTCTCTCTCTCTCTCTCTCTCTATCTCTCTCTCTCTTTTTTTCTCTCGCTCTTACCTTCTCACACTCTGTTACTTACTGTCACTCTCTCTCACTGTCTCGCTCTTTCTCACACTTTCTCTTTTCCTCTCTCTTACACTCCCTCTCTCACACTCTCTCTCACTCTCTTTCTTACTGTCACTCTCTCACAATCTCGCTCTGTCACACTCTTTCTCTTTTTCCTCTTTATTACACTCACTCTTTCACGCACACTCTCTTACACTCTTTCTTACTTTCTCACACTCTCACTCACTGTCTCTCTCTGTCTCTCACTCTCTCACACGCTCTCTTTTTCTCTCTTTAATACTCTCTCCCATTCTCTCACTCACTGTCTCTCTCTGTTACATACTCTCTATCTCTATTACTCTCACATTCTCTCTATCTAACTTTCTTACTGTTTCTTACACTTTCTCTTTTTCTCTCTCTCTAATACTTTCTCACATTCTTTCACTCACTGTCTTTCTCTCTTAAATACTCTCTCACTCTCTCACATTCTCTCTCTCTTTACTTACATTTTCTTACACACTCTCTCTCTCTCTTTATCTCTCTCTCTCTCTTTCTCTTTATCTCTCCCTCTCTCTTTTCATGTGTATGTGTAAATGTGTTTATTAAGTTGCTGCCACAGAAAATATCTGTTTTGTCCTTTTTGCATAATTTGAAATTATTTGGAAAATATGTTCTTAACACTGTCAAAATTTCATGATGAATGGACTAATATAAATTCCTCAAAATTACTTGGAATATATTTTTATATTGACATTGATTTATATTAATTACCACAGCCAATACTTTATTACGTAATTACTCTAATATAACATATACTGCATTCTCCATACACCATCCCACGACCTCCATACTGTAATGCACTCTTTTTCTTTTTACATATTTTACATTAACCTACACTAAATGTATTCTGAGGTCTTTTTTATGTGTGTTTGTGTTCCCAGGAGCTGGACAATAGTCTAGATACTCTGACTGCAGCATTTGAAAAAGCCACCTCAGAAAAACTGCGCTGCCAGGACGAGGTGAACCGCACCAACAAAACCATCCAACTGGCTAACCGTCTGGTGAAGGGCCTGGAGGTACGCCTGTGTGTTTTGTGTGTGTGTGTGTGTGTGTTTTATACATTGTAGTTTTTATAATTTGCCCCTCATGCCTGCATCAGTTAGTAAGTGCATTAATTAGACAGACATTAGTTATCAAATTTTTTTTCACGGTTAAGTTCTTTTCATCAGATACATACAGTATGTTTGTGTGTGTGTGTTTTCCAGTCAGAGAACGTGCGCTGGGCCCACTCAGTAGCTCAGTATAGGGAACAGGAGGCCACTCTCTGTGGAGATGTTCTCCTTACTGCAGCCTTTATCTCCTACGCCGGCTCCTTCTCCAAAAGATACAGACTGGAGCTTCTCCACAAGCTCTGGATGCCCTACCTACGCACCCAGAAGGTGTGTTTATGTGTTTAAGTATAATATCATTGTAAAATATTTTATATATATAGCTTTGGATAAATAAGAGACCACTTATAAATGATGAGTTACTTTGATTTTACCAAATTAAAAAAAACTCTGGAATATGATCAAGAGGAAGATGGATGATCACAAGCCATCAAACCAAGCTGAACTGGAGTGGCATAAAGTTATCCAAAAGCAGTGTGCAAGACTGGTGAAGGAGAACAGGCCAAGATGCATGAAAACTGTAATTAAAAACCAAGGTTATTCCACCAAAAATTGAAATTTCTGAACTTTTAAAACTTTATGAATATGAATTTGTTTTCTTTGCATTATTTGAGGTCTGACAGCTCTGCATCTCTTCCATTTCTCATTTTCTGCAAATAAATGCTCTAAATGACAATATTTCTATTTCAAATTTGAGAGAAATGTTGTCTGTAGTTTATAGAATAAATCAACAATGTTAATTTTACTCAAACATACATCTATAAATATCAAAATCAGAGAAACTGTTTCAGAAACTGAAGTGATCTCTTATTTTTTTCCAGAGCTGTATATAGCATTGTATTATAAAGCTCACGCTTTTGCTCACATCTCTTTCAGGTTCCTATTCCAATGACTGAGGGATTAGATCCCATCTCCATGTTAACAGATGATGCCACGGTTGCTAAGTGGAATAACGAGGGGTTGCCAGGTGATAAGATGTCTACCCAGAATGCCACCATACTGCTTAACTGTGAAAGATGGCCTCTGCTTATTGACCCCCAGCTGCAGGGCATCAAATGGCTCAAGAGTAGATATGGAAGCAGCCTCAGAGTCATCAACTTAGGACAGAAGGGGTGAGTGGACACAATAAACTGACTACATTACGTCTTTTATTGATTTATTGTAGATATTTTTATAGAATTGGGAAATGTAAGTTGTGACGTGAAGTGTGTGAAGACTTCGTGTGTCTGTGTTTGTAGGTATGTGGATGTCATTGAGCAAGCAGTAGTAACAGGAGAACCAGTATTGATTGAGAACCTGGAGGAAACCATTGATCCAGTGATCGATCCACTGCTGGGTCGTCACACCATTAAAAAGGGCAGGTGAGAGATTACACAGTAAATTCAGCAGCAACAAGTCAGACCAGGTGTCCATACAGTACACCAACACACGACCAATGCAAAACCTGCATGACCACTGCACACCACGAATAAATCACTCTCTGTCATCTGCACAACAGACTGCATGCTGGACTGAATCGCATCATTGAGTATATACCAGTCAGGGGCATCACAAGAGAGGCTCAGATACAACAAAAACAAGCAATAATAGCAGGGCAGGTCCAAACATGCTACTCAAATACTGAAAATATACAGCTCTGGAAAAAAAAATAAGAGACCACTTCAGTTTTTGAAGCAGTTTCTCTGATTTTGCTATTTATAGGTATATGTTTCAGTCAATTTGGCAAATGTGAGCTGGGCTATTGTGTTCTTTTTGGTCAGTAGTGCTTTTTTGCCTTGGAACTCTCCCATCGAGACATTGTTTGACCTCTTTTGATCTCTTTCTTATTATTATTATTAACACTGACTGAGTGTAACGATGAGGAGGAGACATAATAAGACAAACCAAGAAACTAGGACTAGAAAATAAACACTAAGACTATGAAACAAAGACTAAACCAGGACTTTAACAAAGAAGTGAAATTAACAAACAAAAAATCAAACAGTATAAAGAAAACAAACCAGAACTCTGTAGACAAAAACACAGATAAACATCCAGACAGGGTTGAACAGGGCAGCATCGAACAAAAAGCACGACAGAGAACAAAGGCGCTCATGGGGTATTTATACACAGGCACACACTAGGGACACCTGTGGAGGTAATGAGGGGGCGGAGTTACAAATGAGACACAAGGTGATAACACTAATGACTAGGGCAGGGCTAGGGCGGGGTTAGGGTGGAGACTGGACAATAACAAAACAATGCCATGTGCTCAAAAATGCATGGCTGGGAACACAAGACAGGAAAACCGAGGGCAGGAGCATAGAAAAGAGGGAAAAACACAGGACAGAAACAGGCTAATGTGTGACACTGAGGTAAGAGAGGCCTGCAGTTCTTTGAATATTGTTCTAGGTTCTTTTGTGACCTCCTGGATGAGTTGTCCATGCCCTTTTGGAATAAATTTTGGGGCACTTTTTCACAAAGGGTTAGATTGGTTCGGATAGTTTTTTCCCTAAGCAATGAAATCATCATTTAAAAAGTGCTTTTCATATATACTCCCATGTACTCACAATATGAATATACCTAACATCAAATGTGGCAAACTGTCCTTTTCTGTTCTTGTTTAGGTTTATAAAAGTCGGGGATAAGGAGTGTACGTATAACCCAAACTTCCGGCTCATTCTGCACACTAAGCTGGCTAACCCGCACTATAAGCCTGAGATCCAGGCTCAGACCACCCTCATTAACTTCACCGTCACCAGAGATGGACTTGAGGACCAGCTGCTGGCTGAGGTTGTCAACCTGGAGAGACCCGATCTTGAGCACCTCAAGGTATGTGTGTGTGTGTGTATGTGTAGCAATGTAGAGTACTCTGCTGTCACACCAAAATAAGCTCATTACTAATTAATTAGCATTGTCGTGCAGTTATTATCGTGGGTACCCCTTCTGCAACACACCAGACAGTTATGGCCTGCCCCCGGAGTAAAAATCATGAATCTGATTGGTAAGATTGTCCTGTAACTTTGCTAATAGACTCATTACTACACCCTTCTCAAAATCAGGAGAAGGGTCCACGCAGACACATGAGCAGAAGCCATTTAAAAAAAAAAAAGATTGGTTAAAACCTCTGTCACTCAGATAAGAGTCCTGTAGCAACTGAAAAACACAGACTAATGCTTTGAATTAGTTGATGTTTTTTATTTTAGTTAATTTATAAAACATATGCTTATAGTTTACAATAACTTTAATATATATTTCCTGATTAAATATTATGTAATGATTTACATGCACCTATTGTCACCCCTTCTCTGAAGGGTTATGTAGCGGGCTCAGTGGTTTAATACCTGGTGCTAATTGAGATGTTGAAATATTTTTAATTGGGCGCCAGTTATTAAATTAATTTAATTAGATTAATTAATAAATTAATTAATCAAATTAATTAATAACACAAGACATCTCAGGGTGTGGTTTCTACAGGTGACAGAAATTTTCATAACCAAGTTATCCAGAAAAACACACTGAAATTACAGGTTTTGTAAAATAAAAGTATTTTATTAAATCACACAGATACGAGTAAATAATTCATTAAAAAGTCATAAAGGTAGCCATTAGATATCAAATCATAGTGTAGAATGATAAATGAGAAATAAAACAACAAACACGTTATAATACTGGTATGAAAGGAATAAAGATTAATAGAACTATTAAGTGAATATTTCTAAATAAGGGTCTAAGGCATTTTAAGTCTACGAAACCAGTTCTTATTTCCAACCAAGCAACTCAGAATGAGTCATCTATACTAAAGAAGACTAAATTAAAGACCCGACCCAAACCATGACCAACAGACACCATCTGCCGAAAGATTAAACCCAGCTCTGCCTTACTCTGAGGTGTTGAAGTGGGCCTTGGTGACGTCCGTCTGGGTTGGTCGTCTGATGCTTCACCCCGAAAAAGGATCACGTGAGCCTGTCTGCAGGATGGTTTGACTTCCTGTGTCAGCACGGAGCCCCATTAGAACCCACAGGGTAAATCCCTTCACTCTCAGCTGGCTTGCTGGTGGCCTCCGGACCACAGGTTTCTGGGTTGGATCTGGCGGATCTCTTTTTCAGCTGTACTTTAGCTAAACTTAGATGGAATAATGCTTGGCTTCGTAGATTGTAAAATAACCTTAGATATTTTAACTAGGATAGCTAATATTAATATACTTGAAGATTAAATGCACTAGTCTAAGAAAACTAACTTTCCTTTCTTCATCTCTAGGCCCTCTCTAACCTCTCTCCTCTAACTTCTCCCTGAACCTCTCCTCCACTTCTCTCTTCAACTGCTTCCTTCAACTCATCTTCTCCCCCTGCTTCTCCAACTCCAACTGAACTGAACTGCTTCTCTTCCAACTGCCCTGAACTGAACTGAACTGCTTTGTGTGTGACTGACCCAGTTTAACTATTAGTCTCTGTGGCCTGTTTGGCCCTTGAGCTACGATTGGCCCTGTGGCCCAAATGTCTGTGTTTTGATTGGTCTAGGAGCAATTTCAAACTTTGGCGGGGAAGATGATCTTATTCACAAAGGGCCATAAACCCCCCCACATGGTCACCATGCTTCAGCTAGAGAGAGATTTCCAATTTTTCTAATAGACCAAACCAAAAGAAAACTCAATTAAACAGTGGATCAAAATACATTCTTCAGCATATCAGTTTGTGAGGATAAATTCAGGAAACAACAATCTTACAATTGAATCACAATAAATGTAATATATATATATATATATATACAGGTGCTGGTTAACGAATTAGAATAATTTGAAATAGTGCAATCATGAAATTCTTTGAATGCATTTTTTGTGCAGAAAGCAAATCAGGTGTTCACCGCACCTGTCCTACTCGTTAGACTAATCACAGAACTCGTTACCTGGAAAAAAATTTGCTCAGCTGAGCTTTCCAAAAGGCCCATTTAGGCCATTTAACTGTGACACTGTTGTTTTATTGAATTAGAATAATGGAGAAACCGTTTCATTGAATTAGAATAAATGCTCGAATTTTTGTTTTCTGTGAAGAGTGTTCACTGTGCAGTATAAAGTCAGGGTTGAGTAGAATTTCTAAGTTGTAAAATCAATCATGGGTAAGCAGCGCGACCTCTCAACTGGAATAGTGGCTCAAATTCAAGCCCTTCGCCAACAAGGCTTGACCCAAACTAAAATAGCTGAGCAGCTCGGCATCAGCCAGTCTTCCGTCTGCAAAGCTCTCAAGAAAAACTGCAGCAAGCGCACCAACTGTTCCGGCGTCCGAAAAACTTCTGCTCGCGACAACAAGCAGCTGAGAAAGATCGCAGTCAGCAACCGGTTCAAGTCCACTTCCGAGCTCACTTCCAAGCAGACCGGCTGACGTCTCCAGATCAACCACTTACCGTCGTCTGCGCGAACTCTGCTTCAAATCTCGCGTTCCAGCAGTAAAACCGATGCTGAACAAGATACAAATGGAGAAACGTCTGAAGTGGGCCAAAGAACATGGCGAGTGGACTGCTGAAGACTGGCAGAAAGTGGTCTTCAGTGACGAATCACGCTTCTGCATCTCCTTCGGTGGCCAAGGTCCTCGTGTTTGGCGTCGTGGTGGTGAAACCTACAACCACGAGTGCGTGAAAAGATCCGTCAAGTTTCCCCAGAGCGTTATGGTCTGGGGATGCATGTCCGCTCGAGGTGTAGGGAAACTCTGCTTCCTCAAGAAGACGGTCAATGCTGCCGTATATCAAGATGTTCTGGAAACGTTCCTGATTCCGACTGTTGAGGAACAGTTCGGCGAAGAAGACTTCATATTTCAACAGGATCTTGCACCGGCTCATGCGGCAAAGTCGACCAAAGATTGGTTCACTAAAAAACAGCTTGAAGTTTTGGCATGGCCGGCCAACTCGCCTGACCTCAATGTCATTGAAAACCTTTGGGCCATCGTCAAGCGGAAAATTCGCGACAGAAAGCCTACTACGCTGGACCAACTGAAGCAGAACATCGCCACTGCCTGGGAAGCTGTGAGTGCGGAAACTTGCGACAAGCTGGTCAAATCGATGCTGCGGAGACTTCAGGCAGTCATACAAGCCAAGGGGGCAGCCAGAAAATACTGAGAAAGTGATGATTGTAATTATAATAAAAATTATTCTAATTCAATGAAACGGTTTCTCCATTATTCTAATTCAATAAAACAACAGTGTCACAGTTAAATGGCCTAAATGGGCCTTTTGGAAAGCTCAGCTGAGCAAATTTTTTTCCAGGTAACGAGTTCTGTGATTAGTCTAACGAGTAGGACAGGTGCGGTGAACACCTGATTTGCTTTCTGCACAAAAAATGCATTCAAAGAATTTCATGATTGCACTATTTCAAATTATTCTAATTCGTTGACCAGCACCTGTATATATATTGCCCACAAACAGTTTTGTAATACTCAAGATAATCTTAGAAATACAACGATGGATGGTACTCTGTCAGAAAGAGATCAAGAGTCATGTTATTATTTAAACCCAATTAAATCACTGAAAAGATAATACGTGGTTAAACCACTGATAAACAAATAAAGCTAAACTATCAAATGCTAGTTAAACCTTGTTGATTCAGACTTGAATGTGTAGGAAAATTTAATCAGGACACATCCAAACACATATACCATATACCAGACACATATACCATTATTTAGTAAACATTCTGTAAAACACTTTTTTTATATAGTCAATATATATGTATTTTAAGCAAAATCTCCTTACTGAGAAATTCCTCCCCTCTGCTGAGTGCTCAGATAAGGCTCGGTCCTTGCCTGTCGGAATTTACGACGGTGGGGGAAGAGAGTCCTTGCAGAATTTGAGCATTTAGGGCTCTTGAGCAAGGCTGAGTGAAGAAATAGTCAGGAAATGTCATTTTGAAATTTAAGGCTGTTTGAAAAAGATTACTCCAAGGCTTCTAGAGTGTTCTGGGGGTGATTGTAAAGTTAGAACATTCCTTTTGGACCATGGGGGTAGTGTGTGTGTGTGTGTCCAAGCAATGAAGAAATCCTCTGTTTAATCCACTACAGTTAGAAGGGCCTCACTGCACAGTAATGAGTCTATGTAAGCAAATATTAATAGGGTAAAACAATTATTGTTTCCCTGATTTTGCTATTTACAGGTATATGTTTGAGTAAAATGAACATTGTTGTTTGATTCTATAAACTATGGACAACATTCCATATTGTCATTTAGAGCATTTATTTGCAGAAAATGAGAAATGGCAGAAATAACAATTCAAGCAGTTCAGCTTGGTTTGATGGCTTGGGATCATCTTGATCTTTATCTTGAATACATTCCAGTGGTTTTTAATTTGGTAAAATCAGAGAACCGTTTAAGTGGTCTCTTATTTTGTTCCAGTACTGTATGTATTTAAATAATAAACAGGGTCATCATTAATCAAAATATATAATGTCTCTGCAACTATATGACAGACAAATTTTCATCAAATGGCAATTGTCATATTGAAAAATTCCAGTAATTGTATATATATTAATATATATATTTTTATTTATTGTTTTTTTTTTTAATCAAAAACATGTCTTCTTATCAACTGCTAGTTTTCACTAAAATTGTCAACCCTGTTGTGCTGCTTGCATAACATAATTTATACATGCATGACATAAAAAAGAGAAAGTAAAAAGCTCAAAGTCTTATACATATGATACAAAGTTAAAATTTTAACTTCTGTATCTTTGGCTCTTACAGATCTGTTCCAACCATTTTAACAATTAACATGCTTTAATTAAATAGTCATATAACTTGTTCTGACCTGATTTCTAGAACAAAATGTTAATATACAAGTTATGGTTGTTCTATCATTTACATTACATCATGATTTTTACCTTAAAATAATTACAGTAATGTGTCATAATGAGAAACAAACATGAATGAGCTGCTCACTGAATTTATCTGATTTAAAGAAGAACTCCGGTTTGAAATGGACTTTGGATGTATTAAAATTGATCAAATGTTCTTATCTTTGTTGAATAGCCCACCTCTGCTCTTGCACAACTTTCTGAGATCCAGTATTTTGTGCACTTTGCTGAAATGGGGCATATTTTGCCCCTGCAGAAAAATCACTTTTTCCACTGTTATCCAGGCTCAAAGTAGCTCCACACCTCATTGGTAAAAGCTAAAGAGCCCTGACATTTAAAACGAGGCATTTAGAACTTAAAAACTACACAAGAAGTTTATTAAAAGCCACTGTTTACATGCAATAGTGTAGATAAATCTCCTAGTTCTCTTAAATTAATGTCACAATAAGTCAACCCTCAAGCATGAACGAATGGGTAGGATAGTTGAACAGATTGCAAAATGAATTCCTTGGAAATGTATGAATTTTAGCTGTTGCTGAAAATATCTAGAATGCAAAAAACCAACAACAAATTACATAAACATTGCTCAAAATGTTTTACTATTCATGCTTAACGGTTGACTTATTGTATTTTAAATTCAAGATGGCGGCGCCCAGAGATTTACCTACGCTATGGGATGTAAACAGTGGCTTTTAATAAACTTCTTGTGCAATTTTAAAGTTCTAATTGCCTCTTTTTAAATGTTAAGACTCTCCGGACTCTACCAATGAAGTGTGGAGTGTTTGAGCCTGATAGTGATGGAAAAAGTGATTTATCTGCAGGTGCATAATATTCCCCATTTCACTTATTCTAAAGCCTGTTTGGGCAAAGTGCACAAAATACTGGATCTCAGAAAACTGGGCTATTCAACAAAGTTTAGTATTTTTTTATTGCATTTTAATACACCCAATGTCCATTTCACACAAGAGTTCTCCTTTAAGTGATTAAGAACAAAAGGTTGTAATATGATAATGAGCTGCAAATCTGACCTGTATCTCTCTGTGTATCCAGTCTGAGTTGACGAAGCAGCAGAATACGTTTAAGATCGAGCTGAAGCAGCTGGAGGATGAGCTGCTGACCAGACTCTCTGCTGCTGAAAGTAACTTTCTGGGGGACAACATGCTGGTGGAGAAACTGGAAACCACCAAGCACACAGCAGCAGAGATCGAGATGAAGGTACTTTTGAAAAGTGGATGAATTTAAACCTAATTTATTGGTTTCTGTATGGATTTGTTTGGAAATGTGGAGCTATACTATGAAACTGTGCTTGTCTTGGCACAGCTTGAACATTACACAGCAAATTTGCCTGTGTTGAATGATAATTCAATCATTCAGTGAACACTACTGTCTCCTTTTAAAAAATATAATCCTGCTTTAAAACCGGCCTGTAAAATGTGTCAATTACAGTATCTTATACGAACTCATTAACTCATTTTATTTACAGCTTCAAAACTGGCATAGAAAACTGGCATACATCCATCCTACCAGTGAAAGATTTCATAGCTAAATGCTTATGGTGGAATATGGAGATTAACTGGTATACATGCTGGGCTAAATGCTAACGTTAGCCAAAAAAAAAAAAAAAATCTAAAGAATAATTGCAATGTTCGTACTGCAACATTAGAAAAAACAGGGCATCGGTAAGAACATGCAACGTGGGCCAGCAAGTGGTCCAGTGGTCTAAAGCAGCGGGAGTTTGCTGGTTCGAATCCTGGTTTTGTAGCTTGCCATCAGCTGTTGGAGCCCACAGAGAGCACAATTGGTCTTGCTCTCTCTCGGTGGGTAGATGGCTCTCTCTCTCCCCTCATCACTCCAAAGGGTGATGTCGATCCGCACAAGGCATCTGTGAGCTGATGTATCGGAACTGAGTCGCTGCACTTTCCTCCGAGTGCGCTGTGATGCCACTTGGAAATGATACATCAGCAGAAGTTTGAAAAGAGGCGGAGTCTGACTTCACATGTGTCGGAGGCATGGAGGCATGTGCTAGTCTTCACCATCCTGGTGTTGTTGAATCACTAGTGATGGGGGAGACTAGCACATGCCTCCATGCCTCCGACACATGAGACTCCGCCTCTTTTCAAACTTCTGCTGTGTGCTATGTGCTAGTCTTCACCATCCTGGTGTTGTTGAATCACTAGTGATGGGAGATATACAGCTGACTAGCAGTTGAATAGGTGGGACAATTGGCCTAGCTAAATTGGGGAGAAAAAAATTGAAGAAAAAAAAAACATGCTAATTAGATTATTTTGAGATTATTATTCATAAGCCCATTCTCCAAAAACATATATCATTGTACTTCATTATGAGGTAAAATGACAGGGTTTTAAAATGGCTTGAAAACCCTTCTGAGTATTTTCCCCACCAATCAAAGGCACGTACTTAGTGTTTATAAATCAGACAACAATTAAAAAACTGCAGTGAAAAATTACTACAGGGAACAGCTTTTCAGCAGACTCTTAACAGAATCTCCTTCCTCTTTGCTCTATATTTGTTATTTTGGTTCCTGCATGTTTGAATCATTTCTCAGTGTTTCGTCTCTTCAGAGCTCTGCTGTGTGTGTGTTGAGCAGGTGTTGGAGGCGAAGGTCAATGAGGTGAAGATAAATGAAGCTCGTGAGCACTACAGGCCCGTAGCGGTGCGAGCCTCCCTCCTGTACTTCATCATCAACGACCTCAACAAGATCAACCCTATGTACCAGTTCTCCCTCAAGGTCTGCTGCTGAGCGTCTGGATGATTCTTGTTAAATCTGTATTTGTCTTTAGTGCTCTTTGGTCGGGATTAGTTTAGAAGTAGTTTTACCATGTAAGGCAGAATAATGTAGCGTGATGTATAATTTAAGACTCATATGCACATGATAAAAATATAGACTGGGATGGGAGTGGCTGCTTGATTTATGCACTACCATCACCTGATATTTATGTAAAAAAATAACCAATTGATGTTAAAGTCGGAATAGGTGTTGGATCCATGTGCAAAGCAGACTGGATTTAATTTTAATTATATATGTTTATAATTAATATATTTCTTTGTATAATTTATTAATTAAAGCTGATGTCTGTAAATTTTGGAATTTGGGGGATTTAGGGCCCTCTCTGGTGAGAATGGGTAATTGCACCGAGCATTTGGATAAATCATTTTAAACTGGACGGGTTGGATGCGGCCTCCTTTCAGAGCAGATGAATCCGATTCCAGGTTATGTTCAGTCAGAGAGACAGAGAGAGAGAGCACGCTCAGTCAGAAACTTCGCTCCTTCGTTTCTTTGGTTTTATTATGAGTGAATGAATTTCTGAGCTCTGAGTTTCCCCTTCTGAAGTCTCCATTGCTCCACCAGTCGCTCGCGTTCAGTAAAACTGAGCCAGATCCTTTTTTAGATGCTGTGTCTGTGATGTAAGTACGTAAGAAAAAAACAGAAGAACTCCTGCGACAAGCGACCCGACACTCCAGTTTTTAGAATTAATATATTAGGCTTAGCAGGGATGGTCATTTCAGCACACTGGTACCCAATAGTACACAATATTTTATCTCTTCTCCACACAGAAATGCTTCTACTTTTAGTTTAGAAACAAAATAATATGGAGTGCCCTCTACAAAGGTGTGACAGAGAAATCTGGTTTGACTGGGGTTTGCATAAAGTGCTGGTTGGTGTTAATCACCGCTGGGGATTCTGGGAGTTGGAGTTTTCTTGCCCTATGTATAACCAGCCCCCCTGCTGGCAGTCCACACTGCCCATCACAATTGCATAACCCACTTATAGTAAAAATTAACTTTGTGTTAAAAATCTGTGAAAATATTCAAGCTATATGGTGTGCTACACAACGACTAAAGCCCTATCTGAATGGGATTAGTTTCTCAGGGGGTCCTGGGGTGATTTTCTCTTTTATGGGGGGTCCTCTGTGATTTTATTCCCGTCTGGAATGACCATGTATGTGTTTTTCTCAGACGTCCTCTGAGAAAATGACAGGATTACAGAATTAACTTCTGTTTTTCACTGAACTCTGTGGTCCTCCAGTAGTTGTAGTCCCATCCGGACTTAACATCTTTCAGTTTCATCACCTCCCGTTAAATAAAATAGCTATTTATCCACTGCCACACACTGCAATTACACTTTGGGTGCATGTTTTCTCAGAGATCCACATAAACACAAGCAAGTGGAAATGGAGGAGCTACTGAACGCAATGTCATGTGACAGAGAAAGCCAAAAAAACTCACTGGTCCTCTTGTTTTTTCAATTGCAGTCAGGATGCAGGAGTTTTATCACTGAAGAAGTGTGAAATATTTATCACAGACGTTCCCCTGAGAAAGAAATCCCATCCAGAAAGGGCTTTACGTGAAGCTAAACTGAAACTGAAAGTCAGAAAATCCAAAAACAAGGTAGATGTGAAAGCACTCTTAAGGCTGTATTAGACTTCTGTGGTGAGTCAACCACAACGAGTACCTATGGAGTAGTCTGTGTGAGTAGTCTACGCTGTTGTCAGCGTTTATACTTGTGTGTTTGCATTTCTGCAGTACTTTGCAGTTTAACTGCAAATACAGGAATATGTAGATGGTAACACAAGGTTCAGTGGACCAATCACAGCTGCTGCTACATTTCTGAGGAGGTACATGTCAGGCTATGGTACAGGCTACAACATAGGGTACGCAGCTTTGCATAGGGTATGCATTGGCTTTGGCGTAGATTTGTTTCAGTAGCATAAATTGGCCCAAACATCATTAATTCACCCTGTGTTTCTTTCCCCAGGCATTTAATGTGGTATTTCGTAAGGCTGTGCAGAACGCAGAGCTGTGTGTTGATGTTAACACACGTGTGAACACACTCATCGACTGCATCACCTTCTCCACCTTCAACTACATCAACAGAGGCTTATTCGAAAGGGACAAGCTCACCTTCACCTCTCAGCTTGCCTTTCAGGTAGCGTCATCTGTCTGTCCTCACTCTCTTCTGCTGCAGAGCTCAGCTTTCAGCTCTCTCTCTGTCTTTCCCTCTCACCCACACACACACACACACACCAGTTTACACCAACAGAACACCCAGGGTTTTTTAAGCTTTCTGTAAACTGCACCTTTGCCTTCATTAAAAGCTAACATTCTCTCCTCATGTGTCACACCCATTAAAGCTCTACTTTGTGGTTCAGGGAGAAGATCTAGCAGTCTGATTCAGGTTAAACTCTTTGATTAGTCTTTGACTAAAGGCTGGTATCACCATAAATGATGCTGTGGTCAGAAACTCATCATTTATTAAGGAATACAAGATGGCTAATGCAAATTGTACACTAACAGATCAGCTATAGACTCTACCTGTACACACAAGATTTTCAAAGATTTCTAATAAAGCAGTGGATGAAAATCTGCCACAAGTAAATAATTACGCATTTGCCGATTAGTGTGTCTTGTAACTAATATTTAAACAAATAAAGTTGTATAGGAAAGGCAGTTGATTTACAGTGACCTGCAAAGGTACCGGTATTCATACATTTTGTCACTTTACTTAACTACAAAACTTAAATGTATTTTATTGTGATTTTAAGTGATTAAAAAAAAAAAAGACAGAAAAAGAAGCACATAATTGTAAAGTGGAACAAAAAGGATACCTGTTTTTCACATTTTTTAATCAAATAAAAATCTGAAAAGTGTAACGTGCAAAAATATTCAGCCTCCTATATCAATACTTAGTAGAGCCATCTTTCTCCCAGCTTTGTGTATCAAGAGACTGAGATTTTTGCTCAATCTTCTTTGCAACCCCCCTCAAGCTCAGCCAGGTTGGATGGAGAGTGTCTGTGAACAGCAATTTTCTCACAGAAGCTTAATGGTATTTGGGTCAGGACTTTGACTGGGCCTTTCCAACACATAAATATTATTTGATCTAACCTATTCCACTGTAGCTCTACCTTTATCTTTAGGATCAATGTCTTTTGAAGCCTCCAACAAGTTTTCTTGTAGGATTTCACTGTATTTATCTCCATTCCTCTTCCCACTATCTCTCATCAGCGTTCCTCTCCCTGCTCAAAAAAAGTGTCCATACAGTATGAAGCTACCACCACCATGTTTCACAGTGGGGATGGTGTGTGGTCGAGGTGATGAGCAGTGTTACTTTTCTGCCACACACATCAAAATTTCAACTTTGGTCTCATCTGACCACAGCATCTTCTTCCACGTTTGCTTGTGAAAAACTGCAAACAGCACTTCTCATGTCTCTCTTTCAACGATGGTTTTCTTTTTGCTACTCTTCCATAAAGGTCATATTTGTGAATTTCATGACTTATAGTTTTTCTGTGGACAGATTCTCCCACCTGAGTGCCTGATGGTTTTAGAGTAAAGGTGGCTAAATACTTTTGCACGTCACAATTTTGAGAATTGTATTTGATTACAATTTTAAAAAACATGTTATTATCATCATTGTCAGTCCACTTCACAATTATGCAATATTTTTTGTTGGTCTATCACTTAAAATCTCAATAAAATACATTTACGTATGTGGTTGTAATGTGACAAATTTAAAAAAGTTCTAGGGGTATGAATACTTTTGCAAGCCACTGTATATGTAATGAAAATACATGTATTTGAAGCGAATGAAGCATGAGTGACATACACGGCATAATCGGCATTAAAATGAAAGTTGCTCTGTAAAACTTGGCACAATATGGCAGGTATGGCACTATTGCCTCAAGTGGTGTCATGAATGGATTACTGGAAACCTGTCATCTGTAGTCCAGTCCTGTGGGCACTGATGAAGTACTAAAGGATGACCAACATGGTGGAGCATCAAGATAGGAGTGTCTAATAGAGTGGAGGAAAGTGAGTGAGCACAGTGTTTAAAAACTCCAGCAGCACTGCTGTATCTGATCCACTCATGCCAACGCATATTCCCGCCTTTAGGCTTTAGGTTACGGTGTAGCCTGTGCGAGTGTCCTACGCTGCTGTCTGCGTTTATGTTATATATGCGTTTTCATATGTTGGTGACTCTACATCACTCTGTGGTTTAAACCACAAAGGCGGGAACGTGTGGATGGGAACACAAGCATCAGCGAACCAATCATGCGACACATAGTTACATTTATGGGGAGGTTCACGTCAGGCTACAGCGTAGGCTAGCGCCTACAGTGATTGGCCTTAACACACCACCACCATGCCAGTGTCACTACAGTGATTGATCGACAGTTTGGTCCAACACCCAAATAATAGCTGCTCTGTGGTGGTCTCTCCTGTGGGGTCCTGATTACTAAAGAACAGGAGGAAAGAAGGATAATAAAGTATGAAGAGAAACATATACAGGACTACACTTTATAATCATAGTACTACATAGTTTCCTATATGATCAGTAGAACTAATTAGCTGGACAGTAAGTGTTAAATCAAGGAGGTGGTCATAATATTCTGAATGTCATATACAGTTCTGAAAAAAACAAATTCTAAGACCACTGCTATGTATAGGTATATGTTTGAGTAAAATGAACACTGTTGTTTTATTCTACGGACAACATTTCTCCCAAATTCCAAATAAAAATATTGTCATTTAGAGCATTTATTTGCAGAAGATGAAAAATGGATAAAATAACAAAAAAAGTTGCAGAGCTTTCAGACCTCAAATAATGCAAAGAAAACAAGTTTATATTCATAAAGTTTTAAGAGTTCAGAAATCAATATTTGGTGGAATAACCCTGGTTTTTAATCACAGTTTTCATGCATCTTGGCCTGTTCTCCTCCACCAGTCTTACACACTGCTTTTGGATAGCTTTATGTCACATCCATCTTTCTCTTCATTATATTCCAGAGGTTTTTACTTTGGTTAAATCAAAGAAACTCATTATTAGTATCATATTATAATATATAATATATGCATGTTGTCACAACCACAAAAAGGCCAATATCGCCTTAATGAGTGTTTATAAACCTGTGATCTCGTCTGTATGCATGTACATTGCAGCTATTACTGCTTAGTAAGGAGATAAATGTGTGTGCATTTGTTTAATTAGCTAGTAATTAAGGAAGTAAACGTGTGTGTGTTTCAGCTGTTACTCATGAGTAAAGAGATTAATGTGCGTGAGCTGGATTTCCTCCTGCGCTTCAGTATTGACCACAGTTACATCAGCCCTGTTGACTTCCTCTCCCACTCCTCCTGGAGTGCTATTAAGGTATTACGCACCAATACACACACACCCATGCAAACTGTATACACACTGCATTAAGTCTCTCACAGGTAAAGGGCTGTCAGCACTGTCAGAACTTGTGTCTTTCTTTAGTAGAGACAGATATCAGATCCTGCATGATTTAGTTCAGAAATGATGTGTGCTGTTCTGTGTATTCAAATATTAAATCTTTATTTCTTACACAAAAATTACAGTTATTGTTGTTAGAAAGAAAATAATTGTTTGTAGCCTTCTGCTAACCTCGGCTAGCACTGCTAGAGTAGCATTATCATTAGCTGCTAACCACAGTGCTAGCTTTTTCACCGTTCAGAGGTGAGTGTATCGGGCCTGCATTTTTGTCGTGTTAAAACAAGCTAGGTGAAATGAACCACTAGCTAATATTGTCCTGGCTTAGCGGAACACTCAGAGTTCCTCAAAGTAGTGCTGTTTGGTGGCATTAGCCGATAACCGCTAGTGGTTAGCCGCTAATGCTAATGATCCAGCTTTAGTGGATCTGGAAATCTAACCTTACTGTAAATAAACAGAAGTCCTTTACTTTTCCATATAAACAGTTTTCAGGAGAGAAATCTGTGCAGATTAAAAGCCAGCGCTTGAAGAATTACAGTTCTGTTTACTTAACTTTTAGCTTCACAGGTCTCACCCTCCAGTTGCGAGACCTGCTGAATTAGAATGAAAACATGGCGAAACCCCGTTCCTACTACTAGTTACTTGTGTCGCATAAAAGCACCTTATAATCCAGTGCACCTTATTAGACAAGAGGTGCATAGTGACATTAGTGCAAAGAATTTCCACATTCACATCATGGAAATGGAAAGTAATGTTTTACATTAAAGTGCCAATGTGCATTTTATAAAAACTTCCTTTTTGTGCCCCTATTATTTACGGCAGAGTTTCTCGATTCTGACTCCTATCCATGACATTTTAGTTATTATTATTATTATTATTATTATCTGATATTGGGTTGTTATTATGTCTGTTATAAGGTGAGCAGTTAATTTTATAAGACATATTTATATGTTTAACTGAACAAACGTTAATACCCCTTTGGCAAATGTGCAGCTTCACATATAAAGCAATTACTGCTGTCAACATAATTAAAAACGTTTTACAGAGCCTGGTGACATATTAGCGTTTTATTTAGGGATATATGCACAGCATCACTGCTGTTGAGAGCATTTTAACTTGTGATGTATCATGATTAATCACAAAATATGGTTTTAAATAAAAGGTGAGATCGTCTGTTGCTCTCATATTAATTTTTTTTATCGATTTACACTAAAATGGCACAGCGGATTATAAGGCACACTGTCAATGAACATCTATTTTCTGGTCTATTTTCATATATAAGGTGCACTGATATTATGGTTATTATGATATTATATTATTATGGTTAGCGGCTAATGCTAATACTGCTCCAGCAGTGCTATCTGGGTTTAGCAGCAGGGTACAGTGAGATGTACTTACCTCTAAATGGCGAAAAAGCTAGCACTTAGTGGCTAATGCTAATACTGCTGCATTTTTGGTGCTGGAGAAACTAAACTGAAACTCCTGTAGAACCTGACTGAAAGAAAAAATTCATACATAAGGTGCACCGGACTGACGATTTTTGAAAAAAAAAAAAATAAAGGATTTTAAGTGCGCCTTATAGTGTGAAAAATATGGTACATGGATATCATGCATTTTACTTCAGTGGATTGCTAACTTGTTTAATAATCACAGTTTCTAATATAATAGTGGACTGTGTATTTCTGTTTGGTGTGTCCTGCAGACGATGAGTTTCACAGATGAGTTTCGGGGGCTGGACCGGGACATCGAGGGCTCTCCTAAGCGCTGGAAGAAGGTGGTGGAGTCAGAGTGTCCGGAGAAAGAGAAGCTCCCTCAGGAGTGGAAGAGTAAGAGCTCCCTGCAGAAGCTCATCCTCATGCGGGCTCTCCGACCCGACCGCATGACCTACGCTGTGAGGTGTGTGAACATGCAGCCCTGCTGACACTTGCCATTAAAATCTGGATTGATGAGAGTGTATCCAATCAGGACACAGAGTATTTACACTTACACTGTACAAATGCATAGTGTAGAGGAATGAATCTCATGCCTTGCACAATTAAATCTGATCAATTTGATCAAAAGTATTATTATGGTTTATTTTTATTTGGTGGAATAACCCTGGTTTTTAATCACAGTTTTATGCATGTTCTCCTCCACCAGTCTTACACACTGCTTTTGGACAACTTTATGCCACTCCTGGTGCAAAAATTCAAGCAGTTTAGCTTGGTTTGATGGCTTGTGATCATCCATCTTCCTCTTGATTACATTCCAGAGGTTTTCAATTAGAAATGCATAATAAGCTGTATGTGTGTTTAGCTGAGTATGTATGTATGTGTATATTTTTTGGATTCTGTGTTGGTTTTTGAAACAAAAAAAAAAACCCAAATGTGTGCAGGAACTTTGTGGAGGAGAAGCTGGGGGTGCAGTATACAGAAGGGAGGAAGATGGAGTTTGCACGATCCTTTAAAGAGAGTGGTCCTGCTTCTCCCGTCTTCTTCATTCTTTCTCCAGGAGTCGACCCACTCAAAGATGTGGAGTCTCTTGGTAAAACTGCCTACACTTCTTACACTAACACTCTGATAGTTTACAGTTCTCACAGTACAGATAACCCACCCAACCTAAAGCTGTACATCTAACACAATGACCATATAGAAAACATGGACACCGGGATTTCATAAAGCCAGAAATGTCTGCCATGTTGTCGAATTTGCAACCAGAAATTCTGCAAAGCAACACTTTTTCTGATTTGGTAGTCCTGCCCCCTTTCCCTGGACCAAGCATCTCAGACTGCCTTCACTGAGTTTATTGCACAGCCTAAAGGACCAAATTCAGACAAAGTAAGAAATGAGGACAAACATTAATTTTGACAGAGAATCAAGCTATTATGGTCCAGGCAACAGCCGCCGAGCAGCTGCAAGAAAGTCAGCAAACATCAGTGATCATTAAAAAAAATTAAAAATACTGTATTATAAGGCATTAATAAACGTCTATTTTCTGGACTGTTTTTATACATAAGGCGCACTGGATTATAAGGCGCATTTATATTTTCCTTCTAATTCAGCAGGTCTCACTGCTCGGTGGCAAGACCTGTAAAGCTAATCTATTTTAAGTAAAAAAAAAAAAATCAGACGAGTCAAACAAGCGCTGAATGTTAATCTGCAAAGATTTCTCTCCTGAAAACTTTTTATTTGGGTAAGTAAATCTCTTCCGTTTATATACAATAAGCTTAGATTTCAAGATTTCCGCTAATGCTGGAGCATTAGCATAAGTGGCTAGCGGGTTATGCTAATGCTGCTCCAGCAGTGCTAGCTGGGGTTAGCGGCAGGCTACAGGCTGATAATACTTACCTGCTGAAAACTTTTTTATTTGGGTGAGTAAAGCTCTTCCATTTATATACAATAAGCTTAGATTTTTGCTGATGCTGGAGCATAAGCATTAGTGGCTAACTGCCAGCGGGTTATGCTAATGCTGCTCCAGCAGTGCTAGCTGGGGTTAGCAGCAGGCTACAGGCCGATAATACTCAACTCTGGAAGGCCAAAGAACTAGCGCTTAGCGTGGTTAGCGGCTAATGCTAAGGCTGATCCAGCAGTGTTAGCCGCGGTTAGCAGCAGACTACAAGCAGATAATACTCACGTCTGGATGACCAAAGAGCTAGCTAGTGCTTAGCACAGTTACCGGCTAATGTTAATTTGGAGAACTAAACTGGAGCTCCTGTATAACGCTGTACTTCAGTGGAGTGGCTTTACTCCTCCTTACAACCTGACTGATAGAAGCAGTAAAGGCAATAGGCCTGTGGTAACATCAGTTTTGAGAGAAATTGCATTGCCAATGTTTTCTACAGTCAGTAATCTAACTTCTGTGTGTGTGCTGTTTAGATGTGGGTTTGTTTCAGGACCGGTTCAGATTCATTTCCTCACCTCTGATACTTAATCCAGTATTTTCTGCTGATGTCGGGCTGATACTGACACCCAGCCATTAAAATACACCATCTGTACTTCCCTGTTCTATTTACTGACATTGTATAATTCCAGTTCATGTTATCACATTGCATTTGAAGCTTTGTATCCATATAGTCTTCTGTTTGTGTCTAAACTTGAGTATATGTGTGTGTGTGTGTGTGTGTAGGTAAAAAGCTGGGCTTCACTATAGACCTGGGGAAACTGCATAATGTGTCTCTTGGCCAAGGCCAAGAAGCTGTAGCAGAATTGGCCATGGAGAAAGCTTCAGAAGAGGGCCACTGGGTCATACTACAGGTGTGTGTTTAAAATAATATGATATCTCAGGGTATATATATATTTAAAATGTATACCCCTTGAACTTTTAAACATTAATACATCTTGATATATTTTAATGTGATTTTAGGTGAAAAACAACAACCAACACAAAGTAACACATAGTTTTAAAGTAAAATAAAAATGATACTTGGTTTTCAAAATTTAATCAAATAATGCAAAAGCATTCAGCCATATCAATACTTTGTAAAGCCACCTTTCCCTGCAATTACAGCTTTGTGCATCTAGAGACTGAGATTTTCGCTCCATTCTTCTTTATAAAAAAGCTCAAGCTCAGCCAGGTTGAATGGAGAGCATCTGTGAACAGCGATTTTCATGTATTGCCACATTGATCAACAGGATTTAGTTCAGGATATAAATCATTCCACTGAAGCTCTGGCTGTATGTTTAGGGTCATTGTCTTGCTGGAAGGTGAATCTCAGTCTCAAGTCTTTTGTAGCCTTTATAAGGTTTTTTTTTATAGGATTGCCCTTTATTTAGCTTCATCCATCTTCCCATCAACTCGACCAACTTGACCAACTTCCATGTCCCTGCTGAAGAAAAGCATCTCTACAGCATAATGCTGCCACCACCATGTTTTACAGTGGGGATGATGTGTTCAGGGTGATGAGCAGTGATACTTTTTACTCTATTAACAAATTAAGTGACTTCTGAAAGCATTTAATTAAACTGGATTTTATTTAGTGGTTTTAGATTAAAGAGGGCTAAATACTTTGGCTTATCATAATTTTCATATTTTTATTTGATTAAAAGATTAAAAACCATGTGTTATTTTTGTCCCTCTTCACAGTTATGTGCCACATTGTGTTTGTCTGTAACTTAAAATCTCAATAAAATACATTTAAGCTTGTGGTTGTAGGGCAACATAAAAAAGTTAAAGCGGGATGAATACGTTTGCAAGCCACTGTAAGTATAATAGTTCTAAACTTTGAGTAGAACTAAAATGAAATATGTAAAATTATGTCTGTTTTGTAAATAGCAGTAACTTATCAAGTGTCTGATTTTGTTTAAAATAAAGATTATGTAACAGAATTAATTAAATTAACATAAAAGCAATGTAATGAAGCAAAATACTGTAAATTAGTAGTGCAGTACAATTAGTACATGCATACAAACAGCTTTTTAAGACACAATACTTCTATTATCACAAAATGGATCTTTTAAATTTCTGTGTGTTCCAATATGTTGTTTATAATACTATGTGAATACGGCATACTCCTAATTTGTGCTATCATTTAATATTTGTTTGATTTGTCTGTCCTGCTCTCCAAACGACATGTGAATTTGTGCTTTGTGTCTATTAGAACATCCACCTGGTCGCCAAGTGGCTGGGAAGCTTGGAGAAGCTTCTGGAACGTTGCTGTGAGAACAGTCACCCTGACTACCGAGTATTCATGAGTGCAGAGCCTTCACCCACCCCTCAGGAGCACATCATCCCTCAGGGCATCCTGGAAAATTCCATCAAAATTACTAATGAACCGCCGACTGGCATGTTAGCCAACGTTCATGCAGCACTGGATAACTTTGACCAAGTGAGAGAGAATGAGATCCTGGTCTTTATTTAATTGTGTTTGTTTTATATGAAAGTATGATGAGTGTATGAGTGTATATTAACCGTGACTGTACATGTTTGTGTGTTTAGGACATTTTGGATCAGTGTTCTCGTGAACAGGAGTTTAAGACCATCCTGTTCTCGCTGTGTTATTTCCACGCGTGTGTGGCTGAGAGGAGGAAGTTTGGCCCTCAGGGCTGGAACCGAAAATATCCCTTCAACACTGGAGATCTCACCATCTCTGTCAGTGTGCTCTACAACTACCTAGAAGCCAACTCACAGGTGTGTGTATGTGTGTGTTTGTAGTGCTTACAGTACCAGGCAAAGATCTACTTATACACCTACGTACAGTATACACCTTTCCTGACACTATTCCTGCAGTTCTCTCCTGACGTTTTGTTGGTTCATCAGGTTTCGTGTTACCCTCCACAGTTCTTATTCTGAGATGAGCTGTACCTGCTGTTGTAGGCTTCTTTAACTGTCGACCTGTCATCAGCTCATCCTGCCATCAACTGTCAGCGAATAATCCAGCACAGAAAAACTGTTACAATCCACTCATTCACATAAATGATGTAGCAGCAGCCATCCAGTGTATATGTTATAGTCTGTACACATACAGAGCCCTCCAAAAGTATTGTAACAGAGAGCTCAATCCCTTTAATTCCCTTTAAGACTGAAAATATTTGAATTTGACTGTTAAAATACTGTATTAATATGAGGACAATATAAGATCAACATTTCAGATTTTATTTCCATCTGGTATTTGCATCTGGATCTGATACGCAGTTCAGAATATAGTGCCTTCCGTCCGAACTACCCATTTTTGTTGTGAGCAAAAGTACTGGAACATATGACAATCAGATGTGTTTTGTTGCCCATGTGTGTCCTAAAACATTAACTATAAACAGCTCTAAGTTTTAGATTTGGGCTTTATCTATGCAGATTGTGCATCTATAGTTAGAGGAGTAATTAATATGAAACCAGAAGATAAAAAAATGATCTGAACCATTGCACAAATATTTTCCATAGCCAGAACAGCTGATTGAAATGTGCTAAAGAAGAAAGTCGTCACTGGTGTACTACTGTAAATAAAAGGTGATGTACAGGTAGACCAAGAGAAACCACAGCAGTTGATGACAGAAACATTGTGAGTGCTGTAAAGAAAATCTCTAAAACAACCACAAATCAGCAAGAAGAATAGGAAACCTAGGTTGGAATTTTCAGTGAAGTACAGAGCAAAGCCTGTGAACTGATTATGGACTAATGAGACAAAGAGTAATCTTTACCAATGTGATGAAAAGGCTAAAGTGTGGAGAAAGAAAGGATCTGCTCATAACCGCAAACAAACCAGCTCATCTGTGAAACACAGTGGAGGTAGTATCATGGCTTGTGCTGGGTTTATTAATCTTCATTGATGTAAAATGAACTCAGAGGTCTACAACAATATTTTGTCAGTGAATTTAAAGAAAGATGAAACCAAGCTAATTGGGAGATTCTTCACCATGCAGCAAAATAGTGACCCAAAACCCACTGCAGACTGGAAAAGCGTCACAGAAGAAGAATGCAGAAGGTTAGTGATGGTAGTGGGTCACAGACATGATGCAGTTACTGCAAGCAAAGGATTTCCAACTAAATATTATTTACTTATTCACTTTAATTTACTTTACATTTATCTGTTCCAATACTTTTGCTCACACGAACAATGCGTGGGTTCAAACAGAAGGTGCTGTCTTTTGAACTGTGTATCAGATCCAGATGTAAAAACCTGGAAATAATGGAAAACTGAAATGTGGATCTTTTGTCTCATATTAATATTTTATTGTCAAACCTAAATGTTTTCAGTCTACAGCAGAAAAAAAATACTCTTGGAGGAAAGTGTATGTCTTCTAGTCTTCTAGTTTATGGAACATCTGTGTATCTATATGTTAACTTGTTATATTTTATTTCTGTTTATATTATGTTTGTATTGCCAGTAATAATTTATTGTTTTTGGTAATATTTGTCATCCTTCTTCTAAATAGCACTGCTATCCAACACTTCCGTCTGGGTGCATCTATTGTTGTAACGTGTATCATTTGACTGCTAGGTGCCGTGGGAAGATTTGCGGTATCTGTTTGGTGAGATAATGTATGGAGGACACATAACTGATGACTGGGACAGGAGATTATGCCGGACTTATCTAGAGGAGTACATGCAGCCCAACCAGGTAAACACTACTTTAGTGCACACACCACTAACCTACTAGTCACATGTGCTTCTAAATGTGTGCTGTTTCTCACTTGTTAAAAGACAAGTTATCCTTTAAATGAGGGGTATTTAATTAGAATTCAGTTTGGTCCAGTTAGAGAAAATGTCATCAGGCTAAGGTCCGGAACTTGTGTTATAATTCAGTGTTTTATTCTGTTTACTGAAGAAGCTTCTATAGTAGTTATGTCAGTGTTTTATCAACAACTGAAAGACAAAACAAATTACACATACTTGTATATTTCAACAATATTTATTGTTTTAAATAGGCCTGTCACAATAATTACATTATCAACCTATCATAAAATAAATGGAAACATCCTAAATAATTTAACATATAGAGTCTAATAATGTGAATCTGTATGTTCACTTTGTTTTAAAATGCTATATTTATTCTATTTGATTTTATTTATATTAGATTTAGGCCAGACTGCCATAATGATAATAATTACATGAATGATAAATCGCACAATATATGGAGAAATGTTTGCTGAACTTGACCAAAATATCAGCTTTTTTAAAAAACAGTTTTATTTTATTTAATATTATTACTGTAACATACTTTATTACGTTGTGGGTAAAACTGATGGGGGGAGTTGACAGGGTTGTTTTGGGAGCAGAGAGAGCGCGCCTCCGGATTGGACAACGCCTGGGTCCGGACCCGGACCGCGGTCCGCCTATTAGTGACCCCTGGTTTAAATGCTTAATGTAGTATATATATATATATATATACATACTGTAAATTTTGGACACACCTTCTTCATTGTAGATTAATACTAAAGTCATCAAAACTATGAATAAAAACATGGAATTATTTAGTAAACAAACCAGAACAAGTAGCACCTCTTTCTTTGAATGACAATGTTGCACATCTTGGCAGGATTTTCTCAGTCAGTTTTATGAGGTAGAGTCACCTGGAATTGAGGCTTTCAGTTAACAGCTGTGCTGAACTTGTCAAGAGTTAATTACTTGAATTTCACTGTGGTATACAGTGAATAGCCTTATTTGAGTAATGTTCTAATCCACATTATGGCAAGAAATACTCAACTAAATAAAATAAAAAAAATAAATAAATAAAGGTCAATCGATCTTTAAACAATTTAATCTTTCCAATTTAAAGTATCCTAAGTTTAAGACCATCAAAAATGCTATGATGAAACTGGCTCTCATCAGGACCGCCCCAGGAAAGGAAGAGCAAGAATTACCTTTGTTGCACAGGATGAGTTACCAGCCTCAAAAACCATATACCAGAGTATTTTGGTTTGTTAAACACTTTAAAGTTACTACATGATTTCTTATATGTTCATTTATAGTCTGGATGACCTCAGTATTAATTTACAATGTAGACAAAAAGATCAAATAAAAACATTAAATTAGAAGATGTAACCAGACTTATGGAAATATTCTGTGATGGGAAAACACATGTATCCTGTGGTATGCATTGCAAACTGGCAAAAATGAACCTTTACCTTGTCAGTATTATAATATCTCAGCGTAGCTTTAATGATATTTATATAGGTTAATCTGCTGAGTAAATGTTTCAGGGAGAGCTTTAGCATCGAACACATTGAAGCTTTAATAGAGTAAATGAACCACAGCTACCGCAACGCAGCTCTAACCTCAAACAGCTGAAATACTTCTACTGTTATACACAGCTTTAACAAATAACAGGGGAGTTAACAGGTAGAAGAAGAAACACTGCCTTATATTAACTTATGCCTTACAGGAGAAGCTGTGTGTGTGTGCATATGTGCGTGCCCATTTTTGTGTGGGTGTGTGTGAGTGAGAGAAATAAAGAAAGAGAGGAAAAAAGAGAAGAGAAGGGAGGGTAAGAGAATGAGAGTTAATTATGAGATTTAATTCCATATTTAAATCCATATTTCAGCATAAAATAAATATTGCACATAAATATAACGTACCTTCAGAACTAAATAAATCCGCTTGTACATTGCCATGCCATGTAAAATCAATTAATTATGGGAGGAATTGGGGCCATAGTTGGTATAATTATTAATTTTACAAAAAAAAAAAAAACTTGTTAAAGTTTCCAGATTAATCATGTGTTTTAATGCATTGACATTGGCAGCACTAATATTGACATGATTGACATGATTATGGGGCAGGGATTAACCCTAGTGTTTGAGAATATTTTAATGGAGATTTTACCATTGAAAGTAAAATACAGTCTATGACTTCTCTCAATCCCTATTAAGAAAATGGCCCCTATTTAATTTAATCTAATTATATTTAAATTGCAATCTAAAATGACTCTGCTCCATCCTCGTTTCTCAGTTTGACAGGAAGTTGGCTCTGGCTCCAGGCTTCATTGTTCCCTCCAACCTGGACTATCAGGGTTACCACAACTACATAGATGAGATGCTTCCCCATGAGAGCCCAGTGCATTATGGTCTTCACCCCAACGCAGAGATCGAGTTTCTGACAGTGACCTCAGACAACCTGTTCCACACCCTGCTGGAGCTGCAGAGCAGAGACTCGTCACTGGGGGAGGGAGCCCCCCAGAGCACTGAGGAGAAGGTCTGCTGAGCTGCATCTGTCTTGTTCTTTAGTCACTGAACCACTTTGTGACTTCTGGTTTCACACATCCATTAAATGGTCTGGGTCAGTTATTGGTTAATTAGTAATAAATTGAGGAGACTATGGTTTGTGGATCTGATCAGAGTGGATGAAGTACAGGTTTTAGTAGCTTAAGCTTAGGCTGTAATATCTACAGTGGCGTGAAAAAGTATTTGCCCCTCTATAGATTTCTTTATTATCAGACAAATATAAGCTGAGTAAATATAAAAAGCACTTTTTTAAAGGATAATTTTATTTATTAAAGAAAAAAAAAACTTTCCAAACCAATCTAGTCCTGCGTGAAAACATGTTTACCCCCTAAAACTAATAACCACCCTTAGTGGCAACAACTGCGTTTCCTAGCATGAACCGCCTGTTTAAGATCATGCCACAGCATCTTAATTAGACTTTGACTAGACCCCTCCAAAAGCTAAGCTATTCAGAGGTGAACTTGTTTGTGTGCTTTGGATCATTGTCCTGCTGCAGAGCCCAAGCAAAACTCTGAGCTTGAGCTCACAAACAGATGGCTGGATATTCTCCTTCAGCATTGTCTGATAAACAACAGAATTACAGTTTCCATCTAATACAGCAAGTTGTCCAGGTTCTGAAGCAGCAAAGCAGCCCCAGCACCATGTCTTACATTCTTTTTCTAAAATTATGTGTTAGTTTTACACTAGACGTAATGGGACACACACCTTCCAAAAAGTTCCACCTCTGTCACGTCAGTCAGAAGGATATTATTATTTTTTTTTTTTTTGTAAATGTGAGATGGGCTGTTCTGTTCTTTTTGTTTAACAGATTTTTTGCCTTGAAACTCTCCCATGGAGATAATTTTTGACCAGTCTCTTTTTTATTATTGAATCATTAACACTGATCTTAACTGAGGCAAGTGAGAGCTGCAGCTCTTTAAATGTTGTTCTGGGTTTCTTTGTGATGTCCTGGATGAGTTATCCATGCCCTTTTGGCCACTCCCGGGAAAGTTTACAAGTGTTCCATGTTTTCTTCATTTGTGAATAATAGCTTTCCCTGTAAGGGTCCCAAAGCTTTAGAAATGACTTTGTAACATTTTCCACACTGATAGATGTCAATGATTTGTTTTTGAATTTCTTCAGATTGCAGCATAATGTCTTGCTTTTTAAGATCTTTTAGCTGCTTCATGTTGTCAGACAGGTTCTATTTAAGTGATTTCTTGATTCTACAGGTCTGGTAGAAATCAGGCCTAGTTGTGGTTGGTGAAATTGAGCTCAAAAGTTTGATTAATCACAGTTAATTAAAGGGGGGATGGGGAACACTTATTGACAAAGGGCTAGATTGTTTTGCATTGTTTTTTCTGCTTATTAAATAAAAAAGTCTTTATTATATTTACTCAGGTTATCTTTGTCTGATATTAAAGTTTGTCTGATAATCTGAAAAATATAAGTAAGAAATCTCTAAGAGGGCTTTTTTCAAGCAACTATGTATTTTACTTTTAGCTAAATAAAATAAAATTTAAGACATTTTAGACCACTTCTGGGGACATAACAAATTGTATACCAATTATTTTTTGTATGTCCAAATGAATCTCCTTCCAGTAGTTCTGCAATTTGACACAAGACCAAAAAACATCTAAAACTGTGCCCACTTCAGTATAATATTTAAAACATGTTTGAAGTATTAAGAAAAATCCAGGTGCAGGTAAACTGGAATGAGATGCATCCTAAGAAAAAAGTTTAAAGCGAAGAGTCCATGTTGGATAAAGTAGTGTAATGGTTGTACTTTTTATTCTACTATCTGAGCTGTTTCTCTAAATTGTTGAGTTGTATTCTAAATTCATGGGACCGTATAGAAATATAATTGTACACTACACAGTTACAAGAGCCACAGTTTCAGCAGGCTTTCAGTCCAATTCATCTTGTGTGTTCTTGGATTGTTCTTGATCATCTGAAATGACTGACAGTAGGAGCTGTAGGAGACGTATGGAGTCTTATGAGAAATAGTTAAATGAACTTGTGATCTTGGAATCTGTGTTTGTTTAGAAAAATCTCCAGGAGATGTTCCTGACTCACAAATTTGTAAATAAATGTTTCAGGTGAAAACTGTACTGGATGATATTCTGGAGAAGCTGCCGGAGGAATACAACATGTCAGACATTACGTCCAAAACCGCAGAGCGCACTCCGTACATCCTGGTGTGCTTCCAGGAGTGTGAGCGCATGAACATGCTGATCAATGAAATACGCCGTTCACTCAAAGAGCTGGATCTGGGTTTAAAGGTGTGTGTTTGTGTTGTTTCAGTGAGGCTGTGCAAAAGAATAAATATATGTTGCTCTTATGTGACATTTATGTAAACATATACATCTATCAAGTGTAACATTATGACTGCCACCTTTTTTTAAACTTATTATTAGGGGTGTGACGAGACACTTTCACGAGAACGAGACGAGACGAGATTTTAAAATATTTTAAAGAAAACTTCAAAAATGACTTTTATTTGACAAAATCAAACTCAATGCAAATTCAACAGACTGGTTTCTCTCACAAATTGAGTCTATAAAAAATAGAAACAATATAAATAAAAAATTAAAACAAAACTTTTTTAGGTCCTATTTAGTGCAAAACACAACCATGCATATTAAGCCTATGGTTTCAGTTTTTTTTCTCCTGAGTCTTTTGTAATTTTATAACTATGTATAACTATAACCAGTCATATTAAGTCTATGTGTTTGCCATCAAGCTGCCGGCGCTCAGAGGGAGCACAATTGGCCCTGCTCCCTCGGGGTGGGTAGATGGCGCTCTCTCCCCACATCACTAATGGGTGATGTCTGCAGCACAGGGCGTCTGTGAGCTGATGTATCGGAACCGAGTTGCTGCGCTTTCCTCTGAGCGCGCTGGCTGCTGGGTAATGCTGCATCAGCAGCAGCTCGAAAAGAAGCGGTGGCTGACTTCACATGTATCGGAGGAAGTTAGTCTTTACCCTCCTGGTGTGTTGGGGCATTACTAGTGATGGGGGGAGTCCTGGTGAGTGGGTTGGGTAATTGTCTGTGCTAAATTAGGGAGAAAATGGGAAAAATTTGAAATAAAAATGATAAAAAAAAAATAAATAAATAAAAAGACTATGTGTGAAGTGCAAACAGAGACGTAACATTTTTTTAAATACAGTACAGAGCTAAGGAATTAGTACAACTGCCTATGATACAGTCTGATATTCTTTTTCACTACTGTGCTGCCAGATCCCTCTTAAAAAGTCCATACTAAACAGTTTTCTTTTCTTCCTACGAGACAGATTCAAGCTTGAATGACCCACCGCTCAAATAATAATAGCTGCTTAGTGGTGGTCTTTTCATAGGGTAAAAAAAAGATGATAAAGTATGCAGAGAAACAGAAGGACTACAGTCTGTAATTATAGAACTACAACGTGTCCTATATGCTCAGTAGGATTGAAAAAAAAAAGGATAATAATGAGAGGTGATCATAATGTTATGTTGGATCTGTGTAATAGAGGTGTATATTCTGGAGGTATTAGAGGTGTGTGTTCACTGGTCTCTGTGTGTGACAGGGAGAACTGGCCATATCTTCAGAGATGGAACAGATACAGACAGCTCTGTTCTTTGATAATGTTGCTGACAGCTGGACCAGGCTGGCTTACCCCTCTACCTACAGTCTGGCACAGTGGTAATACACAATTACACACATGTGGAACATATGGAGTTACACTTATAGCCTTCTAAGTTATAGGATATATCGCCTTTCTAGACACCTAAGGATGCTTTTCAATCATGTTCTACACACAGTACTCCACACCAGGACAAATTCTACAGTAGTTCTGGGCAATTTAGAGTATCCAATTTAATTGATCTCCATGTTTTTGGACTGTGAGAGGAAACCCACGCAGATACAGAGGGAACCAGATAGGGACTTGCCTAAGCCAACATTAGCATCACTATTATGCCTATAAACATGACCTTGACCAATTTGCTGACTACAGTAATACTCATTTTATAGATCTATAGGGGAGTTATCAACAGTGCACCATGCAGCTTGTGTCACTGTGTCTTTGGTATCGTACAGATGCAAAAAATATGACTTGCGCATCTCGAAGCACACAGAAGGCATGTGCTAATTCTATTAATTAATCATGGGTGTGTTTTTTGGTGTAACATGAAATAAACCAATCAGCATTTCACTTGCCATTCCCTTTAAGAGCCAGGTGTGCTTTTATTTTGGCAGATTGGTATTTTAATGGCGCAGCTCTTCTGCAATTCTCAGCAGAGAAATCTGACTTGCTTGCTTATGCTGTGAAGGTGTCCAAGCAGCTCATTTACAGGAACCGTAATGTTAATTTCTTTTTCTTTCTGTTTATTGTTGATTAAAAAGTTCTTGTGTGTGTGCGTATTGAGTTGGGGTGTACAAGTGGGTGGCACACCTGCGTGGTAAAGATGGGTATGAAGAACTGATGGTGGACTGGACTGTTGTCAGGGTTTTAATCAGTCAGGTGGTCACCTGTGGTTTCCTCCACCACACACATTGGTGTAGATGTATTCACTAGCACCTTTGCTATTTTACATTACATTACATTACAACACTCTTTGTGCAGGGTGTTTTTTTGCTCATTTTATGCAACACTAGTAACTAGTATTAGGAACAGGGGTGTCGCCATTTTTCCTTATAAATTCAGCACCTGTAGAGCTAAGCTAAGTTAAAAAAAAAAAAATCTTTATTTGACAAGTCAAACGAGCACTGGATGTTAATCTACACAGATTTCTCTCCTGAAAACTGTTTCTTTGGGTGGGTAAATCGCTTCTGTTTTCTGTTTCTGTATTTACAGTAAGCTTAGACTTACAGATTTCCAATAAAGCTGGAGCATTAGCGTTAGCAGCTAATGGCTAGCAGTTATCGGATAATTCCACTTAAGTGCTACACTGAGGAACCCTGCATGTTCTGGTAAACCAGGGCATTATTAGCTATTGGTTTGTCCCATGTAGCTTGTTTTAACTCGGTAAACACACAGACTATAGTAGTCTGATATACTTACTTTTGAACAGCAAAAGAGCTAGCGCTGTGGTTAGCGGCTAATGCTACTCCAGCAGTGCTAGCTGTGGTTAGCAGCAGGGTACAGGCTAATAATACTCGCCTCAGACCTAGCGCTTAGCACGGTTAGCAGCTAATGCTATTGCTGCTGGAAAACTAAACTGAAACTGTATGATGCTACACTTCAGCGGAGTGGCTTTACTACTTCTTAATACCTGACTGGTAGAATTCATACATAAGTTGCACCGGATTATAAGACGCACTGATGATTTCTGGGAAAATTAAAGGATTTTGAGTGCTCCTTATAGTGTGAAAAATACAATTATTTCTTTTTCAAATTGGAAAGATTGATAAAAATAAATAAAATGAGAAATAAAATGACCTAAACAGTGGTTTTATTTTATGTCCTGCAAAAATAACACTTATAGACAGTGTTTTACACATGATGCATTGCTTAACAGCACAGCTTGTGTTTGTACTAATGTCTGTGCTCTGTTTGTGGAGGTACAATGATGTTCTGCTGCGCTGTAGAGAGCTGGACAGCTGGACTCAGGATCTGTCTCTGCCCAGTGTCATCTGGCTCTCAGGACTCTTCAACCCTCAGTCCTTCCTCACAGGTAACTTTTACACACACATACAAACACAGTTCAGTCAGAATATTATGACCACATCCTTGTTTCTACACATATTGTCCATCTCATTAGTTTAGATTATTAATTTCAGATTATTCATTTTATTAATGATTTCTTTTGATAAAACCGTGTTTGAGGTTCATGAATAATATGCAAACCTCTCCTACAGCAGATGTGTGCTGTGTTATTTAAACAGCAATATACACACTCACACTCATGTCATTCCTGTGTTTTAGCTGTAATGCAGAGCTTGGCACGTAAGAACGAGTGGCCACTGGATAAGATGACTCTGACGGTGGACGTGACCAAGAAGTTTAAGGAGGAGTTTAACCAGCCAGCCAGAGATGGAGCTTACGTGTACGGTCTATATATGGAGGGTACGTAAAACTTAACTATAGTGGCATGAAAAGTATTTGCCTCTATTTATATTTTTTCAATCATCAAACAAATTGTAATACGAGACAAAGATAACCTGAATAAATATAAAAATAAAGGTGTTTGCCCCCTATACCTAATAACTTGGTCTCACCCTTGGTGGCAACAATTGCATTTAAGCTTTACTGATAACTGGCAATGAGTCTTTCACATCTCTGTGGAAGAATTTTGTTCCACTCTTCTTTACAGAATTGTTTCAATTCAGACACATTAGAGGGTTTTCCCACATAAACAGCCTGTTTAAGATCATCCACAGCATCTCAATCAGACTTTGACTAGACCACTCCAAAGCCTTCATTTAGTTTTTTTAAGCCACTCAGAGGTGGGCTTGTTTGTGTGCTTTGGATCATTGTCCTGCTGCAGAACCCAAGTACACCTGAGCTTGAGCTCACAAACAGATGGCTGGATATTCTCCTTCAGGATTGTCTGGTAAACAACAGAATTCCTGGTTTCATCAATTACAGCAAGTTTTCAGGTTCTGAAGCAGCAAAGCAGCCCCAGACCATGACACACGTTTTACATTCAGTATGATGTTCTTTTTTTTAAATAATGTATAAGTATTATGCCAGATGTAACAGAACACACACCTTCCAAAACGTTCCACTTTTGTCATGTCAGTCCAAAGAATATTTACCCAAACTCCTGGGGATCATCAAGATTTTTATTTGTATTTTTTTTAGCAAATGTGAGATGGGCCTTTGTGTTCTTTTTGTTTTTCCTTGAAACTCTCCCATGGAGACCATTTTCACCCAGGCTCTTTTTTATTATTGATCTTTAACACTGACCTTAAATGAGGCAAGTGAGACCTGCAGTTACTTTAAATGTTGTTCTGGGTTCTTTTTTGACCTCCTAGATGAGTTGTCCATGCCCTTTTGGAATAATTTCAGTCATGTTTTCTCCATTTGTGAATAAAAGCTCTCACTGTGGTCTGCTGGAGTCCAAAAGCTTTAGAAAAGACTTTCTTCACTTTAAATATGTACTCTCTAAACATCATAATTGATACAACATTGTGAATAATAAATGCCTTTCGTTCTGACTTCAGGTGCACGCTGGGATATCCAGAACGGAACAATCACAGAGGCTCGACTGAAGGAGTTAACTCCCAGCATGCCTGTGATCGCAGTGCGAGCGGTTCCCAACGACCGCCAGGAGACACGCAACATTTACGAGTGTCCCGTATACAAGACAAAACTCAGAGCGAACACACACGTCTGGACTTTTAATCTGAAAACCAGAGAGAGGCCAGCTAAATGGGTGCTCGCTGGAGTGGCACTGCTGCTTAGTGTTTAAGGTGATTAAGAAAGATAGGATGAAGATCGAGATGCTTATTACATGACTGTGCACTGTGAGAATGACCTATTATGGTAAGATAAAAGAGTGAAAGTGTAAAGAGCCCATTAAAGTGAATGAATTGACTGTATAAAACCAAAGTGTTTTATTTATTTGAGACAGTGGTTTTCAAATTGTGAAGTGTACCACTGGTGGCATAAAATAATAAAATGGTATACCATGCAGTTTCATTTATTGCATTTATACTTTGTTTAGTGCTTAACATGTTAGAACCTGTATCTATGTATATTTGTTTGTATTTGTATTTGTATCTACAGTACTATATTAACCATCTTTTATAGGCCCTAAAATCAAACACTATGCACTCCTTAAGACATGCTTAACTAACTATCTACCAAGTCATTCACAATAGTTTAGGATTAATAGCTATAATAGATGAATGAATTTAGAGTTTAGTGTTTACAGGTGCATCTCAAAAAAATAGAATTTCATTAAAAAGTTACTTTATTTCATTAAATCAGTTCTAAATTTGAAACTCTATATGCTAAAGAGATGTATTACAGACAGAGTAATGTATTTTAAGTGTTTATTAATGAAAATTAACTTTTGGCAGTGTGGGCAGTGTGCCAAGTCCTGCTGGAAAATGAAATCTGCCTCTCCATAAAAGTTGTCAGCCGAGGGAAGCATGAAGTGCTTTAAGATTTTCTGGGAAAACACTGCACATTGGACTTGATAAAACACAGTGGACCAACACCAGCAGATGACATAGCACTCCAAACCATCCAGCTTTTATGGAGATGAGGATTTCATTTTCCAGCAGGACTTGGCACACTGCCAAAAGTACCAACTGGTCTTATATAATATTCTAATTTTCTGAGACAGTGATTTTTGCCTTTTCATTGGCTGTAAGCCATAACCATCAACAACAAAATAAATAAACACCTAAATATATCACTCTGTGTGTAATGCATCTATATAATATATAAGTTTTACCTTTTGAACTGAATTACTGTAATAAAGTAACTTTTTAATTATTTTCTAAATTTTTTAGATGCACCAATATTTTACTTTAATTTGCTCCTGTTGTTTTCCACTTTCTGAAGCTTTCTGAGATATCTCAGTAGGCTTACTACAACCTCTAGCCAACTGTGTAAAATGGTGTTTACAGCCTGTGTTCCCTTAAAATGACTTATTGGTAATACAGTTAAGTTTCAGTTTAATAACATGTGGTCTAAAAAAAAAGAAACGCTATGATTTAGGATTTGTAAAAAAAAAAAAAAAAAAAAAAAAAAATCCAATGTCTGAATATTCTTAATAAATCAATTCTTAATAAAACGTTCTGCTCTTCAAAATGCTTCAGTTACATTATTATACTATTATACTAAAAAAATATAGGTGGCATAAAATTACTTAATAATTATTACTTAACAATATTTATGTTTATTCTTTATAAGGGCTTCGGGTCTGTGGGACCACTTTTCAGTTTTTAGCTCAATAAAAACGATGCAAAAATGATTTTTTATCAAACTGAGGTTTTATTGGCTGTAGCTCATTTTCTGTTAGGAACATAAATCAGAAAACATTTTTAATTCACTGACACTGAGTTTGAAGATGAGAAGATAGCACACAGTTACCTGAGTAGGTTAAATTTCTAATAAAATTTAAATAAATAATGCATTTGCTGATTATTTTAAATGATTGGCATTTCTATTCATAAATGTGATTTAACAAAGGTAACAAATTTAATATATCGTATTTTATAAGGCACACATAAATTCTTTTAATTTTCATAAAAATCATCAGTGTGCCTTATAATGCAGTGCTCCTTATGTATGAATTTTATCAGTCAGGTTATAAGGAGCAGTTATGGGCCTGTAGCCTGTTGCTAAGCCCGGCTAGCACTGATGAAGCAGTATTAGCATTAGCTGCTAACCGCACTAAGTGCTAACTCTTTCACTATTCAGAGGTGAGTATATTGGACTGTAGTCTGCATGTTTACTGTGTTTAAAACAAGCTACGTGGGATGAACTGCTAGCTAATATCGTTCTGGCTTACCAGAACACTCAGGGTTCCTCAGTGTAGCGCTGTCGCTAGCGCAGCATTAGTGCAAATCTGGATATCTAAACTTACTGTTAATAAACAGAACGCTTTACTCACCCAAATAAACAGTTTTTAGGAGAGAAATCTGTGTAGATTAACATCCAGCATTTGTTTGACTTTTTTTTTTGTTTTGTTTACCTAATTTAGCTTAGCTTTATTTATTTATTTTTTTACACTGGGTGGGAGACCTGCTGAATTAGAAGGAAAACATGGCGACAGCCCTGCTCTTTACTAGTATTGTTTAATGCTCCTTATAATCCAGTGCATTTTATGAATGAAAATAGACCAGAAAATACACGTTTATTGATATTGTGCCTTATAGTGAGAAAAATACTGTGCGTTGTTTATATTACTGATGAAGTAAACATCATGAATTAAGTATTTTAAGAAAAAAAAAGTTTATGTTGAATTAAAAGCACATAAATGCAATGATTCCACCAGACCCAGCAGGATCTCCCTGTGTAACAAAATATAAAGACATTTCTCAATTATATCTGGGATAATATGTCATCCAAACTATTAACGTTATTATAACAGGCCTAACAGTGTAAATACTTACCACCCAGATCCTTTTTTTCAGGGGCCTAAAGCTTTTTTTGGTAACATTTTAAAATAAGACTACCTTTATAAAAGGGTTTATGAATGGTTTATAAATTAGTTTATTAATGGTAATTAATTAGGTAGTAAATACTTTAAAACCCATTAATAAGCAGTTCATTAATATATAACACATAAATAGAAATAGCAACAGTGAGCTGAAAATTAGCAAAATAATGATTCCACACTCATTTATACTGTCAAACCTCAGATTTTCTAGATACTGATTTCCATCAATCAGCATTAAACCTGCCATATTAATATATTTCTAAGTATGTTTAACTATTTACCATAAATTAAATGACTAAGTTGCCACTGTTGCTTTTTTAATTGATGTGTTTTAACTGCTTATCAATGGTTTGTAAGGCATATACAACCTAATCAATAATAAGCAATAATCTAATCTTTAAACTATTTATAAATTATTTTAAAGTCTTATTTTAAAGTTCTTTATTTTCTGTGTGTGTGTGTGTGTGTGTGTGTATGTGTGTGTGTGCACTTTTATTAATGTTTCAACACCATGACATAGCACACTGACATAGGCATTCGGTTGTTTTATTCATCTACATAACTGTGTCTTATTTTTTTTATTATCAACTCTGTTAGTATTCACAATATACAGTTTCATATACATATATTTATATAATACACAGCAATATACTGCTTATATACGAGAGAAGGAAACATTCTAATCTGATGTGGTGTGTGTTGCGTTGTATAAAATACAGTGGCAAACATTTAAAAAATGCATTAAAAACAATTTTTATTTGTGAACAGCACTAGATTTAAAAAGTGACACTGTACAGAAAGTTTTGCAGTGCTTGTGCAAAAGGTTGCAAATTGTATAGTATCACACTCTTGCTGTGTCACATTCAACAACTGGCACTGAGCTCAGTTCTGAGGCCGCATGCATCAAAACAAACTGCTCGAAATGTGGATCCGGGATCAGTTTTTGACTAGAACGTCCTGATCCTATGCTTTCGAGATGATTGACACATGCGGGCTCAGGCCTCATAAACAACATACTGCGTCTTCTTTACTGGTAGCTTATTAAAAGATGGAGATGAACCATGTGGAACTCGAATTCAAATACGCCCAGATATACAAAGTCCAAACATAATATTATCACCACCTTTTTGTTCCTACATTCATATAGGAAACTTTGCAGTTCTGTATCTGTTTCCCTGCATATTTTATTATCCACCCTTCACTCTGTTCTTTAATAGTCAGGACCCTACAGGAGAGACCACCATAGGTCATTCTCAGCACTGCAGTTACACTGATTGACATGGTGTTGGTGTGTTGTGCTGCTACAGTGAGTGGTTTTGACACAGCAGTGCTGCTGGAGTTTTTAAACACTCACATTTCCTATAGCAGGGCGCAATTTGTTGTCGCAAGAAGCGCCAAGCGACACGGATTTAAAATTTTCTCAGTTTTACACAAATTAATTATGACACTGTGAAGCGACATTCTAATCCGATTGGCTACTAGCATTTCTGTGGACCTATCATTTACAAGGCAGTCCGAAGTCCTCAGGATTCTGCTCTCTGAACTTTTGGTTCCTTTCGCATTTCGTTCCTACCATTGTAGAGAAAACATGGATACGCTTGGGAAAACATGGAAATAGCTACATTTCCAGCGCAGGTAAATCACAGAAACTAAAGAAAGTCTATCACGCTCGGGAGTCACAGCTGCAGAATAAAGTGGCCAAGTGATTCCTTATATTTATTTCTCATATTTATGCCCTAATTTCCTTTCAAAATGTATATTTTTCAAACAGGACTAAAATGACTTAATGGTGAATGTTATATAAAAAAAGAACATTCACCATGTCTTATTAACATCAATTTTATTTTAACCATTTTAGTTATATCTTAATTTAGGTATCAAATACATACTAAGTACAAACACACATTTAATAAATGATGTTTTTTTTTTCAGGGCCGTTGAAGCAAAAAACTTTTTTTGTGCATTTTTTTCTTGTCAAATGCTGGACCATGACACGCCCACAAGCCCCAAACACGGGGCGACACGAGCGACTCGTCGCATTCTAGCGTGAACACAGGGTTGTATAGATGTAAAGTCAGAGGCAGTAGCTCTGAATCTGTTTGCTGCACATTCTTTGTGTTATGAATATAGTAATTATCTAGAACGTCCTTAATCAGTGACCACAGAATGCTGCCCATAGGACACTTATTGCTGGATATTTCTGGTTGGTGGACTATTCTCAGTTTAACAATAACACTGAATTGTTTAAAAACTCCAGCAGCACTGCTGTGGTCCACCGCCCAAGTAATATATGCTCTGTGGTGGTCTTGCAGGGTCCTGGTCATTAAAGAGCAGGATAAAAAGGAGTATAATAAATAAAGTATGCAGTAAAACAGATACAACTACAACAACTACAGTCTGTTATCATACTAGAACTACAAAATGTCTTATAGGCTCAGTTGAGCTGAAAGTATTGGAAAGAGGTGGTCATAATATGCTGCATGGACTGTATATTCACCAACACATGCAACACACATTGCCGTTACAAAATGCAGAAAATGATGGTAAAGGAAACAGTCTGCGTTATGCTTAGTGCAGGGGTAAAGTTAAGCTTCTAAAGTGAGATTTCCCATGTTTGCGTTTATGTAGTACCTTTTTAAATGCACACTGTTTCCACTTTTTGAACTCTAGGTAAAAAAAAAATCCTTAAAGCCTTTATTTATAGAAGCTAAATCTTCTTCTTATCTGTTAAAATATCGCTGGGAAGCTCACGTGCTCTTCTCCTAGAAAGCTGTATAAGATATACTGAGAGCTTCTGGTATTTCTTGCAACAACAGTAATCTAAACTACCTCAGCAACCTTCTTCTTCTTCTTCTTGTTTTTTTTCTTCTTCAACCTTTCTATAGTGGGTGGTCCCTGGATAAACATGCACATGAGAATACACTGAAGACCTGAAGACCCCGCCCCCCGGAAGACATTCATTCATTGTGGTACATTTTCGCTTCTGAAGCACGTCAACTAATGAGATACAAATAAAGGGACTAACTTTGGTTAAAACATGCAATTCTGCTGTACTTATCAGTGTTATATAATTAGTAATGAATCAGGAGGTGTGCTGAGCCGTTACAGTGGATATACTCTGTAGATGCATAAACACAGGCTAATGAGGAGACGGGCCATTATATTGAGGGCGGCAGTGTTGATTCTAGAATTCTAGCTCTATGATAAAGTTCTATAAAGACATCCAAGGCAATCAATTCTCCTCAACAGAAACTAATAGGGGTGAATCTGGTTCCAACCAGTGCCTAACCAAATAATCCCAGGTTGGTCATTACACAGGTCCAGGGGAAACACCCACCTGGAAAGCAGAGTTACTCTACATAACTCTACATAAGAATAATCCCATTCTTCCTCGTCCCACTGAACCCAAATACTTGTTTCTGTACCTTTAAATAAATATGCATATAATAATACAGCTAACATAACTGACATCATGATCATCACAGTTCTATAACAGAAAGAGTGTACAGTGTACAACCCTGGTGCTTAAAAAAAAAAGAGGGAAAAAAAACTAGGGGGTTTAAAAAGAATATTCACTGATATTTAATAACCAAATTACTGTTCTATTAGAAAGGTGCTGAAAAGGGTTCTTTTGATTGATGCCACGCTATTAAATATCCACCTTACAAACGTTTAAAAGACTATTTTTATCAAGTTGATTGAGAAAAAATCCATATATTTAAAACTTTAACACATACAACACATACAAAAAATTCCTTACATTAATAAATCCATCCCTACTTTTCAGACTTGCATTCACATTCCACAAAAAATTGGGACAGGGCAATTTAGGGCTAGTAATATGGTAAAAAAGGATTTTGGTGCAAGAACAGTATTCATTCAAGACATATGGATTTTGGGCAAAGATGAATGTGTGAAGAGATATTTTATATTTATCAGTAAAGATACTTAAAATCCACATATTTAAACTTTAAAACACAACCCACTCAAAAAATAGAAAAAAATAAGTTTTTTCTTACATTTACTTAAGATATTTCATGTCTTATCTGTTCCACTTCAGTTTTTTTATATGCATCCATTCCTGCATTACAGGCAGGCAATTTAGGGCTAGTAATATGGTAAAAACTGTGGTTTTGGTACAAAAACAGTATTCATACAAGACATGAAAGAGGGCTCTATTCAAGTAGACTATAGCTACGCATCATGCAGCTTGGTTTAGGACATGCCAATGTGTCTTTGCTATCATAACGACGGGGAAAGTATGCACTGAGTGGCTCGAAACAAGCAAAAGGCATGTAACTAATTCTCTTAATTAATCATGTGTGTGTTTTGGGCATAACATCAAAAAGCAATCAACACATCCCTTTAAGAGCCAGGTTTTGTCTGGCAGATTGCTATTTCAATGGTGCAGCTACCTGAACATGTCCAGCACTTCTCAGCAGAGGAAACTGTAAACCCACATGCTGCATTGCTTTGAAAGAAGAGGGTTAGCAAACTGGACTGGCCTGTAGTCCTGACCTGTCCCTAATAGAGTATGTTTGTACAATTCTGAAACAAGGAGAACCTTAAGATGTAGTTCAATAAAGAATGTTGCTTAATATCCTTTTTGCCAAATGTCTTTTAAGTGATTAAGTGAGAAAAAATTATTTGCGGTCCCAGGGATTTTTTGCAATGTGTTGCATGTCTGAAATGCAGTTATAAATAAATCTTGGGTTCATTCTGTCTGCAATAAAATGAACAGAAAAAAGTATGCTTTCCCAAAACATTCTGAATTATTCTGGGCTTTTACATTCTTTGGTTCTTTGTTGGCATCACGCAAAAAGAACCCATTGAAGCACCTTTATATTTTAATGTGTAGTGGCGTAGGGACTATTACATCCTAGTAGACCTTATTACACCTTATAACAGCCATGGTTGTTCCGCAGTAAGCCTCCTCAATTTAAAGGGTAATAAATAAAATAATAAAAATAATAAATAACCAAATGAATATGCCTGGGTTCCTCAAACACACACAACGAAAGTCAACATGCAGCAATAAAATCCTACCAAATTCACTCAATACTGAGGCACAATATTGCAATACTCGCGAGGGGGGTTGACCGGCTACAGGCGGGTACAGATGTGGTGGGTGGTTTAGCATAAACAGCCCGTGATTAATAATGACATTAATAATGATATAATAACGATGTCAGAGAAGGAGAAACAAGATCAATCTGATATTCTGAGATGATGCCATAGTCCTTTTTTCCTAGGTTAAAAGTTACAGTTCAAGTAAAGCCTGCTCCTGAATACCAGGAGAATAGTAATATAAATATCATTTTTCTTTTTCTTTAAACTAAAAGTGATATTCAAGAAAGGAAAATCATGCCGAGTCATCTGAACAGCAGCATGACCAGTCTTTTTTTATATATATATATATATAAACATGCGACAAAAAAAAAACAACACATTCTTTCCAGCATGCATCTCCTCTGGTGCTACGGTTGCATGTCCAGTGCGCCTGTTTTCTGGCTGTGGTCCATCCAGGATGTATTTTGTATTTATACTCATTATATTTACACAGTATAGAAGCGTGTGTTGTTATCATACTGGGGAAATACATTCGGCATTCTTGATTTTTTTTACATCTGTGTTCGCTGACGTGGGAAATTAAGATTGTTTGGAAGATAATATATATTATATATATATTTATATAGTTCTTTGCATACAGTAGTTCAGTTTCTCTCTCTCTCCACCTCCTCCCTCACCTTTAAACTCCTTTAAACCCTGAGTCGAGCGTGAGCTGAGCTGAGCTGGTTTCCAGTGTTCAATCAGAGACGACTCCCAGTGATCCTGGGGTAGCTCTTCTTGTGGTAATCCTTTCTACGAATTCTGTATTGTTTAATGCGTTATTTGGCATACATAACACCTTATAATGATGGTCATAAGCTTGTATGCTTGTGTACTAACTCATTAGTACTTAAAGTGACGTACACCATCAATCTGCATTATAAATGAATACTGAAGTCATCCAGACTATGAAGGAACACTTAAGGAATCATGTATTAATATTAATGTGTTAAATAAACCACAATACTTATCTGAGGCTCTGTTAACTTGTGGTTTCTGAGGCTGGTAACTCCCCTTTTCTGGGGCGATCCTGATGAGTGCCAGTTTCATCATAACGCTTTTGATAGTCTTTGTAACGGCTGTAACTTAAACTTTTTTCGTATTGACTGACCTTTATTTCTTAAATAGGTTGTTTTTTCTTTACTTAGTTGAGTAGTTCTTGCCATAATATGGATTAGAACATTACTCAATTTGGTCTGTTCACTTTACACCAACTCTACCTCTTTACAACTTTACAACTGATGCTCTCAAACACATTAAGAGACCTGAAACCTTTACCATTTCACCATTCCAGGTATGGCTACCTCATAAAGCTGAAGATGTGCAAAGCTGTCATCTAAGCAAGAGATGCTACTTTGAAGAATCTATAACATATAAAACATACATTCTTGTTAATTTACTGAATAATTCCATATGTTTTTTTTTCTACACAGTTTGGATGACTTAAGTATTAATCTACAGTGCAGCTAGCAAATTTTAAAATAATGAAAAAACACTGAATTTAAGACATGTCCAAACTTTTGACTGGTACTGGTAGATTTCATAATACCTCATAATAAAAACATATGTGTACATGTATGTCTTTTTTTGTAAATGTAAGATGTGACTTTTTCACTTTGTTTAAGGTCAGTACATTTTTTATTTAAATGAACAATTCTTTAAATATAATTATATTACTGAGCCAATAAAGAGCCATTATGATGCTTTTTTAGGCATTATGTTGTATAATGGAAATCCTTTCCTGTTAAAATTCCTTTACATATTTTTACCTTGTAAAAAGCTTTATAATGTTAGCATAATTTTATCATTTTAAAAATCAGACAGCTGTGTAATCTAATTCTAAGCTGTAATTTAAAACGTACTAAACCTGTGTTTACATGAATGAATATAATGTCACATGCTCATACTTCATAACGTGTTATGTATGTTTCTGTAAGTACTTATGAGTTATTATACAGGCTTTTGACATTGGTTAAGTTATTATGTATGCCATACTATGCATTGCAAATGTATTAATAATGCATTATGAATAGAACATTCATAGAAAGTTTTACCTTTCCTGTTTAAAGACATGTTTATAATGCATTATAACAGAAATTACTTAACACACATAACACATATTACAAACCATCTGATCCACCTGCTTTAACCTGTTATTCCCAGCCGAGCCAGGCTTTCTGACAATCCATATGAAGGCAAGGATGTGCTTCAACATAATAGAACAAATGAAAGACTCTGAGCAGAGCTCTGGCTATAGACGGCTGAGGAATCATCAGGATTGAATAATCTTCAGGTCATCTTGTAGTCAGTTCTTGGTTCATTCATGACCATGTAGGCCTGTCACGATAATCTTTTTTTGTTCTGCAGTGTGTTGTATTAGTAATAATTGTGATTTTATAACAATACTAAAAACATGACCATATCAAACCAGTTTAGCATTAATGCTGATGCAGCATTTCCGAGTAGCATCACAGCGCACTCGGAGGAAAGCGCAGCGACTTGGTTCTGATACATCAGCTCACAGACGCCTAATGCTGATCCACATCACTCTTTGGAGTGAGAGCAAGGGCACCAATTGTGCTCTCTCGGGGCTCCAGCAGCAGACGGAAAGCTGCATGAACAGGATTCGAACCAGTGATCTCCCAATCATAGTGGATCGCTCGACCACTCGGCATTTTATACTTCTGTTAAATGGTTTTCAAATTAATCTGTATTCTTTTATAAATATTATTATCTTTTAGCTAACCTTTTTTTGCTATTTGCATTTTATTACATTTAATTGCTATTCTTTTTTCTTTATTGTTTTGTTTGTTTTAATGATTTTAATTTTAGTCTGTACTTTATTCATTTTGCTAATTTTGCCTTTTAAGTTACATATAAGCTTCTTTTGCTTGTTGGTTTAATTTGTTGATGTTTTGTTAACCTGTCTGGGCATGAATATCATTTTGAACTACATTTTATAATTGTATTATTATTATTATTATTATTATTGTAATACTAAAAAAAAGCTATAATGATGCAGGATTACATTATTTTTTATACAGAAATAAACTTTTACCTATTAAAAATGTTTCAGAGAATGGCATTGAAATATATTTCAATTTCAGTGTCTGAAATATTTCAAATAGATGCTACTGCTTTTAAAAAGCTAAAAAGTTGGTAATCCAACTTATTCATTTGTTTATTGGCTCTTCTCATTAATGAAACACAATGAGCAGAAGTTATTGAGGTGATGTCTCTACACTGTATGATAAGTCAATAATGTAATTATTGTGACAGGCCTATAACCTATGATCTTATTAAATTAATATCTGTGTTATAATGCATTATAATCCTGCTTATTGACATGATGAAAGCTACTTCCCGGGAAGTCCAGGATCAGAGCGAGGCCTGCGGAGCCCCAGTGTTCCGTCGTTGCTAGGAGACGAGTCGGGGAGGGAAGCCTGTCTGATTGACAGCTGGAGAGCTCTTCGGTGCGGCGAATCAGAGGGCTCGTCTTCCCCCTGCTTCCCGAGTCCGAGCTCCTCCTTCCACTCCGAGTCCCGCACCAATGGGGCCACCATACTTACATCAGAGCTCGTGTCCATGGCAGAAGTGAGCGTGGAGTCTTTGGATTTGTCGTCAGGCTTTTCTAAATCAGAACTCTGCAAAGATCAAAGAGACACATTTTTTACTTTCATGTACCTGGATTTAGACTAAAATTATCTTTGGTAGCAATGCATTGAATAACTGAAAACAAAGAATATTTGGCAACCAAAAATATTCAGCCAAAAATGTCAAAAGCCTTAATAATTTATACCAAACAATGACTTATTTGTTTTAAACCAGCAGTCGTATTTTTTTCTTTTAAATTGAAAGTAGTACTATTCCTTAGTTGTAAAATCAAAGTGGTCTGGTAGGTTTCTTGGTTTTGCTCATTTGCTACATTTTGCTAGTTTTAGTTATCATAAACAAAAACCTGAACAAAACAATATACTCAAAAACACAGAATTTACAGACAGTTTTTACTCACATGTGACTTGAATAGCACTATTGCAGTCGTTTATGATTAAAAAAAGCAATTCTGTGGTTTATTTATTATCAGAATAGCATTATTTAGATATATTTATGATAAGTATACCATTAGTGAGAAATATCTATGATTGGAATAGCATTGCTAAGAACCGGTTATAATTAGAACAATTAGAATAGCACTACTACTACTAAATGTATTCTTAGAATAGCACTGCAGGGGTAAATTCATGGTTAGAATAGTACTTCAGGTCGTAAATGGGTGACAATAGCTCCTCTAAAGTAAATTGATGATTAAATTAGCTATTCTATAGTAAATTCATGATTATACTAGCTCTTCTGAAGTAAATCATGATTAGAATAGCACTGCAGAACTAAACTCATGATTAGAATAGTACTATTGGTGTAAATCGATTTGGATAGCTCGCCTAAAGTAAACTTATGATGGAAATAGCTCTTCTAAAGTAATTTCATGATTAGAAGTGTATTGCAGGGGTAAATTGATTAGAATAGTTCTTCTAAAGTAATTGTATGATTAAAATAGCTCTTATAAAGTAAATTTATGATTAGAATTGCACTGCAGGGGTAAGGTCATGATTAGAATATTACTGCAGGGGTAAAGTCATGATTAAAATAGTACTGCAGGGGCAAATATATGATTAGAATAGCTCGTCTAAAGTAAATTTATGATGGAAATAGCTCTTCTAAAGTAATTTCATGATTAGAAGTGTATTGCAGGGGTAAATTGATTAGAATAGTTCTTTTTAAGTAAATGTATGATTAAAATAGCTCTTCTAAAGTAAATTTATGATTAGAATTGCACTGCAGGGGTAAGGTCATGATTAGAATATTACCGGAGGGGTAAAGTCATGATTAAAATAGTACTGCAGGGGTGAATCCATGATTAGAATAGCTCTTCTACAGTAAATTCATGATTAGAATAGCATTGCAGGGGTAAATTCCCAAATAGAATAGCTCTTCTAAAGTAAATTCATAATCACTGTAGCGCTGCAGGGGTAAATTCATGATTATAATACTTCTTCTACAGTAAATTCATGATTAGATTAGCACTACTAAAGTAAACTCATGGATAAAACAGCACTGCAGGGGTAAATTCATGATGAGAATAGCACTGGTCAGATATTTTTTTATTTTGGTGCAGGTATCTCTGATGTGTATTGTTGTCAGGTGGTGTATAGTGATGTGTGAGAAGGCAGGCAGTACCTGTGTCTGTATAGCAGTGACCGGCTGCACTCTGATGGCTGGTTTGTGGTATTCCGGGCTGGAGGCTACAGTGCTGTACGCCGGGGGTCCCAGCGCACTCTGCCTCTGCAGCAGCTGCAGGATCGCCTGGATATCAGACGTCATCTGCACCTCCAGCCTGTGTTCAAACACAGCAGAAGAACATCACCTTCACACAGCACTGGCCTTGGTCATTTCACTGTGCGAACAGCAGGGGGCAACAGTGGCTGACAGACTGATTTTGTGCAAAAGCAGCCATCAGCTCTTTCTCTCTCACCTGTTCAGGTGTTCCTGCAGCAAGTCCAGCCGTTGCTCCATTTCCCCGAACGTGATGTCACTTTCGCAGTCTGCCCCGCCCTCCCTGTCCTGAGATTGTGCTGAGTCATCGACGTTCCCACAAGGCCATTCGTCAGCACACACATCTGGGAACACACACAGGCCCAGTGCTATTAATTACAGCCACAGAAACAGAAAATAAGCAGAACATTCGGCACAGGGGCATATTATATTTAAACACTCTCACACACACACACGCACACACACACACACTTACACAAGCATGCACACACAGTAACACAAAACACAAAATGCTTTTTGGTTTTTGTAATGATCACACTCATGTGCCTGGAGGTGCTGAACAATAGTTGCTGCTTTTTCTTCACACTGTGAAGCTCCAGCTCATCCAAATCACTATCTCAGTTTATCTGGTTTAGGTCAGGTGATTGTGGAGAACAAACACTGTTTACCTATGTCATTTCATATGCCTCCCTTAATTGTTTTGATGTCTTTAATATTTATCTACCATGTACAAAATAATTACAGACATAAAGAAAAACACTGAATGAGAATGTGTGTCCAAACTTTTGACTGGTACTGTATATTTTAATGCTCTAATCTTGTGTCAAACCACCTATCCCTCACTAGCCACGTGCACTATATGTGAAACTGAATGCAAGTGTGCTTTTTAGGAGTGTTAGGGGTGTGTAATGTAGCAAATATACACTGGCATGCAAACTAAAATCATGTCCCATTACTTTTGGCCCTCAGAAGTTAAAGAACGCTGCACTGAACTGTGGGATATCCTGTGGGTATCCTGCATTACATGTGGTTGTGAGCCACCAATCAATCATGATCATTGACCTACTGCACTGCTTGTACTGTAGGTGGTAATGTCTTTTTCTATTATATATTCCTGGTACACATGTATTTCAAGGAATGTTAAATGGCTGCACAACTTTGGAAATGGAATGTCCCATCCACCTGTAACAACTATAAATGAGATAAGGGAACACAATGTGCCCTATTTAAGTGATCCATAGGTACTTCCAGCACTGTGCAGCTAGATTTAGGGCGTCAGTGTGTCTTTGCTATCGTAACAACGAGAAAAGTATACATTGCGCGGTAAGGTATGTGCTAATTCTCCTAATTAATCACTTGTCACTTAAATAATGTCAATTGCCATTCCTTTTAAGAGCCACGTGCACTCTGATTTTGGCGCATAGCCATCTTAATTGCATAGTGCTTCCGCATGTCTCAGCAATGTTATTTTATTTTGTATATTGTTTATTGTGGAGGTAAAACTTGGGTTTGTGCACTGCTGCACATTCTTGTTTGTGTGTAACAAGCAGGGGTGTACTGAGAGGGTTTTAATCAGACAGTGGCACACCTGTGTTTTCCATTGCCAAGTTAGCAATACGTCAAAACACATCTCTAGATTACCATGCTCATTGAAAACTCCATCCATGTTTAAACAATGCACGCAGAACACATGAAAATAGACTGTTTGTGGGGTATAAGATAGCAATGAACAATCCAACACTCCTTGCTCAGGGTGTAAATGTGTAAATGGGCCCAGGGCCCAATATGTTATTTTCTCCATATATATCAGGCAAATTCTGAGGAACCTGAGATTTGAACCATTTCTTTTGTTTTTGACTATTTTTGTCTAATACAGTTTGATTACCACTTGCACTAAAATAAGCCTCATATCAATCTCACTGAATTCAGAACTGATCAGAACATCCCTACCACGCTCCACCTGTGCTGTAGTAATTTACAGTAAAACTGTAAAACAGGCAGTGAGAGAGAATGAGTGAGAGAAACTGAGACTAAGCTTCCTGCAGGGAGTATAATGGTGCTCAGAGCTCTGCAGCTGTTCAGAATCAGGCGGCCCTGAGTGATAATAACAGTGTTCAGTGCGTCAGGAGCTTCACACTGACATGCAAACTCATGTTTAAGAGCAGACGGCGCGTTCAACACCTTCAGCAAAACCTTCATAAAACATCTGTAGCAATATTATAATGACCCCTTACAACCCAGCAATCACAGCATCAGTTTTACGGTCCTTTCACCTGGACCTGGAGATTTTTTAGATGTATAAAATGGATACAAATATTTTTTTTTACGTTATGGAACCCTATTTGAGACAGTTCCCTCATTTCCATGTAACCTCTAGATTACAGATAGCTTTTAGCCATTTAGCCTCACTAGGATTTGTGTATGTATACACTTTATCGTCCCTGTCCAATGAAAACCAAGTATCTCCAAAACAGCCACTTTACAGCACAGAGAAAAAACCTTCTAAACTTTCAATGGATTTTTCTTCTAGACTTTCAAAATATTTTTTTTGCAGATCTTTTTTTTTTTTATATTTCTATTGGTCTGTTCATCAAAAATTTCGGCACAGTGTATGGAACAATTTATCTGTTTAAATTATGTAGTAAAGTAAAAATCCACAAAAATGGAGATACTTGTTTTTCAGTCTGTTAATATTTGCTTATGTGTGGAACATGTATTAGCATGTATTTGTATTTATTCTGCCTGTTTACCGGGTTTGCCTGATTGTGTTTGATGACCTGGTTTTGGACTCTCAACTTGGCTCACATTTACGTCTGTATGTTTTGCTCTTATCTGGTTTTGCTCTTCTTAACATAAACAATTTTTACTATAATGTCTGTGAGCAGCTGGACTGTTAGTCCAGTGGTGCACATGGTGTATCTGAACCTTTCTGGCTTTACTGAACAACGAACAACTTATTGTCGTGGAATTTATATAATAACATACTTTCGACTGTAAAAGTTTCAGATGTATATATGCTGCTGTAGCAAAATTGCCTTATGCACTTGCACTTGTTACATGTTGCTGCTACTTCCCTACTTCCCTACTCTATTTTTTATATAGTAATGTGTTTTTCGCACTATAGGGCTTCATATTATAAGATGCACTATCAATGAACGTCTATTTTCTAGTCTATTTTTGTACATAAGCTGCAGGAGACACTATAAGAATCTTCTAATTCAGCAGCTCTCGCCGCTATGTGGTGGTTGTGGGGGGTAATGTTAGCTAACTAAGTTAAGTTAATCTAAGCTAACTAAACCAAACTGTAATTTAAAAAAGACTTTTATTTTAAAGTCAAACGAGCACTGGATGTAAATCTACACAGATTTCTCTCCTGAAAACTGTTTATTTGGGTGAGTAAAGCGCTTTCGTTTATTTACAGTAAGCATATTTACCCAATTTTCTTTTAGCACTAAGGCTGGAGCATTAGCATTAGCCGCTAACCACTAGCAGTTAGTGGCTAATGCTGCCCGACAGCGGTACACTGAGAAACCCTGAGTGTTCCGGTAAGCCAGGGCGATATTAGCTAGCTGTTCATCCCATTTAGCTTGTTTTAACATGTTAAATGCCCAGGATACAGTCCAATAATACTTCCCTCTGAACAACAAAAGAGCTTGCGCTTAGCACGGTTAGCAGCTAATGCTAATGCAGGCTACAGGCTGATAATACTCACCTCTGAACAGGGAAATAGCGAGCGTTGTTAGAGGGTAATGCTAATGCTACTCCAGCCCTGGTGCTGGAGAACTAAACCGAAGTTCCTGTTTAAAGCTGTACTTCAGTGGAGTGGCTTTACTGCTCATTACAACCTGACTGGTAGAATTCATACATAAGGCGCACCGGATTATAAGGCACACTGACAATTTTTAGAAAAATTAAAGGATTTTAGGATTTATCTTGTTATCTATTTCATTCGTAATATTTTTTATACTTATCTTATTCTTATTTTATTTTATCTATATAACAATATCTCTTTGGTGTAAATGGACTGTAAGATTACAATTTAGTTTCAGCTCATGTACCACATGTGATGCGAATGACAATAAGGTTTCCTCGAAGCCTTGAATCCTAACAACAACTGCTCTACTTGTACAGGGTCAGGGTTAGCACTCTTGCAATGCTGTTTTATTTACAGCACATCAATTTATTGATGTGTTTATTGACCTATACATTGTAGATTCAGCAAGAGTACTGAATTCTGTTTTATCTCTGCACAGAAAAAAATGGGTACCCGCTATATTGAGTAAGATAAGATAAGATGTACTGCTAAAGTACTGCTGATTAATATTGAAGTAAAATCACTTTTTTAATATATTTTTTTCTTTTTTTCATATTTGACATGCGTTTCTTTATCTGAAAAAAAAAAAAAACTAACTCAGTGTGAAAAGGGCTTTACGGTCACTGGCTTTATGTTAATGTATGTGTTTTTATGTGTGTGTGTGATGCTTGTGGCACTACCGTTGTAAAAAGCAGCGCTCCCAGCGCACTCTTTAGTATGCGAGTCGTCAAAGGTGTTCAGATTGAAATTGAGGGAGTGGCCCAGCACCCCCAATCCCAGGTTCTTCTTCTCTTCCCTCGCATCCTCCTTTTTCTCGCCTTTTATCTTCTCCTCCTTCACTTCCTCATCCTCGCTGTCCTCCTGCTCCTCCTCCACCTCTTCCTCCTGCTGCTGGAGAGGGTGTGTGTCTCCACCTCTTTCGCTCTCCACCTCTCGCTGTTGGTTTGGAGTGCCTAAAGGAAGAGACAGAATGTACTTGGCTGCAGTGACATATGCAGCCACTCTGTATATGTCAAAATGTCATTCTGTCTGTCATTTTTTATCTGATTAGCCTCCAGTGGAAACCTCAGAGAGGGTGTGAGAGAGGGACAGATAGAAAGAGAGATAGAAAGAGAGAGAAAGGGTTATTCTCATTTCTCATTTGTACCCATACCCCTTGTTTTTGAGTGCCATGCTTTCCTTATGGATTTGAGTTATAAGGGGGTTAAGTGGTTTAAGTGGTTAAATCTCCTCATCAATAAAAATAGTACAACCCTTTAAGAACCCACTATGTCATCAAAATAAACAAATAAATGAAGTGTAGGAATGGAGGAAAGGTGCGTGCGACAGTAATACAATTATTTATTAACATCCACCCCAATTCCTCAGAGATAGAGAGCCATTTGCTCCATTCTTGTTTAATTTTCCAGTTCCATCTTAGATAATGCAGCAACCTCAGATGACAGAATGCAACTGCTGCACCATTTAAGGTGGGCTGGGAAAATTAGCTACCTAGCTATTATAGCATTTTTTTGTGTGTGAACAAAATATTATGCCAGGACGCACAGCCCTGGTTGATCCCAGCTGGAACTCGTTGGACAGATTAGCCAGTCAGCTTGGACCAGCTTAAAAGACAGAGACATCACGCCGTCACAATAGGTAGGATGTTCTGATTCTTGTTGAGATAGAAGGGTAGGGTGTCCCAATTCTTGTTGCGATAGAGGCTACAAATTAAATTAAAAACAGGATTGAGCCTTTAGCTAATGCAATGGTTATTGTAATACTGAACTAAAATAACACTACATTGTGGGTTTCTTTGGTTGCGTTTGTCACCATCGTTTTGGTGATGTCTCTGAAAAAAATGTCTATGTTTAGAGGCCATGTAGCTCTAACCCTTCACCCTCCCCCTCTATCGCAACAAGAATCGAGACCCTCAACTACTCTATCCCAACAAGAATAAAAAAAAATCTACCCCTCTATACCAACAAGAATTAAGAAAAAAGTACCCCTTTATCCCAACAAGAATTAAGAAAAATCTACCCCTCTATGCCAACAAGAATGAAGAAAAATCAACCCCTCTATCCCAACAAGAATTAAGAAAAAAGTTCCCCTTTATCCCAACAAGAATTAAGAAAAATCTACCCCTCTATGCCAACAAGAATGAAGAAAAATCAACCCCTCTATCCCAACAAGAATCAGCACAATCTACCCCTCTATGCCAAAAAATCGGGACACCCTACTCCTCTATACCAACAAGAAACAGGACAATCTACCCCTCTATCCCAACAAGATTCAGCACAATCTACCCCTCTATCCCAACAGGAATCAGGACAATCTACGCCTCTATCCAAACAAGAATTGTGATACCCTACCCCTCCATCCTAAGAAGAATCGAGACACCCTATCCCTCTATCCCAAAAAAATTGGGACACCCTACTCCTCTATACCAACAAAAAACAGGACAATCTACCCCTCTATCCCAACAAGAATCAGGACAATCTACCCCTCTATCCCAGCAAGAATCAAGGAACCCTACCCCTCTATCTCAACATGAATCAGGACAATCTACTCCCAACAAGAAATGGGACACCATACACTTCTATCCCAACAAGAATCAGCACAATCTACCCCTCTATCCCAACAAGATTCAGCACAATCTACCCCTCTATCCCAACAGGAATCAGGACAATCTACCCCTCTATCCAAACAAGAATCGTGACACCCTACTCCTCCATCCTAACAAGAATCGAGACACCCTATCCCTCTATCCCAAAAAAATCGGGACACCCTACTCCTCTATCCCAACAAGAATCAGGACAATCTACCCCTCTATCCCAACATGAATCAGGACAATCTACCCCTCTATCCCAACAAGAATCAAGAAACCCTACCCCTCTATCAACAGGAATCAGGACAATCTACTCCCAACAAGAAATGGGACACCATACCCTTCTATCCCAACAAGAATCAGGACAATCTACCCCTCTATCCCAACAAGAATTGTGACACCCTACCTCTAAGTTTGAACATGCAAAACAGAGGGGTGGGGCTATGTAGTAGGGGGCAAGAGGTGAAATGGGATTGGGCTAGAAAGAGAAACAGAGTTAGACAGAGTGAGACAGAGAGAGAGACAGAGAGAGAGAGAGAGAGGGGGGGGGGAGAGAGGGGGAGAGAGAGAGAGGGAGAGAGAGAGAGACAGAGAGAGAGAGAGAGAGAGAGAGAGAGGGAGAGAGAGAGACAGATAGAGAGAGAGATAATGAAAGTTTGTAGGAGAACTGATATTACAAACAGAAGGGGAGATGAATTGGAGGGATTAACTAACTCAGGCGCAGGTCATACAGGGACAGGAACTCCACCTGTAGGTGGAAACCGTGTAACACATCCTCACATTTCCTCCGTCACTACAGACTAACAGCAAGCAGCTGATACCACCCGCCACCATAGCAACTGGCCGAAACAGACCCGGACAGCAGGGTTGAGAGGATGAGAGAGGGGGAGGGGCGGAGGAGAAAAAAGGAGACGGTGGATGGAAGGAGAAAGCATCAGAATGGCTTTCTCTCAGCTTATCAATTCCACCGTCAGGAGCACTGTGAAGGTTCTAGCGTTTGGGAAATGCTTCTCTTTGTGGGTCATTATCAGAATACTGTGGGGTCTCATAAAAATGACTATTAATCCTATTAATAAGACTTCAGACTACACAGAAATCAGTTTTTTTATTCATTTATATTTATTTTCTGACATGAATGCACCCACAATGTTATGGCATTGTGCCATGACATTTAGATTTTCTAAAATGTAAATGTTAATTACTGTCATATTTAACCACATCGAAGTGAACAGCTCAAGCTTTACCTCAGGTACAAATGGAGATAATATGAGATATGGTAAAAAAAGCAGAATTTTACTGTTAATTGCTAAATATGTAGCAAGTGTCTCTTTAGTCTCTTGAAATTAAAACAAAAAACTTGGATACATATAAATAGCTTGACATTTTAATGAGAATAGCTATATTTATGTATATAAATATGCATATATATATATATATATATATATATATATATATATATATATATATATATACTGCTCAAAAAAATAAAGGGAACACTCAAATAACACAATATAACTCCAAGTAAATCAAACTTCTGTGAAATTAAACTGTCCACTTAGGAAGCAACACTGATTGACAATCAATTTCACCTGCTGTTGTGCAAATGGAATAGACAACAGGTGGAAATTATTGGCAATTAGCAAGACACTCAATAAAGGAGTGGTTCTGCAGGTGGGGACCACAGACCACTTCTCAGAACCTATGCTGTCTGGCTGATGTTTTGGTCAGTTTTGAATGTTGGTGGTGCTTTCACACTCGTGGTAGCATGAGACGGACTCTACAACCCACACAAGTGGCTCAGGTAGTGCAGCTCATCCAGGATGGCACATCAATGCGAGCTGTGGCAAGAAGGTTTGCTGTGTCTGTCAGCGTAGTGTCCAGAGGCTGGAGGCGCTACCAGGGGACAGGCCAGTACACCAGGAGACGTGGAGGAGGCCGTAGGAGGGCAACAACCCAGCAGCCGGACCGCTACCTCCGCCTTTGTGCAAGAAGGAACAGGAGGAGCACTGCCAGAGCCCTGCAAAATGACCTCCAGCAGGCCACAAATGTGCATGTGTCTGCACAAACGGTTAGAAACCGACTCCATGAGGATGGTATGAGGGCCTGACGTCCACAGATGGGGTTGTGCTCACAGCCCAACACCGTGCAGGACGCTTGGCATTTGCCAGAGAACACCAGGATTGGCAAATTCGCCACTGGCGCCTTGTGCTCTTCACAGATGAAAGCAGGTTCACACTGAGCACATGACAGACGTGACAGAGTCTGGAGACGCCGTGGAGAGCGGTCTGCTGCCTGTAACATCCTTCAGCATGACTGGTTTGGCAGTGGGTCAGTAATGGTGTGGGGTGGCATTTCTTTGGAGGGCCGCACAGCCCTCCATGTGCTCACCAGAGGTAGCCTGACTGCCATTAGGTACCGAGATGAGATCCTCAGACCCCTTGTGAGACCATATGCTGGTGCGGTTGGCCCTGGGTTCCTCCTAATGCAGGACAATGCTAGACCTCATGTGGCTGGAGTGTGTCAGCAGTTCCTGCAAGATGAAGGCATTGAAGCTATGGACTGGCCTGCCCGTTCCCCAGACCTGAATCCGATTGAGCACATCTGGGACATCATGTCTCGCTCCATCCACCAACGTCACGTTGCACCACAGACTGTCCAGGAGTTAGCGGATGCTTTAGTCCAGGTCTGGGAGGAGATCCCTCAGGAGACCATCCGCCACCTCATCAGGAGCATGCCCAGGCGTTGTAGGGAGGTCACACAGGCACGTGTAGGCCACACACAATACTGAGCCTCATTTTGACTTGTTTTAAGGACATTACATTAAAGTTGGATCAGCCTGTAGTGTGTTTTTTCACTTTAATTTTGTGTGTGGCTCCAAATCCAGGCCTCCATTGGTTAATAAATTTGATTTCCATTGATGATTTTTGTGTGATTTTGTTGTCAGCACATTCAACTTTGTACAGAACAAAGTATTCAATGAGAATATTTCATTCATTCAGATCTAGGATGTGTTATTTGAGTGTTCCCTTTATTTTTTTGAGCAGTGTATATAAATATATATGCTGCAGTGATAAAGGTTTACCTGTGTACGACTTGGTCCTAAAGCAGGATTTAGGTCTGCCGTTTGGCTCCTCATGGTCTGAGTCACTCACTGCAGTGTACAGGTTCCTCTGGCGGGCAGTACTCTGCATGGGAAATATACAATACTATTATTAGAATCATAAGACAACCATATTTACATTTTGTCACCTTACAAGCACAAACATGTTACATGTTTTAAGTGAAAGATCAACACAAAGTACCATATAAGTGTGAAGTGGAACGAAAATTATACATGGTTTTCAAAATTTTAATCGAATAAAAATCTAAATCTGCAAAGATATTTAGACCCCTATTTCAATACTTAGTAGAGCCACCTTTTACTGCAATTACAACTGTAAGACTTTGAGAATCTAGAGAGTGACATTTTTGTTTGTTCTTCTTTGCAAAATAGCTCAAGCTCATCTCTTTTGTTTCCCATATTTTAAATAATAAACAAAGAACAAACACTAGGGGAGTAAATTAAACACTAAGGCTAAGAAACAAAGAGTGTAAAACAAAGGAAAAACCATAAGACTAAAACAAACAAGCAAAATACACAAACAAAGAAACAGACTAAAGAAAACAAACCAAATACTAAGCTTACAAAAAAAACTGCAGAATTGAGAAACAAACAGATATTAAACAAAAGACTGGGTCTACACAGGCTACAGGGCCTAACACAAACAAAAAGCACGGCCCAGAACAAAAGAAGCACATGAGGTATTTATGAACAGTCACAGACAAGGGACACCTGTGGAAGTAACAAGAAGGGCGGGGTTACAAATGAGCCTAAAATTGAAAACTGGAGATTCAGGTATTTAAACCATTCAAACAACTGTTAAGCATGGTGGTGGCTGACATGAATATTCTTTGATATAAATCATTCCACTGTCATTATCTTGCTGGAAGGTGAATCTCTGCATCAGTCTCAAGTCTTTTGCAGCCTCTAACAACTTCTCTGTCCCTGCTGAAGAAAAGCATCTCTACAGCATGATGCTGCCACCACCATGTTTCACAGTGGGAATTGCATTTAGACTAAAACGTTGGATAGCAATCAACACTTCTTATGTCTTTCTTTTCAACAATTTTTTTCTTTATGCCATTCTTCCATAAAAGGTAGATTTGTGAAGTGCACCACTTATAGTTGTTCTGTGGACAGATTCGCCCTCCTGAGCTGTGGATTTCTGCACCTCCTCCAGAGTGACCATGGGTCTCTTGGCTGCTTTTCTGACCAGTTCAAGCTTTCCTTGCTTGATCTGTCAGTTTGGGTAAATAGCCATGTTCTGGTAGGTTTGCAGGTGTAGTATACTTTTTCTATATTTGGATGATGGATTGAACAGTGGTCATTGGGATCCTCAAAGCTTGGGATTTGTTTTTTATGTTCTAATCCTGCTTTAAACTTCTCCACAACTTTATCTTTGACCTGTCTGGTGAGTTCCTTGGTTTTACATGATGCTGTTTGTTCACTAGTGTTCTCTAATGAACCACTGAGGCCTTCACAGAACAGGTGTATTTATACTGAGACTAAATTAAACACAGCTGGACTCTAAATACTTTTGCACGTCACACTTTTCAGATTCTTATTTGATTAAAATTTTCATCATTTTTGTTCCACTTTACAATTATGTTCTACTTTGTGTTGGTCTATCACTAAAATCTCAATAAAATATGTTTAAGGTTGCGGTTGTTGAACAATTCTAGCCAGATGCTGCCGGTAACGATCATCACCTCCCACTGTGCTGTCCACTGTGGGTGGTAATGCCTTCTACCACATAATTCTGGTATGCACTTAACACTGTGGGTCGAGGAATGTTAAGTATCTTGCAGTGTAGCTGGTGGTCTGTGTTCAGATAAACGAAGAGGAGCAGCCCTACCTTGGTGTTCTCATCACGCAGGTTGAAGGTGAGGTCCAGGTTAGACCAGAAGTAGTCGGCGAACTCTGGGTACATGTCCATCACCTCCAGCAGCTCCTCTCTTTCCAGGGTGTGGAGGTCACAGTAGCTGAGCGCCCGCACGTCAGCGTTGGCTTTCCCGGGTTTGCCATAAAGATGGACCATCTCACCAAATATGTCGTTCTTTCCTAAACCACACAGCCAGCAAGAACAAGAGGAGATATTAATGGTAGAAAATCACAAAAGATGAATACAAGAAATAGAAGATGTGTACCACACTACACATCATTCTGTGCACAGCAAAACCAGAAGTGTTAATATAATCTAAGGCTTCTGAAGAAGCTAAAACAGGGCCCTTAACATCAGTAACATCACAACATTCACACTGTTTAATTATCAAGGAACTGAAGAAATTGGTCATTAAATGGGTCACAACAATAGACAAACACAGTCTGCTTAAACACACAAAAAATGTGTTTACATGTTTTTTTTTTTAACACAACATTAACATTCACAATGCAGGGAGGAAAAAGTATGTGAAGCCCTAGGCTAATGACTTTTCTAAAAGTTAAAAAGAGCCTGGATGTGATGAGATTGGATGTGTTGCTTTAAGATGACCTGCCCTATAAAAAGAAAAAACACCAGTTTTGAGTTTGCTGTCCTTAAGAAGCATTGCTTGATGCCTCGGATTACAAAAGTATCTCTAAAAGCCTTGATGTTCATGTGTCCACGGTAAGACAGACAGTCTACAAATGGAGAAAGTTTAGCACTGTTGCTACTTTCTCTAGGCGTGGTCATCCTGTAAAGATGACTGCAAGAGCACAACGCACAATGATCAATGAAGTGAGGAAGAATCCTAAAGTGTCAGCTTAAGATTTACAGAAATCTCTGGCACATGCTAACATTTTTGTTGGCAAATCTACAATAAGAAAAAGATTAAACAAGAATGGAGTTCATGAAAGGACAACACAGAGGAAGCCACTGCTGTCCAAAAAAACACTGCTTCATGATTGAAGTTTGCAAAAGGGCACCTGTATGTTCCACAGCAGTACTGGTTAAATATACTGTAGATAGATGAAACCAAAAATGGATGAATTGTTTGGAAGGAACACACAACGCTATGTGTGGAGAAAAAAGACACAGCACACCATCATCAAAAACCTCACCCCAACTGTGAAACATGGTGGAGGAGGCATCATGAATTGGGGCTGTTTTGCTGCCTCAGGGTCTGGACGGATTGTCGTCATCAACGTAAAAATGAATTCCCAAGTTTACCAAGACATTTTGCAGGAAAACTTAAGACCATCTTTCCGCCAACTGAAGCTCAACAGAGGATGGGTGATGCAACAGGACAACGACCCAAAACATAGAAGTAAATCAACAACTGAACGGCTTAAACAGAAGTAAATTCGTCTTCTGAAGAGTCCTGACTTCAACCCAAGTGAGATGCCGTGGCCTCATGACCTCAACAGAGAGATTCACAAAAGATATCCCAAGAATATTGCTGAACTTAAACTGAAGATTTGTGAAGAGAAATGCTCAAAATTGCTCCTGACTGTTGATCAGGTCTGATCTGCAACTACAGAAAATGTTTGGTTGAGGTTTTTGCTGCCAAAGGAGGATCAACCAGTTATTAAATGCAAAGGTTCACTTACTTTTTCCACCCTGCACTGTGAATGTTAGCATGTTGTGTTTAATAAAGCCATGCAAATTTGTATAATTTTGTGTGGTATTAGTTTAAGCAGACTGTATTTGTCTATTGTTGTGACTTAGATGATGTTCAGAACACATTTAATGACCAATTAATGCAGAAATCCAAGTAATCCCAAAGAGTATTTAGTAATTGCAAGAGAATATACAAGAAAATAAACGACCAACTTCTGTGGTAGATGGAACGCAGCACTAGTGTGCAGGTTTTAAACGACCGTACACTGCCAGCGTGTGTATCAGTGTGTGAGTTCTGGCATTCGCTGGTAAAGATGCTGTCTTGATGTTCTGAAACAGGGAGCAGGACCAAAAGGCCACGGCTCCACATCTCACTTTACACTGAGAGCACGTCTAGGGTCAGAGCTCACCCAGATAAACAACAGCCATCTGGACCACGGCCTGCTGTCAGTGAGAGGCTTAGGGTTACAGACGGGGTCAGAGGGCTAGAGATCCTGGTAGTCCAGTGGTTCTGGTTTACAGGTTTGTTTTCCAGAGTTTCCAGGTTGGTGGCCGAGTTTACTTGGCTGGGGGTGCCGGTGAAGCAGTTTGAGCTTGATGGTGTAATACACACTGGACTGGTGGTAATGACCATGTGTGTAATGAAGAGTCTGTGTATGTGTGTGTGTGTGTGTGGGTGATATCTCATAATAGATTTCTGCTGATAATAAAGTTCCTGCTGAAACCCATGAGCACATACATGAAACAGCTGAAGCTTCCCTCAGCAATTCTGCAAGTTCGCAGAGTAATTTTGCTGAGTTGCATGTGAGTGTGAGAGTTTGTGTGTGTGCGTGTGTATGTATGTGTGTGTGTGTGTGTGTTACAACGTACCCCTGTTCTCTTCCTCTGGCCTTATTATGTCGGTGCTGGCTTACTCGGAGAATGAGAAATGGGCCGTTTAAATTCGGCTTACCCTGCCCCACCTTCCGTGTGTGTGTGTGTGTGAGAGTGTGTGTAAGGGTGTGTGAGTGTGAACAAAAGACAGAGTGTATCTCTAAGTGTGCAAGCTCATAAGTTTACTAAAAGAAAGAAGTAAGTGTGAGTGTGTGTGTGTGTGTGTGTGTTATAAATAAGTGAAAGATATAAATATGTCTGTTAATAAACCTAAAAAAACAGCTACCCTGCCGCCTCTCCATCATTTCGAGCTGACAATCAAAAAATATAATGAAGGACTCCCTGCAGCCAGGCTTCTTCTCCCGCTCCCCTCTCCTCTCCTCGTGTCTTTTCGTACCCTCTACCCCTCAGACTGATGAGAGGGTCTGAGCTTCTCGTTTGTAAGCACTATCTTGTCTCCGTCTCTGGTTTATTCTGGACATATCCTGCTGTTTTGTTTCCAAAGACCATAAAAAATACCTTGGTAACGCTTTCTATGAATCAGGTATCTAGAAAGCATTCTAAAAACAAACATAAAGCTTCATAAACCATTCATAAGGCTTTTTTTGTGATCAAGTATTTTTATGAACAACATACATCAATTACCCAACTTAACATACCTCAATAAAATTCATAATGCTTTATAACTATACATAAATGTTCATAATCTCAAACATAAAACATTGTAACACCACAGTATAAAGCTTTATATCACAAAGCGATATAATGCATTATAATATATTTGCATTTGCTGTTCTTTACATTATTGGTCAGACCTGTTTCATAGAGCTTCATAGATGTTGATTCCGTTTATTCAGTTTGAAGGAAATGCATCGCTGTGGATCTTGGTAAAGCATTATGTCAATGAATTCAACATCTATTAAGCTGTATAAAAACAGATCTCACCAATAAAGCTTCATACTGTTGTGTTATGTTATATGTTTGAGATTATAAACATTTATGTATAGTTAGAAAGGATTATGTCAAGTGTTATAAAGCTTTATGAATGGTTTATGAAGCTTTATGAATGCATTTATAATGCTTAATAGATACCTGATTCATAGAAAGGGTTACCAGTACCTTCAATACACGGCTCAAATTAATTAAATAATAAGAGTCCACTTAAAAATGATTTGTTTCTCTGATTTTACCAAATTGAAAACCTCTAAAAAATTTATCAAGAGGAAGATGATCACAAACCATCAAACCAAACTGAACTGCTCGAATTTCTGCACCAGAAGTGACATAAAGTTTTCCAAAAGGAGTGTGTAAGACTAAATGCTCTAAATGACAATATTTTGGAATTTGGGAGAAATGTTGTCTGTAGTTTATAGCATAAAACAACAATGTTCATTTTACTTAAATATATACACCTATAAATAGCAAAATCAGAGAAACTGATTCAAACTTATTTTTTTCCAGATCTGTATTTGGCCTCAATATTGTTTGGGACAGTTTGAAATGCCTGAAATTTTAGACATAATTAAATGACACATTTCAGTCTTATTCTTATTTAAGGGCATTTGCAGATAAAGTGTTCAAAAATCTTTAAAAATGTATGTATAAAATCTACTTTTCTGTCAGTTAAGGAATGATAAGTCACATTTTTACAGACTGCTCCTAGAAAAATGTTTTTTTTTTTGTTTCCTTCTTCCACTACATTAATTTTCTTTCATATTATTCAACTTACAGCAGTAGTTGAAATTTTGGTACTTTTTCAAGAGAAAAGTAAAAAAAAATATATAATTCTGTTTATTAACATTATTCTAAACAGATTTCACTCATTAAAAACAAAATCTGTGAAACATGGTGGTGGGTATGTCATGGTTTGAGCATGCATGGCTGCCAGAGTTACTGACTAACTCATTGATGACTCATGTTGTCATTCTTAAACCAATCATTCACCCAACCAGTCATTTTACCAATTCCATTTGGAGAAAAATCTGAGAAATGGCATGTCCATGGCTACAGGATCAGCCCAGAAAAGAACCCAAACATCCGGACTATGGCATTAAGTCCAGCAGGTGGCTGCGCCTAAAGTAGGCTTGAGATGCCACAAGGACAGCTGAAGGCCAGGGCTTCAGTGACATGAATCAGAACATTGTGACCTTTTATACTGTAGAACCATATCTGTCTGGTTTATACTGGTCTCATACGGGTGTGCTGCTGTTTCTATACCACTGTCTTCCAACACACAAGCATACCAGTGTTTAAAACATTATTAATACTGGTTTATACTGGTCTCATACTGGTGTGCTGCTGTTTCTATACCACTGTCTTCCAACACACAAGCATACCAGTGTTTAAAACATTATTAATACTGGTTTATACTGGTCTCATACTGGTGTGCTGCTGTTTCTATACCACGGTCCTTCAACACAAGCGTACCAGTGTCTAAAACACTACTAAAACTGGTTTATACTGGTCTTATGCTGTTTTGATACTGGTTCTATACCACTGTCCTTCATCGGACAAGCTTACCAGTGTCTAAAGCACTACTAATACTGGTTTATAATGGTCTCATACTGTTGTGCTGTTGTTTCTATACCACTGTCCTTCATCACATAAGCATATCAATGTTTAAAACACTACTAATACTGGTTTATACTGGTCTCATGCTGGTGTGATGCTGCTTGACCAGCATACCAGTGTTTAAAACCTGAGAAAAACTGGTTTATACTGGTCTCATACTGGTGTGCTGCTGTTTCTATACCACTGTCTATCATCACACAGCGTACCAGTGTTTAAAACACTACTAATACAGGTTTATACTGGTCTCATACTGGTGTGATGCTGCTTGACCAGCATACCAGTGTTTAAAACCTGAGAAAAACTGGTTTATACTGGTCTCATACTGGTGTGCTGCTGTTTCTATACCACTGTCCTTCATCACACAAGTGTACCAGTGTTTAAAACACTACTAATACTGGTTTATACTGGTCTCATACGGGTGTGCTGCTGTTTCTATACCACTGTCCTTCATCACACAAGCTGTGTTTAAAACACTACTAATACTGGTTTATACTGGACTAATGCTGTTGTGATACTGGTTCTATACCACTGTCCTTCATCACACAAGCATACCAGTGTTTAAAACACTACAAATATTGGTTCATACTGGTTTCATGCTAGTGCGGTACTAGTTGACAAGCATTCCTGTGGTTAAAACACAAAAAATGCTGGTTTATACTGGTCTCATGCAGTTTTGATACTGGTTCTATACCACTGTCCTTCATTAGACAAGCTTACCAGTGTCTAAAGCACTACTAATACTGGTTTATACTGGTCTCATGCTTGTGTGATGCTGCCTGACCGGCATACCAGTGTTTAAAACATGAGAAATACTGATTTTGTACTGGTCTCATGCTGGTGTGCTGCGGTTTTCTATACCACTGCCCTTCATCACACAAGAGTACCAGTATTTAAAACACAACAAATATTGCTTTATGATTTTGTGCTAAAATGTATTTGGATGAAACGCCACAGCTCTCTGGACTCCCGGCCACTGCGAGTGCTGGCAAGCTCTTCATCACGTCTAGAGAACATGGAGCGTTCCACACTGCCAAGCTGGCACACAGACACCTGGCTGTGTGACAAGTTGCTTAGCGACAGTAGAGATGAGAGACCGTGCTGTCCTTCCTTTGTAATGCCAATTCAACATGGCCAAATGTGCTCCCAGGAACCCCCTGCTGTGTTTCAGCTAGAAGTGATCCACAAAATCAAGGTTATTTTCTTATTATTTATAATTTTTTAAAATTTGTTTATATATATATACACTAGTGCATCTTAGAAAAATACAATATCATTGAAAAGTTACTTTATTTCAGTAATTCAGTTTAAAATGTATTACACATAGAGTGATCTATTTTAAGCTTTTATTTCTTTTATTGTTGATGATTATGGCTTACAGCCAATAAAACCCAAAAGTCAGTGTCTCAGAAAATTTGACTTTGGACTTTGGACTTGATATAACACAGTGGACCAACACCAGCAGATGACATGACTCTCCAAACCATCACTGACCATCAGTAAATTTAGCATTTCAGTACATTTTGCAGTCTGGAAAAATACTTTCAGAATTTTATGATGCCCTCTGCTGACAACTTTTAAGGAGGTGTGGATTTCATTTTCCAGCAGGACTCCACACACTGCCAAAAACACCAATTGGTCTAATATAATATTCTAATTTTCTGAGACACTGATTTTTGGGTTTTCATTGGCTGATAAGCCATAATCATCAACAATAAAAGCAATACACATTTAAAATAGATCACTCTGTGTATAATACATCTATATAATATTTAAGTTTCACATTTTGAGAGGAATTACTGAAATAAAGTAACTTTTCAATGATATTCTACCATGGCTGCTTAACTAAAACAGTGTGTGAGCTTTTACATTGTCACACCTGAGCTCAAACACAGCCAGACACAGATTATACCATTAGATCTAGACAGGTTATTGTAAGAAAGCAGAAAGACTGAAAAGCTTTTTTTTTATTGTGAATTTGTTTGTTTTCCTAAAGCGCTTCTACTTGATTTGAGCAGTTTCTCAGGTTTGACACGGCGTTGCATCATGAATTCTTCTCTTTTGCAGTAGATGTAAACTGATCGGTGGAAACAAGCCTAACTCAGAGCCAGCTACTGTCAGCTTCCATTACCTGCACCATTTATTACGGATTCGGAAGTTAAACTTTCAGTTTTAATGTGTCTAGTCTAGTTGCTGATGTAGGTACCCAAGAAACACAGACATTAGCGAGGAACCTCTTTCCAAAAGCTTCCAAAATGTTAGCCCACTTTATCCATTCTAGAAGCATCTATAAAGGAACTACCATTCGTGTCCAATGTTAACCATTATTTAAGGATTATGCTGAGCTTGCTTTGAACTGCTGGTCTTTGATTATATTGTATATCAGGTAAGGGTGTGCCATATCGTATCGTACGCGATAATATCAACAACTTTTTTGAATATCGTGAACGATATTATATCCTGAAATATTGCGCCACATCACCCACCCCTAATTATCACATCAGGGTACTCCTTTTTTTAGCTGTTCATAGCAAAAGGAAAATTCACACTGTTCTCATTTTCCATTAAATATCTACTAGAGACTAGAGATTATATCTGTCCAGTATTATCATTTATTTTACTTCAGTTCTGGATATATATGGAGATAAATGGAGTGCATTATTATTATCACGACATTCTGGATCATTGACTTCTGTTTTAAATCTGATAAAATTCTTGTATTTTTTGTGCCACATCATATTGTATGCAATAATAAAATTTTATTTTCATTTTGTTGCAGTAGGGTATTCTTGAAATATTTATGTTTTAATTGAATGTTTTGGCATATCGGCAAGAGTATCGTTATCGCAAAAATACCATGAAATATCGTGATATTATTTTAGGGCCATATCGCCCACCTCTAATATCAGGGCTTTTTTTACACCAGCACTATTTAATCTGGTTAAAACAGACACTGGTTTATTTGTACTCTTGGTGTGGTTCGCTTGAGAAGCTTTGAAAACAGTAGTTGCACTCGGATGCAGAGCAAAACAACCTCATCAAGACCCATTAAGAGGAGGTGGTCTCCTTGTCCAAGTTCCAAACCAACTGCAGAGCAGGTTGTTGGTGGTCAGAACGTGATCCGGTCTCAATCTGACTATCCAACTACCAAATATACTCCTTTCATTTAAGCTACACAGCTGTTCAGGTGCAGTTTAAACTGATTTATTACCCTATGATAAACGTAGAATTTCGGCTCTTGCTCATGAATATTCACACATGCAAACATATTGCCTCTGATTGGCTAACAGTACAGCGAGGCAGTGAGAGTTAGAAACGTTTTAAAATAAAGACATTTTTACACTAATAACATTCTTTGCAATGTCATATGTTACTTTACAACATGTGTAATGCCCTGCTGCTAAGTGCAGTTCAGCCACTGAACTAGTCTTAGAGTGTCTGTAAAATGCTAAATCCACCGGAGATCCTATTCAAACCTATAGTTTCCTAGCGCTGTTAGCTCCTGTCTGACGAGACCGTGTCGCTGCCTGGCTACTGCAGGCATTGGAGATTAAGGTTTCATGGATAGCATGCATATACAACTCAGAGAGACCTACTATATTTCACAAAGAACAAAAAAATATGGATTTTAGCAGAAGGACACCTTTAAACATAATAACACACAAAATAAACTCACCTAAAATTGCAACTACTATGTCGTCCTTCAGGATCTCTATGGATCCGCGAGCCAGGAAGTACAGGGCAGTGAGTATGTCCCCCGAATGCACCAAGGTATCACCCGGTGGGGCGTGAGTGGTCTTAAAGCGCATGGCCAGCGCCCGCAGACACCCTTTACTGGCCCCGCGGAAGGCCTTGCAGCTCTGCAGCAAAGACTGGTTGAGATGCAGGCAGATATCAGCCTGAAGACACTCTGGAAAACCCTTCAACACCTGGAGGAAGATGGAGAGATCCGAGTGGAGAAGAAAAACAGAGAGAGGACAGTTAAAGCAGGTGTTCTGAAAGGAAGGCGGAGCTCAGCCTGCACCTGCTTCACACGCTACACACCCTACATTCTTCCACGAGGGAATTTCTGGATATAATTATAAGCTTTGGGCTTTGTCTTGAAACAGAGATGAAGGCAGTCAGAGACACAGCACAGTTGCCATTTGTGTTGTCCTTTGGTTTTCAAAGCATGTCTCTTGTCTCTAGAAGTTTGTTTCACATTAAAAAAAGACTGTGGCGGCTTAAAATAGCAAGCAGATGAGCTGAAATTAGAGCGGCACTTAATATTTGGCAACCGAAAAAAGCACTTTCCAGTGATTGAGGTGCTGTCACTGTGATTCAAGGTTCGCTGGTTACAATCCTAGAAATCATGCTACTTGGCATCAGCAGCCAGAGTCTGAGAGAGCACAATTGGTCATGCTCTCTTTGGGTGGATAGATGGCGCTCTATCCTCTGATCACTCCTAGTCTAATGCTGCACAGCTTTGAGACTCTCTGACAGAGAGTCGTCAGGTTTAAGTTTTTTAAGGTTTTTGATGCTCTACTTCCGAAAATTCAATAAAATAATGCGTGAGCAGATCAGGGATAGACTATCAAAATAGCTGAGCTAACTGAGCATTAGCTCATCACTTAAATGGCATTGCTGATGTACATTTGTGAATAAAATAGCTCTGCTTAAAAATATGTAATTACGATTAGACCTTCACTGCTTAGGTAAACTGTATTGTTCTATGTTGGGTTGTCTGTTTGTCTGCGCATATTATTAGGTTCAGTGTTTAATAGTGTTGAAATGGTGTACCGATACTAAAAATAGTACAATACCCCATTTATTTAATAACAGTATTTTAACCTAATCAGCATCAGATGCTGTGTCGTCTTCTCCGATTAATAACTCAAGAATGCCTCAACACGTCAACATAAACCATACACAGCTCTGGAAAAAATATGAGACCACTTAAAAATTCTCTTTCTTTGATTTTACCAAATTGAAAACCTCTGGAATATAATCAAGAGAAAGATGGATGATCTCAAGCCATCAAACCAAGCCACCAGGAGTGCCATAAATTTATCCAAAAGCAGTGTGTAAGACTGGTGGAGGAGAACATGTTTTTTGTTATTTCATCCATTTCTCATTTTCTGTAAATAAATTCCCTAAATTACAATATTTTTATTTGGAATTTGGGAGAAATGTTGTCTGTAGTTTATAGAATAAAACAACACTGTTCATTTTACTCAAACATTTTAACTATAAACAGTATAATCAAAGAAACTGATTCAGAAACATCTCTCTCTTGCGTTTTTCCAGAGCTGTATATGGCTAAAAAAGAGGTAGAAATAAATCCTACTGTTTCTAAAAACTGCATTGTTATTGTGGAAATCGCTTAATAATAAGCTCTCCTCAAAAGTTTTTTTTCAAAGTAACTTTCTGCTTTATTTTTCAGTTTTCAGTTACAAAAAAGCATTCTGAAGTATAATCCAGCGTCTGAGGCTGATATCAATACATGGGCTTGTAAACGATGTTTTGAATCGTTGATATGAATTTACACTTGATTCTTGAAACGATTCATGGTAATTCATAAAATATTTGGAGATTGTATAGTTTAAATGTCTCCCAGCTTTTAAATGCCTATTTTTTTCCTTTGGTTCTCAGTGACAGAGTGAATTAAATCCCTGAACAATGAGAAGGTTTCTAGCTAGGAGGAGCTCTCCTCTCAGACAGCTCAGAGACGAATAATCTATCAAAAAAAAAATCCAACTTATTATTTTCTTATTTGAAATGAAGAATAAACATCATCACAGTGTTAACCATTAATTATTAATAAATAAACTAATATTTTAGTTCTTTGTTCGGTCTTCTATTTTATTTTATTTATTTTTGATGTTATAGGTTTTTGCTCTGGTATTGTTTTAGTATCGGTATTGAGATATTTAGGTATTATACCAGAAGACAAAGATTTTTAAATGAATGTTTTGTCATTGCTTTTTCTTTTATTTACTATAGTTTTATGTGCCATTTTATGTACTGTATAAAATGGGGAAAAGATGTTTGATTGCAAAATGTTTGATTTTGTTCAGTTTCGGTTTAGGCCATCTCTACATTATACAGATAAACTCTAAAGTATGTAGAAAATGTCTAAAATGTTGAACAGAAAGTTTAGGTATTGGACTTACCTGTAATTCTGCAGTGCACTGGCATCACACCCACACACTGTTAGCGCAATAATATTAGTTATTAATAATGGTGGGAAACGGTGTACTCATAACAGGTCTCCTCATGCTTTGGTTGGGAGAGGGATGTGGAAAAGCTCCTTTACAGTGGGAGCAAGACAGAGGAGATTTGGAAAGGAAAGGGTTAACATCATTTGGCAAGTGCAGGTGTCGGCAGCAAGCTGGAGCGGCAGTGCAAATGGCACCATGCCAGCCTCAATGCCCACTCCAACTGGCCCTCTTAATGAAGCCTCTGCTTAAAGATTCTCCCTGTTCTGCTCTGAAGCTACTGCTAATACTGTGCAAAATCAATCATATATCATATATCAGTCATATACCAGCTGTACATCACAGTTCAATATTAAACATATATAGTCATGTGAAAAAATGAGGACACCCCATGAAAATCTTTGTCTTTTTTCATTTTTTTTTTTTTTTCATTTTTATCATAATTGAGAGATGGAGGCAAAATAACTAAATGCAGTACCAGTCAAAAGTTTGGACATGCCTTCTCATTCAATGTATTCATTTTTATTTTTTTTCACTACATTGTAAATGAATATTGTAGTCATTCAGACTATGAAGGAACACATAAGGAATCATGTATTAACTTAAAAGTGTTAAACAAACCACGGATTAAAACATTACTCAAACAGAGTTATTCACTGTATACTAACCAACTCTACCTCTTCACAACTTTACAACGGATGCTCTCAAACACATTAAAAGTCTCATCCCATCATTTTTTCATTCATTTTCATTTTAAATATCTAGTTGTAGTCTCTAGTATGAATGAATAACATGTGAGCTGTAATGCACTGCTTTATTTCATTGAATGAGAGGTCTCTGAAGAAGGACAGGATTTCATCTCTTGCTCATGAATATTTTATACATGCAAACATATTGTCTCTGATTGGCTAACAGCACTGCAGCAGAGAACGCTACCTGCCTTCCCCTCACAGTCAATTTTACAGCTCTAAAACTCAAAGGACAAAATGTTTTCAGAGATACAGCCCTAATTGTAAAGATATAGCACTGAGTGCTAGATACAGTTAACCCTTAAACTTCACTTAACATAAGACTCTCAGTGAGGCTAATTAGGCTAGTTGAAGTAATTAACTCTTGATGAGTTCAGCACAGCTGTTAACTGAAAGCCTGAATTCCAGGTGACTCTACCTCATAAAGCTGACTGAGCAAATCCAGCCAAGATGTGCAAAGCTGTCATCTAAGCAGAATAAGTAATTCCATATGTTTTTCTTCATAGTTTAGTATTAATCTACAATGCAGAACATTTTAAAATAATGTCCAAACTTTTAAATGTTATTTCTATAAGACTGCATGGACACGTTCATACCACATTATAATGCATTCATACAGCATTATGAACAAGGCTATAAATATGTAAAGGAGAGATGTATTAAAAAACACAGCTTATGATGGATTACTATCACAATTCATACTGATTAATAAACATGACTATGATGTGTTACGCATTCTTATAGATATTTATACATAGAAATGTCTTTTGAATGCATTATGTGTTATATATGTGTTCACAGAGAATGTGTTCTTATAGACAAAACATTTATAGCGCTCAGAAATATCTTTTAAACAGTATTTGTAAAATGTAATTAACATAGTTCTTTTAATAATATTATAACTAATCCATATTATTATTATGATTATTATTATTATTATTATTATTATTATTAACGCTGAAGTACAGCATTATCAGGGTGAGTTTCAGTGAAGTTAAAGTACAGCATCTACAACATCAGATAGACACTGACTGGTTTGATTTTCATGGGAAGATTGCAAGGAGGAAACCCTTGCTCTCAACAAACAAACAAACAAACATCAGGGCAATACTAGTAAATTTTTTCACATGACTGTTAATATGTTTAAATGCAATTTAAACTGCATTTAACACCAAATAATAAGCCAATAAACATTGTTTTTCACACAGTGAAAGACACCAAACTGACATCACTCATCTGGCATCTAATGAAGCTCTAATAAGGTCTTTCATACCAGGGAGAAAATAGGTTTGTATGTTTTAATACACACTCTGTACCTCCTGTTCTTACCGGAGTATTGAAATCCCAACGAAGCAGACAAGAGAGAGACAGACACTGATCAGCTCAAAGCAATAAACGCTGTTCATAAGCTCACAATCTAATAATATCAGCAGAAATTCAGTGGAGGATATGGTATATGAGTCATGCCCACAGTGATCTAGTTTTAGAAGGGATATAAAAAGACACGGAGAACAAACAACATCAACTAATAAAGCAGAAACGTGAGCGCGGGAGCGCGGGAGCGCTGATATACCATGTTCATGTCGATGCCGTTGGTGTAGGTCCAGGCGTGCTGGAAGTACTCCTCCAGCCTCTGCCGGAGCGGGTTGGGGATCTGGTGGAAGCGGATGAACTCTTTGACCCGGAGCATCTGCAGGTGGTAGCGTGCTGTTCCCGAGTACAGCCGCTGGATGATGGCCGACACGTTCCCGAAAATGCTGGCGTACATCAGGGCTGAGAGCACAGGTCAGGAGAAGGATTATTAGGATTAATTTGTGAGTTTGGAGAACTTTTACCTTTGCATTGTTGCATTATTACAACTATAATGCACCTATTTATTCAGATACTTTACGTCTATTATTTATTAACCAAAAACAGATCATTAAACACTGATTGATATCAACAAAAAAAAAAACTCCTAAGCCCTATTCGAAAGGCATAAAGCCCTGTTCACATGGCACAGACATTAATGTCTAAACTGCTGGCAACATAAGTGAGTACACCCATAGATAAAAATGCCCAACTGTGCCCAAAGTGTCCCTAGTTGTGTGGCCACTAGGGGTGGGCGATATGGCTCTAAAATAATATCACGATATTTCAGGGTATTTTTGCGATAACGATATACTTGGCGATATAGGAAAACTAAAATAATTAATTAATTTCAGGAATAAAGTATAATGGTATAACAGTATAATCATAATGTGGCAAAATCAATAATACAGCATAAAATAATATAATGCAGCAAAAAATATTGCAGAATATTTAGTGCCTGCATATCGTCGCTGTCCAATGAAAAACACTGATCTCCAAAACAGAAAAAACCTTGTAAACTTCCAATGGAAGTCAATGTAAAAAGAGTTTATTTCAGGTCATTTTGAAGAGTTTCTATTGGTCTATGCACTAAGACATTTTGGCACAGTGTAAGGGACAGTTTGTCTGTTCAAATTATGTAGTAAACTAAAAATTAACAAAAATGGAGATAAGTGTTTTTCATAGGACAGGGACAATATAATCTCCTAACTAAAACAATTACACAATAAATACACTTAATACTTCACAGTAAATAATAAACTACTTTTAATACAGAACATCCCTATTATCACAATATGGATTTTTAATATCATGATATTTCTGTGTCACGATATATTGTATATGATATAATATTGCCCACCCCTAGTGGCCACCACTATTTTTTTCAGTATTTTCCAATATTTTCCAGGTACATTATGCAACACTAGTAAGAAACAGGGTGTCACCATGTTTTCCTTCTCATTCAGCAGATCTTTTAGCTGTTAACAAAACTGTAATTCTTGAAAAAAGAACATGAGCTGGATGTTAATCTTCACATATTTCTCTCCTAAAACTGTTTATTTGGGTGAGTAAAGTGCTTCTGTTTTTTTACAGTAAGCTAAGATTTGCAGATTTCCACTAAGGCTAGTTGTGGTTAGCAGGTAATGCCGTCCAACAGCGCTACACTGAGGAATCCTGAGTGTTCCAGTAACCCAGGGCGCTAGCAACTAGCGGTTTGTCCAACATAGCTTGTTTAACACGGTAAACACACACACAGACTACAGCCCGATAAACTCACCTCTGAACAACAAAAGAGCTAGCACTTAGCGTGGTTAGCAGGTAATACTAATGCTGCTCCAGCAGTGCTAGCCAGGGTTAGCAGCAGGCTACAGGCCGATAATATTCACCTCTAAACAACAAAATAGCTAACGCTTAGCGTAGTTAGCGGCTAATGTTCATACTACTCCAGTCTCGAGTCTCGATGTCTCGGGATAAGCTGAAACTCCTGTATAACGCTGTACTTCAGCAGAGTGGCTTTACTTCTCCTTATAACCTGACTGGTAAAATTCATATATAAGGTGCACTGGCCATTTGTGGGAAAAATAAAAGGATTATAAGTGCTCCTTATAGTGCAAAAAATACAGTACTTTGTTTTGTTGCCAGTGGTTTAGATATTAATGCGTATGGTAAATTTGCACTGATATACAAGCTGTACAATAAATATCTTCAGGGTTGTCCCATGAAAAGATATAATGAAATATTTTTACAAATCTGTGGGGTGCACTCAATTTATTAATAAACATCTTAAAATGTTGGTAACACTTTCTATAAATGTTATGTCAACAGACTCTGTAAACCTACTCATAACCCATTTTATAACCCTTTATAAAGTGTTATAAACATATATAAACTATATATATATTAAAAAAATTATATTAAAATGTAACATGCAACATTATGCAAAATGTAACATTATAGCAATGTTTATTGTGCATTATGCAGTATTATGAACTGTTATCAGCTCTATTTATACGATTTTTTGTTTCAATACTAAGAACCTTGACAAAGCATGCTATATTTACTTATTACCACCCACAAATTATACTTATATTTAATATTATAATTGCTTTTATTCGTTTATCAAGTATTAGAATGCTTTGTTGTACACTTTAAGTAAAGTGACAGATTCCATCATGGGAATATACTGTATTAATAGTGACTGATGTATGATATTTTAACGCAGATATGTGACATATTACAAGCACAGATTATGATGCATTATACCACAGTTAGTTTTGACCCAGCACGGTGTTCTATGAGTGCTGTTATCAGCCAGTAATGCACTGTAACCGAAGCTCTCCATGTATTACTCCGCCACGTACAGGTAGCCTTGCAACGATGCAGCGCTTACAAGCTAAACAGCGCTGCTACAAACAGAGCAGCAATGAAACTATTAAAGGAGTGTGGAGTGGAGTGTTTATGACCAAACAGATCGTATTTTTTTAATTATCCTCTTTAACTCAAAATCTTTCAGTAAACAGCGATAATGGAACTGTGGTATAATCGCAATAATAGACTTGAGGTTTCTGTTATAACCTGTAATATTGGCACTGCTGTGCTGATCTACTGCACTCCCGCAGTGCCAATATTACATACTATATTGCTTACTCTCGTGTATTATTGCTTAAATATAATCACACAAATGAAAATGCCTAATAAGCATGTCTATAATGTGTTATACATGTTTATAAATATTTATACTATGTTTATAATACTTTATGAATGAATTATAATGTGTTGCGAGTATGTTAATAGAGTCTATTGCACTACATTGTTGTGTATTATTGACAGTTATTGACAGTGTTGCACTATTATGTGTTTTGCCAGGATCATTTTGTCACTGGCTGGTAGGTAAAACCTGTGCTACTCACAGCCGATGAGCATGACGCAGATGGAGAAGATCTTCTCATAGTTGGTGTTTGGGGAGACGTTTCCGAAGCCCACGCTGGTCAGACTGCTGAACGTGAAATAGAGCGCTGTAACATACTTGTCTTTGATCGATGGGCCGGAGAAGGGGTCGCTGCAGTTGTACTGCTTCCCGATGGACACGCCCAGATTGTCCAGCCAGCCGATAGTGTGCTCCAGATAGGACTTCTCCATGTTACCGATGGCGTACCAGATACAGGCCAGCCAGTGAGCGATCAGCGCGAAGATACACATGAGCAGCATGAGCACCGCAGCACCGTACTCTGAGTAACGGTCCAGTTTACGAGCCACGCGCACCAATCGCAGGAGCCGAGCTGTCTTCAGCAAACCAATGAGAGTCGTGGTCTGAAAGGGAGGACAGAGAAAGGAAGATATGCAGTTCATATGACTGTGTAATCTTGCTTTGTGGAATCTGTGAAATGCTGTGTTACAAAATATTCAACAAATATTTAAACTTTTTTTTTTTAATTAGTGCTGTTCAAATGTTAACACATTAATGTAAGTAATTAATCAGTTAAAATAACACTATTTAATAATTTTATCAAATTTGGACCAATTTTCTATCATAATTCACTTTTTTTACAGAGCCTGGGCACATACTAGTGATTTTATTTAACAATGTAAACACAGAGTTCCTAGAAAGTAGCAGCATAACAGTGAATAAAAACTGTATATTTGGCAGTGCTGAATTGATGTTTGTGGTTCAACTGAGAATGCTGTTTTTGCAAAACTTTTGCAGAACTGGCTCGTTCTTTTCTCACATCCTGCATTAGTTCATTCGTTATTCACTAGGACTGATCAATTTTGGGAAACGCACCTCTGAATTAGGAATTGAAGCATGGTGGCTGTGCAGATTTGTCTAAATTGGGATTTTGCTGATTAAAAGTTGTATTCACTAAATGTTTTTTGAATTGAGCACTGATCTGATCTGATTTCCACCTCTATAGTACGTTTGGGAACGTTTCTCACCTCCTCCGACCCTGATCGAAAAATGAGAAGATCAAAGGGAATGGCCGCCACCATATCTATGAGGAACCAGCCTTTAAAATAGTGCACTGCGATTTTGGCCGGGTGACTGACCACCTCCTCATTGGCGTTGACGTAGGTGGTGCGGAAGTTGATGAGGATGTCCACGATGAACATGATGTCCACGATCAGGTCCACCACGTTGAGGGGGCTGCAGGAGTACCCGCACTCGCGCCGCTTCTGCTCCTCCATGTCGTTGAGCAAGAAGGCGGCGCTGTAGGGCGTGAAGATGGCCGTGTAGATCACCAGCAGCAGGATCAGCCAGTCCCACACCGCCTTGAAGGGGCTGTAGTGCAGAATGGTGAACTTGTCGATGCGTGGCGTTTGGAGCTTGTATTCTGGAAGCACGTCAGCGCCTAGCGACAGCACCTGAGGAGGACAGAAGAGGAGAGCGTAATCGTTACAGACGTCTGCGCAGCACCCAGCCCTCTGCAGTGTTAGTAACATGGCAACAGTGAAGCAAAGGCAACACAGAGACAGGAATCATGTGGCTGTTGGTACAGCACGTACAGCATGTGATGCATCATTAATTCAATTCAAATGTGAGAAGGATTACTGTCATCTGCCTGTGGGAAAAAGGTCATAAGATATATCCATATAAATATATAAAATAATGTTAATTCTTAACACTGAAACTTGTAATAAAGTATTTAAAAAATGTAAATGCAACATAAAATATGATAGATTAATACTAACATCATCCAAACTATAAAGAAAAAAATATGGAATATTTATTAAAGAAAAAGTTTTAAACAAACCAGAATATGTTTTATATTTTAGATCTTGCTTAAGCGCTATTCAGACAGTCTGTACAAAAATATTTCACACTTCTACTCAGTGATAAAACTCTTGCACCCGGACTGCAATTATAAAAACAGGAGGACCAGTGAGTTTTTTGGCTTTCTCGCTCACATGACATCGCGTTCAGTAGCTTCCCCTTTTCCACTCGCTGTTGTGTTCAAGTGGATCTCTGTGGAAACGCGCGCCCAAAGTGTAATTACGGTGCGTGGCAGTGGACAAATAGCTATTTTATGAAACGTGAGGAGCGGAAACTCAGAGATGTGTGTCCGGACGGGGCTAAAATTACTGGAGGACCACGGAGTTCAGTAAAAAACAGTCAATCCCACATTCTGATATATAGCTCTGGAAAAAATTTAAAGAGGAAAATTGTTTCTGAATCAGTTTCTCTGATTTTGCTATTTATAGGTATATGTTTGAGTAAAATGAACATTGTTGTTTTATTCTATAAACTACAGACAACAACTCTTTCCAATTCCTCAAAAAATATTGTCATTTAGAGCATGTATTTGCAGAAAATGATAAATGGCTGAAATAACAAAAAAGATGCAGAGCTTATTAACTTGCAAAGAAAACAAGTTCATATTCATATTCAAGTTTTAAAAGTTCAGACATCAATATTTAATGGAATAACCCTGGTTTTTAATCACAGTTTTCATGCATCTTGGCATGTTCTCCTCCACCAGTCTTACACACTGCTTTTGAATAACTTTATGCCACTCCTGGTGCAAAAATTCAAGCAGTTCATTTTCATTTGATGGCTAGTGATCATCCATCTTTCTCTTGATTATATTCCAGAGGTTTTCAATTTGGTAAAATCAAAGAAACTCATCATCATTAAGTGATCTCTTATTTTTTACTTTTTGGCTTTTTGTATTCACTAAAATAAGGATTTTAATTGATTTTTCTTAATTATATTTTGATAGCTGCAGATTAATCAAGCTTCCAGTTTAGTCACTTGCACTAACACATTATTTCTTGACAGCACTAGTAATTACATAATTATTATGATATAAGAAATGGCAATTGGTGAAAGCAAATTACTGAACCTGACTGTTAAGATACTGGTTAGAAAAGGTTCACCGTCCCAAAGCCTGAGAGCAGCTTTGGCCCGGAGCTCTTAAAGTGTTTGAAAGTGTGTGGGAGGGGATTCTTCTTTAGGACTGTCCCAATGTCACACAGATAATTAACACAGCCACTCTCCTCTAAACTACACAGAGAGAGAGAGAGAGAGAGAGAGAGAGAGAGAGAGAAAGAGAAAGAGAGGGGCATAGCAATTATTGTCAGAGAAAGCAGGAGAGTTCTGTCAGGAATAGAATCATCCTCTTATCCATCCTTCTCTCGCTCCCCGTCTCCCTCTCTGTCTGTCTCTGTCTGTCTCTCTCTCTCTCTCCCTCCATCTCTTTGTCTCTCTGCATCTCTCAGAGTCCCTCGCTGAGAATAATCTGCCGGCTTTGGAAGTAAAGAGGTCAGAGGTCGTGCTGTAAATAGTTTCTCCCTCTGATGAAGCTCAGTGAAGGAGGAAGTGAAGATGAGTGGGCGCATCGTCTAATTATGCACGAGACCTATCACGAGCCTGACCGCCTCCCGATGCCAATCCCATCAAAGCCTCTTTCACTGTCTGATATTCAGTGTCTGATATCGTCTGAAATCTCAGCTATTTCTGATAAACCAGCCACGCTTTTATTAAACTGCTTTGCTACCAGAATAGTAACAGTTATAAATAAATACAAATAGGATATATATATATATATAGCCTACATAATGATGAAAATAGCCATGTTAATGTCTTGTGAAATAATTGAAAAAGGCATAAAAAAGAAATATATATATATATATATATATATATATATTGTCACCGGGAAGGCCTACTTCCCCATCAACAAAACAAAGCCGAGCCACGACAGCAGTCCAACCTGTTAACCCATGTGCTGAAGTCAAACAAAGCAAACAGCACATGGAGGCGGAGGGCGGAGACTGGAACTAGACACGGCTGGCGTGCGATAACGAGACCAGCTGCAATGCAGGACGGGAAGCATAAAAAGGGCCAGAGGAGCCGCATTGGGAGGCGAGTTCCCGAGGAGACCACACATACTGACGGCTTTCTCTCTTGTCCTCTTTCCACACAGGTTCGGCAACGGACTCGGACCCATAAGGAACGTCCCTCTGGCTGGAGCTGCTCCCTCTGTGCTTCTCCATTCACCCGTCCTTCCCTCTGCTCGCCACTGCCTCCAAAACTAAGAGGATCGGCCCTGCCTGCCTTGAATGGAGAGCCAATTAAAAGCCGTGCCCTCTAAATAGGAGCAGATTGGGACTTTTGGTATAAGCTTTATGTTGATTTCTTCCCGCCTCAAAGGAGGTGTAGTTTTCGTAAGCCCATTTTTTTGCACCCGTTTTCAGGCTACGGCCTAATCGGAACAGTTTTGTTTGTAATTTGGAAAATAAAAGTACTGTGGTTTGCCCAATTTGGTTTCCTGGCCTCTGTGTGTTCTGCCCTCTGACGGTTCCGGTCACAATATATATATATATATATATTGTAATATATCTGGATACTTGATCTTTATCTATTTCTACACACTTCATTCTGAAGGCCTTAGACAGATCTTTGGATCTGATCATAGTGATCCACTCGTGGGAGATCAATCGGGATGATTTACTTTACACGCCCCGCTTGAGCAAGCCTAAGTCACTTACTTTTGCAAGTACATATAGCCATCTTTTCCAGTTTTTGAAACACGTTATTAATTGGCAGGTACATTTTCCCTTTAAGATTTCAGACGGTAATTTTAGATGTTTTAATTGTGCTGTTTGCAACAATATGATGACACAAGACTGCTATGTACATCCATAAACACAGGAGAAGTTTAAAATTAGTGGTAGGATAACATGTCTGTCCATTTTTGGGGTTTATTTGCTAGTATGCCCTTGTGGCCTTCTCTATGTAGGAAAAACCAAACGACAATTAAAGACGAGGATTTGTGAACATAAATGTACAATTAGGAAAAAAGATGAAAAATCCCCCCCTAACCCCATGTGTTTCATGGGTTTGACAATTGTAAAACCGTTACCTAGGGGTGGGAATTGGGAGCAGCGTTTTCTACAGAGAGAGGCTTGGTACATTTTCAAACTCAATACAGTAAATCCAAAAGGCATTTATGAAGATTTTTCCTTCTCTTGTTTTCTTTATTTTTGTTTTTGTTTTTGATGGGCATGTGGATTTTAAAGATGATGCTATTTATTCTAAAAATTTTGGTGAATTTGTTTTGAGTAGAATATATTGGTTACTAAGATGGTGATTTTTTTTTCATTAGATTATGATTATTATTATTGTTATTGTATTATATATTCTGTTTTCCATAATATTCTTTTTTCTTTTCCTATTTTTGCACATCATCATTGATTTTTGTATATTTTTAAAAATATTTTTTGAAGAATACTATATTATACTGTTGACCAGTTCATGACGTTGCTAGGTGGGGCGGGGTGTATACACCTCGTTGATCCACTAAGTAGTGGGTCTGATGTTTGGTGAGTACACTGAGGAAGGCCTAAGGGCCAAAACATTTGTGTTTTATGTGTGAGTCAAATGAATACATCGGATATTATACGAGTGCTGTCCAATCTACTTCAATTTTCGGATTATCTATTGTGGATTCAGTACGTGAGGAATATTTAGGAGGGCAGCCTGATTGTTGACTTTTTTGATCCACTCACTTTAATAATCAAGATTGAACCCAATTAATGGTGCTTTTACACATGTCTTGTTTGGTTTGGAAGTTTGGTATTTTGTGAAAGGTGCATTAAACCAGACCAAAGGACCAAAACTGGGTCTAGTGGGCTTCCCAGGACAGAGCCAGCCCGTTTTAATGAGTTCCAGTCTCTCTCCTTTTCTGCTGTCGAGATGCTTCCGCCCAACAGACCACTCTGTATAAGATGGCAGATGCCACCACTGTGTCAAAGGAGGTTGTCAGGAGTGTTCCCTGCCCTCCAAATTACCTTAGTCTCCTCAGTAGGTAAAGTCTGCTCTGGCCTTTTTTGTAAAGTGCAGTTGTGTTAACTGACCGGTCTAGCTTGTTGTTTAGGTGAACACCCAGAGCCTACTCTCATGATGCCCATACTCTGGATGTTTACTGATAAAGGGAGATGTCTACACCTGTGGAAATCCACCACCAGTTCGTTGGTCGATGACACTGAGAGCAATAACAGGCTATTTTCACTCATTAAACAATAGAAGAAGAAAAAGTACCAGTGTTGTGACAAAATCTGAGCACAACAGTTTACACTGGAGATTCCTGTGTCTGCTGATTATCTGCTGTAACTGTAGATTAACCTTTATACATAAACAGAAATATTAGCAATCATTAGCAACCATTCTGCTGTGGGATGTGATGTGCTCAAAGGGAGTCAAATTCTTGAATTTAACAGGAATGCAGTAGGATTTTCATCAAATCTTTTCATCACAAGAAAATTGCATCTCTATTAATTAGCAGAGTAATATTAAGTAGAGTAATAGAGTCTGATCCATCTATGATTTCTTCCAGCATGATAATGCCACACTATGCCAAAAGCCTTCAGGCTGGATGTAGCGATTGATAGTGATGATAAGTAAAATTTAACCCTATTTAATTATTATCTATTTTCTCACCTAAAAATGTGGATCAAAGTCTTCATCAAGGTTAATGTGTTTATTACAGTGTGTATATTTAGTCTAGTTAGTTTTAGTATTACTCTGCAGTTTAGTGACTGATTGTACTAAAGAAATTTGATACATCCTGTCATCATCACCTGTGTGCCTGGTCTACATGATTCAGAGAGCTGTGTGGTAGTTGTCAGTGTCAGTTCAGTGAGTCATTTTTCCAAATGTTGTGACAAATGATGCATTCCTGCCAGAATTTAACCCCTCTTCGAGTGCATAAACATCCTGAGGTAAAATAAGCATAACAGATTTCCCTCAAGTTCCTTGTATTTCTGTTTATAAATAAGGGTTCATCTACAGTTACAGTAGACACAGGAATCACCACCTTAATCTGTTGTACCCACACCTATTGCTGTGCAACCTGCCTGCATGTGAAGGGGGTCGGATTTTGGCATGACACCAGTTCTTTTTCTTCTTGTATTGTTTAAAGGTTTCATTCTTTGTTCTCATTCATTATTTTAAAATGTCTAGTTGTGAATGCCGTGTGAGCCGTTTTTTGTGAAAAAAAAAGTGCTCTGGTGTTTTTGTATAACTGATTTAGTTCACTGGATTAGTGGTCTCTGAAGCAAGACAGGATTTCTGCCTTCCCCCACAGTCAATATTACAGCTCTAAAACTCAAAGGACAATTATTTTTTTCTGAGATAGAGCCTTAGTTTTAAAAATATAGAGAGCACAAAGAATACTTCATTTAACGTCAGACTCTCAGCGTTGCTCGAATGCGGCAATGATAACATTTCTTTAAGCTAAACTTACGCTACTAAACTTGCATGCTTTGAGCAGTGTTCGGTTGAGTTGTGCTACCTTGTCAAACTTGTTTCCCAAGTGTATATTTAAGGTCTCGGTAAAACGCGGAATCCACCGGAGATCCGATGTAAACCTATAGTTACTTAAACAAGATAGCTAACGCTAACTAACTGCTGTACGCAGAGCTGTAAGCTCTTTAGCTGACGAGACAGTGTCGGCTCTGCTGCAGCCCGGCTTCAGCTCTGTCTGTGAGCGGTCGCGAAGAAAGGTGGGCGAGGCCATGAATACTAATTCACGGGTTGACATGGTGCTTTTTCTGATTCACTTGCTTTTCTGAGTATTGTCTTTTCATAGCTAGTGCAGACAATGGAGGTTGAAGAACAGTTTAATGAGCAGCATTATATACAACTCAAAGAGACCTATTGTATTTCACAAAGAACAAGAAAAAAGTGGATTTTAACGGAAGGAAATTGTTAATGTTAATGTTTGTTTAATTGCTTAAATAAACAATACCTAGGTTTAGTAGATCTGGACCGAGACCACCTCCTTTGATTCAAAGCATCTTTTACAAATGCAATTTTGTTTCAGGCCAAACTGAAAAGTCTAAAAGTCCAAACCAAACAATGCAGTTGTGAAAGCATGTGAAAGATGTAAGAGCCAAGTGTGCCAAGTATAATATGGGATATGGGAATTGGCCCAAGCCACTTGTGCCAACACTCGCTTTGCCAAGTATAATTTGGAAATTGTCCCAAGATGCTTGGCCAAAACACTGGTTGCTGAGTATAATATGGGAATTGGCCTGAGGCGCCTGTTCCAACACTCGGGTTGGCGGGTATAACCCATATTTGGGCGAATTCCACATGGATTGGATTGGTCAAGTCTCAGCCAATACTGCTGTACATCAGCTAAGCTTGGGCTGATACTTCACACTAACTGAGCTAAGTTTGTTTTCAGGAAAGGATTTGTTTATTTATTTTCACTTATTTTCACTATAAAATCAACATAACACTTTTGGAACAGGTTATGGAGGTCCGAACTGGGTCAAACGGGATAGAGAGAACCACGTTCAGCCATAAGGTTGTGTGTGTGGGCAGCCTCGGCGGTGTGGATGCCAAAGCGTAATTTTAAAGACGGTCCAACACTTTAACTACAATAAAAACATTAAGAGTTGAAGAGCTGAAGCCAGCCATCTGTGTGTGATAAGTGCCATCTGCTTAGATACAGGCAACTCTACTACTGTGGCAAACAAACAGACAGTGCTAAAGAATGGGTGGGAGAGTGGGTGTGGGACACGGAGTGAGACGGAAGGTGTTTGAGCGTGTATTTACAGTATATGTACGGGTGTGTATCATATTTATTTATTGCTCTTGACTCCTAAAGACCTGAAGACATGTCAGCATTGTGTGGATTTAGCAGCAGTAGCAGCAGCATCCTCTGAAATAATGCTGACAGCATCTTGACCGTCTATTATTAACTGCCCACAGCCTCCCTCACTGTCTCTCAGCGCTGGAGGAGGGAACGCTGGGTAACGGAGCTAATTTTGAAGGTTGAGAGACTGTATACATAGCCTACAGTAAGCACGCTGTTCTGGAACACTGTGGATTGAATTCAGAGGAACTTCAGTGGAAGCTAAAATATCCACTGAGAAAGTCACACTCCAGTTCATATTACCACTTCCAAGAATTTTAGACTGTATTTTATACACAGTGCAGTCAGAATTTTATGATCACCTCCTAGCTACACTGATTAAATAGAAAGAAACAACATTCATAATTCGTAATTCAAATCTTTTTGGTGGCACACAGTAGTCTAACTGCTGCTCATTCAGTGTTTGAGGAGATCATAGGCTAAAATCTCAAAATCCCAGCAAGGGCTTAGTGCACCTGAACAACAGAAGATAATAAACAGTAAAAAAAAATTGAGATAATGTCATGGCACTAAAATACTCTATATATACACTACCGCTCAAAAGTTTAGGATCACTTACAAATGTTCCTCTTTTTGAACATAAAACACATTTTCATGCAATTCACAATATTGTCCATTGTCCAAGTGTATCAGAGGATTTCTAAGGAATATATTTTTTTGTATTAAAGCCTATTTTTGTATAGAGGCTTATTTTACATATAGTCACATTATTAGCAATTCTCAGTCCTCTGCCTAAATCTCCTGGTACGGCTGCCAATCCAAGTTAAGGATGTTATTGGGCTAATTGGTTGCTTGATCAATTGTGATGCACAGCTGAAAAACGTTATACTAATAAGTGAGCATAAAAGGGAGCATTACACTTTAGGTTAGTTAAGTATCTGAAGCATTCAGTCCATTGAAACTTCAGTCCATTGTTGTGTTAAAGGAAGAAAGGCTACTCAATGCGAGATACTGCAAATAAATTGAAAATATATTACCATGCTGTTAACTACTCCCATCAAAGAGTGACGCAAACCGGCTCTAACAAGGACAGAAAAAGGAGTGGGAAGCCCCGATACACAACTGTGCAAAAAGATAAATAGAGTTAGAGTGTGCATTGTGAGGAAAGACACCTCACAGGCTGTCAACTGACAGCTGCACTAAATGGAACCCATCAAACACCAGTGTCAGCCTAAACAGTCAAGACGCGACTCCAGGATGCTGGAAAAAAGCCATACCTCACCAATGAAAAGACGCATAACCAATGCTTAATGCCATCTGTCCAGCATGGTGGAGGCAGCATGACGGTCTGGGTATGCTTTGGAGGTGGTAAAATAGGAGATTTATACAGAGTGGAAGGGATCTTAAAGAAAGAAGATTACCACAAGATTTTGCAATGCCATGCCATACCCTGTGGACAGCGCTTTATTGGGGTCAATATCATCCTACAACAGGATAATAACCCCAAACATACCTCCACACTTGTCTGCAATATTTAAGAAATAAGGAGTCTGACTGTAATGGAGTGGCAGCACAGTCTCCGGATCTGAACTGTATTGAGCTGTTCTGGGTGCAGCTTGACTGTATGGTACAGATGAAGACTGCATCAAGCCAATCCATGTTGTGGGAGATGAAGCTACAGGAAGCATGGAGTTAAATCACATCAGATTACCTCGAAAAGTTGACAGCTAGAATGCCTAAAGTCTGCCAGGCTGTAATTGCTGCAAAAATAGCCTCTTTGATGAAGGCAAAATTTGAAGTACAGTCATCATTTTCATTAAAAACAATATTTACTACTCTGTCTGCATGACCTGTTTATTTGCTTTATTTCTTAATCCTAAGTATATTTCTATTGAAAACAAGAAAACTTTACTGTGATCCCAAACTTTTGAGCGGTAGTGTATATATATATATATATATATATATATATATATACAGTACATGTTAACAAGTACAGGTATGTCTCTTTCATTATGCTGTATAATAGTATGGACATTGGGCCCCATTCACCAACCATTCATCTGAACAAATCCATTCTTGAACCCAATTTACGACCTTTTACGAATAATCTGATATTCATTAAGGTTTTCTTAGCTGGCATTTATTTTTAACTAAGAATAGAATGTAGCAACACAAAATAAAGAATAAAATAACATTGCTGTTTCCTTAAATGAGCTGCTTCAGAGCCTGAACAAGCAGGTCAGTATCCTCTGCTGAGAGACACAAAGCGCCTCGCTGCTAAGAAACGAACACACCAAAGTCAGAGCACAGCTGCCTCTTAAAGGGAATGAAAACTAACACACCGACTGGTTCATTACACGTTACGCAAAAAACACATCCATGATTATAATTTGATAATTTGATAAATAATTTGTCCACACCTTTTTCGTGTTTCATATTTTTTGTGCCCTCATGATACCAAGGACACACCGACACACCTTGAATTAAAAACAAGAATTTTATGTTTTGAATCACCATGAATGGTTTGCACTTGATATAACCAAGGACAAGATAGAACACAGAAGAATTGACCTTCTCACCTGTGTGACCTTGTCTGTAACATTGTGCGTGCGATCCTTGACCTTTGGTGCTATGATGGTTTTCTCGGAGGAGGAGGGCGACGGCGGACGCTTTTCGTTGTTTGTTTCGGAGAAGTTGAGCGTGATGAGGGGGATCTTATTGATGGTGCTGTATTTAGTGAGGTTCGAGTCGGACGTGGAGCCCAGAAGACTGCATTTGATCTGGTTAAACGGCCCTGGAGGACACACACACACACACACACACACACACACACAGAGGGTTTCAGCTGAAGTTTCCTTATTTTTCCACTAATCCAATACTAATAATGGCGTAACAGTTCCCAACAGCTGTCAGACGTTAATGTTCCCGCCCACATTTCAGGAAGGGAAACACAGCACCAACATGAACCACAGACACCTCCACAGTGCAGTCCCACAGTCTCACTCAATTGGGGTTAAAAAAATATATAATTTTTACAAGAACAGAGATGAACAACAGAAATTACGAACAAGTAAAGGCATGCTGTAACATCAACAAATAGAAAAAAAAGCTCAAGCCATACCCCCAGCCATCCAAGAGCGCGATACTAGCCAATTAGAAACAGCGAAAGAGAAAGGGGGAGGGGATTAAAGAGTAGTTGAGACAGAAAAGTCTAGCATCTTCTAAGCACTTGTCGCTGCAGAACCAGTAGTCGAGACGGTGGAGTCGACCATACCCAACAACTGCAGCATTGTGTTTTTTTTCATTGGTGGAAAAACTTAATGTTTCTTTTAGTGTTAAATGCATGTTCAATAGTTAAGTCAACTCAAAAAGTAAAATAATACTAATTATATGTGCTATTACTTATATTTCTTTAGTTTAATTGATGTCCTGCACCATAGGTCGGCAATAGGCCTGTGAGATTGTTTGAACTATAGTGAACGATAATGAAAAAATAAAAAAGAAAACGCTTCTCTGGCGAAATTTAGTTTACACGCTTCTCTGTCTCTCTGACGCGCTCGGTGTGATTTTAGTTTCCACCTGTTCTCATTTTTCCGCCAGTTCTCGGGCTCCTTTGCTCATTATAAGGCGTTTTTCCCATCTGTACACTAGCCAGGGCAGCGCTAGTATACTAGACCAGGATCATAACGACTCAACCGATCCCCGCGTGAGGAGCGAAGTGTTTAATTATTTATTTTTGCTTTCTTCTTGAGTTTACCTGCTTCATTTTCTAAAAACAGATTTTTTTTTTGTGGTGCGCCACGTAATGGCTTGGAAAATATCTGGCCTGCAGCCAAAACTAATTGCCGACCCCTGTCCTACACTTTTAGGTGGTGTTAGAAACTGGGAAATATCATGTTGGGTCACTTGTAAATTTCACTCAAACAGCTAAAATGATAAACTTGGGATTGTAGATGATACAAAAATTTACGACATGCGACCTAATTTACATTTTTTTCAATTTGTTTTAAAATTCATGCTTTTTACTAAGCTGGGATTTAGCAGTGTTTGTGGATCTCAGATTTTATTGCTTAGTGGGCAGATCGTACAACAATTAATGTTTAATTTTTTTCCTATATTGTAAATGAATGCTAAAGTCATCCAAACTACGAAGGAACACATAAGGAATTATTTAGTAATTTAAAAGTGTTAAACTTAAAACTTCTGTTAACTTGTTGTTTCTGAGGCTGGTAACTCTGATGAAATTATCCTGTGCAACAGAGGTAACTCTTGATCTTCCTTTCCAGGGCCAGTCCTGACGAGAGCCAGTTTCATCATAACATTTTTGTTGGTCTTTGCGACTGCAATTTAGCATACTTTTAAATTTCACATTTTTTCAGACTGGTTGACCTTCATTTCTTAAAGTTATTTTTATCTTTTCTTAATTTAAGTAGTTCTTGACATAATATGGATTAGAATACTATTCAAATATAGCTATTCACTGTATACCAACCCTACCTCTTTACAACTTTACAACTGATGCTCTGAAACACATTAGGAGACAAGAAATCCAAGTAATTAACTCTTGACAAGTTCAGCACAGCTGTTAACTGAAAGCTAAACATTCCAGGTGACTCTACCTCATAAAACTGACTGAGAAAATCCAGCCAAGATGTGCAAAGCTGTCATCTAATCAAAAGGTGCTACTTTGAAGAATGTAAAATATTAAACATATTCTGGTTCCTTTCCTTCCTTCATAATAGTTTGGATGACTTTAGTATTAACAGAAAATGCAGAAATTTTTAAAATTACACGTTTTTTAAATTTTTAAAACAGGTACTGTAAACAATACACACAGAGCTCAGAAAGTTTTAAACTTGCTATTTTAACTAATCAATGACAACCAAATCTAACAAACTACATTTAAAATGCATTTCATTGTTCAGTTCCACCTTAAACGGTAAAAAAGTAACACAGTTTTCCGCCATAGTTTTCTATCACACAGAAAATAAATGAACATTTTTTGAGATCATTTTTCTGAGTTTTAACAATACATTCCAAAAGTTCCATTTCAGTCCAATTGAGAGATAATGGGGAAGATTTGGATCAGATCCAGCTCCATCCTCAGGACTTCTGGTTCTGCAGGGACGAGGTTGAGCACACACTAGTGTTAAACAGAGAACAACAGAAAAAGAAAATGGCACCAACTGCAGATAAGGTCACTGTGAGGCTAAACACGGCAGCTTCTTAAATACCCACGAGCTCCTGAAATAAACGAGCCCATGAGTGTGCTGAACGTGGCCTTATTAATCTGCAGCTTCTAGAACAGCTGGATCCTCTCCAAACTCACAGAACAATCCAAAACCAAAATATATAAGAGTTTAAGATCAAAAAAGAGAAGAGAAAGAGGAGGGAGAGAAATAGAGAAAGAAAGATGCAGCTGCAAAAGCTCATTCAAATGTTAGCAGTTAGAGAATGAAAGAAAAGCGAGTGGTTTGTTTGCTGGAATTGTATTGATTAGGGGTGCACAGATCTTAGTTTTCAATGGATAATTCCCATTGTGTTTCTTAACAATCAAAATGAATGATGGTCAATTGCTTGCGTCAGTTTTATCAGGAGTTTACCATATTTTTTTTATAGATTTATTAAAATTTTTTCCCCATTTTCTTCCCTAAATTTACTCAGCCAATTACCCAACCCACTCATTAGGACTCCCCCTATCACTAGTGATGCCCCAACACACCAGGAGGGTGAAGGTGAAGACTAGCTCATGCTTCCTCCGATACATGTGAAGTCAGACTCCACCCTTTTTTTAAAACTGCTTCTGATGTAGCATTACCGAGTAGCATCACAGCACACTCGGTTCTGATACATCAGCTCACAGACGCCCTGTGCTGATTGACATCACCCTTTAGAGTGATGTTGGGAGAGAGCTCCATCTACCCACCCAAAGAGAGCAAGACTAGTTGTGCTCTCTCTGGGCTCCGGCAGCTGATGGCAAGCTACATGAACGGGATTCAAACCAGTAATCTCCCAATCATAGTGGCAGCGCTTAGCCAGGTGGATCACTCAGTGCCCCCGATTTGACCAGATTTAACATTTAAAGTGTCTGATTGACCTTTTTTGTGTTCATTTGAATATTTCCTCCCAATTTCAGTGTTCTGTACACATCAGTGTTCTTTCACGAGTTTGCTTGTATCATTTGACCTTTACTGACTGTGCACCCCTACATGTGTTAAGCATGCTTTAGTGCATTAGTGTCCTAGAGCTGAACACACACACAAAAACACACACATACGAACACATACACTCATATACACACACAAAAATACACAAAAACAAACACACACACACACATTACATACTATCTTTAACACAGACACAAGCATTCAAATGTGACTCAAATGTATACACTCTAAAAATGTATATGCAGAACAGCTTAAGTCAATTTAGTTGAGTCAAAAATGCTCTAATTCACATTTTGATAGTTCTGAATTTCAAATTGGTCAATAATACATATTGTGAATTGAGCCTCAAAGGCACAAAAAACGTTGCAATGCTCATCGCTTTCCTACACCACGTGAACAGATTATTTTCACGTCTTGCTAATTAGTGGACACACTTTGATTTAACATGTCTTTTTGGTCACATTATTTTTCGCAAGGTAACATAATTTTTGTCCAGGCCTGTTTAATTAGATTACTTTTTAAAACAAATCTGTTGAACCACGATTCAAAATCAATGTGAGGTTTTTATTGGTAAATTTTTGTTTATTATAACTTTTGTCAGATTTAAGTTATTTCTGTGTACATTGTGGGTTTTTCTTTGATTCACCGAGGGGTACCAACAATTTTGTCCATATATATATATATATATATATATATATATATATATATATATATATATATATATATATATATATATATGTGTGTGTGTGTTTCTCCCAAATTCCAAATTGAAATGGTGGAATAACCCTGGTTTTTAATCACAGTTTTCATGCATCTTGGCATGTTCTCCTCCACCAGTCTTACACACTGCTTTTGGATAACTTTAACTTTAATATCTGTTCATGTGCTCATGCTCTGTTGCTATTTTTTTAAATGCATATAAAAAAATAGCTCAGGTAAAAGATGTATTGCTGTCTTGGCAATACAGTTGTGCAGCATGTGCTCAACACACGTACACCCGTTGCACATTACGGCCAAAACACACCCATGATTAATGAACATAATTAGTATGTGCCTTTTGCACAAGGCACAAGGCGTATTTTTTACGTCCTTATGATACTAAAGACACGCCCTAAATCAAGCTGCATGTTGCGCAGTTGAAGGCTCACCTATAGATTACTTAACTATGGCCCTTAGTTTGTTTACTTTACGTTGCATTTACAAGCAAGAATTTCCTTTTCTTAGACTTAAATATCTGCCAATAATTTAGCCATCTGTTTTAGTTGTCATATGCTAATGGCTAGGAGAGCTATGATAACAGCTAAACTCATAACTAGCAGTGAGTGTTCATACCATGGCAACATCAGGATATATGTTTCACTATTGATTCAGGTGCAAAAACATTCATCACTATACTGCCTTGTGACAAGTCAGCATTTCTTGTGTTTGAGACACAGTCTATACAATAGTGCTTAAAATGTGTTGAACCCTTTAATATTTACAAATTTCACAAATGTGTTTTTACGTAATGTGACTTCACAGCTCTTTGGTGGCCCTACAGTCTAACTGCTGCTTCATAATGTGAGGAGATCATAAATTTAAATCACAGCAAGGTCTTTGTGCAGCAAGTTTATATATATATGACTAAATAAAATGATCCATTATATTTATTACCATCATCCATCTGTACTATTTTTACATATTTGTAAAACTGCTAATTATTTACACCACAACTAATTATTAATTGGATTATTATTAGATAACGACTAATAAACATTATAAGAAGCTAATGCTTAAGCGTGATGTAAATTCTGAGACATTAATTTAAAAAATTGCATTTATTTTATAATTAATTAAGCAATTATAAAGTGTTATCAGTTTATCAAAAATCATGTAAATTTAATTCAAATACACAAAGTGCAGATTCAAATACATACTACAGTATGTTACAGTCTTTCACTCTCCCTCACACACACAAACACACTAGGACACACACATATACATACCTACATACATACATACATACATAAACAAACACACTAACACATGTTTAAACATATATACATACACAAACAAACACTTCAGCATATATTCAATTAATTTACACACACACACACACACACACACACAAACAAACACATATCCAGGCAGATATGTCACGTGCTTTCGGTGATGCTGCGAGCAATAGATGGTTAAATATCAGCATTCCGCTTATTCCAGCACTGCTTCACTTTATAACCAGCATTCGTTATTTGCCCTGGCATGCTTCCAGCAGGCAGGTAGGCAGGCACGTGCTTGTTACCACACAGCTGCTTTGGGGTACCTTTAATATTACGACCATTGTCTGAGACGGCGGAGGAAAAGTGTTGGACAGACAGAGAGAGAGAGAGAGAGAGAGAGGAGGAAGGAAAGAAGCGACAGTGAAAAGTGAAAAGACACAGTAGCAGTGCTGTGGGGAGTGAATGAGGCTTTATTTCATTTTATTTATGTCATTTATTGTTCCAGATCAGTCTATAGTTAATGAAAATATTTGGATTATTATAGAGCTGTGAGGTTATATATCAAAATAATTTTTTATTTTTTAATTATTTAATTAACTGTTTTAATGCATTTTTAAAAATGGGATAATTAAGACTGTATATCTTTACATATCAAAGCTGCCAGAGGGAATCTCTAGTAGATAGACAGTTGCTTCTGTCAGAAACCTGTTTTTATTTATTTTTAAAAAAATATATAAACATTAAATGTAAAAGTAACAGTAGCTTGGTCATCACTTTTAATGGAGCCATATGTTTATACATTTAAGAAATGAATATGTTATGTTAGAACTAAAAATAGTAATAATAAGAATTTCTTATAATCTTTTTCTATTTTATTGTGTTTTTAGTTTCTTCCGCCTAGATGCTTATCACAATACAAAAATGTACATAAATGTTTCTTATTAAATGTTTTACACTCTTAAAGCAAATAAAAGAATATTTAAAATTGATGATCAGGTCTGTTATGTCAAGAAGTTGACCATGTGATGAACCATGGTCATTTCAGGATTTTTCAGGATTTTTCAGGATTTTTAAGAACTAAAAATAGTAATCATAAAAAATTCTCATACTTTTTTTTAATTTTTATTTATTTCCCCCCCCTAGATTACACTCTTAAAGCAAATAAAAGAATATTATCAGGTCTGATATGTCAAGAAGTTGACCATGTGAAGAACTGTGGTCATTTCAGGATGAGATTTACTAATATCAGTGTACTATTAATAGCACATCCAGGTATATTAGATTATAAGTTCTGCCTGTGTGTGTGTGTGTGGTTGTGCTGCTTCTCCACTATGGTTGGGGGTGTGTACCTTCGCTGGCGTGCCGGTCCCGGTACGTCCTCTCCACCTGTGCGCTGAAGCCCTCCAGGTCGTGGGTGGATGAGGCTCTGCGCAGTGTGCACACGCTCCCGCGGGACTGCCCTCCGGAGGCGGACCGAGTGCCCACAGACCCGTGGGGCCCCGTCCTCTCCCACGGCGATCGTGGGGAAGAGTGGTCCTGCGGTCCAGAGACAGGTGAGGATGAGCCAAGCAGGCTCTGGCCAATCAGAGCTCTGGTGTCGTTGCCGTAGGAGGGGCTGCAGCTTTCAGCAGTGGGTGGGCGGAGCTCGTGAGGGGAGAGTGACAGCGAGAGAGAGGATGAGCAGGAGGAGCGCGGCTCGATCCGCTCGGGGGAGTGCACGGTTACCTCATCCGGATCCTCCTGCGGGAGAGACTGCTTACTGACTCCCAGCATGCTCAGCGGCACAGGGAGGCGGAAACGGAAAAAGCGGCCTTTTCCTGAAACAAGGTAGAAGAGAGATAAAGAGAGACAGAGAGAGAGACACAGAGAGAGAGAGAGTTATTGACTGTCATTCTTCTGCCCAACACACCCCAACATAACCCCAAAGGTAGAGACAACACAACCCCGACACCCCAAACACATTTCAGCATACCCCCAACATAGATACAACACAACCCCGATTCAGTTCCAACACACCCTAACACACTCCAAACACATCCCTAACATAGATACAACACAACCCCGGTTCAGTTCAAGCCCACCCCAACACACTCCAAACACATCCCTAACATAGAGACAACATAACCCTGATACAGTCACAACACATCCCCAACAAACTCCAAACACATCCCTAACATAGAGACAACATAACCCTGATACAGTCACAACACATCCCCAACAAACTCCAAACACATCCCTAACATAGGGACAACATAACCCTGATACAGTCACAACACATTCCAAACACATCCCTAACATAGGGACAACATAACCCTGATACAGTCACAACACATCCCCAACACACTTCTCCAACAAGTCCCTAACATAGAGACAACAAAACCTTGATACAGTTACCCAACACACCCCCAACATAGTGACAATATAACCCTGATACAGTCTCAACACATGCCCAACACATCTCAAAACACCCCTAACACACGGCCAACACAGTCCCAACAAAGCCCCAACCCACCCTTAACCCACCACCAACACAGTCCCAACACACCAACACCAACACATAGGGACAACATAACCCTGATACAGTCACAACACACCCCAAACACATCCCTAACATAGCCCCAACATAGAAACAACATAACCTTGATACAGTCACAACACAACCCATTCACACTTCAAACACACCCCAACATAGAGACAACATTACCTTGATACAGTCACAACACAACCCAACACACCCCCAACATAGTGACAATATAACCCTGATACAGTCTCAACACACGCCCAACACATCTCAAAACACCCCTAACACACGCCCAACACAGTCCCAACAAAGCCCCAACCCACCCTTAACCCACCACCAACACAGTCCCCTAACATAGAGACAACATAACCCTGGTACAGTCCCTACACACCCCAAAATGTGCTTAACACATCCTTAAGACTGCCCCAAGATATCCCTACACACCCCTAACACACCCCAACATAGAGACAACATAACCCCGATACAGTCACAACACATCCCAATATACCCCAAAACAGCCTCATCAAACCCCTGACACACCCCAACATAGACACAACACAACCTTAATACAGTGCCACTACACTCCAACACAGTCCCAACATGTCCTCTATGCATCTCTAAGAGTGACCCAACACAGCCCAAACCCAGCCCCAACATAACATCTTCAAAGCCCCAACACAACCGTAACACAACCCTGATACAGTGCCAATACACCCCTAACACATCACCAACACAACCCTGATACTGTGCCAATACACTCCTAACACAATACCTTCACATCCCCAACACACCCCAACATAGTTTTAACACAGCACCAACTAATAAGGCTCAACACCCCCTAACTCAGCCTCTTCACACTTCTACTATCAGGTAGACAGGCCAAAGACAGCCCCAAAATAACCCAAACACAGTCTAAACAGAGCCCCAACACAACCCTGACACAGCTCCAACACACCCTCAACACAGCTTCAACATTCCCACACCACAGCCCCAACACAGCCCTCCATACAGTCCCAACTTCAGAAATTCTTGAGAAATTCTTGCTGCTTATTACTGTATTTATATTTACTTGTATCTGGTCTAATGTGATCTAGAGTTTTTACAATCAAAAACTCTCATATTTCTGAGAAAATGCTTTAGATTATGTGCTTAGTTGCCAAAAACAGAATGTACCAGTAAGTGAGAATTGTGGATTAAGTCTGATTGACAGCATCTGCCACAGAGGCTCCGGTGTTTGGGTAGACTGCAGAAAATCTCTGCAGTAATGCAGTGTAAGTTCAGGATGAATTTTTAACAGGACGTGCTCAGATGTCAGACAGAAATATCTTTGATGGAGGGAAAAATTGGGGCGTCAGCATCAATAAGATGCAAAACAGACACAAGCGAAGACAAATCCAAAACTAAGAGTTCTGTCTCTTGTCTTTGTTATCAAATACATTTTTTTACTGTCTGCACTCTCTCTATTTCTCTCTCTCTCTCTTTCTCTCTCTCTCTAGGATACCCCGGGGTCTCTAGACTCATCTCATTACCGGTGCTATCCCATCAGCCGTGCTGAGATGTGAGCCAAATCATCTCCAGCCCAGTGAAGCTTCAATCAGATCCCTGATTAGTGCTGGAGAACTGTATTGGGGAGAAGAACTACGACGGATTGACTGCTGCATCTGGTTGAGTCATGTATGTAGTGCTTAGCTTTTGTCCCTTTAGGGGTGTTGCAATTTGATCGCACACTTGATGACAAAAAACTATAATGCAATAATGGATTGCTGCCAAATGAATACAGGTGTGGTCCGATTAGACATTGGTTCTTGCCAAGAGTGTGTAAAAGATCCCTGCTGCCCTGTTAAAAGGATCTCAGAAGCTACTTTTGGTCATTAAGCTCACCAAGAAGCCAGCAATCATGACCTTCATTTGCAGTGGTATCATGAACAAGAATCCTGGATATTGTTTCCATACCAACTGGATTCGTTTCGTCAATAGAACCAAATTTAGGTCCTGACAGTGGTAAGATATGATTTTAGAGACCTTGTGATATGTGCTTCAGTCCTATCTTTTCCGTGAAGCAGCTGTTCCCCCCCAGTTGTTGGATATCCTGAAGCCAAAAATGTGTTGCCTCGCTATGTGCAGGGTATCCTGTAGCCCCATGTGTTGCCTCTAATGCCATTTTGCCATTTTTCAGTAGGATAATGCTCATCCACAAACAATGTAGGATTGCAGGAATATCTCCACCAGATTTCCAATTGTTTGCCATGCCTGGTCCCCAAATCTATTGCCAATCGAGCTTTCATGGGACCAGCTTGGACAGCAGATTGGGCAACCTACAAGTGGACAGGATCTACAGGCCTGCCTGCAACATGTGGGTAACATTGGGTAAATGTGCTGTAGGATGCGATAGCAAACCTGTATGCCACCATGTCCAACCTTGCCCAAAGGTATTAAATCCAGGACCACCACAGAGCAGGTATTATTCTTAGCACTTCACTGACACTGGCATGGTGGTGGTGTGTAAAGCCCAATTTACACTTCTTCATCGATCCTACTGTGTAGCCTATGCATATCCAGCGAGAGTGCGCTACGCAGCGGAGTACGTTTATACTTCTGCTTGCGTGTATCAGCGGCTCTGTTTCACTTTGCAGTTTAAACAACTATTATTGGTAAATAACCTTTTTATATTGCAAAAGATTCTTTAAAAATCCAAAAAAAAAAAAACATTCTATATCTGTTTTGTGACTCTTTAGGTTTTTCCATGATTTCATGAAGAATGAACCAAAAAAATGCTCTAAAATGACTTGTGAAATGCAATCTTTTTTACATTGATTTCCATTTAAGATGATTAAGAGTTTTTTTTTAAGGTTGCTGTTTTGGAGATTTGAGGTTTTTGTATGACAGCGACAACATACTGTATGTTAATGTCTGTTACATACAGGCTTCAGATTTCCATTGTAAAGTGTTGATTCACAGTATTTTTATTTCATCTTATTTATTTATTTATTTATTTTTGGATGACTGGGATTTTATATAGGTTTGTGACTTTCTTTACTGTTAGGATTATATATATATAATATCAAACATTAAGGCTTAAATTAAGGCTTTGATTTACAATTGGGTTTACTTTGTACCACAAATTACACAATATATTAAGAAGTCAGACATTAGCAGAGACCTTAAAAAGAGATACGGCAACAACTTGTAGCACTGTAAATGCACCTAAAATACTCAATATTTAAGAATTTAAAATATATATTTTTTCAAAAGCTCTAATATACAAGTCAGACACACATTTAATATAAATGTATAATGTTTTTCTGAAGACATTAGGGGCATTCCAGTGTTAAAATTGGCCACAGTACCCTCCTTTCTCCAGTTAACAAATATATTCAGCATTAAAATTATCCTTCAAGCTACAGTATTAAAATATCTAAAAGGGCTATAGTTACTTCCTCATCAGTAACGTTTCTCTGAGCTGTGGATCGATTGCGCAATTCCAGTCTTTTTATGTTTTTATGTCTGTGCTCCATTCACTGCAGTATGTTAGCTTGTTATGCTAACATAACTAGCTAGTGTTATCTTGCGAGCTGTGTGTCTTCTTTGGGGGTGCTGAGCTACACTGTGTGCTTCTGCACAGTGCTCCACAGCGCCTCTAGTGGTATGGCGGTATGGGAAAAATCCATACCGGTTCAAAAGTCTCCCCTGGTAAACCGTATGAACCGGTATACCACCCAGCACGAGTGGGCAGGAAAGCATGGCTCGGCAGACCGATCACAGCTGTGGGTGTCCGTATTGTGTAGTTAGATTTGACGCAGGTAGGTTTGACGCAGAAGTATAAATTAGCATTTAGTGTGTGTTATGCTGGTACGAGTGGACCAAAAATATTTAGCCAACAGTGTCTGTGGGCAGCATCCTATAAGCACTGAGGGACTAGAGGATGACCAACACAGACGATGATGAGAAGATGGGGTCTTCTAAGTGTAAACCATTATTTTGAAAAGTGTAGATGTGCATCTCTACAGTCATAATTATCTCTCTGTAGGTCCATCACCATGAGGTACTTTACACTTCAGTGCCTCATATTGCTTTTTTGCGCTTTCTCTAAACCGTCACACTAAAACGCACCCTCTCTTTATAAACACTGTGTGACAGACTCTACTGAGAACAAACAACGCGTCCTGAAAGCAGCATTCAAATCAGTTCCTAAAAAACCCACATTCTATTTTGGACTCTTTCTTCTGATTTCATCAGAAGCATTTTTACTCTCTCTGAATCTCTGATCTCAGCGCCTGACTCTTTCTGTCCAGCACCTCCCTCTCTCTCTCTCTCTCTCTCTCTCTCTATTTTGCTCTCTCTCTTTCTCTCACTCTCTCACACTCTTACCCTCTTTCACCCTCCCTCCCTCTCTTTCTCCCTCTCTCTCTCATCGCAGCTCTGTCCCCTGGTGCTTCAGCTCCACGCCAGCATTAATTAAATCATTGGCCAAAGTGGGCTATTTATACCCCGACTCGATCAAAAACAAACTCTCCACCTCCCAAAGGATCAGCTGCTGTTTTTGGGGGATCTTCCGTCATTTTTTTCAGTCATCAGACGTTGGAGTCGTGCATTACTGACAGAGTTCAACCCACATTTAGGAAGTGGAAACATTTTTATTCTGCTATCTAAGAGGAATCCATGAAGGTTTCTGATTCAAAGGGTCCACTTCCTATTGCCTCTGGCCTTTAGCCTGAGGCTCGGTGGACGAGAGAGAGAGATAGAGAAAAATGTAGAGAAAGAAAGATTGTGGTCAGTGTGACAATGAGGAAAGTGGACTTCCTCCTTCACTGTTCACAATGTGGTGTTAGAAATGCAAGGCAATGCCTTTCTATTAAAGCTAGGGCTGTCGATGTTAAAACACTGTCACAGATACAGTATATTTGCTGGAATACAGAATCTTCTCACTATATTCACTTTCTTGCTCCCACGCCAGACAGCTCTGACCAATCAGAGGAGACAATGTGCTCACATGGCTTATTAGTGAGCATTTTGGTGCGTTAAGGTTTATGCCTGTGGAGAAAATGCTCCAAATAAATGAACTCATCAACTGATCCAAATCAGAGAAACGAACTACAGGTGTGAAAACACTCTTTTATACTCATCAGATTAAATTCTAATTTAGAAATCCTTACAACCAGGCTGAGATGTTTACAATAAAAGAAAAAAAAGTGTCCTCTATCCAGTTTACTATGCCTTCTTTATTCTAGTGCCCCACATTGGTTTTATCTCCCCTCAAACATACAAGTACATACAAGTATTTTAATTTACACCACTAAGTATAAATAGAATTGCATTTGACATTTCTTACATTCATTATTTTATTTACATTTAAATATCCACTATAAAAAATTGCGTCTTAAAAGGAACTAGTGCAATTAATTACAGTTAATCACATTTTTTTTTTAATCAATTGACACCACTGATTAAAAAGTGAATTATTAATTTCCTTTAAGAATATCCGTTTACAATCTCACTCTATCTCACTTTATCTCACTCTGCCTCATACTATCTCACTCTACCTTGCTTTACCTCATTTAACCTCACTGTGCCTTGGTCTACTTTGTTCTACCTCACTCTATCTCACTCATCACATTCTACCTCAGTACTACACAAGCTAAAACACTAGGATATTATTATAAAACAATTTCTCTACACTGTGGACATCGGTTGCGTTTATTTTTAGATCAATTTTTGCAGAGTCAGCAAATGTATATCGCTTTGATATTTAATACAGCTGAGATTTTTAAATTACAGGTTGTGACATAAAACTACAGCAAATTACAATCACTAATATTATAAAATAAATGAAAACAATAGTGTTAGCACTCTACCTCACTGTACCTCACTCTTACTTGCTGTGCCTCTTTCTACCTCACTCTACTTCATTCTACCTCACTCGTCCTCACTCTACCTCATTCTACCTCACCTTATCTCATTCTACCTCACTCTACCTAACTCTACCTTACTCTCCCTCACTTTACCTCATTCTACCTCACTCTACCTTACTCTACCTCATTCTACCTCACTCTACCTTACTCTAGCTCATTCTACCTAACTCTACCTCACTCTACCTCATTCTGCCTAACTCTACCTTACTCTACCTCACTTTATCTCATTCTACCTCACTCTACCTCATTCCACCTAACTTTCTACCTCACTCTATCTAACTCTACCTCAGTCTACCTAACTGTACCTCACTCTTACTCATCCTACCTCATTCTACCTAACTCTACCTCACTGTACCTTACTCTACCTCACTCAAACTCATTCTTCCTCATTCTACCTAACTCTACCTCACTCTACCTCAATATACCTAACTCTACCTCACTCCACCTCATTCTAATAAACTCTACCTTACTCTACCTCACTCTATCTCATTCTACCTAAGTCTACCTAACTCTATCTGACTGTATCTTATTGTACATTTGCTCTACTTTGTTCTATCTCACTCATCTTGTATAGATACAAATTCATTGCCAGAAGTCTTGTCTCATAAGGTCACAGTAACTTAAAGTGGCATATAACTTTATTTCAAATCAATCAGTTGTTAAAATAAATGTTTCATTTTATTGTCAAGGGCTTTCACAATGGCACTACATGCAACACTCTGCTGTGCCTGGCTGGGCACAGTAGGACTGATTAGTCCCAGCCGGGGACGTTTAAAAGCAGCCTCAGCTCACACACAGGGAGAAACACTGAACGGTGAACAGCGAGGCCGAGGCCAATGAACAGAAACGCTCACATTTCAAAAAAAGAGTCCCAACTGAACCCCGATTAAGTTTCTTTTAGTGTTAGTGGAAGGTGGTTTAAATGGAGCTATGTTTAAGTTCACTGAATCCCTGTGTTTATCTCCTGCTTTCTGACTGCCAGGCTACGGTGGCCACACCCCAATTCTCTTCTTCATTCACTATTGTTTTACCTTATTTGTAATTAGAAAATGTTAGCTGTATCAAACATCAAAGCTTTATACATTTGCTGACTCCTCAAAGCTTGAGTTTCTTAGAATAACTGAATAAATATCTAAAAATAAATGCAACACCATCCACAGTGCGGAGAGAATGTTTTATAATAGTAGCTAAGTGTTTTAGCTTGTGGATTATTATCCTGAAATGGAAGTTCAGGGGAACTGTGGAGGTCAAGATGAGATCTGGGAGACTAAGATAATTGCTCATAGGCTGATTAGAAATGCAAATCAACGTGCTATTTGTCTCAAGTGTCGAGAAACATCAACCAATGTCCACAGTGTGCCCTTAACCAGAAACAACCTCCTTCCATCTGAGGACTGAACTGAGCACAAAGGGCAGCAGATAGAGAGAGACAGAAAGAAAGAGAGAGAGAGAGAGAGAGAGAGAGAGAGAGATAGTGGGATGAGTGTCTGATGGGTGCTGTTCTTCATTGCTGAAAATCACATTTCTATCACAGTCACATACACATACACACACATACACACACACGTACATGCACATTCACACACACACACAGACACAATTTCAAAACACTCTCTGTTGCTATGATACCAGTGGACGTATTTGCATGGATTATTAATTGGATTTCATATCTGTGAAATATGATTTTCTAATAAAGCGAAGAGTCTGGTTACTGCACACACACACACACTCACACACACACACACACAGCCTGTTTGTGCCACTCGGTTAAATCTGAGGAGCTCAGTTATTTTCCATATGACACCTAAATGAAGTGTTGTGCTGAATCTGGCCCCAAGGGTCTGAATAATTGTTGCACCATGTCGCGTAAAGTCATCCCCCCACTTCACCCCCCTGAATGGCTGAGTGAAGCAGACTGAAGCGCTGATGAAGTGAGGTGACGGGAGAGTCACGGTAACTAGAGCAAACAACCCCTCTCTCCCCCTCTCTCTCTCTCTCTCTCTCTTTCTCTCTCTCTCTCCCTCTCTCTCTCTCTCACTCTCTATCTGTATCTGTGTAATACTTCTCAGGATCATACATGAGAGACCACCACAGAGCAGCTGTTGAGGTGCTAGTGTGTGTTGTGCTGGCATGAGTGGATCAGATACAGCAGTGCTGCTGGAGTTTTTAAACACTGCGTTCACTCACTGTCCTCCAATCTATTAGACACTCCTATCAAGCTGCACCACCTTATAGACAGTGCTTATAGGTAGCTAACTGCTGACAGGACGGTGCCTACAGGTCACTGCCGACAGCATGATGCCTACAGGTTGCTGCTGACAGGTAGCTGACAACAGGAAGATGCCTACAGGTCACGGCTGACAGGATGATACCTACAGGACGATGGCTACAGGTCACTGCTGGCAAAACAATATCTACAGCTCACTGCAGACAAGACGATGCCTACAGGACACTACCAACATGATGTTGCTTAAAGGTCACTGCCGATAGGATGATGCATACAGGGTGATGCCTACAGGTCACTGCCAGCAGGTCGAAGCCTACGGGTCACTGCCGACAGGATGATGTCTACGGGTTGCTGCCGACAGGATGATGCCTACAGGACGATGCCTACAGGTCACTGCCGACAGGATGATGTCTACGGGTTGCTGCCGACAGGATGATGCCTACAGGACGATACCTACAGGTCACTGCCAGCAGGACGAAGCCTACGGGTTGCTGCCGACAGGCTGATGCCTACAGGTCACTGCCGACAGGACGAAGCCTACGGGTCGCTGCCGACAAAATGATGCCTACAGGTCACTGCCGACAGGACGAAGCCTACGGGTCGCTGCCGACAGGCTGATGCCTACAGGTCACTGCCGACAGGACTAAGCCTATGGGTCGCTGCCGACAGTATGATTCCTACAGGTCACTGCTGACATTATGATGGCTTCAGGTTGCTGCTGACAGGATGATGCCTACAGGACGATGCCTACAGGTCAGTGCTGGCAGGGTGATGCCTACAGCTCACTGCTGACAAGACGATGCCTACAGGTCACTGCTGACAGCACGATGCTTATAGGTCACTGTCCATAGGACACTGCCTACAGATCGCTGCCGACAGGACGGTGCCTTCAGGTCGCTGTCGACAAGGATTATGCCTACAGGACGATGCCTACAAGTCATTGCCAACAGGTTGTTGCCTAAAGGTCACTGCCAGCATGATGATGCCTACAGGTTGCTGCTGATAAGATGATGCCTAAAGGTCGCTGCCAACAGGACGATGCTTACAGGTCAATGCTGGCAGGACGGTTGCTACAGGTCACAGCCGACGGGACAATGCCTACAGGACAATACCTACAGGTCACCGCTGACAGGACAATGCCTTCAAGTCACTGCCAGCATGTCAATGCCTACAGGACGCTGCTGATAGGATGATGCCAAAAGGTCACTGCCAACAGAACGATGCATACAGGTCACTACCGATGGGAAGATGCCTACAGGTCACTGCCGACATGCAGATGCCTTCAGGTCACTGCTGACAGGACGATGCCTATGAGTCGCTACCGATAGGCTAATGCCTACAGGTCACTGCATTTGTTTTGGCCATTCTATAGAGCATTGTGGTGGTTTTTATATTATTTACATGAATAAATACTGTATATAACAATAAAAATAATGGTAATGATTATAATCTTTCTCTCTCTCTCTCATTCTCTTTTTCTTGGCCACTCCCTGATTCTGCTCTTCCCTTCACAACTCCTCCTCCTGTATAACACCCCCACCCACCCCAAACACCACCACCACCCGCCACTCTACACACACCCCTATCCGGCAGCAATTAAAACCAGCACTTTCTGGAAATTCTAACAACTTAAAAGGATAAAAGAGGAAGGAGAGGAGTGGGGGGGGCTGAAAAAGGAGAAAACTGTAGCAAGATTAAATGTTGCCTTTTATACGTACTGTTGTTCACTGAGTATGAAAGCAGAGATGAAAGAAGAGGAGAGAAATGGACAAGAGAAAAATATAGGAGGGGAAAAAAGGAGGAGTGAACAGAATAAAAGAAAAGGACAAAAGAGAAGCAAAGAAAAGTGCAGAGAAGCAAAAAGAAGATAACCAAAGAGAAGTGAAGAGAAGCAAAGAGAATCGAGGAGAAGATAAGCGAAGAGAAAATAAAGAGATATGAAAAGAAGATTAGAGAGTAGAGAAGAGAAGATAAGAGAAGCAAAGAGAAGTGAAGAGAAGATAAGCAAAGAGATATGAAGAAAAGAGAAGCAAAGAAAAGCAAAGAGTAGAGAAGAGAAGAGAAGAGACGAAAGGAAAAGAGAGGCAAAAGGAAGAGAGGCAAAAAGAAGAGAAGAGAGGCAAAAAGAAGAGAAGAGAAGAGTCTCACTGTTCTGGGGTTTAGATGGTGAAGTGTGGTTGAGATGTTCCAGAGACTCCATGCTGCCCTCCTCCAGGACATAGTCGAAGCTGAGTATGAACATGATGACCACGCCCTCCTCGTTCTTCACTGGGATGATATGGGTGTTACACAGGAAATCAGAACCTGCAGGTGGAAGCACACATTCAACATTTTATCAGGGGGCATAATAGCAGTGATACAGTTTTTAGCTGTATGTTTACAGCCTCTGTTACATAAAACCCAAAAACTACATTTTCAGGAAATATTACGGCCCAATTAACCTCAGTTAGTCTTTCAAAACGTCAAACAAAAAAATCTAAATCATCAGTGTGGCCTGTGTTTGGTCACCCTAACCATTGTAAAAGCTCTATTTGATACATTTTTTTATTCTTTGACAAAGTCAAGATATATCACAAACTGTAATAAGAAAATGTCAGCTGTATCAAATATCCAAGCTTTATACATTTGCTGACTTTTCAAAGCTTGAGTTCTTCTGAGTAACTGTCTTACAATCTGAAAATAAAAGCAACCAATGCCCACAATGCGAAGAGAAAGCTTTATGAACATAGGCAAGTGTTTTAGTTTGTGGATTATTATCATGAAATGGCAGTTCAGGGGGACTGTGGAGGTCAAGATGAGACCTGGAAGACCAAGAGATCTGGAAGCGAGAGAATTATGCTCATATGCTAATATCGCTGTCAGCATTTCGCATAGAATGTTGAGAAATCTCAAGAGAAACTCACAATTTTTCTCATCTTCTCCCCAATTTACTTGGCCCTATCACTAGCGATGCCCCAACACCAGGAGGGTGAAGACTAGATACATCTTCTTTTTGAACTGCTGCAGACATCACCCTTTGAAGTGATGTGGGGAGAGTGCACCATCTACCCACCCAGAGCAAGGGCAATTGTGCTCTCTCAGGGCTCCGTTAGCCGATGGCAAGCTACATCAACAGGATTCGAACCAGCGACCTCCTGATCATAGTGGCAGCGCTTAGCCCGATGGACCACTCGGAGCCCGTCCATAGTTTACTCTTAACCAGAAACAACCACCTACCTGGAGAACTAAAGGCAATAAAGGCAATGATTCATCATTTGGACAATTTTTAATAATCAATTTACTTAATTTCCTTGTTTTTGATCTGTGGAAGAAAACTTACATGCAAATGTTATTTTAACTACAGAAATTTAAAAATGAATGAATCAATAAAGTTATCCTTATATAGCACCTTTCTAGACATGCAAGGAGGCTTTACAGTCACATTTTACACTCATTTACTCATTTTACACTCTGCACTGTCCTTCTCACATCAGTTAGAAACAGCAGCCAATCACAAACAGCATACTCTCAACCAGAAGGCACTGAGGAGCTGAACCAGCACAGAGTGTTAATCCATATCTGGGCAAACAGTCATACACACACTTATACAACACAACACACAAACCAGGGCAATTTAGAGTATCTAATTTTTCTGGGAAATTTAAGTATCAAATTTGCTTGATCTCCATGTTTTTGGATCAAAACATCGTATTTTTTTAAATTAATTACAAATTAGACAAATCTAATTTGTTACTTCACAAAATTTTTCCAAGTATCAGCAAAAGCAAGAGGACTAAACCCACTATTCCATCATACATTATAAAGGTCATAAGATAAACCAATATTTCACTCTTAATTCATTATTTGGTATTTAATTCTTTCTGTGAAATGCTACAGAAATCACAAGATAAATAATGCATTTTGTTTGGAGGGCTTCCATATAAACTATTCAGTATGTCCATCTTATTTGACTCTCTGAGTGCTTCATATTTATTAGTGCATTTATTGTATTTTGACCCCTGATTTGCAGCTTTATGAAATAAATGTGTGCATGCATAGGTGCATGCATGTACGTGCATGTGTGTGTGTGTGCGTAAGGCTTATTGTGTTTGATAGCGTGTGCCTCTCTCCAGAGACTATGACTGAAGAGTAACCATGGCAACTAAAGGGCAAGTCGGCCCTTAAGGGAAATATATATGGTGTTTTGTGGTTCCTGCAGGTTCCTGCACTGAGTGAAGTTGGAGCCACAATTTTTCATTCTTTATCTTGAGGTCATGTGATAAAGCTTATTATGTTAAAATCACTGGTCAACAGTGAATTTGAACCAAGAATGGCCAGTTTGGAAACAGTTTAAATTAGAGGAGATTTCTCTGCCCAAATTAAATCCGAACAAAAGCAAACATTTAGCAGATGGTCGAATAACACAGATTCTTTTTTATATCAATAAAAAAGATCAATTTTATAAAACCAAATACCGACCCACTTATTACGACTCTCAATTTTAATAGTAATGCTCCCAAAACTAGGAGGGTGAAGACTAGCACATGCCTCCTCTGATACATGTGAAGTTAGACTCTGCCTCCTTATTAACTTTCGCTGATGCAGCACCACTACTTTTTAATTATTTTTTTAATTTAACCTTGAATTAAAAAAGGCAAGTCATTAAGAACGTATAATTAGTCTGCACTCTCTGAGGAAAGCACCGAATCCCCAGCTCTGATACATCAGCTAACAGACGCCTGTGCTGAGCAACATTACACTAGGAGTAAAGAGGGAGAGAACGCATCTACCCATCCACCCACCCAGAGAGCGCATGGCCTATTGGGCTCTTTCGGACTCTGGCTACTGATGCCAAACAGCATTCAGGTTTTCATTTATTTTGCCACTTGTTTGTTTTTAGCTTTAATCTAAATCTGATGTTTTGTGTCTTAGAATCCACTAAAGTGCTGCTGCTGCTGTAAGAAATCTAAAGAAAACCCCAATATGACCTAAAATAAATGACTCATTGATCAATATAAATTATTTGTCATTATTAGGTAATTTTTATCTGAATATTTTTAGTTGCTCAATATTTGTTGCATCCTAGTTTAAAACAGCTAAAAACATTTTGTAAAGTACAAATATCAAAGAGTAAATTATTCTGATGACCTGATATCATTTATTATGATCAGAACTATACTAGACTACAATGGTTTGTGAGGAATAACTGCATTAAACCATATTAAAGCTCAAAATTGAAACTGAAAGCCATGCAGAGTGAAACACCTCCCTCTTGACTAAGCCAAACCTCCATTTTTTTTTTTTAATATAATTTTATTTCAATTTTTTCCCATTTTCACCCCAATTTACACGGCCAATTACCCAACCCACTCACTAGGACTCCCCCTATCACTAGTGATGCCCCAACACACCAGGAGGGCAAAGACTAACACATGCTTCCTCCGATACATGTGAAGCCAGCCACCGCTTCTTTTCGAGCTGCTGCTGATGCAGCATTTCCGAGCAGCCAGCGCACTTGGAGGACAGTGCAGAGGCTTGCCTCCGGTACATCAGCTCACAGATGCCCTGTGCTGCAGACATCACCATTGGAGTGATGTGGGGAGAGAGCTGAGCACCGGCAGCTTGATGGCAAAGCTGCATGAGTGGGGGTTCGAACCTGTGACCTCCCGCTCATAGTGGCAGTGCTTTAGACCACTGGACCAACCTTCATTTTTTCTTAAATACATTTTACATATGAAGGTTTGATTTACCTTTCCTATCAGCATATGAGCTGATAGAGCCGATAGAGCTCTTAGAGTTTTCTCCAGGATATAACATTTCTTTAACTCCTAACTGGCCATCATGTCCCTGGCAGCCCAAACGTGTTATTACACACCCATTGTATCTGAAAAATAGCCCCATCCAGTTTGAAAAAAAAGTTCCTTTATTTGCTGATTAATACTTCCTGGTATGTATTTATTTTAGGGATGCGCAACAATAGCTGAACTATGACGATATCGGTTCATAATTGCTTCTTGTAGAACCATAGGTATCGGACGATGTAACCGATACTTCAAACTGATACTTTTGATTTACTTTACTTTATGTATTTATTATATGCTGGAAAAGGACCAAGCGATTCTGGCCATGCTACTACAATAGGCGGACACGGGTCAGGCTACTTTAAAAGCCATGATTTAAGCTAACTTTGATTTATTTTGATTTGTTTCAGTAGATCGGTTGTTTTATTTAACCTGTTAAATTAAAAGAAGAGGATTTAAAGCTGTGACCAGTCTATGTTAGCATAAGTTAGATAAATAAATATGAAAACTTTTCATTTTATTGTTTGCATACAGTTGGTTAAAAGCTAAAATATAAGGTAAATCAAGGTTACATTTGTTTCTAAAGTAAAACCATGGTGTCTAGTCTCTAAGTAAGTTGTGCAATGTGCAATAAAGGATATCCACACTGAAACCAGATTTCCCACATCGGTGCATCCCTAGTTAATTTCATCCTGTAGAAAATCTAAAGAAGATCTTTAGACAGCTGATTGGACGAGTCCATGGTTAGAAGAATCTGATCATTTATAAAGCTCGAAACAGTTCGTAATTACAACTGATTGTGTGCCACAGGCTGGATGTTTCAATTAAGATCTGAGCCTTTGCCATGCTTTAGGATTTAAACTCTTGCTCAGGCCAAAATTGTGATTTCACTGTTTAATTATGTATTTTGATGATAATGTATCAAAAATATATATGTTTTTACTTGAAAGACAGACAATAGGCCTGTGGTGTGAAAGGGCCTTAACAGTGGATTAGGATTAGCTGATACTATTGTTTTTAAATTACCAGCATACCAGCAAAAAAAAAATCAATACTGTTATAAAACATTGTCTCAGACATCAGTAGATTCATAAACACTCTAGGTCACGTTTCCTAGACAGGCATTAAGCCAAGTCTTAGATTATATTTTCATCTCAATTGAAAATTGCCATTAAAAATACAGATGCAGTGTTGAAGTCAAAATCACTAGTGCCCGAGTCCAAGTCAAGAACAAGACTGAGACACTGATTCTGAGTCAAGATCAAAGGCCCTATCAGACACCCTGCGCAAGGCGCGTCGCAATGCTCATTGCTATCTTATATCTGGTCAACAGTCTATTTTCACGCCTTGGTGATATTAATTCCATAACAATGTGGAGATAAAAATCTAATCTAATACAATAAAAGTAACACATCTACTTATATTGGTGATTAATATTGACTGAGTCAATATTAAATTAAAATGACTATCTCTGCCATTCTGGTGTTAAACCAGGGATTAAAATATATAGCCCTACCATAGATTAAAAAATGACACTACATACAGGGGTTGGACAATGAAACTGAAACACCTGGTTTAGACCACAATAATTTATTGTTCCGACGGACAGTTCTGGTGGAAACAGTAAAGTTGAGGTACACATTCTGCCGTGATTTGGGCAGCCGTGGTTTTATGTTTTTTGGATACAATCCATGTTAGCACCTGAACATCCCTTTCAGACAGTTTCCTCTTGCGTCCACAGTTAATCCTGTTGGATGTGGTTCATCCGTCTTGGTGGTATGCTGACATTACCCTGGATACCGTGGTTCTTGATACATCACAAAGACTTGCTGTCTTGGTCACAGATGCGCCAGCAAGACGTGCACCAACAATTTGTCCTCTTTTGAACTCTGGTATGTCTCCCATAATGTTGTATGTATTGCAATATTTAAGCAAAACTATGCTCTTATCCTGCTAATTGAACCTTCACACCCTGCTCTTACTGGTGCAATGTGCAATTAATGATAATTGTCCACCAGGCTGCTCCAATTTAGCCATGAAACCTCCCACACTAAAATGACAACTGTTTCAATTTCATTGTCCAACCCCTGTACATTAATACTAAGGATCTTCACAAACTTACAAAGGTTTTAGGAAATGCTTGTAATTTTTTAAATGTCCTTAATATGAGATTGCAAAGTTCTTAGCCTTAAGAACGCTTTGGGAAACGCACCCCTGTATTGTAGCTTTTTAAAGATGTTTCTCTTATCACCATAGTGAACAGTTCTGGCTTTCTAGGTTTTTCAACAAAGGCTCACTCAACACCACCAACCACTCTGACCGCCTCTGCTGATCTTTGCGACTGAAGAAAAAGAAGGAACAAAAAGCTTTCAGCATTAGAGAGAAAACACTCAGCGCAGCAGACATGACATATAATAGCTTCTGACCTACAGTCTTCACCACCTCCATCTCCTTCACTAACCACCGTGTCTCTGTGAAGTAAAGCCAACAGCTCTTGAACGAATGCAACATTTCCTGCCATGATTTTCCAGCCTTGTCATTATTCAGTGTGACGATTGCTGCCCCTGTGATTCAGCGTTTAGCGCGTGTGACTGGTTGTTGCATTTATAGCCATTTAGCTGAATCACTGGATCAATGGGAGAGCAGACGAGTGCAGTGTCTGAGAGACGAGGATAAGATATGAGATGGGAGCTGCTCTGCTCAAATGAACAGTCATAAATGTTGCAGGAACTGCCAGGTGAGAATCTGTGACAGCGTGTATGTACAGTATATATAAAATGGCATACAGCTCTGGAAAAAAATCAGAGACCACCTAAAAATTACGAGTTTCTTTGATTTTACCAAATTGAAAACCTCTGGAATATAATCAAGAGGAAGATGGATGATCACAAGCCATCAAACCAAGCTGAACTGCTTGATTTTTTTTTTTTACACCAGGAGTGGCATAAAGTTAATCAAAAGCAGTGTGTAAGACTGGTGGAGGAGAACATGATGCCAAGATGCATGAAAACCGTGATTAAAAAACAGGGTTGTTCAACCAAATATTAATTTCTGAACCCTTAAATCTTTATGAATATGAACCAGTTGTCTTTGCATTATTTGAGGTCTGAAAGCTCTGCATCTTTTTTGTATTTTCAGCCATTTCTCATTTTCTGCAAATAAAATGCTCTAAATTACAATATTTTTATTTGGAATTTGGGAGAAATGTTGTCTGTAGTTTATAGAATAAAACCCCCTGACATTTAAAACGAGGCATTAAGAACTTTAAAAGTGCACAAGAAGCTTATTAAAAAACACTGTTTACATCCCATAATGCTAGCTTTCAGCTCCGAGCGTCAAGCTGTAGAAGAGCAGAGGTGGGCTATTTAACAAAGAAAAGTACTTTTTATCATGTTTTACTACACCCAAAGTCAATTTTATACTGGAGGTATCCTTTAATGTCTAAGTATCTGGCAACACAAGTGAGTTCATCTCACAGTGAACATGTCTAAATTGTGCCCAGTAATGTCATTGTCCCTCTCTGTTGCAATGTGATTAGAGTTAGAGTTACAAGGTTCCAGATATCAATGGGGAGCAGGTCTGTAAATTTAGTGTTTTCGGTACAATTCTGGCCACTGGATATTCAGCATGGCACCTCATAGCAAAGAACTCTCTAAGGATGTGAGAAATAGAATTGCCTAGGCCTAGGCTATAAGTAAATTGAAACTACAGCTACAGCACGGTTGCCAAGGTCATGCAGCAGTTTTACATGACAGGTTACACTTGGCCACTTGGTTCTAGGCCTCATCAGGGCTGACCAAAGGAGTTGAGTCAACGTGTTCAGACATGGAAAACCTCTTCTAAAGGAACCTCTTCAGAAGGAAATCTCTTCTAAAGCTGATGCACATTGGTCTTTATTAGTAGCCCTTATGTTGACAGCCCAACATAATAATAACACAATATTAAGATCCTGCAACCGATGACCCTAATTTTCCTGAAACTTATTAACCTACTGTATCAACAGGACAATGCTCGTCCAAAACACTGCTGCTGCTGTCTCCTTAAAAACACCAATGCTATGTCACGGCCGGCCGCATTGCCAGATAGATATTTATTTTATGCATCATCAACACCCCGTCTCTAGGGCAAAATCTGCAGGAACCACAGGAATATTAATATAGATGCATAGGATACATTTTTACAGGAACCTTTTATTAGGAACCTCTACAACTCGCAACTAGCAATCTGTCATGATGCATTAGACTTTATTTTTGTATGTGTAGCTCAATAAATAATACATATCCCTACACTGTAAATGATTACTGAAATCATTCAGGCGATGAAGAAACATAAGGAATCATGTAGTAAATTAAAACAAAACAAAACAAACCATGAAGCATTTAAATGCTCTTAAATGAGGTGCTGTTAACTTGTGGTGTCTGATGCTGGTAACTCTGATAAACTTATCCTGTACAACAGAGGTATATTTTGGTCTTCCTGGAAAATTAAGAGAAATTAAGAATTCAAGTAATTAACTCTTGACAAGACACAGCTGTTAACTGAAAGCTGTTCCATGTGACTCTACCTCATGAAGCTGACTGAGACAATCCAGCCAAGATGTGCAAAACTGTCTTCTAAGCGAGATGAGTGTACTCACTATATGAGCCTTACACAGTTAACCTGAGCTATTTTTATCAGGCCCACATACACACACACACACACACACACACACACAGACACAAACCAATGTCAAAACCTAAAGCAATCAACATCTAACAGACAGAGACAGATGCACACACAGAAACACCTGTAAAAACATGGCAGCCATCTGTTTCCTAGAAAGCTAATCCTGAATAATCCAGTCAAACTGTGGGAGATGATAGGGTGTAAATCTTCACAAGACTCCTCAACAACTCAATCAGATTTAATTATGATTTCTTTATCAAACAACTAGCTACGATTCATAGGTCTGTTACGATAAAAAAATTGTGTTAAAAATGCATTTGTCCTAGAAATTATTTGGGTAAACAATAGTATTGTCATTTAAGGACCATAAAATTCCAATGACAAAAAAAAGAAAAAAAAAGAGTGTGTGTGTATATATATATATATATACATATAAAATAGCATAATAATGCTATATATATATATATACATATAAAATAGCATAATAATGCTATATATATATATATACATATAAAATAGCATAATAATGCAGTTACCGCCTGCTGCAGTCTACTGCATGTGTACGGAGTTGCAGTTACTGATGCACTAATCATTGCATGACGACTGGTGAAAAAAAAAAAAAGTTTTTTTTTTTTTATGTAAACAGAAACACAGTGGATAGATTGATAGATATGGTCAAGGTCATTTTTTATATATTTTATGGTAAGTTGATAATATAATTATCGTAACTGGCCAAACCATTCAATTGGTTAAACTGGCACTAATCAGATTGTATTAGTTTATTAGGGGATGTCTGTGAAAAAAAAAGGCATTTCACTGATAAAACCTTTACATCTGGGCAGCAATATAATTACAGTAGGATATCATAGCAGAGTCCGTTCATGAGGAGCCTGGCCTCTTCCGATTCATCTAATTACATGAAGAAATTATCTGTATATAGACATAAACTTCAATACCTCTCCCTTAAACTATGTATTAGTTTAAGAGTAATTTCATAAATCATTCAAAGCAGAGTCTGAAATATTTATTGTAGATTCTATATCATGTATAATAGATTTTGAATCATTTTTAGTATACTCTGAATCATTTATATCAGATTCTGAATCATTTATACTGAATAAAAAGTCATGGCAGGGATAAGTAGGACCTTATAAAAGGTAATCAGTTTCTTTATGCATTAGTTTAATGTATTAGTGCAGGTTTGGCAGGTTTTTTACACCCGTTACACCCGACATTGCAGTGCCAAGATATGTCACATTTATACAGTTTAACCGCTTCTCCTGCTGCTGTCATCATTGCTGCACTTATTTTTTATTTATTTATTTCATTTATTTATTTTTTTGTAACTATTTATTTATTTGATGGGCATCCCTTAATTTCATTTTTGAAAGGTGGCAACCCTAGATGAAACTCACCTTCGAACAGCGAAAGAGCTACAGCTTTGTGCGGTTAGCGACTAAAGCTAACTTTGCTCACATATATGCAAAGATTTAGGGACTACTGGTCAAATTGCATTTTTATGTAAAAAACAGCTATGGCTTTATCAAATTTATTTGAAGAATCAAATTTTTGCTATAATGTGATTTTAACAGGTAATCTCAGTAGATCGACATTTGCTCCTATCAGAAACTTGCAAAGAACTCTTTTATGAAAGCTGCATGTAAGATTAAAGCTCCACTAGGTAGGATTGAGATTTTGTGCTCATGGGCTCCCCCTACAGTTGTAGAGTGTAATAAATGTTTCAGGAGGATTAGTTTCTCTTTCTCGTTTTCTGGCTTTCACAGACATATTCAGTCTCTTTCCAGCTTCTGCCAGAGTGTCTGTATGTTAGTTTGAAAAGAATGAACCAGTAGTCCTTATAGAACTGTTAGAAATAAAGGTCGGAAAGCAGGTCGCAGTTCCCGCGAGCGTTGGTTGCGGCCGCCTCGGAAAACTGACAGAATCTGGTTTGAGCTCAGAGGAGCCCGGCACAGACTGTGTTTGCGTCAGTGTTGCCAACTTAGCGACTTTGTCGCTATATTTAGCGACTTTTCAGACCCTCTAGCGACTTTTTTGGTAAAAAAGCGACTAGGGACAAATCTAGCGAGTTTTTGTGGTGTTATTGGAGACTTTTGGCGACTCTGAGATGAACACACGCTCTTCAGTTACTGTCCTCCGCGCTGCAGCGGGCGCTGCCGTGAGCCCCGCCCCACACCACTCACAGTGCAGTCTGACTGTCAGAGCACACACACACCGCTCCACCAACACAATGCAAATGAATCGCGTGTGCCCACAGCCGCCGCAGGACTGACCCCGCTCTGTATTTACAGAGCAGAAGTATAAATATTAATGTGTCTTCAGTGTGACACGAACAGAAATCCCTTAATTTAACTCACACAGTCTCAGTCATTCACTCACCTCATTCACCACATAGCCTGTCACTCACCTCCTCCACAGTGTCTGCCTCTTTATAAAAAAGCAAAATATCTATTGAACCATTGAACAATTTGTCTATGATAGGTTTAAAAATAAGGAAAACTTAAGAAAACGTAAAACAAACAAACTAAAAAAAACTGAGAATAACAGTTCCGGCTAACTGCTGCTCTTATAATAGCATTTAAGAACATGGCAAAAAAATAATGTATGTAATTCACGTAAAAATGAAATTACTGTAAAAAAGTGACCTATTTAAGCAGAAGTTGTTTAACAGAAGTTGTTCATTTGTAACATTTCTAACACATTTATGGTGTTTTTTACTCACTTTTTTCTCTCCCACAACCCTAATCCTTTACAGCTTTAAAAACATGTATTATGCAAATTAGGCGATGACGTCATTTAGCGACTTCTAGCGACTTTTAGGACAGCCAATAGCTACTTTCCTTACTGGGGAGTTGGCAACACTGGTTTGCGTGTGAGACAGAGAAAGTAGGAGTGGGGTAACACTGTGTTCCCTGTGGCAGATTCAGTTGTCGCAATACGACAGGGTAGATCATCTAAACCAGTGTTTCTCAACCAGGGTGCCGCGGCACCCTGGGGTGCCGTCTGGCTTCATCGGGGGTGCCGTCAAAATATTGCGCCTCACGTGCATATTTCCTTTCCAGAGTCAGCTCGTGTCGGGGTGTGTCCCAATTCACAGGCAGCATACTCTGAAGGATGCGACCCACAGAGGCGGTGTATTACTGCGTAGCTGTGACGCAATCTGTCTTCGAATACAGCCTCTGAAGGATGCAGCCCCTAAATTGCGCGCTATTTTATTTCATATTCCGCCAGCAACACCCCTCGTTCTCACCTGAAGTACTGCGCCAGCACCCCCCCCACGTTCTCACCTGAAGTACTGCGCCAGCACCTCCCCCCCCCCCCCCCGTTCTCACCTGAAGTACTGCGCCAGCACCACACCCCCCCCCCACTTTTTTCACATGAGGTACTGCGACAGCACCACGCCCCCCCACCCCCCCCCCGTTCTCACCTGAAGTACTGCGACAGCACCCCCCCCCCACCTATACCCTTCCCCCCCCGTAAACTGGGGTGCCTTGACATCTCGCATATATTTAAAGTGTGTCTTTGTCGTGATAGAAAAAAGGTTGAGAAACGCTGATCTAAACTACACTTAAATATAGTATAATAGGTACTATAGCATTATCTCCAAGTTCTGACTCTTTTTTGAATGTGTTAACCTGGAACCGTCAGGGTGCATTTTTTTTGTTTCAGGGAGAAGCCCTTACTTGTTGTGACCTATACGGTATGTATTTTTTGCACTATAAGGCACACCTAAAATCCTTTATTTCTCCCAAAAATCGTCAGCGCCTTATGTATGAATTTAGCCAGTGAGCCACTTATACAGTAGTTTCAGTTTAGTTCTCTAGCAGCATTAGCATTAGCCGCTAAGCGAACTAAGCGCTCTTTAGCCATTCAGAGGTGAGTATTATCTGCCTGTAGCCTAATGCTAACCCTGTATTAGCTGTGTATATTAACATCCAGTGCTTATTTGACTTTAAAAGAAAATGTTTTTTTCAAGTATCAGAGTTTTGTTTACTTAGCTTTACTTAGCTTAGCTTTACAGGTCTCGTCATCCAGTGGCGAGACCAGCTGAAATAGTAGCAAAACATTGCAACCCCCTTGTTCCTCACTGATGTCGCAATAATGCGTCTTATAATCCAGTGCACCTTACGTGCACTTACGTATGAAAATAGACCAGAAAATAGACGTTCATTGACAGTGCGCCTTATAATCCATATAATACATCTTCTATACATATATATCTGTGGGCTGATAATAAGGTGTGTTTATGAGTTACTTTTTGATTTTACCAAATTGAAAACCTCAAATATATTCAAGAGGAAGATGGATGATCATAAGCCATCAAATCAAGATGAACTGCTTGAATTTTTGCACCAGGAGTGGCATAAATTTATCTAAAAGCATTGTGTAAGACTGGTGGAGGAGAACATGCCAAGATGCATGAAAACTGTGATTAAAAACCAGAGTTAATCCATTAAATCTTTATGAATATAAACTTGTTTTCTTTGCATTATTTGAGCTCTGCATCTTTTTTTGTTATTTCAGCCTTTTCTTATTTTCTGCAAATGAATGCTCTAAATTATTATATTTACCTATAAATAGCAAAATCAGATAAACTGATTTAGAAACTAAAGTGGTCTCTTATTTTTTTTTCAGAGCTTTATAATGTATAATGTAAATAATAGTGGCTAAATATATACTGTATATGGTGCATATTATATATACACTACACACACGTGTATAAATACGTATAAAACATGCTTAGCATGCATTTCACACCACCGGCACATGATGTATTCTACTGTCAGCAGGAAAACAAACGTTAATTACAGCTGCATATAGAAAAGGTTAATGCCAGCTGCACATATAGAACTAGGCAGATCTGGACAGACCTACTCAACGTGTTCTTTAGATTAGTAGTAATACTGGTATAAATAATCCGCAGAGTAAAGTGCAGCAGCAGTACTGCTGACAACGGAGCCCAGGGTCCGCTGTGTGGAGCATAAAAACAAATATGATATATACAAGAGCACACTAATTTAGATCATCCCTCTCTCTCTCTCTCTCTCTCTCTCTCTCTGTGGATGATGAATGTGGTGAGAGGAGCAGGTATGTGCCAGGGTAAGCAGTATCAGGCCCTCCACTACATCACTGTCAGCACACACACACTCTGCCATACATCCTGCAACAAACACCATCCACCAGGCTTTTTCACACACAGAGACAGGCAGAGAGGACCAGGAGAGAGAGGTTTCCTCATCCAGCACCACTTCTCCCTCTCCTCTGACGCTGTGTCGTACATTTACACAGCGTTCCGGAGAACTCTCACATGAGCAGACTGGAGGGGGTAGCACAAAATCAGTTCTCCCACATTCAGCAATTTAACTAGAGTTTAATTCCTGCAGATTCAAAATGCAATGAAATAAAAATTTCTGTCGAAAAAGCAAACACAATTTAATTGGCCAAAGGACAAGTATCAAATTACAAATAGCACCATGTTTGCATGGCTTTGCAGGTTTATATATTTATGTACTTATCATTTATATTATACAGCTCTGGAAAGAATTAAGAGGCCGCTTCAGTTTCTGAATCAGTTTCTCTGATTTTGCTATTTATAGGTAAATGTTTGAGTACAATTAACATTGTTGTTTTATTCTATAAACTACAGACAACATTTCTCCCAAATTCCAAATAGAAATATTATCATTTAGAGCATTTATTTGCAGAAAATGAGAGATAGCTAAAATAACAAAAAGACGCAAAATAATGCAAAGTAAACAAGTTCAAATTCATAAGGTTTTTAAAAGTTCAGAAATCAATATTCGGTGTAATAACCCTGGTTTCTAATCACAGTTTTCATGTATCTTGGCATGTTCTCCTCCACCAGTCTTACACACTGCTTTTGGATACCTTTATGCCACTCCTGGTGCAAAAATTTAGGCAGTTCAGCTTGGTTTGATGGCTTGTGATCATCCATCTTTCTCTTGATTACTTTCCTGAGGTTTTCAACTCACTAAATTGAAACTCATTATTTTGAAGTGGTCTCTTTTTTTCTCCAGAGCTATATGTATTATTTACACAACTGCATGAATTAAATAGGCTAAATGTAAAACTATAATTAAAAAATATCTGAATCACTTAAGTTGTTTAAATCACTTAGTCACCTGTTTTAATATCCCATCAGACAAACCAACAGAGCACAATATATGTACTTCAGCCGTGCTACTGTACACATGAATTTACTTCAGCACTGCAGGTCTACTTATGAATTTACTTCAGCACTGCAGTTCTACTTATGAATTTACTTCAGCAGTGCTATTCTAACCATATATTAATTCCGCAGTGCTGTTCTATTCATGCATATACTTTAGCAGTGCTATTCTAATCATATATTTACCTCAGCAGGGCTATTCTACTTTTGAATTTACCTCAGCAGTGCTATTTTACTCATGAATTTACTTCAGCAGCGCTATTCTATTCATGCATTTACCTCAGCAGGTCTTTTCTTCTCATAAATTTACCTCAGCAGTACTATTCTAATCATGAATTTATTCAGCAGGGCTATTCTAATCATGAATGTATTTTAGTACTATTCTAATCATGAATGTATTCAGCAGGGCTAATCTAATCATGAATCTACTTCAGCAGTGCTATTCTAATCATGAATCTACTTCAGCAGGGCTATTCTAATCATGAATGTACTTCAGTACTATTCTAATCATGAGTTTACTTTAGCAGTGCTATTCTAATCAGGAATGTACTCTAGCAGTGCTATTCTAATCATGAATTTACTTAAGCAGTGCAATTTTAATTATGAAATAAGTTAAACAAACCTGTTTAAATCATAAATTCACATGACCAAGGCTATTTTACTCATGAATTTAATTCAGCAGTGCTATTTTACTTATACATTTACTTTAGCAATGCTATTTTACTTATGAATGTACCTTAGGAGGCCTATTCTAATCACTAAATACCTTTGTAAATGACATACAATAATGTGACATTTGTGACATCTAAAAGGGATCATCTGTTCCATATCCACAATTTCTGCTTCTTCTCTTCATTCCTCCTGCTCTGTGTTCTTCTATGGTAGGACATGATAATAAGGAATAGAGAGGGACGAGAGGAGCAGTAGTTAAAGTTTCTAGATCCACCCACTGAGCAAAATGAGCAACTCGATCCGATTATACCAAGAATGTGCAGTAAAATAATCGTTCATTAATCATAATCAAGGTATAATGCACAATTAATTAATAGTACTACTTATTTGAGTTTATTTCACTCAGCACTAGACATCTAGATATCTGAGAAATAAACACAGGTCCAGAAAACGCTACTTTCTTTCTCTTTCTCTCTCCCTCTCTCTTTCTCTCTCTCTTTCTTTCTCTGCCCATCTGCACTTTAGCAGTGATCACTCCTTCGCAGCCCTGCACTGGCACGTTCTGCTACTGTATGAAGTCAGCCAGCTCAGGCATTCTGAGGGTCTGTGGTTTTCCTCAGCTGGACTGGGCCGGGATTTAGAAGAGTGCTGCAGCGCAGGGGAGATTAATGAACAGACTAATATCTGTTTTAGAGCGGGGCGCTTATGGAGTGCAACAGACTGTCGACTTCAATTCCACACCGGCTGCACTGGTTAGCTTTGTTATTTGAGCTGAAAGGCCGTTCGGAAACTGTCCAGGGAATCCCTGGTGGTGCACACGCGCGCATGTGTGTGTGTGTTAGTGTTTGTGTGTGTGTTTAAGTGTGTGTGTTAGTGGGTGACAGTGTGTATAGTTGTGTGTGTGTGCACAAGAGAAGAGAAGCTTAAGAGCTTAGCTCTGTGGGGCTAAATAATTACTTTAACTACTTAAATTTCATGCAGCACTGGTGTTGGTATAAGCGCAGTAAATAGCTGCTGAATGCAATGGAAAAACAAGACAAGCATCACACATTCACACGCGGCTTCTGTCACCCTAATCAGAGCTTCATTATGGAAGCAACAGGTTGGACTGAGAATAGTAAACACAGCTATTCTCATGCATTTATACTTGATGCATTATGTGGTCCATGACAACTCACTGATTTACTTTTTTTATTTAATCACAATAAAATAATACAACCTCAAATAAGATAAAGCAGGAAAAGTATGAAAACATGTTATTAAAGTGGCAGTCTGTATTATTTTGTTTCTAAACTGAAAGCAAAAGCATTTCTGAGTGGAGAAGGGATAAAATATTGTGTTTTACCAGTGTGCTGGAATGACTATCCCTGCTAAGCAAGTGTCTTTACGCACTTACATCACATGTACAGCCTGTAAAAGAGGATCCGGTTCAGTTTTACTGAACGCGAGCGGCTGGTGGAGCAATGGAGGCTTCAGATAGGTAAACTCAGACCTCAGTAGCTCATTCACTCATAGCAAAAACTAGGAAACGAAGGAGTGAATTGTCTGACTGAGCGTGCTCTCTCTCTCTTTCAGTCTCTAACTGAACATAACCTGGAATCAGATTTATTCGCACCGAAAGGAGACCGCATCACACCCGCCCAGTTTAAAATGATTCCTCCGCATGCTCGGTGCAATTACTCATTCTCACCAGAGAGGGCCCTAAATGCAAAACCTTCGGACATCAGCTTTAAATTTAAAATAAACAAATGTTGTATTTCTTAAGTTTACTATATATTTTACATCATAGTTGAAACTGAAACTGAACACAATGAAAACTTGTGGCTGAAGGATGAATTCTGAAATCAAACATTTGGATTTCGCAGTTTTCGCTATTTTCACCATTGAATAAATTGCATTGCTTGAATTTTTTTTTTCAAAGAGAACAAGTTAAAAACCTCCATTTAAATATATGTATTAAAAATGTATCCTGTCTAATATTCCAGTAAATATACCAACCAATATTACCTCAGCAGTGCTTTTTTAATCATCCATTTATTTTAGCAGTAAAGTTCTAAGCATAGTTTTAGCAAGATAGCTATTAGTGCTGGGTGGTACACCGCTTCAGGGTACCACTCCCGGTATACAAATTTTAATTTCCCACACGGTATGCATTTTTAAGATACTGACATACCCCCAAGGAGCACTGCTGTCACACCTTAGCCCATGTCTTTCCTGTGTCTTTCCTTTTTTCTGGTCCTTTTTGCTCCTGTCCTCTTTTCTCTTGTTTTGTTTTCCTTCCCATGTGCTCCACTAGCACATGACCTTGTGTTTTGTCTCTTAGCCCAGTTAGCATAACAAGCTAGCACAGGACTGGAGTGAGGGTAGCTGAGCTTTGTGAAGTCAAACACTTGTCTCATTTGATATAAGAGCAGCTTAAAATCAGTCCTGGGTGCGGACTCATTTATTCACAACAAGTAATTAAACACCCTAAAAAATTGATTTAAGGTGCGAAGACACCTATAGCCCTTTTGAATGAACAGTATTTTTTGTACTGTAAATCTTTTAATTTTCCCAAAAATGTACAGTGCGCCTTATAATCCAGTAAATTTTACCAGTCAGGTTCTAAGGAGCAGTAAAGCCAGTTTCTCCAGCGCTAAGGCTGAGTGCAGTAAAGGATTAGCCGCTAACTGCAGCGCTAGCTCTTTCTCTGTACAGAGGTGAGTATATCAGACTGTAGTCTGCACGTTAAGTGTTAAAACAAGCTACATGTGAAGATCTGCCAGCTAATAGCTCCCTGGGTTCCAGGAACACTTAGGTGTGTAAAGACCACCGCGTGTAAAGACCACCGCGTGTAAAGACCACCGCGGGTAAAGACCAACGTGGGTAAAGACCTGCGAGTCTACCTGCGCGAGTCCACCGACAAGGCAGCCCGTCCCACTGCTTTCTAAAATGTGCTCCCATCACATTCCTGTTATCTCCGGTACTCACAGAAGGCAAAAAAACACACACAGGCGCCAGGACCATACTAACCTGTGGCCACTAAAACAAACCACGCCCACTACTACCTCATTCTCTGTTGGGCTATGGAACTGCCAGTCGGCTGTTAACAAAGCAGACTTTATCGCTTCTTATGCAAATCATCTGGCCTTACACCTGCTGGCCCTGACTGAAACTTGGATCAAACCTGAAAACACCGTTACTCCGGCGGCTCTTTCCAATAATTACTCCTTCTCCCATACTTCTCGTCTCTCTGGACGAGGAGGTGGAACTGGCCTATTAATCGCTAATGGCTTAAAACATACTCCACTACTACCTGCAAACTCATACAGTTCATTTGAGTATCATGCCACACTGGTTAATACTCCAGCAAAACTTGCCATTATTGTTCTCTACCGTCCTCCTGGACAAATGGGCGAATTCACGCATGAACTTGACATGCTACTGTCTTCTATCCCTGAGCAAGATTGTCCCATGCTCATTCTAGGGGATATGAACATCCACAACGACAGTACCAACTTTACAGACTTCTCATCCCTCATGCAGTCTTTCGATCTGGAGCAGGTCCCCAGCCCTCCAACACATAAAGCTGGCAAACATCTAGACCTGATTTTCACTCGTAACTGTGACACCGAGTCTTTAACTGTCACTCCTTTGCACCTTTTTCATATTTCGAACAAACCCACGGCTACTCCTACGATGGTCTCGTTCCGCCGAAATTTACGAGATATCTCAGCAGACCAGTTCTCCTCGCTGGTGACTGACAACATGCCCCCACCAGGCTCATTTTCATCACTCAATGTAAATGATGCCACTGACACTCTCTGCTCCACACTAAGCTCCTGTTTGGACAACCTCTGTCCTCTTACATCTCGAGCCATTAGCTCTAGCAAACCGCAGCCATGGCTAAAAAATAACTCACTGAGGGAACTACGTTCCAAACTCCAAGCTGCCGAAAGACAATGGCATAAAAACCAAAAACAAGCAGACCTAAAAAACTACCAACTGCTCCTGGCTTCCTTCTCAGCCACCATCACGACTGCTAAAGCTGAATTTTATCACAATAAATTCAGCTCCCTCACAGACTCCCGGAAACTATTTGCTACTTTCAAATCACTACTGAACCCTCCTCCTTCTCCCCCGGCTACATGCCTTACTGCTGAAACACTTGCATCATTCTTTACTGGAAAAGTGGCAGCTATCAGCAACCAGTTTACTGATGTAACATGTAGCAGTCCTACTACATGCTCTGCAGCCCGGTGTCCCTCCACCGAAGGCGTTGTGCTCGCCTCGTTCACTTCTCTCACTGAGAACGAGACACTGGCTCTCCTAACACGTAGCCGTCCTACTACGTGTCCGCTTGACCCAATTCCCTCAAACTTACTACAAACCATCGCACCTGCAATCATTCCGGCTATCACTCACACGATCAATGCCTCTTTAACTTCTGGTGTTTTCCCAACTGCTTTCAAACAAGCCCATGTGACACCACTGCTTAAAAAGCCTTCTCTCAACCCCGCCCAGGTTGATAACTACAGACCGGTCTCACTACTACCCTTTCTCTCTAAAACACTCGAGAGAGCAGTTTTAAATCAGGTCTCTGGTTCCACTCCCAGAATGACCTCCTGGACCAGAACCAACCTGGATTCAAAAAAGGACACTCTACCGAGACGGCTCTGTTGTCTGTGACTGAAGCGTTGAAAACTGCTAGAGCTGCAGGACAGTCCTCAGTGCTCATTCTGCTGGACCTCTCGGCCGCCTTCGACACGGTCAACCATGACTTCCTCCTAACTATACTCTCAAACATGGGGATCTCAGACAATGTGCTGTCATGGTTTAGATCATACCTCACTGGGCGCCCGTTCAAGGTGTCGTGGCAAGGACAGCTGTCCTCAGCCCGCTCTTTATCCAATGGGGTTCCCCAGGGTTCGGTACTGGGTCCCCTTCTCTTCTCAATATACACTGCCTCTCTTGGTCAGGTTATCCACTCACATGGCTTTTCCTACCATTGCTTTGCTGATGACACCCAGCTATACCTGTCGTTCTCACCTGAAGATCACTCAATCTCTGCACGGATATCGCAGTGTCTCTCTGACATATCCTCTTGGATGAAGGAGCATCACCTTCAATTAAATCTCTCAAAGACTGAACTTCTGGTCATACCAGCAAAACCATCTTTTCAACACAACCTCTCTATAAGCATCGACTCTCTCTCTCTCTCACCGACAAAGGTTGCTAGGAACCTGGGTGTTATGGTTGATGACCAGCTCTCCTTCACGCACCATGTGGCCTCGGTTGCTCGATCCTGCCACTTCGCGCTGTATAACATCAGGAAAATTAGACAGTTTCTGATGCAACAGACCACCCAACTCCTGGTACAAGCAGTCGTCATCTCACGCCTCGACTACTGCAATGCCCTGCAAACTGGCCTCCCGCCTGCGTAGTAAAACCACTCCAAATGATCCAGAATGCAGCAGCACGTCAGGTCTTCAACCAACCAAAACGGGCACATGTCACCCCGCTGCTCATTGAGCTCCACTGGCTACCAGTTGATGCTTGCATCAAATTCAAAACTCTTACAATCGCCTACAAGGTGATGACAGAACAGCTCCTTCCTACCTGCACTCACTCCTGAAGGCTTACGCTACCTCCCGGCCGCTGCGCTCCTCCAATGAACGTCGCCTCGCTTTGCCAAACACTCACACAAAGCAATCCAGACTGTTCTCATACAGAGTTCCCCAATGGTGGAACAAACTACCTTCCACTACCAGATCAGGAGAATCTCTCGCTATCTTTAAGAGACTCCTGAAGACAGAGCTCTTCAAAGAGCACTTACTCTCCTAACACCTCTAACACACTAACTACTTCTAACCCCATTTCCTTCTTCCCCTCCTTCACTTCTCTATCCCTTTATTTCCCTTCGACCTCCTTTAAGCCCTATCTAAAAATGGGTTATCTAAATTCCTATTACTTTGTACTTCATTATTGTAAGTCGCTTTGGACAAAAGCGTCTGCCAAATGCAATGTAATGTAATGTAATGTAATGTTAGCAGGAAAACCTAGGGAAGAGCCATTTCAATGCTTTATTCCGTGGCTTTCATGATAATAGATTGTAAATTGATATTAATCTTGTGTATTAATTATACAATAGAAGATTTTAGAAATATCTATTTGAATCCTTGAACATTTTTTGTATTTTCTGGTTTGTTTGTTGTGTTTCTAGAACTTGAAAAGGAAGCAGTGTTGAAGTTGTTGGCATATGTCATTTCCAAATTCTATATACAACTGTTTTTTGTGAGTTCAGACTGATTCCTTCATATATTGTGTTGGTTATTTTTGTGAACAAAGTAAACCCTACAGCAATTAAAGCCTTTACTTTAAGCCTTAATGTTTCCTATTCTACATACTCCTGACAGTATAAAAGCAGTCATGCTAAAAAAACAGTAGAATCTTAAAAAAAAAGCATGAAATACATTTTTGGTCATACCGCCCAGCACTAATGGCTAACACTACCATTTTTTGTCATACATTTACCTCCGCAATGCATTTTAGATCACGTTTGAGTGAAATTTATACAAATAAAAGCAGACAATGGTTTGGTAAAAAAAGAGAAGCTAAGACTAAGTTAGCTAGCGGAGTGTAAAAATGAACACTCTCTTTCACTGGCTCTCTTGACTTGTGTCTACACAGCAGCACTATGATATGGAGTTCTGTATGCTTAAAAAAATTACTTTACGGTAAACAGTTCAATATGAATTAAAAATAAAATTGTCATTAATTCATGTAAATAATTTAATATTTTCACTTTTTTGGTCAAAAACTGAAAGGACTTCTTAGGTAACTTTTGGAAGAATATTTCAGTTGCATCTCTATGTTTATTTGGGGGCAATTTAGGGGTACTATGAGGTAGAAACCAACATCTAAATTCTCTATATATAAATATCTAGTAAAAATGCAGTAAATACTGCAAAGTAAATACTGCCTTTCTGGAATCAGGTCATCTTTTTATCACTCAACTATTCACAGTAATGGAAATTTTGACCCAAACATTTGCAGAAACGGTATTATTCTTTACATAAACAGTCTATGTTGTCAATGTTTAAGTACAGGGAAAATGAATACATATTCATTACAGCACAGACAGCAAGAAAAGTGTGTAGGCTTAAGAAAACAACCTTCTTCAATGTTGCTGTGAAAAGGTTGACAAAGTGGGCTTAGATAACCGATCACTTACAAAGTGACTCTTCATAGGAGCATTACGAATATTAATGCATTCTTTATTTGTCTGTGTCCTTCAGCCTGCTGTTCTTCGCACTCTGATGATAAACGAGTAATGATAACAAGTACACAGCTTAAAAGCTTCTGGAAACCCTGGAATGAGCTGTGACGGTGGTGCGTTCCTCAAATATATAATCACAAGGTCACCGCTTATAACCCTTTCATGCTGCACTGCCAGAAAGAATATGTTTAACCTCAAATGAACCGCAGTCTCTGGTCTGCCACTGCATTCTGCTACTGTATCACTGCATACGGCACATCCCCGGCATCCCAAACCTGTGATAGAAGTTTCAGTTACAATCCTAGATGATTCTTTACTGAAACCTGACACTGTAAGCTAAATTTAGTTTTAGGATTTTTTTAGGCCGCATTGTACAGTTTTCATGGGAGTGAGATTGTACATATTAACAGACTAAAATATTTATGTATTTACTAATATATATATATATATATATATATATATATATATATATATATATATATATATATATATATATATATATATATATATATAGCTCTGGAAAGAAATATGAGACCACTTAAAAATGTAAAAGTTTATTTGATTTTACCAAATTGAAAACCTAGAAAGCTATCAAACCAAACTGAAGTGCTTAAATTTTTACACCAGGAGCAAAGAGCATTGTGTAAGACTGGTGGAGGAGAACACGCCAAAATGCATGACAACTGTTAATAAAAAAATAAGGGTTATTCCACCAAATATTGATTTCTGAACCCTTAAAACTTTATGAATATAAACTTAATTGCATTTTTTGAGATCTGAAAGCTCTGCATCTTTTTTCTTATTTCAGGCATTTCTCATTTTCTGCAAATAAATGCTCTAAATGACAGTTTTTTTTTGTTGGAAATTGCGAGAAATGTTGTCCGTAGATATATACATAAAGTTTAGCCTGTAACATTATAGAAATAATGTTCCAGGAACATTCTGAAAACGCATGACATAATAATGGTTTGAATCACAAAGTTATTAGAATGTTTCTCACATAATTTTTCTAGCTAGATGAATATTAACAGAATGGAAACATCACCATTTTTAAAACGTAAATTAAAACACTGACACTGTGACATTGCAGTGACGTTAACAGACCTTTTAAAAATGTTAAAAAAAAAAAGTTTCTCAGAGCAAGTTTGTAAGAATGTTAACTCTAATGGTTAGAAAATATTCTACTATTCAAAAATATAGCATCACAAAAATAATAAAATAATTTATTAAATAATTGTAAAACCTTTTAAAACAAACTCTGCTCCAGAGTCTTCTTTTTCCACCGTTTTCACATAAAATACCATGGTGCTCTTTTTCTTTTTTTCCCTTCTCATCTGAAGTGAGCTTTGAATTGTGGGGCACCGAGGGCCACAAAGGATACATCAGTTGCGTCCTTCAGATCACTCCAACCGTTGGCTGCAATTCTCAGCTGTATCAGAGGGATCCTTAAGCTTTGATGATTACCCAACTTTCAGCCAAGAAACGCAGCCTACTTTGATTCTTGATTCTAGTAGGGGTGGGGGTATGGAGATAAGGGGAGAGTTCATTGGTTGGAATATGGTGATGAGACTGGACTGCGATGGGGGTCTTAAAATAGGAGACAGATCTGCTTATTGAGGGTCTCTAAATTTTTACTTTTTACCAAGATCAAGAAAAGAAAACCAATAGTCAGTTCCTTCAGGAGGTGCCACTTCCAGTCCAGAGAGTGTTTTATCAGTGAAATTCCAAACGAGGGAAAAGAGGGGTCATTAAAAATGCGTGAGAAATGGAAAGTGTGCCGCGTGAAAGTGAGATTAGAGCTAATTGCACAAGTCTCGAAGCCTTGTCCACGTGAGGCTGGCAGCCCTGTTTTTATACAAACTAGCATTGCTACATGAAACAGACCTTGCGACAGTTATTACCCCTCATCTGCTCTCAAAGTCTGCAAGACTCAGACACAATGTTTCCCATTAGACTTCTAAGACTGGATGCGCCTGCACGTGACAGTGACCGGTTCCTGACCAACTCACTCACCCCTGACTGCAAGTACAGGCTGAAGAACCCCAAAAGCTCATTCACAAGTCTTCTCTTGTACCAAGTCCAAAAATAAGACAATGATGCTCTCAGTTACAGGAGACACAGTCCAGTTTCACTGTCTGTGCGCTGGCGTAAGCTGTTATGTGAGAGGCAGATCAAGTGTCAAGGTCATAACTGGACCTTAAGTAGGTCAAAAGGAGCCGGCTTACAACTTGCTAAAATAACAAACCAGACCTGTGCTTTCGTGAGGGGTTTGGCCATTCTGCCAAAAATAAAAACCAGAAGCTTTATACTGGCTTTCCTAAAAATTACATTTAGTAATAGATAAAATTCTGTCTAATTTTATTGATTAGCAATAAGCAGATATATCAGAGTGGCTAATGCGCATTGTGTGTTTATGCAGATGAAGGTTGTATATGAGATTATTCTGGTGTGGTTGATTGTTGGAGATCGTTGTAGCTTTTCTTCTGCCCTTTGTTGTCCAAACATGGCATACAGCAATTAGTCCTGGTGTCAACGATGGAAATTTCATTTTGCTTCTATTTCCACTATCAATAATTAAACAAAGCCCATTCAGACCTCAAAACACAATGTAATCCATATGCAACTATACCTACACATGCAGTACATACAGGAGCTTATGGCTGCAAACACATGCTTACACACTTACTATTCAGCTCTAAAATCTTAGTAAACTTCAGCACTAAAGGTTCTAAGGATTTATTTGTTTCCTTTTACTTTTATTTTCTGTTTTATCTTTTGGCTTTATCATTTATTTTATTAATTTCATTTTTTTATTTTTTCCTTTTTAATTCCATTTATTTCATCCTTTTGTTTTTTCTATCTTTTGTTTGATCATTTATTGTATTTCTAAAAATAAATTTTATTTCTATCATTTACTTTCTTTATAATCTTGGTGTTATTTTTAACATCATTTTTTGGTCTTTTACTTGTTGGTGTTTGTCATATTTTATTATTCTAATTATTTATCTCTTTATTTTATTGCTTTGCAATTTAGCTTGTCCACTTATCCTTTTTATTCTGAATTATTTTATTTTTCTTAATTAAATCTTATAACGCTTGTTATGTTTTATAATGCTTTTACCATTTAATTTTTTTTCGTTTTGCTATGAAGCTCCTTATTTTAGCTTACCTGACTAAATACTTGATATTAATTTTAATGTAATTCTTTTCAGTCCTTGTGCTCATGTAGCAGACATTAACCGGACAATGGACACTGGACGAGAAAAAACAGCCACACTCCACACCGGAATATGATGCTCTGCGTTGTTTATTCTGAGTGAGACATGGGGCAGAATTAGTGCACAGGCATACACACACACAGGCTCTGTCTCTCCCTCCCCTACTTCTCTCTCTCTCTCTCGCCAGCTCAGCAGCTGCAGTGCTTTTTTTTTTTTTATATATATATATATATTCACAAAATACATAAAATACATATAACTATAAAAAATGGAAAGCTACAAAAAATTCACAGATCACTTGTATAGAACTAAATGCTAATAGAACAGCAGTATAACTAACTCCACATAGGAGAAACAATGCTCACATTTAAAACATGTATTTTCAATAACCAACAGTTAGCTATATAGTTAAAACATTGGCAGAGCACATGACCAGTTAAACTACACAATAAACTAAAACAGAGAAAAATAACTGATTCAAATATTTTTTAAATTCATTTTTTTTAACCAACTCTAAAGTTATAAAACATTAAGTAAACCACTTTTAACATCGACTCATACCTGAGTGAGACATGGGGCAGAATTAGTGCACAGGCATACACACACAGGCTCTGTCTCTCCCTCCCCTACTTCTCTCTCTCTCTCTCGCCTGCACGAGGCATAAAAAACGGGTGGAGTAACACCAGCATTAAAAGTATTAATTAACTTAAAAGTTTGAAAATATAAGTTCATATACATGTTAACCAGTGCTGTCAACCATATTTTCAGAAATCACTTAAAATATTAGCTTTTACTTATTTAGAAGTAGAAATTAACGGGAGAGAGTAAAATGCCTTCTTACCAGCTCAGCAGCTGCAGTGCTTTTGGGGCATTTTGCCGCGAAAGCTCAGTATCAACAGGAACGGTGCCACACTAATTAGCGCCCCACTCACAACAACAAAGGGGGAACCCCAAAAATAAACAATATATTCAATTATATTAACACTTTTTTTTTTAAAATATCTCTTAGGTTTTTACAATTTTAACTATTTAATAAAGCTTGGTGAAGTTCACTAAAAAGTTTAAGGGAGAAAAGAGCAGAGAAAAAAAAAAATATATAATAGAAATAAATATATATATATTTTTTAGAAAAAAATAAAACAATTAGCCGTTAACTCCTTTTACCATGGCTACATACTTCCCCCTGAACTTCACAAAGCTTGCCCACCAGAGATCACATCTCATACAACTTAACAGGACAATAAAAAGAAGTCATGAGCAGACACGTAATACCACTATGCAACATAAATGTCCCAACTGCTAGGGGAGAGAGGCGACAAGGAGTTGATCAGGCTCCTTAATGCAATCTCACTCAGGGGATGCCTTATACACCACCCACTGGTATAAGCTCAATAGACCATATATCCCATTCACAAAAACACAATCAGTATAACATTTTTTTTTTTTTTTTTTTTTTTTTAGGACAACAGGGACTTTGCCAAATCTCTAGCTGAATGATGTGCTACTTTCTGTGTCATACTCTGAATTAGCCTATTAACAGGTTTCACTAGTCTACCAGCCCGTGTCTTCACTTGAGTCACTATTCCAGTAACAGGTGGATCTACATTTTCGATGGACACCTTGCTGCTGTGTTCTTGGCTTTTCTCTGTGTTAGCTCTTGCCGTTTCAGTAGGGGCTGCACTCAGGATGTCAGTGGTACTCCGCTGAGGGTGACTAGAAGTAGATTCCAAGTCTACAGTACTGAGACGACGTTCCATCTCTCCACATTCAGATGTGCATGAACTGCCTGAAGGGATACTAGTGCCACCTAATGTAGCTATCCAGCTAGCTGTTCGATCTTCTTTGTCAGAAACTTCCTCAGACTCCAAAGAAGACATAGAAGATCCTTGAGCTTGTTCACGACTTGACTCTGAATCGTCGAAAGACGGCTCCACTCCAGCATCTGTGTCAAAGGGCAGAAAGTTTACTTGTAACATTAAGTTCCGATGAACCACCTTTTCTTGACCAGTGTTGGTGTTTCTCACTCTGTAAGTGTGGCACTTGGGATCTTTTGAAACTACCACATAAGGTGTGGACTCCCACTTGTCTGCCAGCTTTCGTCGACCTCGCTCACCCTTATTGGCCAGCAATATGCGATCACCTTCCTCAATGTCACAGCCTTTCATTCTTCTGTTGTACAATTCTGTCTGACGCTGTCGGCTCACGTCTGCACTGGCCTGAGCAAGAGCTGCAGCTTCTTTGAGGTCGGCCCTCATGCTGTTGACGTAGCTATTATAATCAACAATGTCACTGTCTCTTCCAACATTGTGAAACACTACATCAACTGGCAGACGAGGGGTTCTTCCAAACATAAGGAAAAATGGGGCATAGCCAGTAGATTCATGAGCCGTGCAATTATACACAAAGGTCAGGGTCTGCAACATTTGTGGCCACTTCTGCTTAGCTCTTGGTGGCAAGGTCCTGATCATACTCCCAAGCGTGCGATTAAATCTTTTGACGTGGCCATTGCCCATGGGGTGATAGGATGTGGTCCTTGATTTATTTACCCCAGCGATTTGTAGCAGTTCTTGGATTAAGTGGCTTTCAAAGTTGGCGCCTTGATCTGCATGAATCCGCTCAGGAAAACCATACAGACAGAAGACCCTGTCCCACAGCTGACGGGCCACTTGCTTTGCAGACTGGTCACGACAAACAAATGAATGGGCCAATTTAGTAAAATGGTCGGTGACCACGAGGACGTCCACAGATTTACCCTGAGAGTCTTCAGCAGACCAAAAGTCTATGCAGGCCAATTCCAATGGACGTGTCGTTCTTACACTCTCGAGCGGGGCTCGCCCTTCTGGTTCGGGGGTTTTGCTCACCACACATCGCTTACAGCGCTGGACATACTCCCGAATTTCTCGCTCCATGTCGACCCAGAAAAATCGTTGTCTAGCCAAATAGAGTGTTCTGTACTGGCCTTGGTGCCCAGCATCGTCGTGGATGCCCTGCAAAACTTGCTTAATGAGGGAAGCTGGAACAACATATTGGTAGCGTTTCTTGCCTGACAAAGGATCTTTACAGAGCCGATATAGTATTCCATCCAGCACTTTCAGCTTATTCCACTGTTTTAGAGTTTTCAGTGCCCTAAAGGTCTCTTTTGCCCTCTCTCGTCTTGATGGCCTTGTACCACGGGTGACATAAGAAAGAACTCGAGACAAAACTGGGTCCTCTTGTTGTTTATCTTGAAGCTCTGTCAGTGACAATGCTGACAGCTCGCTCTGGTCAGGGGCTACCAAACTGAGCACATCTTGGGACAACAACCCTACTCTTGCCTTGAACCCTACGCTCCACTCTGTTTGACCATTCATGATAGCGGAGACCTCTTCACTGGAAAGCGAGCAGCAGGCTAATTCTTGGTGTGGGGACAGAGGTTCTACCGCCTGGCACTGCGTGCTAGCCACAAAGGTGCGTTGGACCACATCCTCTTTGTAATGTTCTGCTTCCTCCAGCAAAGCTTTGTAGGGCTCAGCAACCAATCTTTGACTGACACAGCTACGAGTAAAGGGTTGTCTACTCAAGGCATCTGCCACCACGTTCTTACTGCCAGGGATATACTGGATGCTGAAATTGTATGGTGCCAGCTTAGCAACCCACCTCTGCTCACACGCGTCAAGTTTTGGCTTAGTCAAGATGTAGGTTAATGGATTGTTGTCCGTCCAGACAGTAAAAGAGTTGCCTTTTAACCAGTGACTGAATTTGTCACAGACGGACCACTTTAGAGCCAGAAACTCTAGACGGTGAGCAGGGTAGTTGATCTGAGCGCGGGTGAGGGCTTTACTGGCAAAAGCGATGGGACGGGCTTTTGTTTCCCCCTCTGGCACCTGAGATAGCACAGCGCCCAGGCCGTCTAAGGAGGCATCCGTGGACAGTATAAATGGCCGACTGAAGTCAGGGTGCGCAAGCACTACAGATTCCAAGAGTGCAGATTTCAGCTGTGCAAAAGACTCACTGTGCTCTTGCTTCCAATCATCTGGCCTCAACTTTCTGAAAGCAGCGGCTCCCTTTCTGTTAACTTTTCTGCCTTTAGGTGCAGCAGTCAACGAAAACAGTGGCTTGGCAATGCTGGAGCAATTTGGTATAAAACGTTGATAGTACATTATCATGCCTAAGAATGCCTTGATCTTTCTCTGTGAGGGGCTCACTCCATCCTCCATCATAAGATCAGCCTCTGTCATAGCAGTGATAGCTTTGACCTTGTCAGGGTCTGTCGCCACTCCATTTTCGTCAATGATGTGCCCTAAAAATCGCACTCTCCTCCGCAATAGATGGCACTTCTTGGGAGCTAATTTCAGTCCATGAGCACTCAGCCTAGCGAACACCATCTCCAATCGTTTCAAAGCCTCACCCTCATTAGGCGCGTACACGAGAACGTCATCTAAATAACAGAGTAGGGAGAGGAAGTTTTGATCTCCGAATATACCCATCATGAGCCGCATAAAACTTGCTGGACTGTTACAGAGGCCCTGCGGAAGTCTGTTCATCTCGTATAGCCCCATAGGGGTCGTAAAAGCAGTGAACTTTTTATCCTCTTCAGCCATCTCAATGTTATAGAACCCGGAAGTGAGATCCATTGCACTGAATATCGCATTACCCCCTAAAGCAGCCAGACAGTCTGCTTGGTGTGGTAAGGGATGGGCGTCTTTCACAGTACGGCTGTTTAGCCAACGGTAGTCTACGCAGATCCGTAGGTCACCATTCTTCTTCCAAACAAGCACAATCGGCGAGGCCCACTCACTGGAAGACTTACGGATGATTTCACGCTCCTCCATCTCTGAGAGCACCTGTCGAAGCTTATGGTAGTGTGCAGGGGGCACGCGACGGTAGGGGAGTCTGAATGGCCGGTCGTCTGACAAACGGATGCGATGGTAAAAGTCCTTGGCCTTGCCACAGTCTAGTTTGTCTTTTGAGAACACGCCTTCATATTTCTGTATCAGCTGCACAAGTTGTTCCTTCCAGTATGTAGTCACCTCACACGAGTCAACATCGAGGTCACCCAGGCCTAGCTGATCCATTCTATCACGGAAACCGGGAGCAACTTGGGAACTGTCAGCTGTGGGACTGTCCACCTTCTGGCTTGACACTGTTACTTTGTTACTAGCAGACTGATTGGACTTTACATCAAGGTCCTCAAGGGCCAGACACGGGGATACATCAGCCACTTTTGAGTTTCTCTTAAGGGTGACCGGTTTATTACTTGGGTTCAAGATCCTGACCGGCACCCACCTTTCAGCATTCATGGAGGTCACCACCCTTCCAACCATGACATTTTTCTTGTGAGTCTGTGACTTGGGTGGTTCAACAAGGATGGCACTTCCCACTGAGACAGCAGCGGTTGCGGGTAGTTTGGCCCACACAAGATGCTCCTGACGAGGTAAAAGGGTAACAGCTTGCATGAGTTTAGCTGTGCCGAGTGCATCAGGAATTTCTTTGCCTTTCCACCTGTGTAGGCCAGATAGCATGTCTAAGAAATGCTCAATTTCAGGTTCACCTGAACTTTCAGCCATGTTGAGGACACGCCAGTAGTTGGGAGTTTCCTTGAGACGACTGAGGATGTACTTAATAACATTAGTGCCTAGAATGACTTCGTCACGCTGCCCAGGCACGACTAGTGTAGGTACATTGACTGCATGACCATAGACTTCCATCTCTATCTCATAGATGCACTTTGGACGCACTTGAACTCCACCACAGCCTATGAGCATGATGTCTGAATGTATTTTGCTAAGCTCAAGTGTTATCCCAGAGCTCTTAAGTTTCTGCTCGGCTTCTTCATTAATAGTACACGCCATGGACCCACTATCTAACAAAGCTCGCAGTGAAACCTGGCCTTTTACAAGAACATCAGTGTAGAACAGACTGTCAGCTTTCTCGAGCTTCATTACATTTTGAAACAGAACTTCATTCTTGCTAGATGCAGATTTGCAACACTCTTCATATAGTGACTTGCCATCTTCTGTATTCGGGGTTTGGTCCATTTCACTCACACTGCCCCCCACCAAGTGTGAGTGAGCTAGTTTCCCTGATTTGTGGCGGTAGGCTGGGGAGCTGGTGAAGCTATGTTGGGACAGTCTTTACGTTGATGTCCTACATCAAAGCAGATTAGACATCGTTTCTCTCTCATGCAGTGTGAGCGGGTAGAATGGGATGTATCGCTGCAAATGCGACAAGCTAGACCACGAGTCCATGACGTCACAGGAGGCCCAGAAGGATTGCGAGCAGGCTGGCTGGTACGTTCAAGAACCCTCTCCAACATGCTGAGTACACGCTCTAATGTATTAGAGTCAGACGCTGTATTGTCATTACGTTTGGAGATGTCATTGGGTAAACTCTGTGCAGCATTAACAACTGTGCATCCAACTTCGGTGTCTTTTTCAGAGCTTGTAATGGCTGTGGCAGTAGCAACGTGGAGCACACGAGGTTTTGGAACACTTGGAGTTTTGCGTGACCAACGTTCCCTCTGATGTTCATCTATGGCTTCTTGGACTTCTTCAAACGACCATTTAGTCATTGGCTTGCACTTGAATACACTGGATAGATCTTGGCTAGGGCAGTTTCGGATGAACATCATAGCTATCTCAGCATTCATGTTCTCCATCCTACTCCCACTGCTCAGTAGATGGCTATTAGCTCGCTCTGCTGTAGAGTTCAGACGTACCCAATAGTCAACTGGGCTTTCGTTGTCTTCAGGCTGTGTAGCGTAGAAGTCAGCTAACGGCAGGCACGACACAGGGCTGTCACTAAAGTAACGCCTCAGCACATCATAAATTTTGCTGGAACTCACACTTGTGTTAGGAGAGGACTTACTCTTTAACCCCACCTTTACTATGTTCTTAGCTCTACCTAAGAGATGACTCAGAATTGTGTTTGCTTTTTCTGTTTCAGGGCAGCTACTTTTCTTGAGATATAGCTCCATTACATCTATCCACTCCTGCACATTGTATTTGTCATTCTCATCACCTCTAAACATGGGTGGCTCCTTAATATCTGACCTAACTACAACACTGACTCTAGAGGTGTCAAGAGAGGTGCTAGAGATGTTGGAGCCATCCCTACCAGATGATGCATTAGATGTAGGAGTAGCTGGGTTTTGACTGGAAAGTATTCTATTTGCAATAGTTTCACCAATCTGACTTCCAAGTTCCCCTATCAACTCACGTAATTGCTGAGTGACATCTTCATTACCATTAGTAGGGGTTGAGCACACAGGTTTCACTGGCCCATTATTAGGACTACACTCCGGGCCTATAGGACTTTCATGATACAATGGAAGCATGTTTGTTTGAACTCCTAATCCTACATCTGCTCTGCTCACAGTTCTACCCCTCCCAAATACTGGAGTGCTCATATCAAATGTGAGGTGTCCTCGACCAGCCATATTTTGGTTTGTAACGCATTCAAATCAAACAATAAAAAAAATCATACAAAATAACAAAAGGGAAAAAAAAATTTGAAAACAAATCCCCAGAACAATGTGTGACTAAATGCAAAAGTTCATGAATTGTCACTTTAATGCCCGCTGAATGGAACCTTTAATCTTGCAGAACGATACCTCACGTGTCACAACAAACTGCTTGACCCCGGCGATCTGCTGCAGCTGATCAAAGGAATCCGGGTCACGGCACCAGTTTTATGTAGCAGACATTAACCGGACAATGGACACTGGACGAGAAAAAACAGCCACACTCCACACCGGAATATGATGCTCTGCGTTGTTTATTCTGAGTGAGACATGGGGCAGAATTAGTGCACAGGCATACACACACAGGCTCTGTCTCTCCCTCCCCTACTTCTCTCTCTCTCTCTCGCCTGCACGAGGCATAAAAAACGGGTGGAGTAACACCAGCATTAAAAGTATTAATTAACTTAAAAGTTTGAAAATATAAGTTCATATACATGTTAACCAGTGCTGTCAACCATATTTTCAGAAATCACTTAAAATATTAGCTTTTACTTATTTAGAAGTAGAAATTAACGGGAGAGAGTAAAATGCCTTCTTACCAGCTCAGCAGCTGCAGTGCTTTTGGGGCATTTTGCCGCGAAAGCTCAGTATCAACAGGAACGGTGCCACACTAATTAGCGCCCCACTCACAACAACAAAGGGGGAACCCCAAAAATAAACAATATATTCAATTATATTAACACTTTTTTTTTTAAAAATATCTCTTAGGTTTTTACAATTTTAACTATTTAATAAAGCTTGGTGAAGTTCACTAAAAAGTTTAAGGGAGAAAAGAGCAGAGAAAAAAATATATATATAATAGAAATAAATATATATATATTTTTTAGAAAAAAATAAAACAATTAGCCGTTAACTCCTTTTACCATGGCTACACTCAGCTGCATTGAAAATGAGGGCTAATTCACTAAGTGGTTTATAGCAAAGTTTCTGACGCTGAATATTCAGTGTTTAAGGGTCAAATTTGTCTGAATGAGGAAAAAATTTGGGGAAAACTGTGAGGAATTCATCTACCAAATCTTTGCCCCAGTAAAAAAGGGTAAAAAAGGAATTCTATTAAGAATGTTCATGCACAGAGTACACAGTTGTTAAGTTTGTGATGAGAAGTTCACATACACTCATCTTGGACATAATGTGTGACATAATTTGTTGCATCGCATTGTAGCTTTTAGAACATTTCTCACATACAGTAATGTTCCCAGCTAGACAAATAGTAACATGGAATAGTAATATGGAAACGTTAAAAGTAATGCTTTAAACATTACATAGAAACTCTCTACAAACATCCAGAAAACTTGACAGATTGAATGTTCTAAGAACATTAACTGTAACGTTCAGAAAACTTGCTACTAGAAATTTCAAACCTTTCACTTGGGCATATTTACCAAAAAAAAGAGGCTAAAATACGATTTTTCTCCATAATTTACATTTTTAGCTCAGTTAATATGAATATAATCTGCGCACAGTTTTCAACCCTTACAGATCACAAAATACTCTGTAAAGCATTTAGGTGCTCTTATCTGGACTTGTGTAACTTGTGGTTTCTGAGGCTGGTAACACTGATGAGCTTATTGTGTGCAACAGAAGTGACTCTTGCTCTTCCTTTTCTGATGAGAGCCAGTTTCATCATAATGTTTTTATGACTTAATTATTAATCTACAGTGCAAGATTTGACTTGTATGTCTCACTCACTATAGCAAAACTTCCCATTCCACCTTAAATAGTGTAGCAGGTACTCTGCATCAGAAGAGACTGGCAGGGTGGCCTATAGAGCAACATAAATAGCTGCTAATTAAGCAGTTTTCTTTTTACATTTATCTATTTTGACAACAAATGGGGTTCTTAAAGGGTTTTTGCCTATCTTAAGGGGGATTTTAACCACTTCCTGCTGTAATTTTTTTCCAAAGGGAAGGGTGGCACTCAAAAAACAAGGTGTATAATGGGGTATAAATGAGAAATGGGATTGTATTGGCATCAGATTGTATACATTTGCATTGACATCAGAAGGACTCCAGCTTAAAATAACTGTAAAATACAAGAAGAAGGGCCATAAATAAATTCAGTGTGAATGGACAACGCGTCAGATGGAGATAATGAGCAGTTGTCTGCTGTTTCCGAGCTTGGACCACATGCCGAGAGAGCTTGTGTGTGTGTATGTGTGTGTGTTTGTCTCCAGTGTGTCTTTAATCCCCTGCGTCGCAGCCTTATAGATATAGTAGCTGTGATCTAGCAGTCACTAATAGCACTGCTCAGCCCAGCTCTAATATCTACCCCAGGTTCTGCAGTGCACGGCTCAGCAGTGATCCCGCTCCAGACGTCTGCTCGGAGAAGAGCTCTGACCTGACTAAAGCTGCTGTAGAACCCAGATAATCAATACATCATCTACGAGAGAGAGAGAGACAGACCGAGGCTATTTGTCTGTGCCTGTGCTCCGTGTCTCATGGCATTACTGTTAGTGTCAGTCTTCATCTAGCCTGTGTTCACCATGTAACCCCTAATCATGCACTACAGAATCTCTGCTCACCCTCTACTGTCAATCCATACGCTCTCTCATCTCTCTCGCTCGCTCACTCACACTCCCGCCGGCACCCAATTATTAACCTCCTCTGCCCCGAAGAGGATAAAAACTGCTGGAGCCCATATAGAGAATCCCCACAGCAACTCAGATCCTTTTCCAGACCACCGCTTCTCAACTCTCGAGTCCTAAGATCAAACTGAAAGGCTGCAGGACAATAAACAGACCGTGTGTTTGCCTCTATGTAGTGCTATGAAATAAAAATAGCTGTCTAATGACCTATAAATACTAGGGCTGTGCGATTAATAATTTTTTAATTGTTATCGTAGGCCTGGACAATATTTCGATATCGGTATTTATCGCGATAAGAAATGTTTCAATAACGGTGATATCATTTTTGTGGCATATCGATATTTATTATTCACAGACAGGCGTTTTTTAGCGGCGTCAGTTCACTGCAGCGCCGAAAACAATCAGCCTCTGATGACGCAATCATACAGGCACATAGCCAGATAGGCTAGGCTAGTCTAGACCTGGTTCGGCTGCGCTCCGCTCCGCACCTAAAACCCACCCGCGATGAAGCGAAATCGACCGGATCTCAGCTCCGCTCCACAGCTAAAACCAACCCGCGATGAAGCGAAACCGACCCTAACCGAGCGGATCTCAGCTCCGCTCCGCACCTAAAACCCGCCCGCAATGAAGCGAAACCGACCCTAACCGAGCGGATCTCGGCTCCGCTCCGCACCTAAAACCTCCCGCGATGAAACGAAACCGACCCTAACCCGCTCGATTTCAGCGCAGGACATTTTAGATGAAGAATGAGCGCATAGTTGAGGGAGGCAGGTCTAATTCAGTGGTTCGGCTTTCAAAGGTCTGATAAACTTCAGACTTCAGCTTGCTCCAAATTGTTCTGGAGAGTGGAGCCGACCAGCAACAGTAATACATCCTTTCCTGCACCTCAAGCTGTTTCACTACACACAATATCTTCTTTATTCTGGCTTAAACACTTTTGTAGTTTATGTTTTAGTTAAGTTATTTATAGTTGATATAGGTTTGTTTATTTAACAGGGATATCATGTTCCATGAAGGCTTTTTGTATTCCCTATTCTGGTTGAAGCACTTTTGTTTTGATCTGTTAAATATGTTTACAAAAGAATAAGAAGCTCTGCCTCTGTTGTGATGTAAAGTTATTTATATTGGTAATATGTATATAGGCTATAGGTTTATGTTTGACAGGGATGTCATGTTTTTATTTTGCTAAATGCAAATAAAAGTGTGCATTGATTTATTCTGATCATTTTTTATTTCTAAAGTATTATACAGTTTTTGTGATAGGAGGCTTTAAAGACTTAAATTTAAAATTTCAGACAGTAGTGTACAGATTTTTTCAATTGCAGGGATTCTTAGCAGTTTTTCTGAGGCCTTCAAAGTATTTATATCGATATCAAAATTGTATCGTATCGACCGAAATCAAGGAATATATCGTGATATAAATTTTGGCCATATCGTCCAGCACTATGTTATCGTAATATAAGAGCTGCGATAATGCCGTAAATAACCGCAAGCTCAAACTGTGTTACCCACGTGCAGCAACGAAGGGAGTTTCTCTTACTGCAAACTATGATCATGTTGAGGTAGAGAGAGGTTATGTGGGGTAGAGTGAAGTCGAAGGAGGCAGAGTGAGAGTGAGATAGAATGTGGCAGAGGAACGGTGAGTGAGATAGAATGAAGTAGAGTGAGGCATAGCTAGCGGGTGGTAGAATGTGGTAGAGTGAAGTAGCGCAAAGCAGAGCTAGGCAAAGTGAGGTAGAGGAAAGTAGGGCTGGGTAGAGTGAGACTGAGGGAGGTAGAACTAAGTAGAGTTAGGTAGAAGAAAGAAGATATGGGTAGAGTAAGGCTGAAGCAAAATGATGTAGAATGAAGCTTAGGCAGACGGAGTTAGAGTGTGGTAGAGTGAGGCAGGTAGAATGTGTTAGAACTAGGTAGAGTGAGGTAGAGGAAGGTACATGTAGGTAGAATGAGGCTGAGGCAGAATGAGGTAGAGGGAAGTAGAGCTAGGTAGAGTGAGAGTGAGGTAGAAGGAGGTAGAATGATTAAGAGTGTGGTAGAGTGAAGCAGAGTGAAGGCAAAGCTAGGTAGAGTGAGGCTGAGTGAGGTAGATCTAGGTAAAGTGAGGCTGAGGCAGATGAAGGTAGAATGAGGCTGAGGTAGAAGGAGGAAGAATGAGATAGAAATAAGTAGAGTGAAGTAGAGGAAGGTAGCTAGCGAGTTACTGCAAGCTGCAGCCAAGGGTTGCCAGGTTCAGCAAAAAGTCCTGCCAAAAGTCTGTCTGAAAACCGCCTATCAGAAGCCAAATCTAGCCGAAACTAGCCCAATGCCTAAGGTTGCCAGAGACATTAACAATACAGCACATTTTCTTTTTGAATGGTTTGCAATTAAGGCTTTTTGGTGGCCGCAATAAATATAAAAGTTGCCAAAAAAAACAAGCCACTGGTTTAATTTTCATTCATGACTATCAAACAAGCCGAGTTTGGAAGAAAAACCACAAACCTGGCAATTCTAGTTACAGAGTTACTCTGGGAACTCTGGCTCCTATAGTAAGGTTTGTAATTTTATTTAGGTAAGTCAACTTTCAAAATATTCTGCAAAATCGGTCCAGGGCCCTAAAAGTTTAGCTGTGGAGGTGCAAAGTTTGGACACACTGCATTTTCTGTATTTTCATGACTATTTACTATTTTGTAGCTTCTCACTGAGAGCATCAAAACTATGAATGAAAACATGTGGAGTTTTATGTACTTAACAAAAAAGGTGAAATAACTAAACACATGTTTTGCATTCTAGTTTCTTTTTTCCTCTGATTACTGCTTTGCACACTCTTGGCATTCTCTCAAAGAGCTTCAAGAGGTGGTCACCTGAAATGGTTTTCCAACAGTCTTGAAGGAGTTCCCAGAGGTGTTTAGCACCTGTTTTGTTGGCTCTTTTGCCTTCACTCTGTGGTCCAGCTCACCGCAAACCATCTGGATTGGGTTCAGGTCCGGTGACTGTGGAGGCCAGCTCATTTTTTGTTTTTTGTTAAGTACAAAACTCCACATGTGTTCATTCATAGTTTTGATGCCTTCAGTGAGAATCTACAATGTAAATAGTCATGAAAATGCATTGAATGAGAAGGTGTGTCCAAACATTTGGCCTGTACCGTATTGTGACGATCGTCGTAGGGTGTTTATGTGCGCCAGCCTATAGTGTGCCTGTAGGGGTGGGGTTATGCTAATCCGGGGCAAGCAGGGCATTATGGGGGTGTGTTGTGGGTGTGTTAGAGGGACCCACCATCTCTGTGGATGTTAGCCAGTTTAGCCACTTGGGGGGTTTTAGCTGTGTGAGCGGCTTGGGTTTCACTTGCCAAGCACTTGTAAGAGGTGTAAGTGAGCAGTACCCTGTTAAATAAAGAGCTTCCTGCTAAGAGCATGCTTCCTGCTTCTTCATCTTCCTGCCAGTCGTTACAGTATCATCAATACTGTTTGTGTGTACGTGCCCCCCCGAGCGGACGCGGAGGCTGCGTGTGACGTCATACACACGACCATCGCCAGGCTCCAGACACAACACCCGGATGCTTTTGCCGCTCTCTCTGGTGACTTCAACCACATCACGCTGGACTCCACACTGACTTCTTTTACCCAGTATGTGGACTGTCCCACCAGAAAAAACAGGACAATTGACCTCCTGTATGCTAACATCAGTGATGCGTACACCGCCATCCCACTGCCCCCACTTGGAAAATCTGATCACAATCTGGTTTTCCTGAAGCCTCATTACAAACCCTGTGTGATGAGGCAACCAACCACAACACGCTCCTTCAGGAAGTGGTCTCAGGAGGCAGAGGAGACCCTGAAGGACTGCTTTGCATCCACAGACTGGAGTGTGCTTCAGGACTCTCACGGTGAGGACATTGAGGGGGTAGCAGACTGCGCAACTGACTATCTGAACTTTTGCATGGACATTGTGGTTCCTGTAAGAACTGTTCGCTGCTTTGCCAACAACAAGCCCTGGATTACAAGCGACGTAAAGGACCTCTTAAACAAAAAGAAGAGGGCCTTTAAAGACAAGAACCAGGAGGAGTTGAAGAATATTCAGCGTGAACTCAAGTGCAGTCAACTCCACCTCTCTGCAGACCAGGTCACAGGGGCGCTGAGGAGACTCCGCTCAGGGAAATCAGCTGGACCTGACGAGGTAAGCCCGAGACTTCTTAAGGCTTGCGCCTTTGAACTTGGGTTACCCTTGTCGAATATCTTCAACATGAGCCTGCAGTTGGGGAGGGTTCCTACGCTGTGGAAAACTTCATGCCTGGTCCCTGTTCCCAAGAAACCTCGCCCCAGTGAGCTCAACGACTTCAGGCCGGTAGCTTTGACCTCGCACATTATGAAGACCATGGAACGACTGCTTCTCCCACTCCTCAGACCCCAGGTACAGCATGCACTGGACCCTCTCCAGTTTGCATATCGGGAGAAGATTGGTGTTGAGGATGCAGTCATCTACCTCCTCCACCGAACCTACTCTCATCTTGACAAGGGGAGTAGTGCTGTGAGAATCATGTTTTTTGATTTCTCCAGTGCTTTTAACACCATCCAGCCTCCACTTCTCAGAGACAAGCTGGTGAAGATGAATGTGGATCCTCACCTGGTGTTCTGGATCACAGACTACCTCACCTGCAGACCACAGTACGTGAGGCTCACTGACGGCACATCGGAGACTGTGGTCAGTAGCACTGGAGCACCACAGGGGACTGTGCTCTCCCCCTTCCTCTTCACTCTCTACACATCAGACTTCCAGTACAACTCTGAGATGTGCCACCTGCAGAAATTCTCGGATGACACTGCCATCGTTGGGTGTGTGAAGGGTGGTCAGGAGGAGGAGTACAAGAGACAGGTGGATGACTTTGTTGCTTGGTGCCGACTGAACCAACTGCAGTTGAACATATCCAAGACCAAGGAGATGGTGGTGGACTTCCGTAGGTCTGGACCACCCTTGCAGCCAGTCTCCATCGAGGGGGTTGATGTGGAGACAGTAAAGACCTACAAGTACCTTGGTCTGCAGCTGGACAACAAACTGGATTGGTCAACAAATACAGACACCCTGTACAGGAAGGGACAAAGCCGGCTCTATTTCTTGAGGAGACTGCGGTCCTTTAACATCTGTTAGAAGCTTCTGCAGATGTTCTACCAATCAATCGTGGCCAGCATTCTCTTCTACGCTGTGGTGTGCTGGGGAGGCAACATGAAGAGGAGAGATGCATCACGGCTGGACAAGCTGGTCAGGAGGGCCGGGGCAGTGGTTGGAATGGAGCTGGACTCTCTGGTTACAATAGCTGAGAGAAGGACTTTGGATAAACTGCTTTCTATCATGAACAATGATAGTCATCCACTTCACACCACCATCATGAAGCAGAGGAGTGTGTTCAGTGGCAGACTGCTGTCACAGAGCTGCACAACAGACAGACTCAGAAAATCCTTCATTCCGAGAGCCATCAGACTCTTTAACTCCTCCCATCGGGGACGGGATGCTGCTGACGACTGAGTTTAATCCAGGCACACCACTTGGACATTATTCAAACACTTAATTATTTATATTAACACTTCCCCAACCTCGCTTACATTTAAGTATACCTTACTCATGATTGGGTATTCACATTTTCACATTCTCTTTTTAGAACTGTCTTGTAACGTATGCATACTTATATTATATTATATTTCTATGTCACATCAGTCACTTTCATAATCGATGTCATTGCACTCTACTCTGTTAATTATTTAATTATTTATGACCATTAGCAACATCTACTGCACTGCTCCGTTTACAGATAGATCCTTACCTTGTATAGTTAGTTTTTTTTTATAGCCTTATATATTTTCTATTCTTCTGTGTTTTGATTTGTCTGAGTATGTTTCTTATTGTATTGTGTTGTTGCTGCTGGATGCCTAAATTTCCTTCGGGATAAATAAAGTATCTATCTATCTATCTATCTATCTATCTATCTATCTATCTATCTATCTATCTATCTATCTATCTATCTATCTATCTATCTATCTATCAATACGAAACACAAATGGAGGGCATGGTCTAAATAATCGTGACTAATCAACTAATCAAAAAAAATTGTCAGATTAGTCGACAACTAAAATAGTCATTAGTTGCAGCCCTAACTAAAATGTCCAAATATTTGCATGTCAATATGTACGAAAAAAAAAACAACATTTTGTAAACTCTAAACTGAATGATGTGTCAGTCTGAAGCATGTGGACAGATGGGTGAGGAGAAAAGCAGGTCTGGGAATTCCCTCCGACAGTGATGGATGAGGGCTAGGAAAGCAGCATGGAGGCACCGAAGCTGATCATATCCAGGCGCTACTGAAGGCCAATAAAAGCTGCGATAGCTTCATTAGCGTGAGCGATGTTAATGCGAGCGTGTGCTCAGGCAGATCTTCACTGTGTTTTTGTTGTGTTAACAGTTTCTACGTGCAGCATGTGTCTGAGAACAGGAGGGAGAAGCCGAGCTCCACAGAACGCAGTTCAACTTTACACCTGCCAAGAGCAGCACACGAGCTATAAATACATTCCTATCTGACTCACCAGTTAACACACGCATGCTCTCTCTCTCTCTCGCCCGTTCTCTCTCTCTTTCCTCCTGCGATCTGGGCGGTGGCACTGCCCACTAGGCCAGAGATGGATCTATAGGCTGATGTTTTGATCTGGTTCTGATTAGCTCTTATTGGGTTAGGCTACATTAGCACATTTAACACGCACTCCTCACCTTCTCTCAGCTCCTGCGTTTGTTTACTGCTGCTTTGGTAATTGCAAGAATATCCAATTATTAGGCAGTTTGCTGAAATCAGAGCCAAATGCTTTTTATGATGGGAAAGGTTTATTATGATTTACATGTTTATTGAGTGCTTTTTCTTCTCCATCCATGGAAAATCTCATCACTGCACCACAGCAGCTGGCAACTGTTGGTTGGTATATTAGTTATGTCTCTGTATGAGAGTGCCTAAGTGCTAGGCAAAGTATCGTCACCCGTTAAACAATAGAAGAAGAAAAAGAATCAGAGTTGTGCCAAAATCCCCTTCGCTGACTTCTTTAATGTGCAGGTGTGTTCCGTTTTATTTGCAGGATGGGTAGAACAGATTATGCTGCTGATTGCTGTATCTACTGTAACTGTAGATCTACTATAACTGTATATTTCACACTATAAGGCACACCGGATTATAAGGCGTACTATCAATACATTTTTTTTTTCTAGTTAATTTTCATACATAATGCAAACCGGATTATCTGACACTAGTAAGGAAGAGGGGTGTCACCATGTTTTCCTTCTAATTCAGCAGGGCTCGTCGCTGAGTGGCGAGACCTGTAAAGCTAAGCTAAGTAAACAAAACTGTAATTCAAAAAATATATATATATCATTTTAAAGTCAAATTTACACAGATTTCTCTCCTGAAAACTGTTTTTTTGGGTGAGTAAATAACTTCCATTTATTTGCAGTAAGCTTAGATTTCCACATTTCCACTGGGTGCAGCAGCCTGACAGCGCTACACTGAGGAACTCTGAGTGCTCCGGTAAGACAGGTGATATTAGCTAATGGTTCGTCCCACGTAGCTTGTTTTAACATAGTAAACATGCAGGCTACAGTCCAATATACTCACCTCTGAACAACAAAAGTGCTAACGCTTACCGCAGTTAGCTGCTTACGTTAATACAGCTCCAGCATTGTGCTGGAGAAACTGAAACTCCGGTATAAAGCTGTACTTCAGCTGTACTGTACTTTACTGCTCCTTATAACCTGACTGGTAAAATTCATACATAAGGCACACCGGATTATGAGGTTTACTGGGGATTTTTAAGAAAATTTAAGGATTTTAAGCGCGCCTTATAGTTTGAAAAATATGGTAACCCTTATTTATAAACAAAAATAAAAGAAAACAGAGGGAATTATGTCTAGTTCTGCTGCATGATGCAGATCCACACTGGGTTGTTGACCAGCATGATCTGTAAGGCAGCACGTTATTGGAAAAAAAAAATGATGCTGCAATATATTATTACATTGCAATATAAATAATACAGGGTTTTTCACTGTATTTTACCAGAAGTCAATAGTCAAACATGTCAAGATAATATTAATGCACTTTGTGTTAACATAAATAATACTGGGCAGCAGAGTAACAGGTGTCAAGTAACAAACACTTTGTTTTTTTCAGACTTTTTATTACTACCCCTTACATTTTCACACAATTATCTTTACTTTCTACTCTTTACATCCTAAAAATAGCCTTGTTACTCCTATTTCATTTCAGCTTGTTTTCATTTCAGCTTCATTTCAATGGATTTTTTCTTCCTTGATGGCATGAGATCATCATTTTCACACATGGATTGAGAGTTCACCACAGAGTCCAGATCTTAACCTCATTGAGAATCTTTGGGATGTTCTGGAGAAGACTTTGTGCAGTGGTCAGACTCTACCATCGTCAATGCTGCAAGATCTTAGTGAAAAATTAACGCAACAATGGATTGATATAAATCTTGTCATTGCAAAAGCTTATTGAAACAATGCCACAGTGAATGCATTACACAATCAAAGCTAAAGACTGTCCAAATAAATATTAGAATGTGTGAAAAATGTGTTTTGGAGAGTGGGGGAAAGTGCACTATATGCTCTTGGGGTGCATTTTTTTTACTTTTATACTTTAAGTTTCAAGTTTTCAAGTTTTGAAACCTGTAGTTTTACACTTTTACTAGAGTAAACAGCTTGAGTTTATACTTTAGCTTCTACAGAAGTATTTTAAACCCTTGTATCTATTATTCTACCTGAGTATTGAATGTGAATACTTTTCACACATCTTTGTTGGGCAGATATAAACTGTCTATTAGGGGTGTGCCATATCGTATCGTACGCGATAATATCGCCAACATTTTTTAATATCGTGAACGATATTATACCCTGAAAATATCGTGCCATATCACCCACCCTAATTTTTACCTTAGGGTACTACTTTTTTTTTACTGTTTTTAGCAAAAGAAAAATTCACACTGTTCTCATTTTCCATTATATATCTTCTAGAGGCAGATTATATCTGTCCAGTATCATTTATTTCACTTTAACCCTGGATATATGGAGATATTTGGAGTGCATTATTAGTATTATGACATTCTGCATCATTGACCTCTATTACAAGTCTGATTAAATTCTTGTACGTTTTAATATCTCAGGTAGGGGTGTGACTACTTTTGTGGCAGTAGTATATTCTTGAAAAAAAAAATATTGAATTTATATTGCCAAGCGTTCCGCTATCGCGAAAATACCATGAAATATCGTGATATTATTTTAGGGCCATATCGCCCACCCCTACTGTCTATGGTAGATTAGTCATGAACATTAGAACACCCTGTTTTGTCACTATTGCAGATAGTCCCACATTACTGCCCATATAGTGACGATGATGATGATGATGATGATGATGATGATGATGATGATGCTGAAACCATATACTGTGCAGCTCTAATGACCAGCATGGTCAAGAGGTAATTACCCATCTAGCTTAGCAGTTTTCAACTGGATAACAACAAAAACAACCTTTTAACCGCTGTGAGCATCAAAGACCAGCTTGGACCATTTGAAACTAGCAACCAGCAAAAGCTGGTTCTGACCTGGATTTTTTCAGAAGAAAAGGAGGCAAAATTAATCCAGTATCATAATAACATACAGAGAAATGAAAGAAATGACGCAAAAAGAAAGAAAAGTGAAAGTGTGTGTGCGTGTGTGTGTGTGTCTGTAGCACTAGACAGCCTTTACAGGAAACCAAGATCACAAACAATGAATGAATTATTGAGTCGGATGTTGTTGTTGGTCTGGAAAAGCCCCAGTAAGGTTGTACAAGCTCTCTCTGTTACACACATACACACACACACACACACACACACACACTGATGAGCTCTGAGGTTCGTAAAAGTGCAGAATCATGTGTATATATTTGTATTTGTATGTGTGTGTATATACTCAGCACTGTAGTAAATGAAGGCTGTCTGAGACACATGCTGATTCACTCTAACAGTCTGAGTGTGAACAGCAGAATCACAGCTCGGAGAAGCCCACCAGCCACTCACGGGGCAGGACATGCAAACCGGCCCCGCAGCAGCCCACTGATTGGTGGCTCGGCGCCCTCATGAATAAAGCTTATTAATCATGCAAACAGGTCGGCAGGCTGCATGACAGCACTTATTCATGAGTGAAACTCAGCTCACCCTCAAAGATTTGATCTTGTATCAGAGTTCTCCAGCATTCAGACCCACTTCAGTCACTATGTTTACAGTGGTATCAATTGTGGTAACAATTGAGCACACCTGAAAATTTTTATGATTTTTCTTCATAAATCATTGGTTGTTTGGAATGTTTGAATCAGCAACTTCCGTTAATTCTGTCACATAGCAGATAAAGACAGTTTATAGGATTTACAGAAAGTGTGCAATAATTCTTCAAAACAAAAATTGGGCAGGTGCATAAAAAATTACAGTACAGAAAAATTACATCAATATTTAGTAGATCCTCCTTTTTTTTATAGAAATAACAGCCTCTAAATGATTCCTAAAGCTTCCAATGAGAATCTGGATTCTGGTTGAAGATATTTTGGAATATTCTTCTTTATTAAACATCTCCAGTTCAGTCAGGTTTGATGGTTTCTGAGCATGAACAGCCCGCTGAAAATTATACCACAGATTTTTTATAATATTCAGGTCTGGGGACTGAGATGATCATTCCAGAACATGAATGCTTTAGTAGATTTTGAGCAGAGTTTAGTGTTTAGGGTCGTTGTCTTGTTGAAGTATCCAGCCCCGGCGCAACTTCAACTTTCTCACTGATTCTTCAACATTGTTCTCAAGAATCTGCTGATATTGACTGAAATTTATGCGACTCTTAACTTTATCAAGATTTCCAGTACCTGCTCTGAACACACAGGTTTTGGTTGTACTGGGAGGTAGTGCTGGGCGATATGGGAAAAATCATATATCACGATATGGATTTTTTTTTTTTTGAGTAGTATGACAAAATTATATCATTGCTTACTTTTACTTATAAATAAATTAATAAACACGAAAATGAGGGTATTCAATCTGTAATTTCAGTTCGTTTTAGTTTTTTCTTTTAATTACCGTTTTTATTAGTTTCAGTTAAGGAGAACTTTCGCTTTCAGTTTTGCAAGAAAATGGTCTGTGGCGTGACGTAGAACTAAGTTCAGTGTAACAAATTACACTATGATTTTTGTGCTGATCCAAAAGTTACAGCTCCTCCGCACGTTTAAAGCTCTGCAGGTGGATTAATGTCAGCATATAAATCTTGTGCATTTTCCTACAGGACAAACCATTCAAACATGCAGATAAGCTCTTCACACCCGATTAAAAAAATCATAGTGTATGTCTGGCTTAAAATAGTTAGATAAAGCTATTAAATGAATAAATCAACATTCATTGAAAAGACTAGTGAGACGTTCTGTATACCAAATAACAAAGAAGGTAGCAACAAGCTAGAAGCTAATAAGCTAATAACAACATTTAACAAAAACAGAAAAATAGATATGTAATAGGAAAATAACCAACTAAACTAAGATCAAAATGCGAAAAGATATATAATCTAATGAATTCTAAAAGAGCAAAACGAAATAGTGAACACACAGATGTGCAAACACTTTTCTATCGTCCCCACGATATTTATCGTCATATCGCACAGCACTACTGGAAGGGGATATATTGTTCTATTGTTATCAGGGGGTCTAATTTTTAAAAGCCCCCGTTTACACCTGTTATTCAGACTTAAAACCAAAGATCAATTGGTTCGATTACTGATCCATTGGGCCTGTTTCTTTTTTTATTGTGCTAAAACTCCTCTGTGTGTGTGTGTGGAGCAGCACTGTTTGTTATCCACTATGCTAACGATTAGTATTAGAGTAGTGAAGAGCTTTTATGGACCACCAGAAGATCGACCCAACCTGATTGCCTAACATCATTAACCCTCCAGTGTGGGATTTTTTTTTTTTGTCTGGCTGGAAGTCTGGCTGGAATGAAGCTGCTCTTTCAAAAGGACAGAGAGAAGCTTTGGTATAATTGTGTGCTGTCAGGCTCTAAAGTAATAGAAATGCTAAATAAAGCATATGTGGCATCCATCTGTGCTGCAAAATACACAATATAATGTGTGTGTGTGTGTGTGCGCGCCATATCAGGAGCGTAGATGAAACTGAGCAGATACAGAGACAGCATGAGACAGGGTGGGGGATGTGAAGGCAATGTGATGGAACATTCTTAAATAACAAAGCAAAGTAATATCTCTTTTTCTTATCTCTCTCTCTGTATCTTCACACACACACTCACACATACACACACACATACATATACACACACACACACATCACCACTATAATTACCTAATACATAGATTTTATTTTCTTTCTTATTTACTAAGAATCCTCTACTGACCTCAGAAGAAAAGCCCATACAGAGGACAGATGACTTTCTCCTGCCTCAGGATCACGGCATGAATCATAAACAGCAGGACGTGCAATCAGATACCAGCCACGTTCTTCCAATTCCCCCAGCAAACCGCTTCTGCTCATCATCTGCTGCTAGGTCTACTGCCTCATGAAACCCTATCTCCGTTTCTGACAGTTTTGCTATTTATACATGAATGGAAAGCTCAGTTGCTATCATACGTGGCACTAAGCATTTTATAATAATAGTATAATAATAAACCATATAGGAAGTAAACAGTGGAAATCTGTAATTTTGCACCCCTGAAAAGTGTTGCTTTGGAGGTCGGTTACTTTTCACTTCAGTGATTATGTCATGGCTGGGCAAAACTCTCAACAGAAAAGGCTCAACAATGGCAAACAGCAGAAACAAAGAGATATCATACCAGGGTAGGTAAAAAGTTCAGAGGTCATACACGGCATCCATCAATTCTCAGCAAAGACTAAGAGCAAATCAGCTCCGTTTATAGGACAAGTACTCAGGTGACCTGCTTCCTGAAGGAGTCATGTGTAATGCCAGAGTGTGGAGCACCTTGGGCAATGTAGTCCAGAGGCTGCTGAACGCAGGCAGAGTTGAGTGTGGGAGAGATAGGAGCGCTTTCAGTGACAGGCATGACAAAATATTTACACAGCAATGCTGCCTTTAGAGAAGCAGTGAGGTGGTGTGTTATGGGTCTACTGTATGTTATTTTGATGCAAACACCTGGTTTCAAATTAAAGCTGGGCGATATGATTAAAATTAGGGGTGCATCGATACCATTTTTTTCAAAATATGAGTACCTGTAATTTTTTACTCTGATACTGATACCGACACTCCGACACATAAAGGCCATATTTGTGGAGTGCATGACTTATAGTTGCCTAGGGTCAGATTCTCCGACCTAAGTTTTATTTAGGGGTTTCAGAGTAAAAGGGGCTGATTTTTTTCTTTTGCAAGTCATACTATTCATATTTGTATTAGATATATATATTTTTTGTTCCACTTCACAATTATGTACTACTTTTGTGTTGCTCTATCGCTTAAAAACTCAATAAAATACCTTTAAGTTTGTGGTTGTTAGGTGACAAAATGTGAACTGGTTCAAGAGGTATGAATACTTTTGCAAGCAACTTTTTCCAACAAGTGCTAGCTCTTTCGGCGTTCAGAGGCGAGTATATCAAACTGTAGCCTTCGTGTTTACAGTGTTAAAGGTAAAGCGCTATGTAGGACGAACCGCTAGCTGATATCACCCTGGCTTACTGGAACACTCAGGGTTCCTCAGTGTAGCTCTGTCAGGCAGCGTTAGCCGCTAACCATGGCTAGCGCTGCTGCATCCAGCAATAGTGGAAATCTGAAAATCTAAGCTAACTGTAGATAAACATGAGTTAGAATTAGAAGGAAAACATGGCGACACCCCTGTGCCTTACTAGTGTCGTATAATGTGCCTTATAATCCAATGCACCTTATGTATGAATATAGACCAGAAAATAGACAATAGTTTAGTGATAATTCACCTTATAATCTGGAGTGATTAATAAAGTGAAAAATATGGTACATTCTATTTTATCTGCCTGCTGAAATTGTTTGAGTGATTGGATTTTTTTTGTGTTTTAAATGCATCTTGGGTGTGTTTACACTTGCATGTTTACTGTATGAGGCTTGGTTTTATTCAGATATAATGCTGATCCCCAAGATGGATGAGGAGGCCATCTGTAAACTGGGTCTTATTTTTAAGAGTGTGAGTATAAAATAATCTGTTTACACCTGGCATTTGTTCTTTATTTAGGTATATATAGTAGGGGTGGGCATATCGTATACAATATATCGTGACACAGAAATATCATGATATTAAAAATCCATATCGTGATAATAGAGATGTTCTGTCTTAAAAGTAGTCTATTATTTACTGTGAAGCTTTAAGTGTATTTATTGTATAATTGTTTAGTTTGCAGTTTATATTCATGCACTAAATATTCTGCAATATTGTTTGCTACATTATATTATCTCATGCTATATTATTTATTTTTACTTATACTATATTCCTGAAATTAATTAATTATTTTTCTGTTTTCCTATATCGCCAAGTATATCGTTATCGCAAAAATACCCTGAAATATTGTGATATTATTTTAGAGCCATATCGCCCACCCCTAATATATAGTATACTGTTGTCATGCAAAAACTTCCAAAATGGCAAGAAAAAAATTGTACATGGACTGATCAGTGTTTTTGATTGCCTGTCACTGTGGCTGGATGCCACATTAACATTTCCAAGGAAACTTGATAATGCATCATAATGTCTTGTTCTAAAGAGAACACAGGAGATTTTTGAGCTCGAGTTCTGGGTGGCTTGGTGCTGGATGAATGGATCATATTTTCCAGTTTGATATCTAATCAAAACAGACACACAAGATCATTCAAAGAATTGCATGAGAACGTATGTGATAAACAAATAATAAATGATACAGAGAATGATACAGACCACCAAAACTGTCCCCATTAGATTAAAAGCACCTCTGTCCATTCTCAAAAAACACTGTTGGTCTGAAAGAGCAAGAAGCTGATCAAAAAGGTCTTACTGAGAAAAACAAACAGACAAAAAGTAAAGCTGCTGATGTTCTCGCAACATTACAATGAATCGATCATGCCAGTAAGATAATACATCATGTCCAGAAAAATCTGGCCAAAAAATCAAACACTGAGACAATAAAATATCTGATTAGAATATAAGAGGCTTGTTCATCTCTCATTCATCAGCTCCCGCCATTGTGCAGCTAATTACAGCAGCCCTTCATTCATTACAGCGCTGATCATGAGTGCTGGACGGTCGGCTGCAGACTGGCTGGCTGGCACGCCGGCCCTGTGAGAGGTCCTGCTGGCTCTGGGAGCCAATGCTCTGCCCTGACCTTCAGCCTCCACTGGGCCCAATGACAGGTCTGATACTGACAGACGTGCGTTAATTACCACAGGTGTGATTTCCCTGAATGGAATGAGTCCAGTTTAACACACACACTCACACCTACAGTGCTACACTGGCCTAAACTAGAGGTGTCAAACTCATTTTAGGTGACATGCCGTATTACACTGATACTATTTACAGACTCAATCTGTGCTATAATACAATTTAAACAGTAATAAATACTACTAATAATAATAATAATCAGAAATAAATCTGTTCAGAAACAGTTAGTGTTTAGTCATTTAAGATCCAAAGTAGCTTTATTGGCATTACAATAATAACAACAGTATTGCCAGATTGAAGCAATTTGTTCAGTTCTTAATGGTGCTAGCTAAAATTTCTGGAGAGCACCAGGCATCTTAGTGAGGTAGCAGCAACCAAAAAGTACAGATCGAAGAAAGTGTGGGGGTCCAAGAAGAGCACCAAAGGAACCCACACAGGAACCCATACAGATACATTTGTGATGACCAAACAGGCAAATCAGATCTGATCACTTGCCAATAACAGTATGGACACTCATCTCAACAGAGCTGATTTAAGAAATTGATATATGACAACATCAGATGAGACTTCATATTAGTCATGCGTAATTGTGCTCAATAACCGGGGTGTTGACACATGCAACTCAGGCCAGTTCCAATAGTATACTCAGTAACCGGGGTGTTGGCACATGCAGTTTAAGCTGGTAGTTGTATTACTCGTTAACTGGGGTGTTGTAACATGCAGCTCAGGCCAATTTCCAAAGCAGCTTTGGCCACCGGGGTGTTAGCACATGTGACTCAGGCCAATTCCCATAGTATACTCGGCTACTAGGGTGTTGGCACATGTGACTTGGGCCAATTCCCATAGTAAACTTGGCAACCAAGGTGTTGGCACATGCAGCTTAGGACAATTCCCATAGTATATTTGGCAACCAAGCTGTTGGCACATGCTGCTGGGGCTGAATGTTGTATTACTCTGTAACTGGGGTGTTGGCACATGTGACTAGGGCCAATTCCCATAGTATACTCGCCAACCGGACTGTTGGCACATAAGGTTTAGGCAATTCCCATGGTATACTTGGCAACCAGTGTGTTGGCACATGTGACTCGGGCCAATTCCCATAGTATACTTGGCTACTAGGGTGTTGGCACATGCAGCTTAGGATAATTCCCATAGTGAACTTGGCAACCAAGGTGTTGGCACATGCAGCTTAAGGCAATTCCCATAGTAAACTTGGCAACCGGGGTGTTGGCACTAGGGCTGCCACAAACGATTATTTTTATAGTCGACTAATCACCGATTATTTTTTATGATTAGTCGACTAATCGGATCATACGTTAATTGAATATAAAACACAGTTTATCACAATAGAATGCAGCTGCTATTATACAACCAACATTAGATTTCAGCTATATGCTAACTAAAAATAAAAACAATTAAAATCATAGTTCATTAAACCTTTAATGAAATATGCAGCTTGTTGTAACAGACAATTATTTTACTGTTTAGCATAAAGTGTAAACAACTGTGTAAAATAAGGATAAGGCACTGGCATTTATGAAACATCTCAACCGTGAGGTTGTTTGAACTATTATGAAAAAAAAGTATATTAATAAAAAATGCCTCTCTGTCCAGATATTGTGTACATTACCATACACAGGGCAGCGGTCTGCACAGATCTGATTGGCAGAGGAGAGCGTTTGGTGATTTTACACCACACATGACTGATCTGTGAGTTTACTGCACCGAAAAGCACTGAAAACAGAAGCCACTGTCAGAATGAAATCCTTCTCTGTAGTTTATCGGTTTGGGACGGCATTTGTGACAACGTCTGGGTCTGGATCCGGATCGCGGTCCGCCTGTTAGTGACCTCTGTTTTAAAGCTATCAAGATGAGTAAGTTAAGTACTAAGTTAACGCTCTGTTTACGCTAATTTTAGCAGCTAAATAGCAATTTAGCTTCTTCGTCATTTAATCAGCCACAACATGCCTCCTTTTCAGGTGCTCGTGCATCGCGGTTGTGCTGCCGAGGAAGGCAAGTTCTTCATTGCAGATATTGCATTGCACGCGTTTCACTTTTATTATCTTGGTGATCCCACACTTTTGAGTTCTGTAGCGGGGTAGCCATGAAACCAGAGCCTGTCTGTATAATGTCCTGAGATGTCGTCCACTACCTACCCCGGTTTCCACTACTGCGCATGTGCGTCCAGGACAGAAAGGCAGTCGCAGCAGTTTGGAGAGAAAAACAAAGAAAAAAAAAAAAACGACTAATCGACTATTAAATTAGTCGTCGACTATTTTAATAGTCGACATAATCGTGACTAGTCGACTAATCGTGGCAGCCCTAGTTGGCACATGCGATTCAGGGCAATTCTTACAGTGTACTTGGCCACCAGGGTGTTGGCATATGCAGTTTGAGTTAGTTGTTGTATTACTCGGTAACTGGGGTATTGGCACATGAAGCTCAGGCCAATTTCCAAAGTATACTTGGCCACCAGCGAGTTGGCATATGCAGCTTGGGCCAATTTCCATTGTATACTTGGCCACCAGTATGTTAGCACATGTGACTCGGGCCAATTCCCATAGTATACTTGGCTACTAGGGTGTTGGCACATGCAGCTTAGGATAATTCCCATAGTGAACTTGGCAACCAAGGTGTTGGCACATGCAGCTTAAGGCAATTCCCATAGTAAACTTGGCAAGCAGGGTGTTGGCACATGCTGCTGGGGCTGAATGTTGTATTACTCTGTAACTGGGGTGTTGGCACATGTGACTAGGGCCAATTCCCATAGTATACTCGCCAACCAGACTGTTGGCACATAAGGTTTAGGCAAATTCCCATGGTACACATGGTACACATCACCCCAGCTACCAGTGCATACTTGTGATTATACCTGATTTCCTTATGTAATTCTCTCTCCCTTTTTTCTCTATCTCTCTCACCCCTAATATTATACTCAGCAACCGGGGTGTTGACACATGCGATTCAGGGCAATTTTTATAGTGTACTTGGCCACCAGGGTGTCAGCACATGCAGTTTAAGCTAGTTGTTGTATTACTCAGTAACTGGGGTATTGGCACATGGGACTCGGGCCAGTTGCTATAGTATACTTGGCTACTAGGGTGTTGGCACATGCAGCTTAGGACAATTCCCATAGTGAACTTGGCAACCAAGGTGTTGGTACATGCTGCTGGGGCTGATTTTTGTATTACTCTGTAACTGGGGTGTTGGCACATGTGACTAGGGCCAATTCCTATAGTACACTCAGCAAACGAGGTGTTGGGACATGTGGTTCAGGCCAATTTCCAACCGGCAACCGGTGTGTTGGCTCATGTGGCTCTGGCCAATTGGGTTGCTGGGTAGAGACTCACACACATACAAAAACATCTTTACTATCACTTTTACACATTACCCCAGATACCAGTGCTTAGTTGCAATTTTACCTGGTCCTTACGCAATTCACTCTCTCTATCTCTCTCGCCCCTCATATTATACTCAGCAACCAGGGTGTTGGCACATTCGACTGCGCATGCAGCTCTTGGCTGGAATCGGACTCAGATTCAAACCAGAGCCAGGCCAATGAAACCCAGTTATGAGTGCTTAGTTGTGATTATACCTGCTTTCCTTAGGCATCTCTCTCTTTATCTCTTTCTCTCTTTATCTCTCTCGCCCCTCATTTGTCAGAAACATGCATCGGTTTTAGGTGGTCTTTGATAGAGCTGCTTTAAACTCCTCCCCTGTGTGCTGCTGTCGAACGGCCCGGAGACGAGGAGCTGTCACAACAGCCCTGCAGCCTCCAATGCCTCTACCTCCAGTCACTCACTGAGTCACTCTCCCCTCCATTTCTTTCATTCTCTCTGTCTCTACTGTCCCTCCCCCTCCCCTCACTCGTTCTATCTTTGTCTTTCTGCCATTCTTTTTTCTCTGTCTGGGAAAATGTCACAGTAGTATTCATTCCTATGAGTGAGCACACACACACATTCACACACACACACACACACACACTCACAGCCAGACACACAGACACATATGGGGGCAGGTCTCTATTACACGCCTAATCCTGTTTAACAGTTCTGCCCACAAGGACATGAAGTTAACCTTTGTGGTGTAACTCTGACATTAAGGTCAAATAGGGTTTTATGTAACAGTGACTGTTTGGCATTCCTGTGTTCCTGCTAGTGCTGAACCAACTGACCAAAATTTACACTGATCAAACATAACATTATGACCACCTCCTTGTTTCTTTACCTATTATCCATTTGTTCTTCTGTTTCTATTCATACTTTATTATCGTCCTTTCACTCTCACCCCACAGGAGCGACACCACAGAGCAGCTATTATTTAGGTGGTAGGTGATTCTCAGCACTGCAGTGCCACTGGTATGGTGGAGGTGTTTTAGTACTGTGTGTTGTGCTGGTATGAGAGTATCCGACACAGCAGTGTCACTGCTGGACTGAGACTAATCCACCAATTCACCAAATATGAATATCAACCAACTATGGGCAGTGTCCTGTGGGCACTGATGAAGAACTAGAGGATGCCCAGACAAACTGTGCAGCAACAGATTCAGAGCTTTCTTTATCTACAAGGTGGAGCAGTGAGAAAGAACAATCTAAAGCCCTATACAGATGGGATTAGTTTCTTAGGGCGACGTCTGTGAAAAATATTTCACACTTCTACTCAGTGATAAAACAATTGCATCCGGACTGCAACTGAAAAAACAGGAGGACCAGTGAGTTTTTTTGGCTTTCTCGGTCACATGACATCGAGTTCAGTAGCTCCTCCATTTCCACTCGCTGTTGTGTTTACGTGGATCTCCGTGGAAATGCACGCCCAAAGTGTAATTATGGTGCGTGGCAGTGGACAAATAGCTATTTTATTAAACGTGAGGTGACGAAACTCAAAGATGTGTGTCCGGACAGGAATAAAATCACAGAGGACCCCCCCATAAAAGAGAAAATTACCCCAGGACCCCCTGAGAAACTATTCCCGTACAGATAAGGCTTAATAGAGTGGACAGTGAGTCAACACAGAGTTTAAAAACTCCAGCAGCACTGCTGTGTCTGATAATACAATTAGTCCTGTTCATATTTTAATCAGCACATTTCTATTGATTTGGTCATAGCAACATTTCATCTTATTAACATTTGTTTATTTTTTTTTATTCTATTATTATTATTAATTATTTACAGTTAATAATAATTGTTATTGCATTTCAAATTGCATTACGGGAGCAATATTTGATTGTATAGATACTGTGCAGACGGGAGCACGGAGATGGGAAGCCACTATTTTGTATTGAATCATGCATTATGTGAATCATCACACGCCTAAAATCAGGTATTCTGATGTTCCATAACTGAGTATTTCATCCCCAGAACAGATCAATATTTGAACAACAAGGCAGTTCAGGTCATGAATTATTCATTTAGATTCCTGCTCTGTTAGAACTTTTATTTGCTTTTGTCTGTTTTGACACCTTGTCAATTTGTTCCAGTGCACACACACACACACACAGACACACACACAAACACACAGAAAATACACACACACACTTACCGTCCTTTCGGTGGTAGGTGATCTCCACTTTCCGCTCCTCTGAGCCCAGCAGGGCCTGGGCTATCTGGGCCACAGCATGGCGCGTGGTCAGCTGACCGTGGAGGAAGTCACACGTGCAGGGCTTCTGCATGATGTCCGGCCGCGAGAAGCCTGTCATCTCGCAGAACGCTTCATTGCAGAAGATGATGGCACAGTTTTGCACTCGTGCATTCGCTATCACAAATTTCTTATCTGTGAATGAAGAAAAGCAGAGAAGAAGAAGCTGTGAGGTCTTGCTTTATTTAATTTCTTTATATTTAGAAATTCATTATCGCACTGAAGATTTTGCAGATTTAGCATTTATTATTCATACCAAAGCAATTCTCCTTTTGGGGTCATTGTCAGAATACTGTGCTTTTTGGACCTCAAAACTTCTACAGACTTCACACATCATATCATATTTTCTCTGATTAATTATTTTTTTTGTTTCTCTTTTTATTTTCTGTGATGCATGTGTCCACTCTGTTATGGCAATAATATATATATCCCAATTATAGCTTAATCTTTTGGTGAAAAGAAATAAGTTAAGTGTAAGTTTGTACACACTTTCTCATTCAATGTATTTATTCTTTATTTGTTTTCCTACATTGTAAATTCATACTAAAGTCACCCAGACTATGAATGTACACAAAAGCAATCATGTAAAACCAAAATATTCTATGAAGCATTTAGGTGGGGTGCTGTTAACTTGCAGTTTCTGAGACTGGTAACTTTGATGAACTTATCATATGCAACAGAGATAACTCTTGGTCTTTCTTTCCTGGGGCAGTCCTGATGAGAGGCAGTTTCATCATAGCAATTTTAATTGTCTTTGCGAGTGCACTTGAGGATGCTTAACTCTTAACAAGGTAAGCACAGCTGTTAACTGAAAGCCATTCCAGGTGACTCTACCTCATAAAGCTGACTAAGAAAATCCAGCCAAGATGCGCAAAACTGTCATCTAAGCAAGAGGTGTCTAAGAAGAATCTAAAATATCAAACATATTTTGGTTTGTTTAACATCAGTACTGTATTGTTTTAAAAGCAACAAAGGCTTTAACTTTTTTCATTGGAAATAAATAATATATGGTTCTATATTCTCCATAATGTGTTATTTCTGATTAATAAATGATAAATGTATTGTTGCACACTATTTGTATGGAATTTAAACAACTATGCTGCAAAGCCATAAAAGTCACATTAAATTAATATTAAACCTTTTGGCATTTACACATTTAATTATGAGCATGACAATAACAGATTACATTAACCGACTTCAAATACTGATACTTTTACAGAACCTCAGCTAATGAATGCATCAAGATATTGCATCATTTTTACTCAACAAGTCCTCAGAATGTATCCTGGCACATGACCGCATTGTCTCTGAGATGGGTCCTTTGCTGTTTTCCCAGTAAAGCATTAAGAGGTCATTCAGAGGTTAAACAGACACCTCCACCTCCATTTGCTCATGTCAGTTACAGCTGGGAAGCTAACTAGGCTGCTAACAGTTAGCGCTGAAATGTTGCTACGGAGAAATGCATGCTGCATGTCACTACAGCCAGCTTGGGCGCTGGTACACTCTAGAAAAGGACAGATCTGCATTTTCATTTTAAAACATTCCTCATAATTCTCAGTAGTTCTGGGCGGTATGGCCAAAAATGCATATCACATTATTTTTCAAGAATCTGACAGTTTCACTGTATATCACAGTATTTTTTTTTATTTTATTTATTATTACTTTTTGCATGACTGGGCTTTAATATATGTTTGTGAGTTACTGTACTGTTAGGAGTACATCTAATATCAAAACATTAAGGCTTTAAATTAAGGCTTTAATTAGCATATAGGGTTTACTTTGTCCCACAAAATTAAACAATATATGAAGAAATCAGACTTTATTAGCAGAAAAACAACTGAAGAATGTAAACAGTACAAATTAAAAAGAGATTCGCCAGCAACTTTAACACAACTTCCTTTACAAAATATTACAAATATTTTAATAGTTCCATAAACACTATAAATGGACCTAAAATACTCATTGTTTAGGTATTCAAAGAGATATTTCTCAAAAGCTCTATTGCACAAGTAAACCAGAAGTTTAATATAATATAATTCACAATATGTTATTCCTGAAGCCATTAAAATCAGCCACAATTCCCTTCTTTCTCCAGTCAAAAAATACATTCAAATCATCCTTCAAGCTACAGTATTAATATATTTAAAAGGGCTGTAGTTACTGCTCTATTTTACTGGGATAAAAACACTCATACAGTGAGAAACAGAGGCAGGAGGTGTTCAGATTTTTCTGCAGAGCTAGACCAGCATTTGAATCCACAGAGCTGCGTGTTTTTCTCTGATGGTTCTGTTCTGCACGGCGCTCCACAGCGCCCTCTAACGGTATGGCGGTATGAGAGAAATGCATACTGGTTTTAGTTCCCCCGGCAGTATACCACATGAACCAGAACTAATTCTCAGTTTACCAACATGCTTTACTAGTTAATGACACAATTACCACAGTCAATAAACAGTAGTAGGAGCCATTGTAGCTAAAATCTCTCTTAATCTCTATATCTATCTATATATACACTAGGGGTGGGCGATATGGCTCTAAAATAATATCATGATATTTCAGGGTATTTTTGCGATAACGATATACTTGGCGATATAGGAAAACTACAATAATTCATTCATTTCAGGAATATAGTATAAGAGTATAACAGCATAATCATAATGTGGCAAAATAAATAATATAGCATAAAATAATACAATGCAGCAAATAATATTGCAGAATATTTAGTGCATGCATATAAACTGCAAACTAAAACAATTATACAATAAATACACTTAAAGCTTCACAGTAAATAATAGACTACTTTTAAGACAGACCAGCCCTATTATCACGATATGGATTTTTAATATCATGATATTTCTGTGTCACAATATATTGTATACGAAATAATATTGCCCACCCCTAATATACACTACACACTGTAATATCTAACTGGACTGCCTTTAACTTTCAATGTTGCATCATTTCCACAAGCTTCTGCAATGTCACAGCATTTATTTCTGTCTAGAGTTACAATAATTCTTCCACAAGATTAATACTTAATACTTATACTGATGATGGGAGATTTGGAACACTGCACTCTTCTCCAGTCTTCTCCAACACATCCCAAAGATTCTTAATGGGTTTTAGGTCTGGAGTTTGTGGTGATCAGTCCATGTGTAAATAACCTAGACCTGACCAACTGCAGCTACCCCAGATCATAGCACTGCCCCCACAGTCTTGTGTTAGCTTGTATGTTAGGCAGTAGACATGATGTGTAGATCACTTCATTAAGGGTAAGAAGAGAGTTGACTGAAGAGATGTCCCTACCATATTTAATTAATATAACAGCAAGATTTTTTTTACTATTATTGCTATAATAGTATAATAGTATAATAATATATTATAGTATATCTTTATACTAGTTTGTGAAGGGCTATAGGCATTTTTTAAGCTTTCTGAACATAGCTCTTGTTGTCATGATCGTTTAATTGTTAATTTAAATATTGATTAAAAAAGAAGTTTATTTTTGAGAAAATAGCATATAGTGTATAAAAGCTGAACTTTAAAGAAATAAAATTAAAATAAACTTTCTAATATTAAATAAAATAAGTTTCCCCACTATCCTTCTACTTTTTAATAATGCATTGGACAGTTCTGAAGCCGATTTTAGTAGTTTCAGCAATATCCTTAGATGTTTCTCTGCTTGATGCATGTCAGTAATTTTACCTTTCTGAAACAGATTAACATATTGTCCACAATCACAGAATGTTTTTAAAAACTAAAAAAAAACATTGGACATTTAATACAGACAATGAAGAATCAACACCTCCTATATATATATATTTGATATACAGTTATGGAAAAAGATTAAACACTTAAAAAATGATGAGTTTCTTTGATTCTACCAAATTGAAAACCTCTGGAATATAATCAAGAGGAAGACGGATGAATACAAGCCATCAAACCAAGCTGAACTGCTTGAATTTTTGCACCAGGAGTGGTGTAAAGTTATACAAAAGCAGTGTGTAAGACTGATGGAGGAGAACATGCCAAGATTCATGAAAACTGTGATTGAAAACCAGGGTTATTCCACCAAATATTGATTTCTGAAGTCTTAAACTTTATTAATATGATCTTGTTTTCTTTGCATTATGAGAGGTCTGAAAGCTCTGCTTCTTTTTTGTTATTTCAGCCATTTCTCATTTTCTGCAAATAAATGCTCTAAATGACAATATTTTGATTTGGAATTTGAGAGAAATTTTGTTTATATAATAAAACAACAATGTTCATTTTACTCAAACATATACCTATAAATAACAAAATCAGATAAACTTCAGTTCATATACTACAGAAAGATAGATTGCTAACGGTACTGCAAAACTAGCATTTGCTAGTTGTAGCTACTATCAGACTGTTAGTTAGCTAAGTCTAAAATGTTTTTGGCTCCAATTTTTTAACCTTGTTTAAAAAGATTTAATAGAAATAACTGAGTACACATTAAATATCAACAAATATCGGATATAGCTATAGCTATAATAAAACATATATAAACCCTATCTCCTTACTTCTTTTAATGTGCAATTTGAACTATAGTTAAATCCAGTCAACGCTGAGTTATTTTGTGCATTTGTAATAATTCAACATTCATTCTTATTCTCTTATTTTAAAATGTCACTTTAAAGTAATTAAGTAATTAATGAAAAGAGAGCTAACTAAAAACAGAGATATGAGTTGTCTCTTGTACTCAAAGGTACACTTTTCATAACTGTGCCCTCAAAGGTATAATATTGGTCTTTACAGGGTCAGATGTTCCCGCTGTAGTACAAAGTCTTTCCTTACAGCAGGGAGCACAGATTTCTACCATTTAACCAGCTAAAAGGTAAATTCGGTATCCTGTATCACTGTACTAATAAACAATCTATATTTTAATTATGCATTTATACATTTTTCAATTGAAAGCCAGATTATTTTGGATCATCATGACACATATTCAGTTGATGATAATGTTTATAATGTTTATAATCTTTACTCATACAAAAAAAAATCACTTTCACTGAAAGGTACTCTATTTTACCTCAGTATAAGGTACAGCCCCAGCAGCAAGCTTTGTACTGTTTTTAGTACAAATCTGTACTTATTTTTCTTAGTGTGTATCTATTAATAAAAACTTCATTTGGTACATATCTTCTTTCATAAATCACTACTGTATAAATAATTATAAAAGAAGTAAATAAATAAATAAATAAATTAAAGAGTAAAGCCGCTGTGATCTGCAGGCGCGTCACAGCGCGCGCGGGCACTAGCCGGTCTCGCGGGATGACTTTACTCACTCTGACCCTCGAATTTGCGGATGATAATCCCCAGGAACGTGTTCTGCGGGGCCACATGACCGCGCCGCACCGGCATGATTGCGCTCCGGTCTCGGGTCCGGTAATGAGCTCAGGAGCGCTGCGCGGCTCGCGCCGTCCGTCCGCGCTGTCCGGCCTGCCTCCGCTCCGCGCGCCGGGGCTGCGCGCGCATGGTGCCGAGCCGCCGCCGCTCCGTCAGTCTTCACCGCTCGCGGCGGTTATTAGAGAGACGAGGACAGAGAGGCGCATCACATCCCGGGAAAAGAGAGCGCGCGCGCAGGACGGAAGAGCCGGTGACGCGCGTCCGCGAGAAGAGCCTCTCGTGTGCCGCACGCAGCGTGGGATGGATGCGTTTGTGTCTGGGAGTGAGCGTTCGTGTGTCTGTGTATGTTTGTGTGTGCGCGTGTGAGTATGTGTGTGTGCGCGCGCGGGGAGAGATCGTATGTGCGGCGCACCTCAACGCAACAAAAGGAGGGGAGGGATGGGGGTGGCGCGTGCATGTGTGTGTGTGAGTGTCACAAGTCACGCGGATATGTGAACCGCAAGCGCGTCAAAGAGCGCAGCGCGCGGTTTTCCTCGTGCGGTATCGGTGACAGTGAATGTGAGAGCAGCGGTTTCATTAACGCTGCAGTATTAATGAGAGAACAGATCACAGCAGAGTCTCACACACACTCTGATACACACACATACAGAGCAGGGAATCAATCAATCAATCAAGTTAATCAATCAATCAATTAAGTGAATCAATAAAACAAATAATCATTCAAGTAATAGAAACACTTATTGACAAAAAAAAATAAAATCAACAAAAAAGGAGACCTTAAACTAAAGGATAAGTTTATTGTGTAAACTGTAAAATTGAAATGATGCTCTAGTCTAGGGGCGGGGCCACAGGGGCAATTGCCCCCACTGAAATCTGATTGACCCCCTGAAGTGCCCTGTCCTGTCACTGATGTACAGTAAAACAAATGCATGCAAAATAAGTTTTTTTTATGGAGTCAATTTTGTGCTAAAGGTTTTAACCCTTTCAGACCCCGCATCCACTGAAATGCACATCATGTGTTTTCTTGATTATAGTGGATTCTTGCACTTAATGCTGACCTGTTATCCATCAGCACCGATATTTATCAGCAATCAAACAGCATATTAGCCCCACCCACAGATAAAAAATTGTAAAGCATGTCAAAGTAAAGCATGGCAGCATCCCAGCTAACAAGGCATTGTAAATATTTTTTTGTTCTATCATGTATTTAGTTTTACTGTATATATATATTCTTAAAATTACGATTGTGGATTTTTAATTTTTGTGTAAAACTTTTGGAACAAAATGAACTTCATAAAACCAAAAAAATATAAAATCTGCAATGAAAAATGCAATTATATACATGTAGAAGCAATAGATAATTATATAAATAAATGAATTAGCAGAAGTAAACAAAGCAGCAAAATCCACAAAAATACAAAAATGAAAACAAAGACTGGCAAAATCCAAATGCAAATAACTTTTAAATAACTGAAATTCTTTTTAATAAGAATAATCAAGTAACCAAGTAAGGAATTAAGTATTTAAAAATGTATATTTGATATATTTTTTGTTTTGACTTTGCAACCTTTTTCCCTTTAGATTCTTAAAATTACGAGTGTGGATTTTTATTTTTTGTGTAAAACTTCTGGAACAAAATTAAGTCCATAGATTTTACTGTGTAATATTTAAAAAAATAACATTCAAATGCTTACACATGGTGTGACTGGTGAAATAGTACTTGGCCCCTCTATGAACTATGGCCCCTGATGGCCCCTTACTCCTAGATCTGCCACTTTCCTGTTGGACACCTCTAGCCTGGATACAAGAATAGATATGGTTGGGCATGGAGGCCTGCAGGTTCCTTATGGCATTTTGCAGCATATTTGCTCACAGTTGTTGCAGCTGTGCCTGTAGATCCTGCTCTACACTCGGAGTTTGCTGACACAGAGCTGGTCTACACACAGACTCAGGAGATCCTTTGTCCTGAGAGCCATCAGACTTTTCCACTTCTGTGGAAAACAGTCAGTTGGGAGTACTGACATGACAGGCAAATGCATGTGGTTGCAGGATGTCCTGAATACATCCAACATTACCCAAAATTTTTTTGTTAATGTGTATGTTTGAATTCTTGGATGGACCGGCATCCTGTCCTGAATGTATTCCTGCACTGTGCCCAGTATGATTCATTTAATGATGTTTAGACCTACAGAAGTGATATAATGTAAAGTTACTTAAAGTCTTCTTACATTAAATTGACTATTAACTAGACTTCTTTTAGCCTGTAAAGTTAGCATTTTGGAGGTGCATCAATGTAAATCTTTTTGGGAGGCAAATATTTTCTGTGTCATTAAACTGTTTTTGGCTTAGTCAAGCTGAGCCTATTTTTAAGTTGTCATAGAGACTAATATTTGATTGCATTGAGGATTTGCACGCATTCAGCAACAAGAGCATGAGTGGTGATGTAGACGATGACTGTTATGCTACAAGCAACCTTATGATGGTGTTGGTGCTGTGTTTAGCAGAGCAGTAGAAGGTGTGGTCAGCCAGTGAGAAAGTAGATCTGATTGGAAAATGCTACACTCAGTGTTTAATAAAACAGTAAAACACATGTTGGCACTTCTGTGCCATTTTAATGCACCACTTTTTAAAAAAAATACCACAGATGTGATTCAACTATGGCACTATAACAAAAATGTGGGTGCTTAAGTATAAACACACCAATCAGACATAAGCCCTATGTGCTATACTGCCTGTGACTGAAGTGGTAAAGGATCCTGTGCAGGGATACATTCACAATTCAAAAAGATTCTGTCTAGGGCAGGGGTCGGCAGTAGGCAGCCAGACGTGGCCCACAAGCATGAAACAACTGGCCCGTGAGGTTGTTTTACATTGTTTACATTCCCCCAGAGGGGTGTGTTTATTTATTTTTTCCTTTCTTCTTGGGTTTTCCTGCTTTGAGATCAATTGTTCTGCAATTGGCTTCAACAACCCTCTGGACTGAAGAGCTACTAGTCTGATTTTCTTATGGCAAAAAAAAAAAAATCTGGCATGTGGCCGCACTTAATTGCCGACCCCTGGTCTGGTGGGAAAGGACTTAACCTGTGAAGTGGGTAAAGAGCTAGATCCAGCTGATAAAAGTTTTTTTTTTTAAGATTATAATTATTAGTAATTAATGCAAGCTAAACCCAGCAACATCTATAAAACGCAGGATTGCACCAGCAGCTTATTGCAAAATTCTTTGAAAAAGGATATTTTGTAAATTACAGTCCCTACTACACATACATACACAAAAATTTGATCTATGCACATAATTCTGAAAACATGAAATTCATGTATGATGATTCCATACAACTTCTTTTGCCCTATCGTACACCCTGCTCAAGGTGCATCACAATCAACAGACTATTTTTTTGACACCTTGCTTCCATGACGTAAATTTAGCATCAGAGTTTATGAATAAATTTACACCTATGGGCGTGGTGGTCGTTACACACACAAACAAACGCGATGCAGCACGCAAATCCTCGCTACACACACATGGACATGCAGCAGAGCACAGACCCAATTTTTACATCAACAATAAACAAAAAGAATGCTAAATAAAATTAAATTACTGTTCCCATATTACGTGCTTGTGCATCTTCACAGCGTGAACTCGCAGGTCAATATCCTGACAACTCACAAAAGCACCACACCGTTAAGATTAGCACGCTCACTTGGATTTTGGTTTATTTCTGATTGGTTTATTTTATGTAATGCTGAAAACACACCCATGATTCATGAAAAAAAATTGTACATGCAAGCCATGCAAGGCATATGTCAGGGTAAGGTGCAGGGAAGACGTGGAAGTGGACGTAAACGCAGGTAAGAAAGAAATAATTTATTAAATAAATAACAAACAAACAAACAAACAAGGAACAAGTAAACACATAACAAAGATAAACCAAAAAACAATATAAACAGTGAAACAAAATAACAAACCTAAACAAACAAGAGATACTAGAAATAAACTAACAGGGCTAGGGAATATATATATATATATATATATATATATATATATATATATATATATATATATATATATATGGGGATAAACTAATAAACACAAAGCAGGGGTATATACAGGGAGCTAGGGAACACGGAACTAAACAAGAAACTAGAAAAAAACAAATAAGAAATAAACAGAGGAAAACACGGAGCAACGACTAGAGCGAAGAGATACGAGGGACGACAAAACAACAGGGGAAGGTGCAAAGACCGACGAAGACAAAGTGCCACAAGAAATCTATAAACAGGAACAGGAAACGGGAACAGGGCGGAGCTACAAATGAGACACGTGGTGGAAAACTACTGAGACAGGAGACATAGAGGAGCAGGGGTCACGTGGGAATAACACACAGGCACGAGGACAGACAGGAATAGGGCGAGGACGTGACAGCATATTTATATAGATCATATAGTTCGCTAAAATACGACTCCATATGTTCTTACTCAGATGTCGATCTAAACCAGTTTTTCTAATCTTAAAAAACAAATTTGTTTCATTTCGCACTCTTTGGTCACCAAGAAACACAGGTCTTCAAAATGCAACTAATTACCAATTACTAATTACTAATTAATCTGATTACTAATTAGTCTTACTTATATTGGACAAATTGCACAAACTCAATGGTAGAACACTTGAATTATTTATTAGAATACCCAAGAAGCCTCAAGTGACCGATATATCTGTAACTTTGGTAGACTTTTTTATACATTACTGTAGCCTCAGTTATCTGGGTATTTAGAAAAGAAGGATTTTACAGTACTCTACAGTAATTACAATGTACCATGCAGTATACATATACTTTATAGTGTATCCTGTATCCTGTAATGTTTTGACTTACATTCATGTAGATTTACAGTAAAATGTGAATCCAGTCTGCAAGAGGTATTTTACAGAAAAGCAAGTAACCATAATAGTGAACATGCTGTCAGAAAATAATGCCTTCACATTGAGTGACAGTAGAGACAGTCCTAGACCATAAACCATGTCACCCGGTCAACCAGAGGTTTTAGGTTAGGTGTAGTTAGGTGAGAGGTTGGGGGGTTGAAAATACCATGTTGACCTGTCTATCAAGATGACCTTGTAACAGGCAGGGTAATCTTAGGATGTGGAAAAGGGTGGGGGCCCAGTTGACCTGTCTGTCAATATGGCGGAAGGGGGTGGTGGGTTGGAGGCTTGGTATCATTAATCCAACTAATCAATCAGACAGATCTTTTACTTTGGTAAGATCCTAAATCATGGGTCATAAATCATTCATTTGCCACATAGTGTATAATACACTAGTGCATCTAAAAACTTTATTACAGTAATTGTTGATGATAATGACTTACCGTCAATAAAAACCCAAACATCTGTGTCCCAGAAAATTAGAATATTATATAGGTCCAATTGGTACTTTTGGAAGTGTGGGCAGTCCTGCTGGAAAATGAAATCCACATCTTTATAAAAGTTGTCAGCAGAGAGAAGCATGATGTGCTGTAAGATTTTCTTTGAAAGCACTGCACTGACTTTGGACGTATTACAACACAGTAGACCAACACCAGCAGATGACATGTCTCTCCAAACCATCACTGACCATCAGTACATTTTGTATTTCATTTGGAAATCAAGGAACCAGAGTCTGGAGGCAGAGTGGAGAGACACACAGTCCAAACTGCTTGAGGTCTAGTGTGAAGTTTCCACAATCAGTGATGGTTTGGAGAGACATGTGGTTATACTGGGCAAGATTGGTGATGCTGATCAGTTATCTGCAGTAGCTTGGTCAGGTTGTGATTCATGATGGAAGACCAGCTAAACCATCAAACTCAATCAAAACATACCCTTTACCAGCTTTACCAGCTTCAATTGGCATTCCTGTTATTTTTAGGCAGTAATGTATTTACCTGATTCACTTTCTTCCCAGTGAATCAGGTACTGTTTTCATAAAACTTAGGTCCTATTGTACACCCAGCGCAAGGCGCGTTGTCATGCTTACTGCTATATACACCCTCTCAACAGTCTATTTTCATGCCTTGTGCCCACGCTGTTTAAGAATATATCTACACTGATGAGTGTGGTGGTCTGGAAGGGAGGTGGGTTCAGGTAAATATTTGGCGTCTTTCTATTTTGGCGGCGGGAAATACAGGTGCACCATTGATCAATCTAAACCCTGACAAGGGTCAACAGTTAGCCATCCAATCCTATCTTAGCCATGGCGAAGCACCATTTGTGTTGTGTGCCCTCAGTGCGTGTACACCCACACTCGTTACACACACAAATAAATGCGCTGCAGAGCGCAAATCCAGCTTTTACATCAACAATAAACAGAATAAAGAATAAAATAATATTGCTGTTCCCTTAAATAAGCTGCAGGTCAGAATCCTTTGCTGAGACGCGCAAAAGTGTTGCACTGTTAAGATATCAACGTGCCAAAGAGAGCACCTGGCTCTTAAAGGGAATGACAAGTGACACACTAATTGGTTTAATTCACATTATGCCGTGCAATGCTCTCCCTTTAGCTGTCTAATGTGATTGTGTAATTGATCGGTGCACTATAGATTACTAAAATAGGGCATTATATCACAATATTAACCCTATATACCTTACATAAACATAAGCCATTAGTTGTTCATATTTAAAATGACCATTAACATTCTGCATAAAACCCAAGACAACTTAAAGGATGCATAGAAGTATGTGGGCAGTAGGACATTTAAAACCAACATCTTCATTTTCATTTATAAATTAAGTATAAATTCTGAAGTGTAATCACTGCCTAATTTATAATGCTGCCTAATTTTATCTCATTTAGGCTTAGACTTAAACTGGGTCCTGGACAACTCGTATGGAGGACCAAAACTATAAATAAAGAAATAAAAACGTAAGTAAATCACTCATATGGTGATTACAACAGTAAAGAAAAATTATAATTAATCTAAAAATAAATACATATACATAAAAATAAATATCTTAATTATCTTTATTAACATTGTTTGATTTTTTATAATTTATATATTTCTGCTTTCATTTATTTCCCGATTTATTTATTTCTGTATTTCTGAGCGAGGAGCTGATATAAGAAGAGTCCAGGAGCTAAAATGTCGGGGAGAAGTTCAGTATCAAATCTGCTCAGACAGGCAGCTGCTTATGCTGCTCGCCTCAAAGGACTGGATCAGAGTCTCTTTTACAATCTAAGTGATCTTTATTAAATAACCTTCCACGTTACCAAAGTTACAGCCAAAAGAGCAAGACATGTACAATCGATCTAACATCTAGGGTATCTAACATCGATCAACCAATAGGAATGCTAAGACACTGTGACATCATTGCTAGACAGCCCCTTCATTATCATATAAGGACAAAGAAAAACAGATAAAAAAATAAATTGGGAAATAAATAAATGCAGAAATAAAATGGGAAATAAATGAACGCAGAAATAATAAGTTATGTTAGTAAATAAAAAAATAAATCAAAAGAAAAAATAAAGAATGTTAATAAAGAAACCCATAAATAACAGTTTATTAAGATATTTATTTTTATGTATATGTGTTTATTTTAATATTAATTATAATTATTCTTTACTGGGTTTTTTTTACATATGTTTTTATTTATTTATTAATTTTGGCAGTTTTGGTCCTCCATACTCAAGTATTTGACATCTGTAAAAAAAAAAAAAAAGGAAAAATATAAAGACTGTCTTTCTGTTGAGAAGATCTGGAATGATCTGGAACGAAGTTTTTAGTCACAGCACTCAAGCATCTTACCCTCGGAAACATGAGTATGAGCTAATTGTGTGTGTGTGTGTGTGTGTGTGTGTTTTGCGTCTCTCAGAGGCTGCGTTCAGGCCTGCTGCCAGGGGGGTGTGATGTACGCGAGGTGGGAAGCACAGCAGAAGAACAGGCATGAAGAACTCCTGCTCAGATCAGCTTCATCGCTACAGTCAAACAGCCACGTTCATTCACCTTCTTCACGGGGGGATAGTGTTCCAGCTTAATGTCCTCCAGTGAGCGTGTCAGAGCGCTGAGTGGAGCACTAATGTCTTTTGGCAGCTCCACACATCTTTACAGCCTTCGCTCATATAGACTGGTAATGCTGCCGGCAATATGAGGTAATAAAAAAAAAAGTCATAAAAAATATATATTACGTTTCTTCATGACCTGGACTCTGGGGACATGTCCAGTGGTATTCCACACAAACTCAACTCAGACACAGAAAGCGCTTCTCTCTAAGCAATTAAACCCAGTTTCCTAGACAGAGATTAAGCCTAGTCCAAGACTACACAGCATTCTGAATGAGGAATCTCCATTAAAACGAAAAAATAGTTAGCTAGGCTTAGGCTTAATCTTTGTCTGGGAAATTAACATCTATAGTATAAGAAGATACAAAACTGGGAATAATGAGATCTCTGTTGTTGCAATCGAGTATTTGTCATACCACTCTACAAAAGACTTAAACCGAATACTTGAATTAGCATTTGTTGAAAAGGAAAGCTTAAGTGAAAGTTCTACTAGGAGACTCCAGTGCTACATGACTACATTTTCCAACCCTTAATCACATTCCACTTGCCTTTAAAACACTTTAGAACAAGACTTACGCACTCTCTGATATTAAGTTTCCCCTTCTTCCTTCTCCACTGCTTCCAAGATGCTCCCTCCATTCGCATTCGGGGTAAGCTCCGCCCCTGCCTAATACATATGGCAGGTATATCAGTATGGGTCCAGATAAAACAAAACCTGACCTGATAAAGGGCCTTCACCTATATATCACTATACATATGTATTTGGTAAAGAGCATAAGTCACCTTATGTAAATGTAATTGAAACAAGCAATAAAATGAATAACAGTAAGTACAAGTGAATTATATTAGGGAAGCCCACACTGAACATCACCCCCTCACACAATCACATGTCACTGCACCGGGGGAACCTCCAGGAAGTCAATCACCGGAATATTGAATTCACCTGTCCACATCTATATATATATATATATATATATATATATATATATATATATATATATATATATACACCCTCACTCCTCACACACCACACTGAGTATTTGTTGCAAAAATGTTTTGCATGTTCGACACGTTTATACCATTGCCTGTGTTTACCTTATTATGCAGACATCCCAAGTTGCGAAAGTTGATTTCAGGGAGGTCATCCCCCACCCCCATCTCCCCCCCCCCCCCCCCCCCAAGCAAAAAAAAAAAAAGAACAAAAAAAACTTGCACACACAAGGATAACGAAACTTTACTTTTATTTTAATTAATTTTACTTTTTATTTTTTTCCCGCAGCTTCAGGAAGACTTGGTTTGTCTGTATTATGTATGATCTTGATTTCGGCGCTGTCCTATGAAAAACAGTTTACTAGTTTACTACATAGTTTGAACAGACAAACTGTCCCTTACACTGTGCCGAAATTTCTTGATGAGCGGACTAATAGAAACTCTTCAAAATGACCTGAAATAAACTCTTTTTATATTGACTTCCATTGAAAGTTTACAAGGTTTTTTCTCTCTCCTGTTAAGTTGCTGTTTTGGAGTGTTTTTCATTGGACAGCCATGATTTGTTTATCTTAAACACGACTCTACCTACACTCTGATATTTCCTGCTCATGTATGATCTTTGGACTGATTCCTGTTTATCCTGACTATCCCCTGTACTGCTATGTTCTTATTTGTATCTGCACATGTCTGAGTCCTCTCCAGCTAGACAGCTAATTTTTGCTTTGAGATCTTTGTTAAGAAGTCTAGTTTAAGACCAGCAGGTTTCAACTGGAATTCCTGTTATTTTTAAGCAGGAATGTATTTGTAAGGAACATGGCATCAGGGATGGTCTAGCTGAGTGTTTTCTCTCGACAATAGGTGGGGGAGGAAGAAGATGGAGATGAAACGTGTGGTTGGTTGGTATAGCCCACGAGTGTATGGTGATGTAATAAGAATTCACAAGACTGCATGCACAGTTATGTCTAGAGTTATAGAATCATGCGTGAAGGAGAGTTTACATTTCTTACTGGAGATCAATTAAAACATTAGTGATCCTTCTATAGCATTGCCCAGTAAAAAAAAATAGTTCTTAAATGGTAATCCTAGATTTCATTCAGCAGGTCTCAGATGGTCTTAGCTGGACTTTGATGGTCAAGATGATTGAAAAGCAGGTCATTAAGGTGACCAGCTTAGTGTATGTTGCTCTTTATTCTTGGTCTTGGTGTTGCTGGTAATGCTAAACTAATGCTAAACCATCAAACTCAGACAAAAACATGTTACAAATTACTTGTCATATAAAATATTAAAATAATTTGTTGGTCATTTCATGGAAAAGGAAAAAAAAACAGGCACAAACCTAAGGTGGCCAAAATGCCTGTGTAAATCTAAATTTCAAGCTATTTTGTTTCAGTAACTAGCTAATGCTTGGTCATACTGACATACTGACAGATAAACAGAGATGTCTACAGTTCCACATAAGTCCACAGCAATTTACAGTGTAGACTCAAGCAAAGCTTACATTTTCTCTTGAAATTGTGAAAATATAAGCAAAAAACTAGTGTTAATTAGTTAAATTAGGCTAAATAGCTACTAATGCACAGGGCATTTGGGGTCCCTCCCACCCAGGACCACAGCAAAAGCCTATAGGAACCACATCATAGAAACACTGTTCACACAAATCCACCCACACTTTAAATTAATAAAATATTTTTTGACAGTATAAATACTGCTTACATATGTTGCATACACTGCACACATAGTACTATTTGAAAATTTGCAAAAAAAAACCCAGCACCATCCCATAACAACCAACATACAGCTCTGAAAGAAAAATAGGAGACCACTTAAAAATTATGAGTTTCTTTGATTTTACCAAATTGAAAACCTCTGGAATATAATCAAGAGGAAGATGGATGATCACAAACCATCAAAGCTGAACTGTTTGAATTTTTTGCACCAGGAGTGGCATAAAGTTATCCAAAAGCAGTGTGTAAGACTGGTGGAGGAGAACATGCCAAGATACATGAGAACTGTGATTAAAAACCAGGGTAATTTCACCAAATAATGATTTCTGAACTCTTAAAACTTTATGAATATGAACCTGTTTCCTTTGCATTATTTGAGCTCTGAAAGCTCTGCATCTTTTTTTTTTTTTTCAGCCATTTCTCATTTTCTGCAAATAAATGCTCTAAATGACACTATGTTTATTTGGAATTTGGGAGAAATGTGGTCTGTGGTTTATAGAATAAAACAACAATGTGCATTTTACTCAAACATAAACCTATAAATAGCAAAATCAGATAAACTGATTCAGAAACTGAAGTGGTCTCTTAGTTTTTTTTTTTCCAGAGCTGTATAAAGATACAAAGTGCATACTGCGTAGTAACTAAAAAAAATCAAATATGCTTAAAAAAATGTGCATTGTAACAATAGCATTTTTTTGACGTTTTGACGGCTGCAGGAATCACAAACCTGGCTGTCTGGCTACTGTAAGCAACTAGTGGGAGGGGCCTGCTTGAGGAGGATTCTGATAGCAGTGTTGCTGTAATTTTACGCATTGACCGTAACCGAATTTAAAGGGACTCCCTGCATTCAGTTTATAACAAGTCATTGTCTGGAGGCCCCAGGCCAGCTCGAGGCCCTAGGCAATTGATTGGTTCGCCTGCTAATGCCTGGTCTACACCACAGGATTTAAATCTTCTTAACCAATGTTTAAAAGCTGAGAGACTCAACACAAAAAGACATTATTCACATATTTTTCTTTTTGGTTAATCATCTTTTTGTTAGTCATCATGATGTACCTTCATAAATGTATTCCCTTAAATCAGCCCAGCCAGTTCTCTGCTACTCTGCTTGTTGCAACATAATATGACTGTGAAGCCTAGCGTCTAATTGCACTCAGCTCAAATGACTGTGATCAGGAACCTGTGATTTAAAACTACATCTATATTTTTTCTTATTTAAATGCAGGTTTTTTACACTCACATGTATTTCACATACACTGAGTTTAATTTACAGAAGCAAAACCAGGGCATAGATTTATTAAAGGCTACATCAATGCTTCCACCTAGTGGTGTTGGTGTGCAATTCACATTCTTGTTCTGCATTTGATGCTTTTTGATTTCAACAACTTGGCATTTATTTGGATGTATTGTTGTTCATCATGAATACAAGAGCACAGTGTAGCAAAATGATGTTCCTCCAGGATTATAGTGCAACATATTGCAGTATCAATACTTAGTAGAGCCCCTTTTTGGTGCAATTACAGATGCAAGTCTTTTGGGGTTTGCCTCTAGCTCCAGCTTTGGGCATCTGGAGACTGAGATTTTTGCTCATTCTTCTTTATAAAGCAGCTCAAGCTCAGCCAGGTTGAATGGAGAGTGTCTGTGAACAGCAATTTTCATGTCTTGCCACAGAAGCACAATGGAATTTAGGTCTGGGCCATTCTAACACATACATATTATTTGATCTAAACCATTCCACTGTAGCTCTGTCTGTATGTTAAGGGTCATTGTCTTGCCGGGAGGTGAATCTCCTTCATGGGTGATAAAGGTGTTAAAGCTTGGCACTTGTTTTATAACCTAACCCTGCTTTAAACTTCTCCACAACTTTGTCTCTGGTGAATTTCTTGGTCTTTATGATGCCGTTTGTTCACTAGTGTGCTCTAACAAACTACTGAGGCCTTTACAGAACAGGTGTTTATATTTATACTGACTCATTATTGTGGTAAGGTCTCAGGTGTGAATGGGGAGTAGGGCTGTTAAATTTGGTGTTTTGTGTACAATACTCTTATACTGGCTCTTAGATATTCAACATGGCACTTCATGCCAAAGAACTCTCAGAGAACGTGAGAGACAGAATTGTAGCTCCCCACAAAGATAGCCTAAGCTAGAAGAAGATTGCTGACACCCTAAAACTCAGATACAGCTCGATGGCCAAGGTTCGATGGACAGGTTCTACTCAGAACAGGCCTCCCTTCGCCCAAAGAAGTTGATTTCACATGCTCAGCGTAATGCTACAGTAACCAGTAAATGCATTCTGTGGCACCTATAATGCACACCCTGGTGAAAAAATACATACTTGATAGTGCTTAAAACATATTGAGAAATGTCTAAGTATGTTGTAAATATACTAACAGATTTATGTACTTACTTAAAATATATTAAAAGTACATTAATAATATTCTTTTATCATATGTTTAAAAGTACAATTTGATCGTACTTTTCAAAAAGGACAATATAGTCTATTTTAAATAAATAGAGTATTATGAAGTACACATTTAGTTCAATGTAATACATGTAATGTAATATAATATACTTCTAAAATACTTTTATTTTCAAATATACTTTTGTACATTTTTAGCAAAGTGTGTTAAAAAACAACTTACAGTAGTTCATTTAAAGTACAATGTATCATGTAACTTTTCAGAAAGTAAATTAAATTACTACACTGGCTATATATATATACACTGCTCAAAAAAATAAAGGGAACACTCAAATAACACATCCTAGATCTGAATGAATGAAATATTCTCATTGAATACTTTGTTCTGTACAAAGTTGAATGTGCTGACAACAAAATCACACAAAAATCATCAATGGAAATCAAATTTATTAACCAATGGAGGCCTGGATTTGGAGCCACACACAAAATTAAAGTGAAAAAACACACTACAGGCTGATCCAACTTTAATGTAATGTCCTTAAAACAAGTCAAAATGAGGCTCAGTATTGTGTGTGGCCTCCACGTGCCTGTATGACCTCCCTACAACGCCTGGGCATGCTCCTGATGAGGTGGCGGATGGTCTCCTGAGGGATCTCCTCCCAGACCTGGACTAAAGCATCCGCTAACTCCTGGACAGTCTGTGGTGCAACGTGACGTTGGTGGATGGAGCGAGACATGATGTCCCAGATGTGCTCAATCGGATTCAGGTCTGGGGAACGGGCGGGCCAGTCCATAGCTTCAATGCCTTCATCTTGCAGGAACTGCTGACACACTCCAGCCACATGAGGTCTAGCATTGTCCTGCATTAGGAGGAACCCAGGGCCAACCGCACCAGCATATGGTCTCACAAGGGGTCTGAGGATCTCATCTCGGTACCTAATGGCAGTCAGGCTACCTCTGGTGAGCACATGCAGCCCGTGCAGCCCTCCAAAGAAATGCCACCCCACACCATTACTGACCCACTGCCAAACTGGTCATGCTGAAGGATGTTGCAGGCAGCAGACCGCTCTCCACGGCGTCTCCAGACTCTGTCACGTCTGTCATGTGCTCAGTATGAACCTGCTTTCATCTGTGAAGAGCACAAGGCGCCAGTGGCGAATTTGCCAATCCTGGTGTTCTCTGGCAAATGCCAAGCGTCCTGCATGGTGTTGGGCTGTGAGCACAACCCCCATCTGTGGACGTCGGGCCCTCATACCATCCTCATGGAGTCGGTTTCTAACCGTTTGTGCAGACACATGCACATTTGTGGCCTGCTGGAGGTCATTTTGCAGGGCTCTGGCAGTGCTCCTCCTGTTCCTTCTTGCACAAAGGCGGAGGTAGCGGTCCTGCTGCTCGGTTGTTGCCCTCCTACGGCCTCCTCCACGTCTCCTGGTGTACTGGCCTGTCTCCTGGTAGCGCCTCCAGCCTCTAGACACTACGCTGACAGACACAGCAAACCTTCTTGCCACAGCTCGCATTGATGTGCCATTCTGGATGAGCTTCACTACCTGAGCCACTTGTGTGGGTTGTAGAGTCCGTCTCATGCTACCACGAGTGTGAAAGAACCACCAACATTCAATACTGACCAAAACATCAGCCAGACAGCATAGGTTCTGAGACGTGGTCTGTGGTCCCCACCTGCAGAACCACTCCTTTATTGAGTGTGTCTTGCTAATTGCCAATAATTTCCACCTGTTGTCTATTCCATTTGCACAACAGCAGGTGAAATTGATTGTCAATCAGTGTTGCTTCCTAAGTGGACAGTTTAATTTCACAGAAGTTTGATTTACTTGGAGTTATATTGTGTTATTTGAGTGTTCCCTTTATTTTTTTGAGCAGTGTATATTAGCTTTTACCTTAATGTAACAGTTAAAATGTATTTCAATGCTCTGTAATTATAATTAGGAAAATATAAATATAAGTAAATGATAGGATACAGTGTTAAATAACACATTTAAATGTCAAATATAAAATGTAAAATAAATTTGTAACATGCTAAAAATTGTAGTACAGTATATTAAAATATCTTTTTATACCCAACAAAGTATACTAGAAGTATGCTACTTACAAAAGACAAGAACAAGAAGCATATTTGTACTCGTAATGTAATGTAATGTAATGTAAATAGATCACATATATATCAATTCTTAGTACATTCCTAATATACCTGTTGTATAATAGTGATAAAGTTGTAATATTCATTAAATGTATGAATTTTACTGTAAACATATTTAAAATAGCTCTATTTCACTACAGTTAAGTACACTTAGCACAATTTTAGTCGTTTTAAGACGTATTATTTTTTATACAATTAAAGTGTAATTAAGTACAAAAAAGTTGTTCAATTTTAGTAATTTTTGAATGTACTGATTAATAATGTGGCTACAAGTAGACTTTAGTGCACTAAAGCCTGATAATGCTTATAATGAATATACTTTAATCTACTTTTTTCACTAGGGCAGGTGTGTTTAATTGGGTATTAGAGAAGAAATGATTCATATGGCAGGTTTTTGGTTGAGGCTGAATGGGGGTGAATGGGTAGAATGATCTGTAGGCTGACGGAAGAGCAGCGCAGCCTCCAGTACTGGTAAAATATTTGCTTGTCAGCTCTAAATTGCTGCAATTCTTCAGGCAGCAAAGTGTTTAAAAATCATGCAGCAAACTTTCTTCCAGTTTGTAAGTGATTATATCCGGAACTCCACAAGCCTGCCAAGAAATCCTGCCCAGCGAGACCACGAGACCGCCCAGGCGACTGCAGAAATGAGTGGGAGAAGTTATGGCCTGAACTTTTGTCTTTTTTTTTAAAAAGGAGCCAATGGGTCAAATTTAAATCATTTTAGTAATTTGTTCACACAGTTTTTTGGCAGAGATACACACACACACACACACACATGCACACACAAAGATACACACATATACACAACAAGTGAAATACAGTGGGTGATGGATAGGTCAGTAAGTGTGTGTGTCGTCAATCATTGTGAGTGAATGGCTGATCTCTGAATTTTTAATGGCTGGACGTGTTTCGGCTTGGCATGCGTGTGAGTGATTGAAAGTGTGTGTGTGTGTGTGTGGTTGTGTGTGTGTGTGTGTCTGTGTGCATCTGCAGTGCCGTTTTTAAAAGGTAATTGACTGCAAGCAGCAATTAACTTTGCTTATCTCTTTACGCTCTGTAAGGAAGTGAAGGTGTGGGAATGTGTGTGTGTGTATGTATAATGCATTACAGTACCAGGCAAAAGTTTGAACACACCTTAACACTGAACACATTCAGTGCTGTTTATGTTCTGCATGGAATACTGTTGCAAAAAAAAGTATGTGAACCCTTTGGTATTACTTGGATTTCTGCATAAATTGGTCATTAAATGTGTTCTGATCTTCATCTAAGTCACAACAATAGACAAATACAGTCTGTTTAAACTAATACCACACACAATTATACAAATTTGCATGGTTGTATTGAACACAACATGTTAACATTCACAGTGCAGGGTGGAAAAAGTATGTGAACCTTTGGATTTAATAACTGGTTGATCCTCCTTTTGCAGCAAAAACCTCAACCAAACGTTTCCTTTAGTTGCAGATCAGACCTGATCAACAGTCAGGAGCAATTTTGGATCATTCCTCTTCACAAAACTGTTTCAGTTCAGCAATATTCTTGGGATATCTGGTGTGAATCGCTCTCTTGAGGTCGTGAGGCCACGGCATCTCAATTGGGTTGAGGTCAGGACTCTCCAGAAGGTGTATTTTCTTCTGTTGAAGCCATTCGGTTGTTGATTTACTTCTATGTTTTGGGTCGTTGTCCTGTTGCATCACCCATCCTCTGTTGAGCTTCAGTTGGCGGACAGATAGTCTTAAGTTTTCCTGCAAAATGTCTTAGTAAACTTGGTAATTAATTTTTCTGTTGATGACGGCAATCTGGCCAAGCCCTGAGGCAGCAAAGCAGCCCCAAACCATGATGCCCCCTCCACCATGTTTCACAGTTGGGATGAGGTTTTGATGATGGTGTGCTGTGCCTTTTTTCTCCACACATAGCATTGTGTGTTCCTTCCAAACAACTCAATTTGGTTTCATCTGTCCACAGTATATTTAGCCAGTACTGCTGTGGAACATCCAGGTGCTCTTTTACAAACTTCAAACGTGCAGCAATGTTTTTTTTGGAAGCAGTGGCTTCCTCCGTGGTGTCCTCCCATGAACTACATTCTTGTTTAATGTTTCCTTATTGTAGATTTGTTAAGAAAAATGTTAGCATGTGCCAGAGATTTCTGTAAGTCTTCAGCTGACACTTTAGGATTCTTCCTCACCTCATTGATCATTCTGCGCTGTGCTCTTGCAGTCATCTTTACAGGACTTTACCACGCCTAGGGAGAGTAGCAACAGTGCTGAACTTTCTCCTTTTATAGACCGTCTGTCTTACCGTGGACACATGAACATCAAGACTTTTAGAGATACTTCTGTAACCCGTTCCAGCTTCATGCAAGTCAACAATTATTGAACGCAGGTCTTCTGAGAGCTTATTTGTGTGAGGCATGATTCACATTAAGCAATGCTTCTTAAGAACAGCAAACTCAAAACTGCTGTGTGTTTTTAAAGGGCAGGGCAGTTTTAACCAACACATCCAATCTCATCACATCCTGACTCCAATTAGCTCTTAGAAAAGTCATTAGCCTAGGGGTTCACATACTTTTTTTGTGTGATATTAGTTTAAGCAGACTGTGTTTGTCTATTGTTGTGATTTAGATGAAGATAAGAACACATTTAATGACCAATTTATGCAGAAATCCAATGAATCCCAAAGGGTTTACATACTTTTTATTACAACTGTATACATGGAATTATTAGCAAACAAAAAGGGTTAAATAAACCAAAATATATTGTATATTTTAGATTCTTCAACGTAGCACCTCTTGCTTAGATGACTGTTTTGCACATCTTGGCTGGATTTTCTTAGTCAGTTTTAGGAGTTAGAGTCGCTTGCAATGGTTTTCAGTTAACAGCTGTGCTGCACTTGTTAAGAGTTTATTACTTAAATTTCTTGTCTCTTAATGTGTTTGAGAGCATCAGTTGTAAAGTTGTGAAGAAGTAGAGTTGGTATACAGTGAATACACCTATTTGAGTAATGTTCTAATTCATATTATTGCAAAAAACTACTTCACTAAGCAAAGAAAAAAAACCCTAAGAAATAAAGATCAGTTAATCAGAAAAAAATCAAGAATTCTGAAATTGAACTGATCCTCAAGTGAACTGACTCATCAGGAACACCCCAGGAAAGAAAGAGCAGGAGTTACCTCTTTTGCACAGGATAAGCTCATCAGAGTTACCAGCCTCAGAAACCACAAGTTAACAGCACATGAAATGTTACTTCATCCTGTTCTTTAATGGTCAGAACTCCACAGGACCCCCTCACAGCAGATATCATTTGGCTGGTTGGTCATTCTCAGCATTGCAGTAACACTGGCATGGTGTTGTTGTGTTATTGATTGTTGCGCTGCTATAAAATGATCAGACACAGCAGTGCTGCTGGAGTTATTAAACACCTTAGGTTCACTGCTGGACTGGGAATAGTCCACCAACAGTGTACTGTGTTGTTTTGATCATTGAAGAACAGGGTGAAAGGAGGGCAATAGAGAATCCACATAAACAGAAGAATACAGTCTGTAATAATAGAATTGTAACATGTCCTATATGATCAGTGGAGCTGAAAAATTGATAAAAATGAGTGTAAAAATAAGGAGGTGATCATAATGTTATGCTCGACCGGTGTATGTGTAACTCAGCGCAGCCTCCGACAGAATGTAAATCAACGGGGCAATCCTGGAAAGGCACTTACAGTAAACCAGCCTGTCCCTCAATCAATATTAATCAGCCCTCGTTAAAATTCGACAGCAGTCATTAATATTCATGAGCGCGAAATTAGAGAAAGCGACACAGGCTGCTGTGGTGTGTCGGTTTAGCTGTAACTGAGAGGATTCAGCTCTGAGACTGTGTGTGTGTGTGTCTGGTGGGAGATGTTTTATTTAAACTGGGTTTACTGGGAGACAGTGGCAGTGTTAGGTTCAAGGTTAATGGTTAGTGATAGGGCTGTGTTACGTCTGGCAAAGGCGGCAAGCGGTCACCATGTCCCTCCAGGAGTCTGGAGACTGTAGCCTCAGTCCCTACTATCTGATTTCTGTCAATTAGCCAAAGGGAAAGCGAGAGAGAGAAAGAGAGAGAGAGAGAGAGAGAGAGAGATTTTAATAAAGCAGGTCTGGCAAGATTTCAAACTTACGTTGGTTCTCCCCTATAATTTACGCTAAGCGTTGTTTCGGTGCTCGGGGCATTAATTAAGACAGACAACTTTTACACAAGACAGTTTAATTAACTGAAACTTGAGCTTCTAACATTTTTTTAATGATTGCTAGATGTCTCAGATGGAATTTGGCCATGACTGAAAAGCGCTGAATATTTTAAATAGTAGATTAAAAAAGTGTAGATGTTAAATAATATTAATTATTAACAAGTGATCAGAGTTACCTTGTTTTCACTTAAAAGACCATTAAGGGTCTCCTTCTGCAAAAATACTTCTCTTGTTCTTTGTGAAATACAGTAGGTCTCTCTGAGTTGTTTATGCATATGCTTCATTTGAAACTGTTTCTCAGCCTCCCTTGTCTGCAGTAGCTAGTTAAAGAAAAATCCTCAGAAATACGAGTTGATCAGAGAGATGTAAGGTGTCTATGTCAACAAAAGAGTTCATGGCCTCGCCCACCTCGGCTCAGGACTGCCCATAGGTGGTCCTGATCCAAAGTGGAGCTTACAGCTTCCGTTTACACAGCTAGTTAAGGTTAACTATCTTGTGTAAGTAACTGTAGGTTTAAATTGGATCTCCGGTTGATTCTGCGTTTTACCAAGACCTTAAATATACACTAGGGAAGCACCGTTTGACAAGGTGCCATAACTCGACAGAACACCGGTCAAAGTGGTTGACGGATTTTATGATATAGAGGGACTCTGGGGCTTCAACGTGGTGAAACTGCCCAAGCACCTAATCACCAAATCTAAGGTAAGAGTTGTGTTAGTAGTGCTAGTTTAGCTGAAAGAAATGTTAATAATGCCGCAGGGAGGGGGCAGGGATGGAATTAAACGTTTAGGGATTATATAGTAGAAACTCATAACACGATCAGGATGTATCATCAGATATTAAGGAAACATGCTGAGTGTCAGCAGAGCTTCAGCCAGTATTTTCTTATTTGAACTGTGTGGTACATCAGTAATGTGTGAAATCTGTCTGAACATGCCCGGTGCTGTTCCCCCAATCCCATTTTCAACCTCAGGTTTGGCAGGTATCGGAAACAGTGCACAAATAGAGTGCTGCAGTCATGGAAATGGGTGAGCTGCTGAACAGGTAATCACGGAGCTTCAGTAAAGTTGCTAAACACAGCTGGGTTATTAATTATTATTTATTATAGGGGAGGGGTAGGCGGGGCAGAAATCTCTATCCATTGTTTGCTGTATGTGTGATGTATAAGCAGTGATAGGCCAAATACAGTATCAGTCAAAAGTTTGGACATATCTTCTTATTCAATGTTTTTATTTTTCCTACATTGTAAATTAAAACAGTCAACAAACACATAAGGTCTCATGTAGTAAATTTAAAAGCTTCATCTTTCTCCTGCTGGTTGCCAGCCATTGCCTGCATTGTGCCAAGTGTAAAGTTTGGTGGAGGGGGGATTATGCTGTGGGGTTGTTTTTCAGGAGTTGGACTTGCCCCTTTTCGTGCTTTTGGACAATTTCATGCTCCCAACTTTGCAGAAACAGTTTTGGAATGGCCTCTTCTTTTTTCGACATGACTGCACATCAGTGCGCAAAGTAGGTCCATAAAGATATGATTGAGTGAGTCTGCTAAGGAAGAACTTAAAATACTTTGTCTTGCAACTGTGGTGTACTGTATATAAGATAATGGGTTCTCTGTGTACAGCTGTTTCTCTCTCTCTCTCTGTTACTGAGAGCCCAGTCATGCCTTCAAATATTTAAAGAGTGCACATTTAAACAGACCTGTTGAAACCTTACACAACCTTCCCAAACCAGACACGCTAATCAATAAAACACAGCCAGACATGTGCACACATACATCCATTAGCAATTAAACAGATTAATGATACAGTGCTTTGATTGGGTGTCAACATCACCAGGGCATTGTCTGAACTTTGAGCTGGGCTGGTTACAATCAGTAGAGTGACCAAAGGCACTGGTGACATAGATACAGTCAGAGGGCTGAGACTGGACACTTACAGTAAGTGTAAGTAATCAGAATGGGAGTTTAATATACATACAATAGAAATAATATGAAAATATCTACAACCTCAATCATTTTAATATTTACTGACCAAAATTCATTTTAAATTTAATGGCAGCAACAAAATAACTTAAAAAAAAAGTTGTGATGGAGCAACAAAAAACTTTAATGTCACTCGCAGATGCAAATACAAATATACTTTATTAAATGAGGTTTTGAGCAGGAAAGTAGTTGAAACAGGCAAGGTCAACATTGATAAACAACAGCAAGAGAGGGAATAACGTACTATACTCAAATAACAGCCCAGGGGTCATACACTGGCAAGGCAATATCAGACAGCGATCAAAAATCAAGGTTGATAAATACAGAAACAGGATCAGCAACGAGAGAGTTAATAGGCCTCAAGACATGTGCAGTCAGTATTCAGGTGATATTCGGGCTTCTCGCTAGTTCCGTTTGCAGTGTCATGTGATCAGGAACGAGAGTGATGTGATTGTGTGGTGCATTCTGGGCATTGTAGTCTGGAGATTGCAGGCAGAGCTGAGTTTAGGAGAGACAGAAGCACTTTCAGTGCCAGGCGTGACACAAAATAACTCAGATGACTGGGTATAAAAAGATTGTTTTAGAGAGTTGTTGTCTCTCAGAGATAAAGATGGGCGAAATAAAACCTTATCATTTAAAGAGGAAGCCATATGTCAACACCATCCAGAAACACTGCCATCTTCTCTGAGCCAAAACTGGTTTAAAATGTAAAATTTTGATTAATCTGACCATTAAACAATTATCCATTTTGCTTCAGTTCATTTTAAATGAGTTTTGGCCCAGAAAAGATGGTGGCCTTTTGGATGGCGTTGATATATGACTTCTTAAAACACAGTTTTAAATTAATTAACTTATTGAAATAGAGTTGGTCACTCTGAGTTACATATGCAGGTGTTAGGGAGCAGAAATGGTTGGTAATAAAAGATAACTGAAATGAAAGTGAGAAGTGAAAACACCCTCTATATTTTTCTATAGTTTATTGTTGGTTTTGACTATTAATTTTTTTTCAATCAAGTTTTATTTTATTTTCTACTCAAACAAGCAGCTATTCAACACATATATAGAGAAAGCATAAGGAGATCCAGATCTTCATGCCTTCATGCCTTTTATGGTACCTGTTTTACTCTGGAACCTCTAGGGGGCGCTGAGCACAAACGTGATAGTGAACCAATGTTCTGAAACACTGTTTCCAGCAGAGACTGTAAAAAAAGATGGACGCCGTGTCGCCGTTCCCATTACATTACATTACATTACATTTGGCAGACGCTTTTGTCCAAAGCGACTTACAATAGTCAAGTACAATGTAAAATAAGTTTAAAGGAAAAACATCTTTGGATAGGGATAAAAGGAGGACAAAGGGGAATAATAGGATAGAGGAGTGAAGGAGAGGAAGAAGGAAATGAGGTTAGAAGTAGTTAGTGTGTTAGAGGTGTTAAGAGAGTAAGTGCTCTCTTAATGAATTCATTAAATGAAAATGAAGCCAAAATCTTCCTCCATGTTGGCGATCCTGATACCCGAGTCTGGGCAGTAGAGACCAGAGGAGGGAGAAAGACTGTGAAGAGACAGCCTACTCATTTAAATAACCCCGCCCCTGAGAGCTGCCTGGCGGTCACAGACTGCAGAGCAGAGCGGAGCTGACGTTCTGTTATTGGTCCCGCCCATAACCAGCCCTTTTACAATAACCACACCTTTTTGAATAGAGCTGAATAAAGTTTTAAAAAACGAATTCTGTGGGGATATAAAAAATTGACAATATAAGCAGAGGGTACACTAGCTGTTGCATTTAAATAAAGGAGGTAGAATTACAGCATATTAGAAAAAAAGTGATTGAAAGTTTTCTGTTTTGCCATTGAAACCTATGGGGATGGGTGGAGTTACACAGCTTTCTGAAACCGAACAGCAGGGGGCGCCCGACCTGTGATGGCTTCACTTTTGAGAGAAGATGCTCTGTCCAGCCATACACAGTCTATGGTTTCCAGAGCTTTCCACACTAAAACGTATCTGGTTATCTTTCTTGTTTTCAGGTGAGCAAAATGCTTTAAAATGGTACTTATTTGTAACAAAATTGGTATAAAACAATGGATGAAATGTTTTAATGTAATTCCAAACTGTTTATAAACAGAAAAGTTCAATCTTAATATGTAGTGTTGATGGAGCCTGGGGTGAATGCTAGCTAGCTGCTAAGTAGACTAAGCTAGGGTTATATCACTCTTATTAGCTTTCTTTGTAAACATATCAACAAAAAGCAGTGTACACTGAAAAAAAGATACTTTAGACCAACCTAAATCAATACTCTAATTTGTAACACCTAAATATATTAGTTTTTTTTTCAACTTATATTTATGCTTTAGTTAGAATCTAATATTTTGATTTAAAATGAATCAATACATAATTTAACCCAAGTACCAAAAAACATGATTTATAATAAATAATTTATAATAAAAACACTTTTTCTCACACTATTTTTAACTGGAAAAAACGTTTATTTCCTATTATAGCCATGGAAAATCTCATCATCAATCATTTTTCATTTGAAAGCCAGAACATTTTGAATCTTGAAGTTCTTGACATATATTCAGTTGATGATAATGTTTATATAAATGTCTCAATATAAGGTACAGCCCCAGCAGCAAGCTTTATACTCTTTTAAGTACAAATCTGTACTTATTTTTCTTAGTGTGTATTTGTCACGGTGGGTGACCCAGGCAGGGAGACGAGGAGACGGACGCAAGTGCAGGTAGGGTGAAATAAATAATAATTTAATAAATAAATAACAAGTAAACAAAGAAACAAGGAACAAGTAAACACGTAACAAAGATAAACGAATAACCAAAAACCAAAACAAACCAGTGAAACTAGAGAACATAAACTAAACAGAACAAGAAGTACTAATGATAAACAAACAGGGAGTAAATAAACAAAGCAACAAACAAGGGACTGAATAAATACAAAACTAAACTGGGCAGGGATATATATATATATATACAAGGAAATAAACAAGAAGCTAAACAAGACAAGGAAAACTTAACTAAGCAGGGCAAGGGAGAAAACAATGGAACTAAACAGGGAACTAGAAATAAACAAGAAGATAAACAAAAGACAAAGGCTAAGGCTAAGAAAACGAGGGCTAAGCTAGAGAACACGAGAACGACAAAACAACAGAGGTTAGTGCAAAGACCGACGAAGGACAAGAGACAAAGGAAGGCTTTATAGCACACAAGGGAAGTGGAAACACCTGGGGCTAGGGGGCGGAGCTACAATAGACACAGGTGGAAAAGTACTGACAGGAGACACAGAGGGGCACAGGTCACGTGGGAATAACACAGAGACATGAGACAAGACCAGGATGTGACAGTATTGTTTGAATGTAATATTTTTGGTGAATTGCTTTTATTATAAGTTGCCATTTTTAACTATCCAGGGACTACAGATGAAAATGAGCCCCTAGGGCTAACTATGGCTCATTTACAGGATTTGTTTTCTGCTGATTAATGAGCCCTGTCCATGCAGAATAAACAAAAGAATGAGAAATGATGTATAATAATACTTCTGGTCCCATGACATTTGGCATGTCAGTGTATTTGAGCCTAATATACAAGTATACAACCTCCCCCAATTTGAACGTTTAAATGAAAGTGTCAGGGTGGAATCAGTTGGGAATCTTTAGCTCTTCTAAATTCTTCATTGTGTGGGGTCTGTTTTTTGTGTGGTGGGCTGTGTCAGTGTAATACATGGATCAGACAGCAGAGAGCAGCATATTTACATCTAACTAAGCTTAGACTGAGACACAGATACCGCTTTAAAAAAGGACCCTGAAACATATCTGTTTCTAGCTTTATTTATTACACTCTCCTGATTAATTTCTTATTCTGTAATCATAATGTGGTGTATACTAACATATTAATAGTTAATAATAGACTAATGCATTTCTATGTTACTTTATTAGATAAGTTAATAATTCTGAAAGATCTGAGGTTTGCAGTATAAATGAATATGGGATCAGTATTTGGAAAATGACAGGCCACTATTGCCCTTTTTATTAATGTGTTTTAACTGCACCATAGTACCCTGTGTCATGGTCTAAGCTTTTGTTCCTAAAGTAATTTTTTCTCTTACATTACTTTTAATTTTTAAATTTAAGTCATTTTGAAACCAGTACTTGTGTAAAAAGCTTGACGTAATACTTCAAATTAACCCTATTTATACTTCTACTATCCAGAATATACTATCCATACTTCTATAAACTACTTAATATCCCTTTAAAGTGGTACGAAAAAGAAGCATATTAAATTTAATAGGACAGTACAAATATGGCTATTTTATGGCTATTATGACTTTTTTTGTTTTAATGTTGACTGCCCCTAGTAGATGTCAAACAAAAATCGTCTGTCTGTGTGTGTTTAACGAGTGGTGGTGTACATGGCGCTCCTATAGGAATGGACGTTTGACTGTTGTCTAGGTTTATTCCAGTTAGTGGCGCACCTGTGTTTTCTGTGTTTTTCACTGCCAAAATAGCAATGTGCCAGATATTTACCTGAACACAGTTCACTTCCAGACCAAAACGGCCATCAGTGTACATTTATTCCTAAACCCTGACACTATTTTAACAGCGCGGACACTAAGCGTGAAAATAGACTGTTGATGGGGTGTATGATTGCAAAGAGCAGCTTGTGATGCAGCTTGTACAGAATGTACGATAAGACCCACTCATTCTGAAGCATAGAAAAATTTGAATAGGGAAAAAAGAAATCTAAAAAAAAGCAAAATGAGAGTATTAATTTAAAAGAGAATTTCATAGGGCCCTACATAATTGTATAAAGTGATTGCATTAAAAGTCCAGCATCATGTGCTCTCCAGCAGGACTATCTCTTTTTATCTGTTGGGTCTGTACACTGTACAGGTTCTACAGGTTCTCCACTTCAAAACCAATGCTTCTGACTTTACAATAACCTGTACAACACATTTTTAATGTTATATTATTCTGACACAAATCTTTCTCTCTCTCGCCCCGCCCCTCACAAGGCACTTTTCCACCGCCATGGTGCCGGTGCTGGTGCCAGATTCCCGAACAGTTCTCAGCCAGAAAAGCCGCTTCCGGTCTGGCCCCACAATCTTGCTGGTCTGGAACCAGCGAACCTGTGACGCGAGCGGCCAAAGGGCGGGGCGTTGAAGCGTCTCCGGGGCAGATTTGTATACAAACCTCACCGCCGTTCAAAGCTAAGAGCAGCAGAAGCAGCTAAATTAGTGAAAATGAATCAACAGTGGTCCACCGAGGATAGCAACAAGTTTCAAAAGGAGCTCGGGTTCCGCCATGTTGTTTTCAAATCGTCCCCCGACTTCTGTTTACGCCCACATTCACATACGTAGCGAATGTGGGCGTAAGAGCAGTAGAAACACGGGGCAGTTCTTAAAAGGCACCAGCAATCAGCATCAATCAACAGTTAAATGCAAGCCTAACAATGTTTGTCAGATTATCAGTCTTTTTAACGTTTTAAACTGTTGCACATTATATTCTGCATATCAACATTTTAATGGCACATTAAAAAAAATAAAAACACATTAGATTAAAGACTTTCACATATTTATTTGACACATTTGTGCATGGAGCAGGATCAATCAGATCAATCATGACTGTAAGAGTAAGTGTGGAACTATAAATGTGGCGTAAATGTTATGTAATATTTATGTGTCCAGCATTATTTGCACTACACAGACTGATTAAAGAGTCATGCTGTGCGGTTCAGGCAGTGGGCTGTGTGTGTAGGTAGAAGCGCAGTTGCAGTGGGATGGAAATCGATAAGATCTAAATTATTCAGGATTAAGGAATGTACTAATCCTTCCCTCGCTTAAATGATTTTAAGCTTTTAATTGTCCGCCGCGCGTAAAGGCGATAAGAGGCCGAAATCTGAAATGCCAGGGACAGAAACGGCGAGCAGATTCAGACTCAGGACGGAGCCGGTCGGCCGGCGAGTGAGTAAGTGTGTGAGTCAGCGAGCGAGTCTTTTATGCGACGAAGCGAAATGCCACTTAAAACTGTTAGCAGGTGGTCCTCCTCACTCCACACACAAGTGCTTGAGTGCTTCTTCAGGACCGTGGATTGTGTGGAGTGGAGGCCTGGACTGAATGCCGCTCCCATTCAGCCAGAGTAAAACATTTTTTTAATGTAATTTCATTTCAAATCTGCTCTTTTCAAAGAACATTTCCATTCAAAAATCATGTGAAAGCAACAAATAAATAAATGCCTCTTTTTTTTCTTTTGTTGAGGGCTGATAATGGGCTCCTCTGTAAATGTGTAAGAAATGGCAGAACAACTTGATTTTCTTTCATTAAAGCTTTCCAGGTGATCAGCACTGACCTGTGCTTGATTATCCTGGCCCTAAAAAGCTTTTTAAGAAGTCATCTTTGTTTGTCAGGATTTAGACTGAACTTTTATTTATTCTGTGAATAAAAAGAAAATGTTTAAGTGCTAACTTTGCCAGCTGTTCCAGAATTATAATAAAATAAAAATCAATTATTGAGGCAATTTAAAAAAATCGCTCAATACAAAGAATATGCACTAATGAGTTAGAGCATCATGGCCCACTTCCCAAAAGACTCTTGGCCACCTCACAAGACACAAACTCCACAAGACCTCTAAAGGAATTATATGGGAATGTGATATCCAGGATCTCTTAACAAATTCTATAGGGGGCTAAGTTGGGCTGTACATGACAATGAATGTTCAGTTCTAGAAAGTTAGAGAGAGGCAGACTGAGGCGAGCAGAGGTAGAGCAAGGTGGAAAAGAGCAAGGAGTTAGAATGAAGTACAGAGAGGTAGAATGAGGTAAAGTGAGGTAAAATAAGGTAAAAGGAGTTAGAATGAAGTACAGAGAGGTAGAATGTGGTAGAGGGAGGCAGAGTGAGGTAGAGTGAATTAGGTTGCAGTCAAGTGAGTTACAGCAGAGTAGTGAAAGATATAACAAAGTACAGAGTGGTAGAATGAGGTAGAGGGAGGCAGAGTGAGTTTGAATTAAGTACAGAGAGGTAGTCTGAAGTATAGGAAGGTAGGGTGAGGTACAGAGAGGTAGAGTGAGGTAGAGGAAGGCAGAGCAAGATAAAAGGAATTACAGAGAGGTAGACTGAAGTAGAGGAAGGTAGGATGAGGTACAGAGAGGTAGAATGAGGTAGAGGAAGGCAGAGCAAGATAATAGGAAATACAGAGAGGTAGAATGAGGTAGAGGGAGGCAGAGCAAGGTAGAATGAAGTACAGATTTACACCTTTAGTACCTGAGGCCCCTGGTCTCCAAAGCCGATCCCCAATTGCACAATGTGAAGCTGACCAACTGTAAAGGTGATCTCCTGCTAGATCAACAAGCAGTCCACTGTAGTTCTAGAGTCCAGCCTCAGCATTCACCCTCCACAGGAACACAAAGGTTCCTCAGTATTATCATCAACAGTGAAATCCACTGTGCAGTTCCAATATCCACCAACAGGGGTGTAGCAGCAAATTCTGGGCCCTGTACACTCTCAATGTCAGTGGGCCTCTATCCATGCCAGCACACAAGGAACGATCAGGATATCGCCGTTTTGAATCCTGTTCATGCAGCTTGCGTCAACTGCATGACCAGCTGACAGTGATTTCAGTCAGCACAGGGCGTCTGTGAGCTGATGTATTGGAACCGAGTCGCTGCGCTTCCTCCGAGGGCGCTGTGATGCTACTCTGCAGTAGTTCAAAAACTTTAACATGTGTCAGAGGAGGCATGTACTAGTCTTCACTCTCCTGGTGTTGTGGCATCACTAGTATTGGGGGATTAACAGCTGACTAGCTGTTGAATGGGTGGGACAATCGGCCTAGCTAATTTTAGGGAAAAAAATTGAAATCATTCTTAAAAGACTTTGGCTTTGGCAAATTGCTATTTCAAAGGCGCAGCTACCTGGATGTGTCCAAAGCTTCTCAGCAGAGGAAACTGACCTGCTCAGTCTCATTAGCAAACGCTAACAAACATAATATGACAATTACCTATATTTTGTGATAATGTACAATAATGTTATTTTATTGTGTATTCTGTTTATTGTTGATGTAATAGTTTTCATAAACACACAATGGGTTTTTGCACTGCTGCGTGCATAACAAGTGGGGGTACACAGCTGTGATCATTCACTGCAAAGATAGCAATGAACATTGACAACTGATGTCTGTCTAGGTTGAATTCAATCAATGGTGCACCTGTGTTTTCTGTCTCAAAGATAGCGATAAACCAGAAATGTACCTAAACACACCTCTTTTCTAGACCACCACACCCATAAGTGAAGATATATACTTACAAGCGCTTTTGCTATTTTAACAATGAAGGTGACAAAAAAAGGTGTAAAAATAGACTTTTTGGGGGTGCAAGATAGCAATTAGCATCGCAGCTTGCTATGGGTATGGTTTAAGATAGGGAGAAAAAGAATAAAATGGAGAAGAGATACAGAGTAAAGAGAAAGAGAGATACTGGTAGTGAGTGAGAGAGTAGAATGGAGAGAGACAGAGAGAAGAAAGAGAGAGTAGAATGAAGAGAGAGAGAGACAGAGAGAAGCGAGAGAACAAGGGATAGAGAGAAAGTCAGTAGCGTAAGATGATCTGTATTGGTTTTGTGAATCTTGGCAGACACTCTCGATCGATAAAACTCTTTCACAGTGAAGATTTATGATCAGACAAATCCCCCTTTCATTCTTTTCTCCTCCCTCATGACCCCACCATTCTTTCCCTGCTGTGATTCATCAGAGACTCAGTCAAAGGTAAACAATACTGCTGCTGAAGAGGCAAATCATTCCTGTTTCTTATCATTATTGCCTAATGATCAGATTACCCACTACAAGGACAAAAGTATCGGGACACCTACAACTATTCAACATCTCTGCCTAAATCAAGTGCATTCATTTAAAAACAGTTTATCCTGCTTTTGTTGGCTATATCTCTCCACTGTGCAAAGAAGACTATCTTCTTACCTTCTTAACTCATCCCAAAAGTACTGGATGGATCATCATCTATCATTTCAGAGAACAGAGTTCCACTTCTCCACAGCTCAATGGTGGGGGGGGGGGGGATGGGTTTGGGCTTTATACACCTCTAGCCCATTCCTGGCATAAAGCATGGTGCCAGTAGGTCCATTTTTGGTCCTATTCTATTGGCAATGCTTCTTTACTAGGACTGGACAAGCTGTGTTTGTGCATTTGCTCATCTGTGTCAACAATGCGTGCCACTTACCTACTACAGATTTATTTTGTTTTGCGTATAATATTTACATTTATCAGATTAATAAACACCGATCAGACAAAGATGATCTGTGTAAACATAAAAAGCAGTTTTTACATGATGACTTCATTTATTTAGGAAAAACATCTCTCCAAACCAATCTAGCCCTGTGTGAAAAAGTTTTTACCCCCTAAATCTAATAACTGGCTGCACCACCCTTGTGCACAAAACAACTGAAGTCAAGCTTAGGTGATAACTGGCAGTGAGTCTTTTTTACAGCACTGTGGATGAATTTTGACCCACTCTTCTTTGTAGAATTGTTTTAATTCAGACACATTGGAGACAAGCCTTTGTGTTCTTTTTGGTCAGCAGTGTTTTTTTGCCTTGGAACTCTCCTATGAAGACCATTTTTGCCCAGCCTTTTTTCTTATTTTTGAATCAAGAACACTGACCTTAACTGAGGCAAGTGAGATCTGCAGTTCTTGAGATCTTTTTGTTCTGGGTTCTTTTATAACCTCCTGGATGAGTTGTCCATGTCCATCCTTTTGAAGTCATTTCCAGTGTTCTATGTTTTCACCATTTGTGAATAACAGCTCTCACTGTGGTCTTAGCAATGACCTTGTACCCTTTTCCGGACTGATAGATGTCAAAAACTTTGTTTTATCATCTGTTGCTTTTTGAGATCTTTTATGCTACTTAATGTCGACAGTTTAGTTTATTTGGGGGCAAATACTTTTTCACATTGGGTCAGGTTGATTTGGATAGCTTTTTTCCCTTAATAAATGAAATCATCATTTTAAAAAGATATATATATATATATATATATATATATAGTTTGAAGTGCATTTTTATATTCCAATATTATTAAGCTTTTTTATGAAGGTCTAGGAGACCCTCCTCTACACATATATACAGCAGAGTGACACACACACACACACACACACACACTCGATCACCTCACCCTTTCACAAACACGGACCAGCATTAACGTGTAATAATTCATGCAGAAGTAAATGCTTGTGTGCAGCACGCACATGCAAGGCCTCGCTCATTACCTCCACTGTACAGCCCTACACACTCCGAGATGTTCGGTTTTAAAGGCCGGCCATGCCTCACACTCTCTCCATTTCAGTCGCATGGGCGACCAATTGGAACCAAGCCTAATGAATCCCCCTGCAAGGTTAATTTGCTCCGTAATGGCATTAAACGAGTATATAGAAACAGTTTCTCTTCTAAATACCAATTCATTACATGTGCGGTTATTAAGAGCGGGCAGTATGAAATTACAGCCGCCGTCTCCACACTGGGCCTCATTAGGCCTCCGCTTTTATATCTGCCATCCTCTCTGGCGCCTATTGGACAGGGAGGGGGTGGGGCTTTTACTGCTGAATATCCATAACCATTCTTCTGTCTCTAACCTTTCTGCCAACCCCTCGTATTTTCATCATTTCAGCCCACGTTCGCACATTCACGGCTCTCTGCGGCGCACTTAGTCAAGGTCTTTGAATCGGACGAGCCATTTAAGCTGCAGAATTAAATTATTAAAAGAGGGTGGAGGTGGGGGGGGGGGGCGCTCTGTGGGAATAAATGGATCTGCTGAATGAAAAGAGTTCAGGAAACACCTTCCTAAATATATACTTTATTCAGTCCTGGCCTTTATAAAGCCTGATTTACGCTCTAAGTGAAGGAGCGTGACCTCTGTGAACTTCTCATTAATCTGTTTACTAAACCTACTGACTTAATAAACAACTGTACCCTCCACTTAACCTATTACCCACTACTTAACCTACTTATCCACTACTTTACTCACTTACCCTCCACTTAACCTACTTATCCACTACTTTACTCACTTACCCTCCACTTAACCTACTTATCCACTACTTAACCTACTTATCCACTACTTTACTCACTTACCCTGCACTTAACCTACTTACCCACTACTTAACCTACTTATCCACTACTTTACTCACTTACCCTCCACTTAACCTACTTACCCACTACTTAACCTACCTATCCACTACTTAACCCAATTACCCACTACTTACCCACTACTTAACCTACTTATCCACTACTTAACTCACTTACTCTCCACTTAACCTACTTACCCACTACTTAACCTACTTATCCACTACTTTACTCACTTACCCTCCACTTAACCTTCTTATCCACTACTTAACCTACTTTTTCACTACTTAACTCACTTACCCTCCACTTAACCTACTTATCCACTACTTAACTCACTTACTCTCCACTTAACCTACTTACCCACTACTTAACCTACATTTTCACTACTTAACTCACTTACCCTCCACTTAACCTACTTACCCACTACTTAAACTACTTTTTCACTACTTAACTCACTTACCCTCCACTTAACCTACTTACCCACTACTTAACCTACTTTTTCACTACTTAACTCACTTACCCTCCACTTAACCTACTTATCCACTACTTAACCTACTTATTCACTACTGAACCCAATTACCCACTACTTACCCACTACTCAACCTAGTTATCCACTACTTAACCTACGTACCCACTACTTAACCTACTTGCCCACTAAACTTACTTAAATAAATAAATCTGTTTACCCAACTAAACCTACTGACTTAACTAAACAATTTTACCCTTCACTTAACCTACTTACCTACTACTTAACTTACTTATCCACTACTTAACTCACTTACTCTCCACTTAACCTACTTATCCACTACTTAACTCACTTACTCTCCACTTAACCTACTTACCCACTACTTAACCTACCTATCCACTACTTAACCCAATTACCCACTACTTACCCACTACTCAACCTACTTATCCACTACTTAACTCACTTACTCTCCACTTAACCTACTTACTCACTACTTAACCTACCTATCCACTACTTAACCCAATTACCCACTACTTACCCACTACTCAACCTACTTATCCACTACTTAACTCACTTACTCTCCACTTAACCTACTTACCCACTACTTAACCTACTTATCCACTACTTAACCTATTTATCCAACTACTTAACCTACTTACCCACTACTTTACTCACTTACCCTCCACTTAACCTTCTTATCCACTACTTAACCTACTTTTTCACTACTTAACTCACTTACCCTCCACTTAACCTACTTACCCACTACTTAACCTACTTATCCACTACTTTACTCACTTACCCTCCACTTAACCTACTTACCCACTACTTAACCTACCTATCCACTACTTAACCCAATTACCCACTACTTACCCACTACTTAACCTACTTATCCACTACTTAACTCACTTACTCTCCACTTAACCTACTTACCCACTACTTAACCTACTTATCCACTACTTTACTCACTTACCCTCCACTTAACCTACTTATCCACTACTTTACTCACTTACCCTCCACTTAACCTTCTTATCCACTACTTAACCTACTTTTTCACTACTTAACTCACTTACCCTCCACTTAACCTACTTATCCACTACTTAACTCACTTACTCTCCACTTAACCTACTTACCCACTACTTAACCTACATTTTCACTACTTAACTCACTTACCCTCCACTTAACCTACTTACCCACTACTTAAACTACTTTTTCACTACTTAACTCACTTACCCTCCACTTAACCTACTTACCCACTACTTAACCTACTTTTTCACTACTTAACTCACTTACCCTCCACTTAACCTACTTATCCACTACTTAACCTACTTATTCACTACTGAACCCAATTACCCACTACTTACCCACTACTCAACCTAGTTATCCACTACTTAACCTACGTACCCACTACTTAACCTACTTGCCCACTAAACTTACTTAAATAAATAAATCTGTTTACCCAACTAAACCTACTGACTTAACTAAACAATTTTACCCTTCACTTAACCTACTTACCTACTACTTAACTTACTTATCCACTACTTAACTCACTTACTCTCCACTTAACCTACTTATCCACTACTTAACTCACTTACTCTCCACTTAACCTACTTACCCACTACTTAACCTACCTATCCACTACTTAACCCAATTACCCACTACTTACCCACTACTCAACCTACTTATCCACTACTTAACTCACTTACTCTCCACTTAACCTACTTACTCACTACTTAACCTACCTATCCACTACTTAACCCAATTACCCACTACTTACCCACTACTCAACCTACTTATCCACTACTTAACTCACTTACTCTCCACTTAACCTACTTACCCACTACTTAACCTACCTATCCACTACTTAACCCAATTACCCACTACTTACCCACTACTCAACCTACTTATCCACTACTTAACTCACTTACTCTCCACTTAACCTACTTACCCACTACTTAACCTACTTATCCACTACTTAACCTATTTATCCAACTACTTAACCTACTTACCCACTACTTAACCCACTTATCCACTACTTAACCTACTTATCCTTTACTTAACCCGCTTACTCTTTTCCCATCTAAACCTAGTGTTAGTAACCTGCTAAATTATTTACCCCATTAAACTCCCAGTAAAACTATTTACCCCCACTAAACCTACAGTGTTAGTAAACTGCTAAATTATCTACCCCAATAAACTCCCAGTAAAACTATTTACCCCACTAAACCTACAGTATTAAACAACTGCTCAATTATTTACCACATTACACCTCCCAGTAAAACTATTTACCCCACGAAACCTACAGTATTAGTAAACTGCTAAATTATTTACCCCATTAAACTCCTAGTGAAATTATTTACCCCATTAAACTCCCAGTAAATCTATTTACACCACTAAACACTAAACAGTTTATAAGCATATTTACGCTTCCAAACATATTTTTAAACTGCTTTTAAACCTATTTATCCTATTGAAAGAACATTTCAGCTACATTTACCTCACAAAATCTAAAATGACAATAAGCCATTTTTTTTTATAATAGTATCGCGTTTCTTGAGACCATGGATGTGTGTGTGTGTGCATGTGCGTGTGTGTGTGTGTGTGTGCTTGATTATCAGAGTTGAGAGTTGTGGTCTGAGGATTAGTAATTACATTCTCTCTTTATTGGTCACCCTTGTCCACTAATTCTAATGGATCATAGATTCTTCTTTATAACGCTTCACTTTTATAGAGGCAATTAAACAAATGTGATAAAATATGCAGTTAATTGCAAATATAATTAATATTAAACTTGATGGTCATCAGGGTATGCGTGAGTAAGTGTGCATGAATGTGCGCTCAGTAAATATTTCTTTGCATACACACACTCCCACACATACCCACACACATGACAAAACACTCATTAACCTGATAAAAGGTAAATTGCAGATTTACTTGTGGTAAGTGTGTGTGTGTGTGTATGTATGTGTGTGTATGTGTGTGTTAATGTCACGAGTGTTGGTCATTTACTGCAGAGCAGCACAATGTGATCGCATTCTTCAGACATTCATTTACTTGATTAATAATAAGAGAATATTGTCGCTATTCAATAAAGGTCATTTTGTAGACTTTATATTAGTCGATTCATTATGATATTCTAACACAGTTTAAGGGTAGTTTTTTGTGTTAAAATGATGTACTAATCTAAAAATCGACCAAAATGGAGATACTTGATTTTCATTGCACTATTATTACTGCATTGGTTTTCTGAACTGTGATTGGTTAAACACTTGAATCCTGCAAATCTATTTTTCTTTTATTAATGGAAGAAAGCGATCCAAACCAACCTGGCCCTGTGTGAAAAAGTAATTGCCCTGTCTGACAACATGAAGAAGGATAAATGATCTCAAAAAGCAACAAATTATGTCCTGATCTGAAGAAATTCAAGAACAGATGAGAAAACAAAGTCATTGATCATCTATCAGTCTGGAAAATGTTAGAAAGTAATTTCTAAGCCTTTGGGACTCCAGCGAACCACAGTGAGAGCTATTATTCACAAACAAGAAAACATGGAAACATGGAACACTGGTGAAGCTTCCCATGAGTGACCAACCTACCAAAATTATTCCAAAAGGGCATGAACAACTCATCCAGGAGGTCACAAAAAACACAGAATGACATTTAAAGAACTGCAGGTCTCACTTGCCTCAGTTAAGATCAGTGTTAATGATTCAATAATAAAAACGAGACTGGGTGAAATGGTATCAATGGGGGAGTTCTTAGGCAAAAACTACTACTGACCAAAAAGAACACAACGGTCCATCTCACATTAGCCAACAAACCTCTTGATGATCTCCAGGACTTTGGGTAAATATTCTTTGGACAGACGTGACAAAAGTGGAACTAACTTTTACTAAACGTAAAACATGGTGGTGGTAGTGTGATGGTCTGCTTCTGCTTTGCTGTTTCAGTGTCTGGACAACTTGTTGTAAATAATGGAAGCAGGAATTATGCTGTTTACTGGACAATACTGAAGAAGAATATCTGTCCATCAGTTTGTGACTTTAAGCTCAGGCGTACTTGGGTTCTGCAGCAGGACAATGATCCAAAGCATACAGAAAGTCCACTCGGAATGGCTTAAAAAAAAACTAAATGAAGGAGTGGCCTAATCAAAGTCTGATTGAGATGCTGTGGCATGACCTTCAGCAGACGTTTCTTTGTTAATCTGTAAAAGAAATCTTTAGGGGCAAATACCTTTTTCACAGCACTGTGTATATATATATATATATATATATATATATATATATATATATATATATATATATATATATATATATATATATATATATATATATATATATATATACACATACAGTACTGTGATTTTATTCTATATACAGTACCTGGAGAATTAGTTCTGCTGCTCTCTAGTCAGCTCCACTTCACTTTACCACTTTATAACACACACACACACGCACACACGCTGACCTCACAATTCAGCATGCTAACTGAATTCAGATGGTATGCTAATTCCAGATTAGCATATGTGCTATCTGCTTCCGCTCATTATCATTCAGTAGCCATTCTGCATAAAAGAGTCCTACAGTACAATTATCTCTCAGAAACAAAGCGCTCATCCCTCTGTCCGAGTCAAATACGAGAATCTTCAAACAGCGCACTGTCCGCTCTACTGTAAATTAACCTTTAAACAGCTCTTTAGCTGGAGAAGAGGGAATCTTTTACATCTCCTTTAAACCAGTGGAGAGCAGGTCAACCATGTCTGACCCTGATCAGACTAATATCTGTGTCTGATGAAGGAGTTTGAGATGATTCAACAATTTAGATTCACGATTTGTCAAAAATGAAACACACTAACAAGAATAATTACAGAATTTGATTTTAAAGCAGTATTTTATCCAAAACATATTTGTGTAAATACTCCTATTATTCTTTTTTATACCGTATTTTTTGCACTATAAAGCACACTTAAAATCGTTTAATTTTACCACAAATCATCAGTGTGATAGAATCATGAATTCTATTAGTCAGGTATTAAGTAAAGCCACTCCGCTAAAGTACAGCATTATAAAGGTGAGTTTTCAGTGAAGT